>NC_050444.1:136531964-137139464 GCF_903995425.1 Onychomys torridus
GGGAGAGAGAAAGAAAAGTCAACCACTGGTTGTAAGGGCGCACACCTTTAATCCCAGCCCTGGGGACTAGGAAAACAAAATGGTTATGTGGGCAGGCAATGCAGTGCAGTGAGTTCCAGGCCAGCCAGTGTATGTAGTGAATTCCACAACAGCCTGGTCTACATAGTAAGACCCCATTAAAGAACCAGGAGAAAAGGAAAGTCAACAGGGAACTCTAGCCACTTTGAAAAGCAGTTGGTGTGCAGTCTACATAGTAAAGTGCTCACCTTCACTCCAGCTACCATTATATACTGTTTGAATAAGAAGAAGGCATGTGCTCCATCCTGTTTTGCTTTGCTCTTGCACAGTCCAAAGTACAAGTAAATACAATATGAATTTTTATATACTCTGAAATCTGAATGCTTTGATTTGGATAAAAACCCTTCTTTGTGGCAGCCTGTTCAATTTACTATGTGAGTATGTAGTAGGCACCTGCCACATGCTGCTCATTCATGGGCTGTTTTGACTCAAGTTCTAGATGAACGCTTGGATAAGAGAGTGGATGACATGCTTGCTGCTGGACTCTTGGAAGAGCTGAGAGATTTTCACAGACGCTATAATCTTAAGAACATTTCAGAAAATGGGTGAGGATCTGGCTACTAATCTGGTTTACCCTCCATTGCTTGTCTGTGGTTGCAAGACCATAGACATAATGCTGGCTTTGGATATACTTACTAGTTTTCGGCCTTGGCATTGGCAAGACCTGTTGAAGGAGGTTTATTATATACCTGTTACAAGGGTAATTTGCTTTTCTTTCAGACATTCCCAGGAGTTACTTTTAAGGAAATGACCTGGGGACTGCTGGGACGGGAAGGGGAGAATTTCTGTCAGTAATTGCTCAGGTTCTCACTGTTCTCATCAATGAGATACTATCCGAGGCCCCTACTCAATCTCAGAGTCTGTGGCTCACTGCTGATGCTCTCCTGTTCCCAGCCAGGACTATCAACATGGTATCTTCCAGTCAATTGGCTTCAAGGAATTTCACGAGTACCTGATCACTGAGGGAAAATGCACACCAGAGACTAGTAACCAGCTTCTAAAGAAAGGTGTGACTTCCTCCATCTAACCTAGTCTTGACATCCTTGGGTGATAGTCTGAGCTGAGGCTAGAAGAGTCCCAGCTAAAAACCGAGATTGTTGTCTGTGAAGTCTAACAGTGGGCCGATTTCTTTTGCTCTAGGGCTGGGAGGTGCTGTCTCCTGACAGACAGAAAGGCTCACCTGGATGCCCATGTCTGTCTATCTTCCAGGTATTGAGGCTCTGAAACAAGTCACCAAGAGATATGCCCGGAAGCAAAACCGATGGGTTAAAAACCGATTTTTGAGCAGTGAGTTCTCCTTTTCCCCCCTCTTCTGGATCCTTTGTGACAGGGTATTGATGTCTTCTGCTCATTCAGCAAGCCAATGTTAGTTTCTAGATCTGGCCCTAGAATTTAGACCACAGGTGGGTCTTTTGCATAGATGATTATCCAGGGGTGTTTTCTGGTTGTGTCTCAGGAAGAAAAAAAATAACAGCTAAGTTTCCATTGAAGAGTTTTCCTTATTCTCTGAACAGACTGTGGTGGCTGCAGGCAGGAGGTGGGAGCAAGAGCTCCATGTGAGCAGGCTGGGCGTCGGCTCTGATTCCAGCTTGAGTCTTCTAGCTGAAGAGCAGGCAGAAAGCTGCAGGGACCTTTCCCAGTTCAAATGGTCCTGGGTCTGGTGATCTTTAATAAAATGGCGAAACATACACTGTTTGTTTACCCTTGCTTTATTTTTGTGGTCAGATACATGGTACTTGAATTGCTTCAACTGACACTGTAACTGGACAGAACTTTTAAGGGCAAGGGAAGGAAAGAACAGTGAGACCCTGTGTCTTTGTCACTCAACTTTGTCACTCAACAATATATAGTTATATCGCGGCTTCAAGGTGAAGGGGTGATTGTTTCTACAGATAAGAATGGGAAGACCTAGTGGAGGTCCAGTAACACATGCACGCGTGCGCGCGCACAGACCAGCTAGAAGTACTAGAGCCCAGATACAGTCCTGACTTTAAGTCTAGGCTCTTGTTTCTTTTAGCTACTTTTGTCTAACTGGCATTCATACTGGCCCTCAGGTCCCCAGTTGTGTGCTTATGAGCTAAAAGGAGATACATTTAAGTGTGGAGACACTTTTAGAATACACCCCTGGCTCATCTTCTGCTGGTAGTCCTCCGCTTTCAGTCACAGCCTCCATCTCTGCCCTTTGCTGCCTCTGACCATGCCTGTATGGTGTCACTTCTTCCGATTTACCCCGTCCGCCTGTCTTGATAAGTAGCAGGGCTCCCGTCTTCGTCTCAGCTGAACTTGATGTTCAGAACCACAGATTTCAAGTGCAACTTCCCTTCCCAAGTCTGACAGTAAGTCTGAAACCAAAGGCTTTTTTGTGATAGTTTCGAACTTCCTCTTGTGGTAAGGCTGTAGGGATCCCTGTCTCTGTGGCAGGAGGGGTTGATGGCACAGTGTCATATGCCTGCACCACATTCTGTGCAGGCACAGTCCTGGTGCCAGAGAGAAAGGCACAGCTGCCCTGTAAGTCAGGAGCCACATTTGATTGGGCAGGGTTAGTCTTCTGGGATATGGCCTGGCAGAGAGCCAGAGGGACTTCCCCACCTCAGCTTGGCCTTGGACCCGAGCCAGAAATAGCAGCTGGGAGCCGAGAACTTGTTGAAAGGTGCTTAGACAGGGCACAGAGGCCCAACAAAGGACTTAGAGGAGAAAGGAGAATGTAGAGTGGCCTAGAAACAGGTGCAGAGCTTAACCAAGGCCAGGTGTGCTGTGTCCTCCTGGTCTCACCTTTCCATGTGGTGGCAGGTGTAGGGCAGTCTGGTTCATGAAGACTCTTTTTTGTGGTTGGCACACTCAAAAGGCCAGCACCTGCCAGCCGTTGGCATCCCAATGCCTTTGATGTTATTTGTCCATGGGACAGTGCTTCCGTCCAGTAGCTGACTTCACCTAGCTGTAGAAGGCAGGGCAGTGTCTGCAGAGTGTGGGGCGAACCAAAACTAAAGTGTGCAGCACAGCTGGCCCAGATGGGTGGATGTCTGTCCCTCCATGACAGCTCCAGGCTCATGGCCGGTCCGAAGGATGTACCAGAGTGTTGCTTGAATCCCCCTTCTTTAGATATGGCTCTTAGGAGAAGGTGTTAGGAGCTTAGCATTGGGCTACCTGGCTGTAATCGCATCACTTGGAAGGTAGACACAAGAGGATCAGGGGTCCAAGATCAACCTCAAGTACATAGTGAGTTTGAGGACAACCTGGGCCACATGAGCCTCTGTCTCAAAAAAAAAAAAAAAAAAAAAAGCATGGAGGGCAGTGAGATTCAACTAGATGAGCCCCAAGACTAGTTCTTTAGTTGAGTGGTACATTGGTTAAGGCCTGTGGTTATCCAAATGCTATCAAGGAGTATGAACCCTCTTCCCACACAGAACCATACTTTAAGATGACAAAGTTTAGAGCAGGCACTCACTCAAAGCTCTTAGCTTGTTCCTCCTAAAGAGCTGTTTCATAATAGCCCACTCAGTGGCCACCAGAGCTGATGCTGCATTTTGATTTCCTTACTGGTCAAAGATTGTGCTCCTGAGTTTCTGTTTACATGGTCAGGCTTGTAGGCTGCTTATGAGTCAAGCTTCTGGGTCTGTGGGATTGTAGCTCACATTTATAGTAGAATGAATAGCATGGTCAGAATGTCACTCCTCTGGCTCTGTGTGTACCTCTTGAGGGTTTTAAGAGTCCTGGAAACAGAATAGATTAGGTCTTGTAGACCAGGCTCTCACAACGTTTCTTTGTCATCATTAGGACCTGGTCCCAGTGTCCCCCCAGTATATGGCTTAGAAGTATCTGATGTTTCTAAGTGGGAGGAGTCTGTTCTGGAGCCTGCTCTCGATATAGTACAAAGTTTCATCCAGGTGACTATTAAGGAGGCATGGTCTATTGTTGGGTTTGCAGAGTGCTTTCTTTTATTGATACTTTTGCTGCTAACTTGGGGAGCCAAATCACATTTCAATGGAGTAAATCAGCGGGGCTGGCTGCTTTTAGATCCCCAAAGCTTGTTTTTACTTTCGCATTTAGAAAGGTTGTTGCTAAAATCTGTTAACAGCCCACCTGCTCTCTGGGGGATGAAAAAGGAATTTCGGGATAATTTGGGGACTCTCAATATCAGAGAATTGTCCCCAAATCTCTTTGCTCTCTTAGGGTCACAAACCTACAGCCACTCCAATGAAGATGCCATACAATGAAACTGAGAACAAGAGAAGTTACCACATGTGTGACCTTTGTGACCGGATCATCATTGGGGACCGGGAATGGGCAGGTAGAGTATAGCTGGGGGCTGTGTGTGTGGGGGGGTCACACTTCCTAAAACTTAGTCTTCAAGGGTTGAATGCTGGGGTCAGCTTTGTAGTAGGACAGGCAAATTCCTGAGAACCTTTTCTAGACTAGTTGCCTCTATCCTGAAGCACAGAAAACTGCTGCCCTCCAGATGCATCTGGAATAGGAGCATCATCTGGAGAGGAGTTCCTTCGCCTTTCCTGTTAGAATGCACTTGCGGGACAGCTAGAAATAAAGGCGTCAGGCAGCTCCTGCAAGCTGGTTGAGAGCAGAGGCACAGCTGGGAGGGCCAGGTATGCACAGGGTCCTCAGAGGCCCAGGGATCTTCTCAGCACTCAGGCTGATTGTTGAACTGGTGAGTGGCTCAGACTGGGAAGAAAGGTAGGGAAAAGCTGAGAGAGCTAACCTGAACTAGCCTGACCCAGCCATGGGAGCCTGCTCCGAGTGTTGCTTTGCTTGGATTCTCACAGTAGATGTTTCTCTCCATATCAACCGATAGAATGATTAGGTCTATTAACCGACATCTTTGGCAAAATGAACCCCATTGTTAGGGACTGGGGACGGCCGTGTGCCCATGCAGCAGAAGAAGCCTTGATTGTTGTTGGTGTATAATTATGAAAAGGGAAGAGAGAGGGTGTCTGACTGCTTTGTAAAGGAAACTTACTGCTTAGAATCGTCGAATGTCCTTTGGGGAGAGCCTTAAAGAAGCAACATTTGTGAGCCTTTGTGAGCTTGGCTGTGTGGGCCTTCTATAGTACCATCTGTCGAGTGCGCGCTCCCGTCTCCCGCTGCTGTGGAAAGCAGCCCAGAGCCCAGGTTTGCCTTAAGCTCTAGTTAGAGGATAAAGCTGCCTCTTCTTCCCACACGAATTTTCTTCAGCTTCTAAATCTTCCATACTTACACTTCCCCTTATTTTTAAAAAATGGTGCTTTTACTATGTGTAAAAGAATTTGTCCTAGGCTTAGTGGATAAAGGAGTTTTCTGGCAAGCAGTCTCCTACCCTGACATACATGCACAATTAAGTAAATAAATAATAGCCTGGCCATTCCTCTTTAGGTGTTCCCAGAGATTGCTTTGTAGAACGAGATAGTAAAAATCAGCCTGTATGACGTAGTCTTCGGGTAAGATTGAGAGGATTGGCAAGTTCATGCAGCCATGGGCTGAGCTCACAGCACTTCCTGCCCAGTGGAGCCTTGGCCCAGTGTGTGACACAGGCCTGGGAGGTGAAGGCAGGGGGAGTCTAAGTTTGAGGTCAGTCTGGGCTTCATAGTAAGACCTTGCTTGTCTCAAGCAAATAACAGCAAAAGCACATGTCTACCCTGTTATTTATTAATGGTTAAAGAAAAAGATTGTATAGTTAAATTTAAATATTTGGGTTTTTTATTATTTTCTTGTTTGTTTATTTTGAGGATTAATTCTAGAAACCTCTGGCATTTTGTTTCTTTGGTTTTTGTCTCCTCAGCACATATAAAATCCAAATCTCACTTGCACCAGCTGAAGAAAAGAAGAAAGCTGGACTCAGATTCTGTTCCTGCCAAAAGTAGTTCCCCAGGCTGTGACCCGGAACTTAAAGAGAGGAAGTCCCGAGGGCATCATGATCAAGAGCTGAAGGCCAGGGTTTGAGAGACATGCCTAGTGGCCTTTGCAGAGATGTGGGGATAAAATCCAGGAGGGAGGGAGTGTGAGTCCCATGCCTGGACTGAGGAAGGCTGGGCAGAAGCGCCCCCCCCCCCCCCCGAACCCCTCTCTCTTTTACTCTGTGGTGTGGTCTGCACTGGAAACAGCAGGTCTTTCAGCTCCTGTGTGGCTGTTGTGTCTGGTAAGGATGTAGTTCAGGGTGGGATTTTTTTTTTTTTCTTTGAACCTTAAAGGTTTTATTTTAGAAAGAGGCACAGATTGCACATTTTCTACTTGATCTTTTTTAGTGGTGAATACTAAGATTCAGTACATCCTTTAAAAGAGAGTTCTTGTCTCTGGTGCTGGCTAAAAATATCTTGCTTCCAGATGCTTTTGTAAATGACTGAAGTATTGTAAGGCAAAGTCAGGAGTTCTGGATGTGAGAGAATGGCAGAAAGAAGCAGCCCAGAGATGATTTGGCAAGCTGTCCCAGCTCTGAGTCCACAGAAGAGGGGGTCAGGCTGAGGTGGTTGTGACCTGGGTCTTGAAGACTGGAGAAGGAAGCAGAGTCTGCTGAGCTGCTCCTGTGCATACTGGCTGCTCACTTTCTAGGGTGGAAAGCTATACGTCCTTTTGAAGTGTAAATAAAGAGGTGTGTGAGATCCTCAGTTTATACACCACATGCTGGATTGTCAGTGGCAGCTTTTTCTCCAACTCTGCATTCATCATAGCTGTGGCTGTCTACCAAATACTCCGTTTCTCAGAGACCCCTGGAGGCTCTCTGACTGAGGGCTTGTTATCTCCAGCTGAAGGCCTCTGTCTGAGAGGGCCTTTACTAAATATTCACTTGTATATAGCCTAGAATTCAATTTGTTTGGATGTGTAGTTCAACATTACACATTTATCACTACTATTTTCAAAACATTTTCTTCATTCCATTAAAGAACTCTGCACCTGGGAAACTAATTCTCCAGATGCATTTATTACAAGTCTGTTCTGTGAGAGACCCTGGAGTGGGCCAAAGGGAACTTGGAGATGGGAGTCCTTGTGCTTTCGGGGAATCTTAGGAATATCCATGTAATCAACCAGTGTAGACAAGAGTGCTGAAGGACAGAGAAGCTGCAGATTTCAGTGGAAAGGGGAGAGGAAGGAACCGTGCAAGAAGGAGCATCTGGAGCTGGGCCTGGGGGCCCACATCTTTAATCCCAGCATTTAGGAGGTTAACCCAGCACTCGGGAGGCAGAGGCAGGTGGATCGCTCTGATTTGAGGCCAGCCTGGCCTACAAAATGAGTTCCAGGACAGCCAGGACTGTTACACATTGAAATCCTGTCTCAAAAAACCAACAAAACAAAAGAAAGGAGGAGGAGCATCTCTGCTGGATGTAAATTTTTGAACCTCAGTACTTAGAAGGTCATATAAGAAGAATCATTTGTTTCAGGACAGCCTGGGCTACATAATGAAACCAAAACAACCCCCACACAATAGCAAAACATGAATAAGTTGGCTCTGTAAATTACTTGGCACACAGGCATGAGACCCAGGTTAGATCCCCAGAGCCCACCTGATGTGGCGTCGTCAGCCTGTTGCTGCTGCTGCTGATCTTATGTGTATCTTATATATTGTTTTACCTATGTGCATGTCTGTACACTGTGAGCGTGCCTTTCATCTGATACCTGGAACCTAAGTTACAGATGATTGTGAGCTGCTGTGTGGTTTGCTGGGAATCAAATCCAGACCTTCTCAAAGAGCATCAAGAGCTCTTAACTGGTGAGCCATCTCTTCAGCCCTACAGTATGCTTCTAATCTCATTGCTAGGGAGGTAGAAACAGGATATCTGGGGGCCCCTGGCTGGCTAGCCTGGCATAATATCCCTGAGAACGCTGAAAAGACCCCTCGGCCCCTGAGGACCCTGTGCACACCTGCTCCCTCCCAGCTGTGCCTCTGCTTCCAACTGGAGAGCATGGCATACACAAACAAGATACACTCTGGCTCACTAAAGTATCGAACTAACTCCCCAAAGTTGTCCTCTGGCTACTCTATGTGCATACTCCCCCACCATACGTACACCATACACACCTACAAAATAATAGCTGTTTTTTTAAAAGGCGGAAAGTGTCTCCATGCATACACACACACACACACACACACACACACACACACACCCCAAAAACAAAATAAGTGGCACCTGAGGGAGAGTGACACCCAAGGTCATTCTCTGGCCTCCAAGCACAAATATACATTGTCCACACACACACATACACAAAATAGAAACAAAGGAACCCTTCAAAGTGTGGTTGCGTGTGCTTTGGACACTATATAGAAATCAGGGTGAGAGACTTCGGCCTCTTAGCAAAAGTACTGACCAGCTCTTAAGTGTATTCTCCTATCAAAGAAGCCAACTGTGCCCCACCCTATCTCTTGCCTCTTGTCTGATTCCCCAGTCAGGGTACTACCCTCTTGAAGGATTAGCAGGCTGGGAAGCCACATCTTGGGTGCAGAGTGCTTACAGTGAACCTACCAGTGCCGAGCACTTCAGGTACATTATCTTCCGCCAGCAGAGGATGGAGAGGCCGAGACCTGTGGGAGATAAAGGCCCAGGAGGAGTGCAGCTAGCCAGCCAGCTGGGGCAGGGCGGAGTTGGCCGAGCGACCTGCAGATTCTAGCTGTTAAGTGTTGTGTAGAGCTGGCTTTGTTTAGGGAGGAAGCTTAGTTTCTGAAGTGCCTCACTTGGGTTACTAAATATATTTGAAAGCTTTAAAAATGTCAGCAGACAATCAAGAAAAACAAGTTTTACTAATTCTACCTCAAAAAGCCTTTAATCCTTCCATCTGAAATACCAGGAGCGGTGACTTCTCCGAACTCACTCTGGGTCTGTTGGAATCTGGGGATGTTTTCCTCCCATGCTCCACCAGTCAGTGCCTAATGGTTTCATTAAGTGCCTGTTAAGTTCAGGGCACGGTGGTTGAGCCCACTGCTCTTGTTAGAAATGGTGAGATCAGAGATGAAATTCCTGCAGACAGGCATCACCCTGCTGCTTTCTGGTGAAGGCCGGCAAAGAAGGAACATGGTCTTTGGCCCTCCCTTTCCATTGACTTGAGAGACTCTTCAGCCTTTGTACAGGCGGAAGCTGAAGCAAGCAGTCACAGCAAGTGTGGGAAAGCCAGGACACCCGGGGTCTCTTCACCCAGCAAGTCTCTGTGGCTAGCTGGAAGGGACCAATGAGACAGTGTGAACTGTTTGCTCAGACTGCACCATCTGGCCTCAGCTAATCCCTAGACAAGCAGAGTCCTCCATCCAGGTCGCTTCAGTTTGCCAGCAGTGGTGTTGACTGAGTGCCTTTGGTGATTAATTCCAACACACAGTGAACAATTAAACTCTTCTTCCTTGGAGGAAGAGGAGGAGGAGAAAAGATTAAGATTTATTTCTGAATTGTGTGTATGCTTGTGAGTGTGAGTTGGGGGTGGTGGTGCATGCACACTTTGGTACAGATGCCCTGGGAGGCCAGAGTTGTCAAAGCCTCTGGATTTGGAGTTATAGGTGGCCAGGAGCTTCCTCGTGTGGGTGCTGGGAACCATACTTGGGTCTCTTGCATGATCTCAACTGAGCCATATCTTCAGTGCCCCCACCCCTATTTTTGTTTTTGAAATAATGAGACTATACCTCAAAAACAAGGTGTAAGGAGAGAGCTAAAAAGTCCTCTGATCTCCACGCATGCCCACAGTCACGAAATAAATCTTTTTTAAAAAGAAGTACTTGGGGACTGGAGAGATGGTCCAGTGGTTAATAGTACTGGCTGTTCTTCCAGAGGTCCTGAGTTCAATTCTCAGCACCCATGTGGGGAAGGCTCACAACCATCTGTAACCACCTGATGATCTCTGCTGGCCTGCAGGCATACATGCAGATACATAAATAAATGTTTTAAAAAATGCTTTAAGTACTTTGAAGAGAATTGAGTTCTTACCCTACAACTGCCTTGCTTGGGCCTGTGAGGTGACAGTGTGTGTGTGCTTGAGCCAAGCATGAGGACCTGTCCTGCATTGTCTCCTGGGCCCTTCATGGGAGGAGGAGAATGCCAATTGTCTTAGACCTCCACGTGGATGTCCACAGAAGTGTGCACATACAAGAAGGTAGAAACTCAAAAATGTAAATTTAAAACAAAAAAATATTTTCTTTCATTTGAGGCCTAATCAGGAAGAGCTCATCTTTGGTCTATGCCCAGTGTAATACTCAGTGATTATTTGTACACAGTCTCCTTCCACATTCAACAAAGAAGGATTTTCCACTTAAAACGCAGCACATACAAACTGTGGAAGGGTGGGGTACAGTATGCTGCTGGAATCACTTGCCTGTTATTTGTAAGGCTCTGGGTTTGACCCACAGTGCAACGAAATGAAAAACTCAACACATTAGGCATACACACACACACACACACACACACACACACACACACACACACACACAGAGCTTTTGTGAATTCAGTGACTATGTCCCACACTGGGGACATAGTCAAATGCTTATTGAGTCAGTTACATAGAGGCTAAGTGAGTCTTAACATAAGTGGTCTGTTTCAACCATTAAATGGTCTTTGCACAAGCTGAAGAAGTCTTGGGGTGGTAGCCACAGGCAGGAATTTTGTGTTTGATTAGTACCTACTTCGATGCAGTTTTCTACAATGGTGACTGGTTATTTGTAAAACCAGTCTAAATATTCACAAAGAAAGGGGCACAGTTGTATTAGCTAAAGTAAAAGGCTAGGCTGCTGTAACAAAGAGACTCAACAGTGCAGTGGTTTAAAGAACAAAGCGTTCATTCTTCCTCAAGTAACAGCTCTGGGTTCTGAGTTAGCCTTTCTGAGGAGAGCAGTCCAGGTCAGTGGGGCAGCTCTGCTCCTGATGGTCATTCAGGGACACAGGTCCCTTGTATCGGGTTGCTTCAGCATCCTCTGGAGCACTGTCCTGGTCTGTGTGCTTGAAGCTGGTCATCACTGTTCCCAGCCAGGAGGAAGGGAAAAGGAGAAGAGGTAGGAGGTAAGCCTGTCCTTTAAAGGTTGGGACCCAGTAGGGTCCTCTCCCAGTTTGTTCACTGCTCACTATCCATATGGCCACATCTACCCACCAGAGAGGCTGAGAAATAAGCCAAGTCCTGTGCCAAGAACTGAGGAGAGCAGACTTAGGTAGACAGTGTGTAGCCTTCACTAAATTGGTACATAGAAAACTAAATTCCAGACTTGGTTAGTGAATTACCTCTGTTAACTTGCTAGGGGCCAAGTTGTTTTTCTTTGTTTTCTTTTGTGAAATTATGGGCCAGGCATGGTGGTACATGACTTTAATTCCAGCACTTGGGAGGCAGAGGCAGGAGGATCTCTGAGTTTGAGGTTAGCCAGTTCTACAGAGAAATCCTGTCTAGAAAACCCAGAGAGGGAGAGGGAGAGGGGGGGGGGGGAGAGAGAGAGAGAGAGAGATATCACAGTCACATAAACTGCCTTCTGAGCTATCTCAAAAAAGTTGAACATGATGAATTCCTGGCTGGTAGAACTTTAAGAATAAAAAGCACTACAGGGATGTGAAGCTCTTGAGCCTTGGTCAACCACAAAGGTGCTGAAGAGGTGGCGGGGGTGGGGGGGTGGGGGGTATGGAAACAGCTCTGATATTACTACCCCAGGTTTCTTTTATCGGGGGGAACCCCACTGTTTGTAATTGTAGCTGAACACACTCCTACCTAATCTGTTCTCTGTATAATTAAGTAGCTTCTTCATGTACAGAATGGAATGACCTCCATTCCAAGGGGGCATTGTAAGAATTAAGGGAGGCCCTTTTGTGAATAGTACATTCACTTGTCAGTACAGTGTCCAGCAATAGTAGGTATGAATTCAGTTTATCTGTTTTATTGGAGAGAACCTGAGAATGCTGCTAACATGTTGACTTATGGAATGTTGTCAGTTCTCAGTACTTAATAATCAGGGCAAGTTCTGACTTGGCCAACTGAGCACTTTAAAGCCAAAAATGATGCCTGTGTCTCACCTCCCATGTTTGGTTGGTCCGTGACTGCTTGTTCGATTAGGTCTGTTTTCCTCTCTGCTCAGCTATGGCTCTGACTGTTTATTTCACTTGGAGTGCTGCGTTCCCTGCTCTGCCTAGTAAGCACCTGCATGCACTTCAAGGCTGAGATTTCATGTCCTCTCCTGTAGAGAAAAAGCTTCTTTGGGGTGTAGAGATGGCTCAGCAGTTAAAAGCACTGGTTGCTCTTGTAGAGGACCCGGGTTCAGTTCCCAGCACCCACACAGCAGCTCACAACAGCCTATAACTTCAACTACAGAGGGACCCCACACCTCTGGCTTCTGAGGGTACCTGTGCTTATGTGCACACACACACACACACAATTCAAAAATAAAAATGGTGGCTCTTGGCGTGGTTTTTCCTCACCGTGTGGTCACTAGCAGCTACATATTACGCTAGGGAGGACTCTCACAACACTTGCTGCCAGGCACTGCCCTGGGTATCTTTACCCACACTAACACAAACTTCACAACAGCCCAAAGGAGCCAAGGAGCCATTGCTACTATTAGCTCTGTTTTACAGTTGAGGGAAGCAGTTCAGGGCAGGCTGGGATCTGAAAGGAGGTGGGTGACTCCAGTCTGTTTGGTGTTCCTGTTCTGCTGTGACACATCCCATCTGTAACTGTCTCACTGCTACTGGACTGGACATTCTGCCAGGATGTGAATCCTTATCTTAAGACCAACCTGCAACAGTCCTGGGTCGTCAGCAGCTAGCCAGACTGGATCCTGCCAGGCACGCCTCCCTAGTCAAGGCTCCTCTTCATTGAGCACTCACTGTGCCAGGCGTTGTGGGCTAAACACATGTGCACTTGGTGATGTTCCCTTAAACAGCCGAGGCATTGTGTTAGCACCACGTTACAAAGGAGTGAACACGTACGGAATGCCGCAGAGCCAGCACCCGACTAGTAGCTGGGTACTAGAAAGAGCTCTGGGGGCAGGGCACCTACAAAGGCCAGCTGCCTGTAATTGTGAGTGAGTTCAGGACTCAGGACAGTCATCCAGCTTCGGCTTCCCAGGGGCTAGAATTACAGGTATCTGCCGGCACAGCAGGGCTGTTTGTTTTTATCCTTTTTGCTGTAAGCTAGTCTTCACAGTTTTCTAGCTTCATTTAGGTATTATTGACAAAACTATATATTTAAGGTGTATAACAGTGATTTGATTATATATTATGAGTGCTTAACCTATTTAGTTAACATCTAGTAACATTGGTTGAACTAAGATTTGGAGCCAGGTTGGGCAGACTCCAAACTCATACTTCACTGGACTTCAAGTATGTTCCTGTAGGGGTTTTTAATGTACAAATTATTTGTATTGTGTCTACTTCTAAGAAGGGGCCAAGAGAAGAAAAGAAAAAAAAAATCCTAAAGCACTAACTATATTAAAGACTCATGATTACAAATAAAATAAGCCCAAGTGGAACTCAAATAAAAGAGGAATTTATCATCAGGTCACTGAAATGTCTCAGCAATGCAAGGACAGAGCATTTGGTGGTGCTTGCCTTTAATCTCAGTGATCAGGCTCCTGAGACAGGAGGACACAAGTCTGAGGCCAGCTTGGCGTCCAGTGAATGAGACCTGTGTCAAGTCCATCCCCACCACAATAAACTCAAGGTCAGGAGAACATCTAGTCCTTAGACATGACTTGGACTACTTAGCCCATGGTTGTGGAAATGCCCTCTGCCCATCAGCTTACCCCTGGTCTGCAAACAGGCTTTCTCTGCTAACACTGAAGCAGGTCTGCGCCTAACACTGAAGCCTTGCCTCTGAACAATCTCGGTTCCACCTGTTAGGGTTCCAAGACAATAGCACGTGCTGACGGAGGAGGTGGAGAAATGGAAGCTTGCACGCCGTTGGTGAGAATGTGAAATGGTACAGCCACTGTGCAAAAAATTAAAACTAGGCTGGAGAGAAGGCTCAGGAGCTAAAAGCACTTGCTGCTCTTGCAGAGGTCCCAGGTCCCACATCTCACAACTGTCAGTAACTTTAGCTCTAGGGGATCCACCCTCTTCTGGCCTCCACAGTCACCAGGCATTCATACGTACTCACAGACAGGCACTCATACACATAAAAACACAACTCTGCTTAGGAACTAAAAACAATTGTGGGCAAGGATCTGGTTCAGTGAGTAAAGCCTTGCCGTACAAGCATGAGGACCTGAGTTCAGATCCCCTAGTGCTCATGTCAAAATGGGGTAGCTCCATGTGCCTGTAACCCCAGTGTTGGGGGGCAGAGACAGGTGGGTTTTAGGAGCCAGCCTAGCTCAAACAAGCTGCTAGTTCACTGAGAGACCTAGTCTCAAGAGAATAAGGTGGAGAACAGTGGAGGAAGACACCTATACCCAACTCTGGTAAATGGGTATGTGCGCCATACACACCATGCACACCACACGTAAGTAACACACACGTATAAAAACGTTGCCATATGACCTGACACTTCCATTTCCAAATACATATTTCAAAGCAGCATCTCAGAGATACCTGTACACCTGTTTCCATAGCAGCAGCAGTGTCCTTCAAGAGACGGTTGGATGAACAGAACTGTGAAGTATGTGTATGGTGAGATACTCAGCCTATGAAGGAAGTTCTGACACATGCTGCGGAATGGGTGAACTCTGGTCATGTGCTGCTCAGTGAAATAAGACTTCCCCTAAAAGATGAACAGCGACGGTCCCACTTAAGCATCTGGAGTGCATAAACAGGAAGTGCTCTGATGGCTGCCAGGGCCCAAAGGGAGGGGCACATAGGATTTGGGCTTTGCAAGATGAAATGAACCTGCTCAATGGTGTTGAACCATCATTACGAATGGTTGAGCTGATAACTATTTTGGGTATTTTTGAGACAGGGTTTCTCTGTGTAGCTCTAGCCATCCTGGAAATTACTCTGTAGACCAGGCTGGCCTCGAACTCAGAGATCTACCTACCTCTGCCTCCCAGGTGCTGGGATTAAAGGTCTGCACCACCATTGCCCAGCTGAGCTGATAACTTTTAAGACTCTTCCCCCATCCCAGATTTTTTAAGATTCATTTTTACTTTATATGTATGAGTGTTTTGCCTGCATGTATGTATGTGTACCACATTTGTGCAGGGCTTGGCAAAAGCCAGGAGAAGGCATAGAATCCCCAGGGACTGTTGTTATAGTTGTGAGCTGCTATGTGGGTGCTGGAAATCAAACCTGAGTCATCTGGAACAGCAACCAGCGCTCGTAACCTCTGAGCCATCTCTCGAGCCCCCAATGAAAAGAAATCTTAAAAAGGAGCCAGTGTGATGTTATGCATTTATAATCATAACTTGGAAGCCTGAAGCTTCCAAGTTCCAGGAAAGCCTGGGCTACCTAAGAAATATGTCTAGGGGGACAAAAGTCTGTGGAAGAGATTCATTAGCCTAGCTTGGATGTAGTACATACACTGAGGCCCATCAGTCATACCGGGATGGATTTCTAAAAGGATGAGGCAGTTTCCATGGAAACCAAATGGACATAATGGATTTGTAGTCCTTCCTAGAAGGTGTGTGAGTTTGGAAGAAGGGGAAGGGTGCTAGATACAGTGGTGCATCTGCAACTTCAGAGTTACTGCCTGCAGGGAGCATGGTCTGTTCTCTAGCATTGGAACTGGGCTTAAGTTGATTCAAACTCCATGTAGGTGGCTCTGCCATGTCTCCATCAGATATCTGTAATAATCACTCGCTATTAATGTGTAGCTTAGCAGTGTTTGTGCAGAGCAACTTACCTCACAAGCCCTCCCCCCCCCCAAAAAAAACCCTCTGAATAAATGAAGAAACAGAGTCAGCATTTAAGTGACTCAATAGGGTTGGTGTTATTTCACTTGTGAAGACTAAAAGGCCAATGTGAACAAGTTTAGGTATAAAGGAGGATTTATTGACTCATGGGATCCAAGGAAGAGTCGAGCATATGAGTCCCCCTACTCCCCAAGGGCAGACGATGCAGCTGGGCTTCAGAACAACTGCCATCAAGGACTCAGACACTGCCAGCTCTGTCTCTGCCCTGTTTGTCCCTGTTTGCCAGGGGCACTTGCCCTCCATGCAAACCAGTGTTGCTCAATGGCCACGAAGCTCCCGAACTTTGCAGCTACTGCAGAGACATGGTCCCGAGTCCCTAGTCTGTCCCTGGTTAAAACTGAGAGGTGCGTGTTGTTAGTCCCACTAGGATCAAACAGGATAGCCTGTCCTCTGAGAACCAGTTCGCTCCCTGTGGAAGCGTATGATGAGAGGGGCTGGGGACAGTTTTCTGAACGTGCTGGAGATGGGATCGGTGGCCGTAGCAGTGGCACAGTGTGAAACCCAGGTCTCCTAGATGCTGTGTCTGGTAACACATGTTACCTAGGGCTTGACTGCCCTGTTGGCTCCGTCTCTGTGAGGCCCCCGGGATGCCGCATGATAGGTAGGGTATGAAGCTGGGGTCAGACTTTGAGTCACCAGAAGTGGGATAATGAAGGCTGCAGCAGCCTGTCTGTCTGAGCCTCAGTGTGGATTTCAGGGAGTTGAGGGACATGACTTCTGTACGAATGGTATTTATAGATTCAAACTATCTGCTCTGGTTAGACCTGGTGGTCCAAGGCCCGCAATCCCAGCTTCTTGGGAGGGAGGTTGAGGCAGGAGAAAGTCAAGGCCAACCATGGCTACTGGAGTTCAAGGCCAGCCTGGGACACTTAGTGAGAAGCCATTTCAAAATTTAAAAACAAACAAACAAAAACTTTCTGAGTATACAGCTCAGTGGTGGAGAGCTTGCCTAGTATACATGAGGCCCTGGGTTGGTTCAATCACCAGTACTGATGAAATCTAGACTGTGTCCTGCTTGATCTGTTTGAGGTGAAGTTGTGTGGGAATTGATGGGTTCCTGGTGGCACACAGCACCAGCCACTCTCCAAGCTTTTACAATCAGAATTGACGTCTTCTCTAACCCTCTTCCCATCCTTCCTGCTCTCCTTTCTGCCGCCCTTTCCAGATTGTTTTTCTGAGTGGGAGTCTCTGTGTTGTCTCAGCTGAGTTTCTGATCTCCAGCCATTCTCTTACGTTGGGCCTCCTGTGTGGCTGGGACCAATGGTGCTTGCCACCATTCCTGGGTACTGGCATACTTTGTAAGTGTACTTCAGAAACTGCATTTTCTAAGACCAGGCAGGCTGGTGTGTGGCTTTAATCCCGGCACCAAGAGACTGTATAGTGAGACCATGACTCAGAAACAAAAGCCATACACAACCCAGACACTGTGTTCTTCAAAGCACTCACAGTTTGCAGTGTTTCCATGTCAGTGTGGAAAGGGGTCTGAGAATAAGGTTCAGTTATTTTCAGACAAGGTTTTTTTGCTTTAACACAACTTTTTTAAATTAAAAAAATGTTGATTTTTTTTTTTTTTGTTTTGGTTGTTTTTTTGTTTCTTGAAACAGAGTCTCACCGTGCGTCCCTGGCTGTCCTGGAATTCACTCTGTAGACCAGGCTGGCCTTGAACTCACAGAGATCCTCCTGCCTTTGCCTCCCAAGGGGCTGGGATTAAAGTCATGCACCATTGTGCCTAGCACATTTATTTCGTCGTTTGTTTGGGCAGGGGAAGTGTGCCTGATACTCGAGTGAAGGCCAGAAGAGTCAGCTCTCTCCTCCCATCATGTGAGTTCTGGGAATTGAACTCAGGTCATCAGGGTTGGTGGCAACCTCCTCTACACACTGAGCCATCTTGCTGGCCCTGAATACAGACTTGTCTTATCTATAGATCACCCTGCTGAATAAAACTACACATAAATTCCACTGTTTTGTGCAAAGCTTGGGGTTTGGTCCCTAGGTCCCTCTACTTCAATCACCTCCCTGTGGGACATATTTTAAGATTCACTGATTTAGATGGACTGCTTTATATAGCAGCAGATGGAGAAACGGAGTCCCTGAGAGGCTAGGCAGTCACCTACAGCAGAACCGAGTGAGCGCAGAGTAGCAGCTGGAGCCCTGGCCTGCTGGTTTGGGGGGCAGGGGTGTTCTTTGTACTGTATGGCACCTCTTCTCTAGATCTTTTGAATAAGCCTCCAACAAAATGCTTGTATTTTTCTTCTATCACATCTTAATTTGTACTGACCTAGCATGGAGGTGAGTAGAGGATTCTGGGAGTCTAATAAACAGATAAAAGCTTTATAATTAGGAATGTGTTATGTATTCAGCAGACTTAATGAGTGCTTGCTGGTCACCGTTCTAGGTGTTAGACACCAGTGAACAAGATAGTTCCTGTCTTCAAAGCGTTCCAGCTTTCTGTGCTATGGGTGAGGGTGGGGAGGGGTCAGTGATAAATGCTAAAGAGAGGCTATCAGGAAACACATGGCTTTACCTGACCTGTGCAGAGGAGTCTGGGAAGGCTTTCCTAAGAAACGGCATCTAAGACATACTGGAAGCGAGCCAGGTAGAAGGTACCTTCAGGAACCGATGACAGAGTGCACACTATAGGCCATCTGTCGAAAGATAACAACAGTCAGGTGGTCTGTGGAGAGAGAACCGGAAGCTATGTGGACAGTGGATCAGCTGAGGGTGGTTCAGACACTTAGCAGGTAAGGCTGGGAATGTGGCTCATGAGCAGAGTGACTCCCCTGTACAAGGTCCTGGGTTCAAGTCCCAGCACTAAAGAAAGAGACTCTTAATGAAAACGACGGAAGGGACTGGATGTTCAGGTTGAGTCCGGGTCTCATCTGGTCTGGAGAGCGTGACTGCGTGTGGCCGCTTTGACTGGATCTGAAGCTGTGGAAGATGAGATTACTGGAGTGTGGGGGCGGGGCACAGAGTGAGGGGAGGAACAGTCCAGAGAGAACCTTGAACAAAGACACAACATCTCAAAAGAGCTTTGAGAGGGAGTAGTAGTAAGGAAGCTGCAGAGAGACCAAGTGCAAGGATTTTAGTGACAAGGACATCAGTGGTGACCTTGGTTAGAGAAGGGCCCACTGGGGTTAGAAAACAAGCCACATTGCAGTGGCTGGAAGAGAGGCAGGAGAGGAGGTGGTCATGGTGTCTTTGGTCTTGAAGGGAAGGAGCAAGGCTTGGCGTTCGGAGGAAGTTTTTCCTTTGTTTCTTCTGAGACTTTCCCAGGATTCAGCCAGCTGGCAGGAGCTCGTGGTGATAGCTATTAGATGTGGCTTCTCCTTCCGTGAAAGATGTGAAGGCCTGCCTTGTTCCTTCATGCTGTCTGTAGGGGGAAGTGGGCTCATCAGCTCATCCCTTTCCCTCCAGGCACTTGTCTGGGAACCCCTCAGAGAGGGCAAAGCAAGACCCTGCTGTAGACCAGATAAGAACTCCTGAGTGGCTAAGCAAGTGACCGCCCTGAAGGCTTTAAGGAACTACCACCCTCAGAAACAAACCTGCTGCTAGAAGAGAAGTGGGGTGATACCTGATTGATTTTCAGTTCAAAGGATGCTATATAATTAACTTAGAAGCAGCAATGCTCCAAATACACTAATCGGAGATAAGGAAGGATTAGAAGGTGGTTAGGGATGTGGTTACTAAAAAAAGAAACCGGGAAAGAGCAGTGAAGGGCCGGATGAACACACAGGTTCCATGAATGAACGCATGTGGTCTACCACATAAGAAACTAAGATCTAAGAAAAACTAGGAGAGATGATGATGGAAAATGGGGTTTAAGAAACCATAAGTGGATGGACGGACGGACTCTTGACTAATAATGAACTAGATGGTAGACACGTGTTGAGTGCCCTCTCCAGTGAGAACATGGCCAGCGATGGCAGTACCCCGGGGTAAAGACTACCCTCCTGGTCCTGCGTATGGTGAGAGCGAAGCAGAGAAGTTGCACATGCACACGTGTGCAAGGGTGGGAGGTGGTAAACCTTGCTCTGCAGTGCTGTGTGTTGCGTTGCCCCTTGTCTCACTCTGAGGCCAAATTATTCAGGCAGCATCTGAGTGGATTGTGCTGTCTCCCAGCTGCAAGATTCTGCTGCTGGGAGAACACCCAAGAGCAAGACAGACTAGGTCCCCGCTTAGAGCTTCCTTCTGGTGGAGAGGGAGAGGAAATACGCAGGTGCGCAATCGGAAAGGCCCAGCAAGAGGAGGCAGAACTGGAGAAGCTGGGAAGACTGAGTAGCTGTTGCTGCTTCCACCTCAGAAGGGAGAGTCGGGCAAGATCCTGTGAGGGGCGCCATTACCTTAACCAGACTTGGCAATGAATCAGTCCCACAGCACCACAGAGCAGAGGGAACTGTAGGTATGGCAGTGTCCAGGTGGGGATGATCTTGGTGTGCAGTCACGAACCAGAAAAAAGAGAGTGGTGCTCACGGTGTGGATGCAGGAGGTTCGTAAACGTCAAAGGCGGTGTCTCGGGGTAGATTTAGGCAGAACCAGGCTGAAGGAAGGCAAGCATCTTTCCAGGTTTGTTTGTGTACCTAGGGAGGAATATGATTTAATTCGTGGGTTAAGGATGAGTCTGAACCAGGTGTGATGGCACTTGTATGGATTCCCAGCACTTGGGAGGCGAAGGCAGGACCGAGAATCTGAACATAATGACACCCTTAAAAAAACAAACCATGTTGGGTGGTGGTGGCACTTTAATCCCAGCACTCAGGAGGCAGAGGCAGGTGGATCTCTTGAGTTTGAGGCCAGCCTGGTCTACAGAGTGAGTTCCAGCACAGCCAGGGCTACACAGAGAAACCCTGTCTCAAAAGGGAAAAGAAAAAACCAATCAATCAATGAGAGAGCTCAGGCATGGTGTCATAATGCACCTAGAGAGTGGAGGTAGGTGGATCTTTGTGAGTTTGAAGCCAGCTTGGTCTAGGTCTATATAGAAGGTTTCTGGCCAGCCAGGGCCTGTGAGAATCTGTCTTTAAAAGTAAGCAAACCAGCAAAGAAATAAAATGGAAGGGAAGAGGAAGGGAGGGGAGAAGAGTGGAGGGGAGCAGAATAGCTAGGACCAAGGCCTGGAGCTCAGAAGATTGGGTGGGTTAATATTAATGTGTCTCTTGTAGCTCATACCTGAAAGCCCAGAACTCGGGAGGCTGAGGCAGCCAAACCACCCTGAGTTCCTCATAGTGAAAAACTGGCTAATAAGTAAATAACTAATAAAAAGAAAGGAAGAAAAGGCTGCTTCTGTGCTGTGGGGCTCCCCAGTTTATCTTGTCACACTCGGTGACTTACACAAAAAAGGAGATTAGAGTTCCTGGACTCCCTTAGAACAATAAGTGCTCCCCTCAAACCCACCCCCAGCTCCTAGCTTATTAGACCCGTGGGGACCAACAGGTTCCCGCCGCCGCTGCTCCCAGGAAGGCGGCTGCAGCTGGGTCCAAGCTGAGTCTACTCGAACACAGAAGAGAACAGCCATGTTTGGGCAGACACACAAAATAAATATTTGTTGTGTGAACTGGTGCCCTGCAAAACGGTGAAGACTAGTCCACAGAGAAGGAGAAAGGAGCAGGTGTGGGAGCAAAGCCCAGGCAAGGAGGAGAGGGAGATAAAGAGCTTCCTGTTGACATCCTTCCTGGCTCTGTAGCTCCTGAGGCCTAGTGTCTGCCCTTGGGTCCTGGAAATAGCTCTGTTCTCTTAGAAAACACCCCATTTTCCTGGGAATGCCTTCTATATGCTACCACTCTTGTTCCTGGGTGGGCACATTTATAGCTCCTGTCCTTCATGGCCATGCTGCTCTTTGTGTGTGTATGTGTGTGTGTGTGGGGGGGGGGCATATGGTGCCCTTGCTTTCCACAGCCTTGCCAACATGTGCTTATCTTTATTTCTAGATGTAGGTCTATGACAGTATCTTAAAGGCAACTGAATTTACCTTCCTTCCTTCCTTCCTTCCTTCCTTCCTTTCTTCCTTCCTTCCTTCCTTCCTTCCTTCCTTCCTTCCTTCCTTCTTCTTTTCTCCCTTCTTTAAGTCAGGATCTCACTGTGTAGCCCTGGCTGTCCTGGAACTCACTATGTAGATCAGGCTGGCTTTGAACTCACAGAAATCCACATTCCTCTGCCTCCAGAGTTGCTGGAATCAAAGGCATGCAACATCACACCTGGCTACATTTATTTCATTCACTGCTCAAGACCATTGTTTTCCTGAGGTGAATTTATTTTCAAGATAAAATGTTATTTTATCTCAAGTTCTTTTTTTAAGCTTTATTTGCTTTATAATTTTATGTATATGAATGTCTTGTTTGTATGTATGTATTTATGTATGTATGTATGTATGTATGTATGTATGTATGTATGTATATGTACTACATGTTTGCCCAGTGCCTGAAGACGTCAGAAGAGGGCACTGGCTCCCCTGGGACTGGAGTTACGGTCAGCTGTGAGCTGCTCTGTGAGTGCTGGGAATGGAACCCAGGTCCTCTGCAAATGTTCTTGCCTGCTGAGTGGACTCTGCAGTCTGTCCTTCTCCCTTTAAGTACTAACCAGGCCCTACTCTGTTCACTTCTAAAGACCAGTCATGTTCAGGTTGGCTTGGCCATAGACATTTGAACTATTTCTAGGTAGAGTCCACTTTTATAGTTACATGCTTAATTCAGTTATTTGGATTATTAACATATATCTGGGTTTTTGTTGCTGTTTTATATATACAATTGACACTTTTTTTCTAGGTAGTATTTTGTGGTTGTTTGGTTTCTTAGGCGGTGTCCCATGTAGCCCAGGCTGACCTCAACCTTGCTAAGTAGCTGAGGATGACTTTGAACTCCTGATCCTTCTGACTCCACTTCCCAAGTGACAGATATCACAGGTGAGTGTCACAACACTGATTTGACACAAATTTCCTAGTTCTCTTTGTTTGTTAAGTTTAACAGAAGACAAAATACAAATGCATTCCTGGGTCAAACAACCTTTGATAGGCATGGCAGCTCACACCTGTGGTCCCTCCACTCTGGGAGCTGAGGCAGGAGGACTGCATTCAGCCAGCTTAGGTTGCATGGTGAGTTCCTGGCCAGCCTAGGCTAAAGCGGGAGATTCTATCTTAAAAACAAAAAACCCAAGGGACTGAAGAGACAGACGGCTAGCAGGTAAAGGTATATGCCACAAGGCCTGATGTCTCGGAACCCACATAGTGGAAGGAGAGAACTAACGCCTCAAAGTTGGCCTCCAACCTCCATGTAGATGGCATTGCACTTAAGAGTACATACACACACACACACACACACACACACACACACACACACACACGCAACAAGTAACTAATTAAGTACCATCCTTTGAGATATCATGCTGAGTAATGAGAATATCAGAGGTCCCTTGCCTTCCAGTCCAAATTGTCCCTGGGCCCTTCTCCTCTTAGCCAGGGGCTTCCTGTTTGGCAGGCTGAGCAGGCTTTTTTTTTTTTTTTTAATAAATGATAAGTGACTTTAACCCCATGCACTTGTGTTCAGTGTTGGAATGTGCACCATGATTGGTCAGACTCCACTGAGGGAAAGTGCGGCGCTCTCAGAACACCACCCCCTCCCCCAGCTGTCCACAGGTGTGTTTGGAGTATAACAGCCTCGAACACCAATAGTATGTTGAAGTGGACCCAAGGGCCAGAGGGCCCTCAGGAGTTCACCCAGAGTGGCTCGTCAGAGCTCATCTGCTTTGACCTCTGACCTCTGACCTGAAGGCCCTCACGGGTCAGAGACTGCTGGAGACGTGAACCAGTCAGTGTGGCTTCTGTAATCTGGAACAAGTCTTTTCTGCACAGGCAAAGAGGGCAGATGTGGGGGAAGGGGTGGGAGAGGGGCTTAAGTGTTCTATTGTTACATCTAGGAGAGACTGTGGTTCCCACAGCACAGATTCAAAGCTGAAAAGGAAACCTTGTCTGGTTCCAGGCTCTCCTGGATGGCCTGTGGACTTCCAACTCGCTAAGCCCAAGACTGACGGCACTATGGTCCTCCCTGCCCACTCTTCCCAGTCCGTATTTGTGACAATGCATTATTTGTGTATTTGTGTGTGTGTGTGTGTGTGTGTGTGTGTGCACATCTACAGGAATGCTATAGAAGTCAGAGGCCAGCCTGCAGAGTTGGTTTCTCTCTTACCACCATGTGGGTCCCAGGGACCCAACTCAGTGTCGGACAGCAAGCACCTCCGCATGCCGAGCCGTCTCACAGGCCCGTCAGTCCCGATTAGACCGGTCCTACTCTGTCCCATCAGCCAAAGATCTTGGTCATCGTCCTTAACTCCGGGTGATCCCAGCCTTTTATAACTACAAGGACACAAGAAGCCAGGTGTGTTGGCATCTTGAACCTCAGCACTTGGGAGGCAGAGGTGGGCAGAGCTCTATGAATGCAAGGCAAGCCTGGTCTACATAGAGTTCCAGGAGTGCGTAAGTGAGACGCCCTGTCTAAAAAAAAAAGGCCACCAGCGCTTCGCCACCTGCATCACTTTCCTGTTGCTGGTGTAACCATGGTGACTTGACACACATGGGTTTTTACTGTAGGCTTACAGTGGCTAGACATCTGAAATGAGTTACGAGACTAAGATCAAGACAGGGACTTGTTCCTTTTGGAGGCCTCAGGGTGGCATCTGTTCCTTGTCCTGCCCAGCCCCTGAGGTCACCCATGCTCTGCTGCTGCATCCATTCCGCTTCTGTTGGCACACGACTTCCTCCTCCTCCTCCTCCTCCTCCTCCTCCTCCTCCTCCTCCTCCTCCTCCTCCTCCTCCTCCTCCTCCTCCTCCTCCTCCTCCTCCTCCTCCTCCTCCACTGACATCCTGACTCTTCCTTTTAAGGACCCTTGTGACTGTCTCCGGCCCACTCAGAAAACCTAAAAGTTATCTCATCTCAGGGCCTTAATTCAGTCAATCTCTAGGACTCCTTTGTCACAGAAGGCACTCACAGGTTCTGGAGGATCAGCATGTGGGCATCTCTGAGGACTCCTTTCACATCGTCCTACCTATGTGACCCCCTAGACCTCTTCTGGTCCGCTGTCCTGGGCTTCAGGCTGGAGGACCTACTAGCCCATCCTGACTGGTCCCTGCCTCTTGTCCTGCCCCTCCATTATTGCTTTTTGTGTGAGTGGGGGTGGGTGGGGGGGTGTATGGTAAGTGTGTGTTGTGCATGTGTGTGTGTTGAGGGGTGTGTGTGTGTATGTGTGTGTGTGTGGTGTGTGGTGAGTGTGTGTGTGTGTGTGTGTGTGTGGTGTATGTGTGGTATGTGTGTATATGTGTGATGTATGTTGTGTGTGTCTGGTGTGTATGTAGTGTTTATGTGTGTGGTGTATGTGTGGTGTGTGTGTCTGGTGTTTATGTGTGTGGTGTGTGTGTGGTATGTGTGTGGTGAGTGTATGGTGTGTATGTGGTGTGTGGTATGTGTGTGGTGTATGTGTGGTCTATGTGTGGTATGTGTGTGGTGTGTGTGTGTGTGTGTGGTGTTCATGTGTAGTGTGTGTATGTGTATGTGTGTGGTATGTGTGTGGTGAGTGTGTGGTGTGTGTGGTGTATGTGTGGTATGTGTGTGTTGTGTTGTGTGTGTATGGTGTGGTGTTTATGTGTGTGGTGTGTGTGTAGTGTATGTGTGTGTGTGGTGTTTATGTGTGGTGTGTGTGTGTAGTGTATGTGTGTGTGTGGTGTGTGTGTGTGGTATGTGTGTAGTGAGTGTGTGGTGTGTATGTGGTATGTTGTGTGTGTGGTGTATGTGTGGTATGTGTGTGTGTTGTGTGTGTATGGTGTGGTGTCTGTGTGGTGTTTATGTGTGTGGTGTGTGTATGTGTGTGTGTTGAGTGGTGCTAGGGAAGAAGGCTTCAGCCTTGCACGTGCTAGGTAAACACTCCACCATGAGCCTCAGCCTTAGTTACATCTTTTGTCTTCCTACTGATGGTGACTCTTCATTAACCCCCTTCCACCGACAGGGCTCTGAGCTCTAGCTGCTGCTGGCTCCCTTAGCTGAACATCTCACTAACTGTCCAGAGCTCCTGTCAGCAGCTCCAGTGGGCGTGTGTGTCATAGGCCTTCTGGAGCCACACTCAGGCTGGGGTCTCAGCACTACCACTTACCAGACAGGAGTTCGGGGCCAGTGACTTCACCTCTCTGCACCTTCCTTTCTCGTCTGGGTAAACTGTAGCCCTCAGAGGTCATGACAAATTGCCATTGAGAGGTCACTTAAGCAGTGCTTGGCACACATTAGCTTCTCCTACTTTGTTCTGTGTTCTTTGAGCCCTCTTGATGCCTTCTGGAATGCTTTCTCCACACCCGTTTCCCTGGAAATTTTTGCCCATCCCTTCATGCCCGCCTCACGCATGGCTTCCTCTGCATAGACCTCCTTTTGACCCTCCCACTGCACACAGGTGAGCTGGCAGTTTCCTGTTCTACAGCTCTTGAACTCTGGGAAGTCCGTCATCCCTGACCAGAGGTCCTTGGACATCGTATTTGCAATCATTTGACTATGTGTAGGAGGAAAACATCTTGAAATACTAATGTTTTTCTTTTCCACACTTCCTCATATGTGACCCCCTGCTACCTAGTCAGCCAGAGGTATGCACATTGCCTTTGCAAGTTCATACTGGGGGCCTGGGAGTTGAATTCGGCAGGAAAGTGCTTGTCTGATGTGCCCAGGGCTCTAGGTTTAATTTTTAGAACAGAAAAAAGTGGTGTCTGTGTGTTGTTGTTGTTGTTTAGATGTATTTTGTGTGTATGAGTGTTTGGCCTGAATGCATGTGCAGCATGTGCATACCTGTTGCCCACAAAATTCAGACAAGGGCATCAGATCCTCTGGAAGCAGAGTTACAGATGTTTGTGAGCCATCATGTGGGTTCTGGAAACCTAACCCCGGTCCTCTGAAAGGATTTTTATAGCATGAAAGCAAAAAGAATTATAAGAAACTATGTTTACATTTTCAACTTCCAAACCAGACTTCTATATGGACATCCACATAGTTATGAAAGCAAAATGTAGCCGGAGCCTTTTCTCTGTCCCATTTCATCCTTTTCTCTGTCCCATTTCATCCTGCAGCAGATAAAATAATCACTCAGAGGCTTAATATTAATTACAAACTGTTTGGCCTATGGCTCAGGATTATTACTAGCTAGTTCTTACATCTTAAATGAACCCATTTCTTTTCATCTATGTATCACCACGTGACGGGTGGCTTCCTGGTTCTTGCACATCTTGCTTCTTGGGCAGCTCGATGCTGTGTACCTGACTCCCTCCCCCCCCATCTCTGCTTGGATTTCCCACCTTGCTATATCCTGCCTTGCTATAGGCCAAAGCAGCTTCTTTATTAACCAATGGTAATAAAACCTATTCATAGCCTAGAGAAAGACATCCCACAGCAACCAAGGGCAAGGCTTTATGGACAAAAGGTTTTCAGCACCCAAAGTGATATACCTGAAGGGAGCAGGAGTCAAGTTCATGAGCTGGTGGGCTAAAGAAGCCATTGGGAGATGTCTGGTTCATCCTACTCACAGAGAGGCTGAGTCAGGGTAGCTCAGGCTGGGAACCGGGACAGGAGTTGATTCTGGAAGAGACTGGCTGGTCTGAGATGGAAACAGATATGGAGAGGTGCAAGGCCAACATTAAAGGATGCCCCCAGGGGCTGGGGAGGTGACTCAGTCAGTAAACTGCTTGCCTTACCAACATAAGGACCTGAGTTTGGTTTCTGGTGGCACACAACTGTAATCCCAGCGCAGTGGAGGAAAAATGGGCAAATCATTTATTCTTGCTGTCCTGCCAGGCTAGCCTAATTAGGGAAGTCTAGGCCAATAAGAGATCCTGTCTCAAAAAAAAAAAAAAATTAGGTAGATAGCCCTGAGGAACTCAACATCTGAGGCTGACTTCTGGCCTACACACACACATGCACATGCATCTGCACACACACATATACAAACATGCATCTGTACACACACACACACACACACACACACACATACACGTGTATCTGTACACACACACATACATACATGCATCTGTACACACACACATACATACATGCATCTGTACACACACAACACACACATGCATCTGTACACACATATACACATGCACATACACACACATGCATCTGTACACACATGCATCTGTACATACATATATACACATGCATCTATACACACACACGCATCTGTACACACAGACAAACACACATGCATCTGTACCTACACACATGCATGTGTACACACACACACACACACACACACACACACACACACACACACACACACGATGCCCAGCAGCAGGACTACTGAGTGATGGCAGCTAGGATGATGCAGGGGCAGCCAGCTGTGGCCTCCTAGCCCGTTGTCCCCAGCACTGCTTTGCTCCTTCCTGCTGCCACAGGATTCCTCCGGTCAGCTGCCCAGTTTGTCCCTAAAGCAATCAGCCAAGGTGAAGGCCACCAGGGCACTGTGTGATCCTTTCCTGGAGATGCCCACTTTCCCCAACAGTGCTGGAATCCCAAAGGACTGGTTACACAGAGGGCAGGCTCTTGACACTGTTGGTCTAGGAGCAAAGTCCCCAGCACCTAAACTTGGAAGGAACTGAGCAGTGAGCCAACCCATTAACACGGCTACAAGGGAAGCCTGGAGTTGGGGTCCTCCTGTACACCTCACCCCAGGATGATGCAGTGTAGATAGTATTCCACTGAAGGAGTGAATGAAAATCTCAACCTTTGGAGGGGGACAGTCACATCGACAGTCTAACTGGGATGAAGGACTGCGGAAGGTGACCGCACTAAAGCGGAAAGGGTTCCTGTGGCAGTGCCCGCACCGTACGTACACAGGTCTCCTGACAACCACTCCAGGTCACCACGGGGGTAGATCCCTCCAGGATCCCTGCCCATCCACTTCTGCCTCCCAGGATTCTCAGGCAGAGCCGGGCTCTTGATGCATAACCCAAACTGTTCGCCAGCCTTTCCTCTTTGCTAGGACTCAGGTGCCAGTTTGTAGAAGCTCATTTTCTGTTACTATAACATAATACCCGGAGTTGAAGAACGTCTATAAAAAGAGGTTTATTTTATTCACTTCCCAGAGGCTCAAGAGTATGGTGGTAGCTTCTGCTTAGTTGTGGTGAAGGCTCAATGGAGGCCAGCACCACAGTGCAAAGGCATTCAGAAGAGCTCTCAGGAAGGCAGAGTCCAGAGGGCCAGTCTGTCACACTTCTCTCAAAAAAACTAACCGGGGTCCACCTGAGAACTACATTGTTTCCTTCCAAGGGCAGGGCTCGGGATGACCTCATCATCTTGCTTCAGGCTCTACCTCAGGGTGCCATCACCTCAACTCTGCTGCCCTGGGCCAAACTCCCAGCACATGGACTTCCGGGCACATGCTCAGTCCGCTTCTCCTGCTCACCTGACCTGAGTCCCTGGAGCTGGCTGTGCTTGACTGTGTGTTCAGAGACATGGAGAATCTGCAAAGAGAGACCAGGACACAGCTGAAGTTCAGGAAGGTCAGAGGGAGACAGCCAGGCCCAGAGAGACGGAAGAGCCTCCTGGCCGCCCACTCGGTGACTTGTATGTATTTAAGATCCTGGCCCTTCAGCTGGTAATTCGGTTCAGCAGGTAAAGGCGTTTGCCACCAGGCTTGATGACATGTTTGACCCCAGGCCCCCACATGGTGGAAAGAGAAGACTGACTCCTTCAAGTCGTCCACTGACTTCCACATCTACAACAGTGTGCGTGCACACACAAATAAATGGAAATTTAAAACAAAAGCCCGTTCTCATTTTCTATTCCTCGTTGTCCCCTGTCCTTGGGTTCCATGTGATACCTCTGAAGGTTCGTTAGGAAGATCCGTTTCTGTGTAACCAACCACGTTGGTAAACATTCTCCCCATTGATAGCTACACCATAGCCATGACCAGGGCCTCCGCAGCTCTTCATGTCCCAAGATTTGGTTCTGAGGGTGGCCTAGGCAAACATCTAATCCTCCTATAACCTCCCAAGTCACAAGCAAGTATTGTCTTCATTTTTCAGATCAAAATGAAGCACTGTGGTTGAGTGACTTGTCCCTGTCTGTCCTCTAACATATGCTGGGGTGAGGTCCCATTTTATCAAGCAAGAGTGAACATATCCATACATTCATATATATGTGAATGAGAATTCAATTTTAAATGCCAAAGCTCCAGTCCTTTTGTCTAGGCTTGGAAACCCTGCCAGAGTTGTAGGCTGGGTGAGCTGGGAGCCCGCCCACTCTGTCTTCCCCACCCACCCTGCCTCTCACTTTGCCGGGCCTGGCAAAGGAAGCGCGGGAAATTGCTGCAGAGCCAGGTACAGGGCTTGGCGGCAAAGCCGCTTGTGGGGCGGGAGGCCAGAGCCACACCCTGGCACCTGGCAGGCAGCCCAGCTCCACCGTTGAGAAAAGACTTGGTACAAAGGAGGCCTCCCGCCAAGCTAGCCGCCTTCTTCATCCCTGCCAATCCTCAACTGAGGAAGCTGACCTCAGGGCCAGGCTAGGTCAGGTCCTTACATGGCCTCAGGAGGCTGTTGAGGGGCCTTGAGGTAATGCCCAGGCTGGGACACTTTCTTGGCTGCCTGAGGTAGGTATTTGGGGGAAGAGGCAATGTCAGCCCACACTACATAGGACCCTGGGCCTGAGCTTTCCATTACTGTCCCCTCCTCTGGGGCATCCAGGTCAGCTGGTTTCATGGTGTTGGGGACAGATTGTCTACCTGTGATAATAGTTAGTCCAAAGCACAGACTAGTCTATGGTGAAGAAGAAAATATTCTACAGAGGAATTCAGGTTCAACCCAAAGTGGGTGTTTGGGAAAGGAACCTGACTGGGTAAAGTGAGCATGGGCTCTGAGGATGGGATAGTTGGCTTAGCTGTGACCCAGCACCCAGAGGTCCACAAAGGGGACACCAGGCCTCTTGGGTCAGAACAGATCCTGCCTTTCCCTGAGCAAGGGCTCAAGGCCCGTGTCTAGACAAGAGACCATCTCAATGGGGCTCTTTCATTCAGAGGGGGCTGGTCCCAGTACAGGCCAGGCCAACATCAAGTCTCACTCCAGGGCAGTGCATAGGGACTGCTGAGGCCAGTGCATAGGGGATGCCCGCAGGGTCTCAGAAGGAGCAACTGTTTCCTCGAGGTGGTTGCAGCCCACTCCAGGGCCCTCAGCTGTACCCAGGAGGGCAAGGGGCAGAGCTGGACGTCAACACCAACTCGTTCCTCTCCTTCTGGACCCTGTTGCAGATCCATCTTGCACTGTATTATACAGGGCCAGCGCCTGTAAGGATCATGCTAAAATATGAGTTTGGGCACCTGTCTTCTGACCAAGATATTCCCAAAGCCATTCAAAAGGAGTGGCAGAGTTGACCTCTGTCCTCACTAGCCCACGCCAACTTCAGACAGAAAGAGGAGATTTAGGAGTGCTAAGCCCCCTCCGCCATCGCTGGCACGAACCTTCTTCTTCTTAGCAGACCCCACTACCCCCACAGTAGCCCCTGACTGAGGGGTGCCCCCAAGGCTATCCCCATGTCAGGATGAGCTCTGGGGGATGCCCTGACTTAAGGTATTGTGTGACTCTGTATGGAAGGTAAACAAACTGAACAGGCAGGGTTGACACAAGTCACACTCCCAGGAATGGCCTTCTGTACCCCGGGCTGGCTGCTCAGGGCACAGTCTGGGGAGTCTGGGAGCCCTTGGCCTGGCCTGCCTTAGTTTCTGCTTGTTCTGTTCACCTGTCATTTTCCTTAGGGGGTCCAGGTGTGGCACCGGGTAACCACCAGAGGGCCAGGCTCGGAGCCCAGCCTGCACAAATATGCATCTCTAGAGGAGTCAATGAACTAGGGGGAAGGCCTCCTGAGTCAGGGAGTGTGCTTCACAGCCTAGAGTTGCCGAGAGAATCTCCGGCTTCGTCCTCACACCTCTCCGGGAGTGATGTGACAGACGCCTGCCCGAAGGGACTGCTAGATAGCATGTGTCTAAGCAGAACGTGGCAGCCACTCCTTGTGAGATCCTTGCCTGCTTCTGGCCTTGTCAGCATTTCTCAGAATAGACCCTGTCCCGGGCTTTCGGGTACTTGATCATGACATGGCTGCTCTACCCTTTCCGTGTGCTGGGCAGTGTGGGCTGTGTGGAGCCTCCATGTCTGTGGAGTGACAGGCTGGACTCAGAATCCTTGCCCACTGTGTCTCCTTACCTTCTCCCTTCAGGTGCTGAGTCCAGGCAGAGGACAGGGCCACTGGCAAGGTGAGAGAGTTGGCCCCACTTCTGCCTGTGATTGGTCCTGTAACCTGGGTCAGTCACTGTTCGGCCCTGGGCCTCAGTTTATCCTGTGCCAGAATGAAACACAGAAGGTCAAACCATTTGCTCATCAAACCCTCTTGCACAAAGAAAGGCTTAGGGAAGTTCAAGAATGCCCTGGCCTGTCTGAATTTCTGGCCTCTTTCTGCCCCCTGGTGGCTATTTGTAGAATAGCACCCAGGGGAGATGACAGCCAATACTTGACTCTTCTGGATTCTGGGACTCACCTTGGTCTCTGCCAAGGCTGCCTCCGCTCTGTTAGAAGATAGTTCTAACAGTTCCAACGTCATCAGAGCGCACTGAGGGCTAGTTGTCAGAGCACATGTAAAACACGCTGAATCGTGACTTGGAAAGTGCCCACGGTCCCCTAGCATCATCTCTGCTTCTCGATCCCCAGACCCAAAAAGTCACTCAGCCCTGATAGCTGATGGCTCACCTCTTACAACCTTACCGCCAGGGTCTGCTCTCATTTCTCTTTCCTCCCAGTTTCACCATCTTCTCTCTGTCCCCCAATTCCTACACCCAGTCCTCCTTACCCACACCCAGTCCTCCTTACCCACACCCAGTCCTCCTCCTTACCCACACCCAGTCCTCCTCCTTACCCACACCCAGTCCTCCTCCTTACCCACACCCAGTCCTCCTTACCCACGCCCAGTCCTCCTTACCCACGCCCAGTCCTCCTTACCCACGCCCAGTCCTCCTTACCCACACCCAGTCCTCCTTACCCACACCCAGTCCTCCTTACCCACACCCAGTCCTCCTTACCCACACCCAGTCCTGTACCCACACCCAGTCCTCCTTACCCACACCCAGTCCTCCTCCTTACCCACACCCAGTCCTCCTTACCCACACCCACTCCTCCTTACCCACACCCAGTCCTGTACCCACACCCAGTCCTCCTTACCCACACCCAGTCCTCCTCCTTACCCACACCCAGTCCTCCTTACCCACACCTAGTCCTCCTTACCCACACCCAGTCCTCCTTACCCACACCCACTCCTCCTTACCCACACCCAGTCCTGTACCCACACCCAGTCCTCCTGTACCCACACCCAGTCCTCCTGTACCCACACCCAGTCCTCCTTACCCACACCCAGTCCTCCTTACCCACACCTAGTCCTCCTTACCCACACCTAGTCCTCCTTACCCACACCCACTCCTCCTTACCCACACCCAGTCCTGTACCCACACCCACTCCTCCTGTACCCACACCCAGTCCTCCTGTACCCACACCCAGTCCTCCTGTACCCACACCCAGTCCTCCTCCTTACCCACACCCAGTCCTCCTTACCCACACCCAGTCCTCCTTACCCACACCCAGTCCTCCTTACCCACACCTAGTCCTCCTTACCCACACCCAGTCCTCCTTACCCACACCCACTCCTCCTTACCCACACCCACTCCTCCTTACCCACACCCAGTCCTCCTGTACCCACACCCAGTCCTACAACCTGTTTTCCAATGCCTCCTCTCTCACCCCACCTAAGCCTCCAACCTGTCCTCAGGCCCTGACTACCACAATATCCGCTCTTCTGAACCTTGAATTCTGTGTGTGTGGGGGGGTAGGGATGCATGTTTGTGGGGGAGACTATGGAAGCCAGAGGTCAAAGGCTATGTTCTTCCTGATGCCATACATATCCTTGTTTGTTTATTCTCTGCCTAGTGTCTCCCGACTGCTTCTGCTGCCCCCAGCTCTGGGATTATACACACCACAACACATCTTGGCTGATTTCGTGGTATTTTTTAAGATTTTATGTTTTATTTATTTATATTTAGGCTTTCTGAGACAGGGTTTCTCTATGTAGCCTTGGCTTGTACAGGGCATGAAGTCTTACAGATAGCATTGTTAAACGTACAGGCTTTTCTCCTCAACGGAAGAAATCGACACCATTCACCCGGAAGATTGGAGTGGGTGTTGTTTAACAACCTAGTGACCTTTTGCTGCTTGGCAGAGTCAGTTCTCACTGAATCCCCCTTATCCTAGCATTGTTTCTCAGTCAATAGAACCCATCCTTGTGGGAGAGCTCACAGGGCTTTGCAAAAGAGATGGACTTTGCAAAGGAGTTTCAATGTAGCCATGCCTTGAGCTTTGTTATAGTAATTGTCCTGAGGAAACCTGGAAGTTTTACTGTGTTTAAATATGTAAAGAATAAACCACTCCAGGTCAGACTTTAGAAGTTTGAACCAGTCTGGCTATATCTTGCTGAACTGAGTTTCCTTGCAGGGACCCCCACATTGGCTGTCCTGGAACTTACTGTGTAGACCAAGGTGGCCTTGAACTCATACAGATCCTCCCTCACAAGTGATCATCATGCCCTGCATTTCCGGCCAGCTGGCATCTGGTTGCTCCTTTGGCGGACTGGTGTCTCCCCCTACTCCACCCATCTTCATCTTGTCTTTAGTTTGAACGTATCACCTAACCTTATCCTGCCCTGCCATAGCAATGCAGCTTTATTTATCAGCCAGAAAGACATCCCACAGCAGCCATGTCTCTTCTACCTTTAGGTGGGCTCTGGGGACCATACTCAGGTCCTCAGGCCTGTAAGGCAAACAGTGTACACACTGAGCCATCTTTCCAGCCACGTATTTTGTGGTTGTTGTTGTTTTGTTTGTTTTTGAGATGGAGATCTCATTCTGCTGCTCAGGCCAGCTTGGAACTACGTTGCCCAGGCTGGGTTGCAACTGATGGCAGTCCTCCTGCCTCCACTTCCTGAGTGCTGGGATTACAGGAGGGCACTATCACTCCCAGCTCGTTTACTGTGCTGATTGACTTGCTTTTGTTGGATCCCTGTGTGCACACTGTTGGATTTTACTTGAGAAATTTTGCATCTGTGTTAGTCAAGGATATTGTTCTATGGGTTTTGTTGTTTCTTTGTAGGTTTTTTGTTTATTTCAAGACAGGGTTCCTCTGTGTACTCCTGGCTGTCCTGGAACTCGCTCTGTAGACCAGGCTAGTCTTGAACTCAGAGATCCACCTGCCTCTACCTCCTGAGTGCTGGGATTAAAGGAGTGCGCTACCACCACTCGGCTATTTCTTTGTTTCCTGAAAACACTTATTCTCATGTATGCATATGTCACACATGTAGAGGTCAGAGGACAACCTGTGTTCTCTCCACCATGCGGTTTCAGGGATTCTACTCAGCTGGTCAGCTATCTCGCTGGACCCCTTCTTTGGTTTTGATATCAAGATAATGCAGGCCACACAGAATGAGTTTGGAGGCTGGGTGGTGTGGTGCACGCCTTTAATCCTAGTTCTTGGGAGGCAGAGGCAGGTAGATCTCTGTGAGTTTGAGGCCAGCCTGGACTGTATCATGAGTCTTTGTCTGAATAACAAGAAAGAATGAGTTTGAAGGTTTCCTCTTTCTCAATTCTTTGGAATCATTTGAGAAGAATTGGCATCAGTGGGGGCTCTCCCTTAGCCCAGGCTGGCCTGGAACTCCCCCTGTAGCCCAGGCTGGCCTGGAACTCACAGAGATCCGCCTGCCTCTGCCTCCCGAGTGCTGGGATTAAAGGTGTGTGCCACCACTGCTGGCAAGTTTTTCTTAAATGTTTCTTTTGATTTCTTCATTGACTTGTTTCTTCAGGATTTTCTTTGCTGAAAGTCTTTATTCTCATTACTCATCCCTGATCTTTTCAGGTTTTCCGTGTCTTTGTGGTTCAACTGTATGTGCCCAGAAATCTGTCCATTTTTTAATTTTCCACTTTGTTGCCACACAGTTCTTCAGAATAATCATAATAATGATCCTCAAATCTCCTTTTTTTTTTTTTTTTTTTTGACATAAGATCTATTTGTCAAGTCCTGGAGCTTTCTATGTAGAGCAGGCTAGATCCCAACTCACAGAGACAGACCCACCTCTCTCTGCTACTTAATCTCTCTGCTGAGATTAAAGATGTGTGACACCACACTTGGCTTGCTCTTTGCATTTCTCTGGTATAAATTATAATCTGTCTTTTCATCTCATGTTTTACTTGTTTGGGCCATCATTTTTTTCCTCAGCTAGTCCATCAAAGAGCTTATCAGTTTGCTAATTTTTTTCTCAATTTTATTTACTTGCCTTTGTGTGTATGAGTGTCTTGCCTGCTTGTCTGTATGTGCACCGTGTGTGTGTGTAATGAGGTGAGAGGATGGTGTTGGATGCCCTGGAACTGGAATAACAGATGTTGTGAGCCTCCACATGGGTGCTGGGAAACAAACCCGGGTCCTCTGCAGCAGGTGCTCATCTCCCCAGTCCCTGCAACAGGCACCCTTGACTGCTAAGCCGTCTCTCCAACCACCTGTTTTCCTTTCCAAACCAATGTCTTTGGGTTTAGTTTTAGTCTCTGTTCATTTGTCTCTGCTCTGCTCTTTCCTTCCACAGTTTTCGGTGGTTTTTGTGGTTGTGGTTGTTGTTGGTGGTGGTGGTGGTTTTTCCCTCTCTCTTTCTGTTAACATTCCTCAAGCTGCAGCATTATTTGGATCATTTCTGTGTGGTTACTGTTGTTGCAGACACTTAGTACTGTGGCCTTCCTGTTACTACTGCGTTCTACGCATTTGCTGTATAGGGTAGGGCCTTAGATACAGTGTCTTCATTCACTTTTCCTTGGCTTGTTTAAAAACTTTTTTTTAAGACAGAGTGTCTGTCCCATCCCCCACTCCCTCCCTGTCTCTCCTCACCCACCCCCTACATCCCCCAAATCCTTCTTAAATGTTTCTTTTGATTTCTCCATTGACTTGTTTTTGCTTATTTGTTGTATAGTCTGTTTATTTGTTCGTTCACCTGGAGAACATCATTGTTGATTTCTAGTTTCATTACTGTGGCCAGAGAAGATATTTGCTGTACTTTTTCTCTTTTTGAGTGTGTGGACACTCTGTGGCCTCACGTGGGGTATCTCCTGGAAGGAGTTCTGGGTGGTATTCTGTAGCAGTGGGATGAAACACATGTCTGTGAGGACCACTTAATTACCTGTGAGCCAGCCTAAGTGTCACGCTCCATCATTTCAATCACCTCCTGGCCAGCACCCTGAGCTCCTTTGTCTTCCCAGTCCCTGTAGCAGGAATCTTTTTTTTTTTTTTTTTTTTTTTTTTTGGTTTTTCGAGACAGGGTTTCTCTGTGTAGCTTTGCACCTGTCCTGGAACTCACTTTGTAGACCAGGCTGGCCTCAAACTCACAGAGATCCACCTGCCTCTGCCTCAGGAGTGCTGGGATTAAAGGGGTGCCACCAACGCCCGGCATGTAGCAGGAATCTTAACAGGTCTTATTAATAAAATCAAACCTGGAGCCAGGTATTGGGGTGAATGCTGGAAGATCAGAGAAGTAGAACAAGCCACAGCCACCTCACCTTGCTAATTCCTCAGGTGATTCCGTTTCCTCAGACTGGATGCCTCTTAGCTGAACTGTGCTGCTCAAAGCCTGAAAGCTTAACCAGCCAAATGCCTGTAGTTTCTGGTCTTCATGCCTTATATATCTTTCTCTTTTTGCCGTCACTACCTGAGATTAAAGGCTCACTTTCTGGGATTACAGGTGTGTGTCACCATGCCTGGCTGTTTCCAATGTGGCCTTGAACTCACAGAGATCCAGAGGGCTTTCTGCCTCTGGAATTCTAGGATTAAAGGTGTGTGCTACCACTGCCTATCCTCTATGTTTAATATTGTGGCTGTTCTGTTGCTGACCCCAGATAAGTTTATTGGAGTGCACAATATTTTGTGGAACACAATACCACCACAACTCCCCAAAGTGTCTCCCTACCAAAACTCAAAACTTTAGACGAACCCAGCTAGCTACCTCCTTTATTACGACTCCCACTTAAGAAGCATGTTTAAAGACTACTGGATAGGCTTGGCATATAGCTCAATAGTAGAGTGCTTGCCTAATGTATGAGAGGCCCTAGTCAATTCCCAGCACCCACACAGTGGCTTACAACTGCCTGCAATTTTAATTCCAGGGGATCTGTCACCCTCTTCTGGCCTCTGTGAGTACCAGGCACACACATGGTACATACATACATATAAGCAAACACTCACACACATCAAGTAAAAATAAATATCTTTAAAAACAAAGGGCTAGGCATGGTGACAAATGCTTTTAGTCCCTGCACTTAGGAGGCAGAGGCAAGCAGATCTTTGTGAGTTCAAGGCCAGGCAGAGCTACAAAGTGAGACCCTGTCTGAAAAAACTAAAAATGAATTAGAAGCCTTGCATGGGGTGAATTCTGAAGTCTGGGGTGTGGATGTGGGAGCCTCGGGGCTCTGTTTCATCCTGCCCTTACTCATGACTATTCCATCTGGCACAGGAGCAGGTCCACGGGTGGATCAGGAGCCATGTCACAGCCACGACTTTTAAAGATAGCTTCGGAAGCTGAGCTGGAGATTCAGTGAATTTGAACCCGCCTCGTCAGCCCCACACTGAAGTCTCTGGAGCTGGCCTGTGCTGACTTGATCAGAGGCACGAAGGAAAAAACTGTAAGTGCAAGGACCAGTTCCCAAGACATTGAGAACCACTACAGGAAAAGCTTTCTGAAGGGGTCAAGGCATGAGATCCGGGAGCAGCTCATTGGTCTACCCATCCTTTTGAGACTATCAAACAGATCACTCCTAACAGTGCTGAGTGGAGACTGATGTCACTATTGCAGATGGCCGGGTCAGCTATTTTAATAAATTGTCTTAATTGGTTGTTTAAAAAAAAAAATCCCAGAGAGTATAAAAATAGTACAACCACTGTGGAGGGCAGTTAGACAATGTCTGTCAACACTTCTAGTGCATTTACTATTTTTATTTGTATTTTTGTGATGTTGAGGTGTGTGCATGCCAGGCCAGTGTTGTCCCATGGAGCTTGTAGTGGCTGGAATGAGACCGGCCCCCATTGGCTCATATGTGTGAGTACTTGGTCCCCAGTTGGTGGGACCGTTTGGGAAGGATCATGTTGTGTGGCCTCATTGGAGGCAGTGTGTAGCTAGAGTTTCCTCCAGTCCCACCCGGGCCCACAGCCGCTCTGACCCAAGTAAACACACAGAGACTTATATTGCTTACAAACTGTATGGCCATGGCAGGCTTCTTGCTATCTAGTTCTTATATCCTAAATCAACCCATTTCTATTCATCTATAAGTTGCCACGTGGCTTGTGGCTTACCGGTACTTTTACATTTTGCTTCCTCTGTGTCTGGCTGGCGACTCCTAACTCAGCCTTCCTCTTTCCAGAATTCTCTTCTCTGCTTGTCCCACCTATACTTCCTGCCTGGCTACTGGCCAATCAGCATTTTTATTTATTAACCAATCAGAGCAACACATTCACAGCATACAGAGTGATATCCACAGCAGTAGTGTGTCACTGAGGCCGGGCTTTGAGGTTTTAAAAGGCTCATGAACTCCCACCCCGTGCTTTTTTTCTGCCTCAAGGTTATGGATCAAGATGTGAGTCCCAGCTGTCCTCCTGTCTGCCATTGTGAACTCTAACCCTGTGAAACTGGAAGGTGAATCAAAAGGTTCCTCTTGTAAGTGCCTTGGCCGTGGTATTTTGTCACAGTAATAGCAAAGTAACTGAGCAGAGTGTCACCTCAAACCCTGAACTTACACTTTGGTCTGTTGGTCCTTTTGGGAACTTATTGTATTGCTCTATCCTCTGCACTGAAATGCATAGAGGTTCAAAGTATTGTCAAAAGTATTTAACAAGTGGATATGGTAACTACACATGATATTTATATACACCCATTCATATTTATTATGATTTTTGTAATTGTATGAATATCTCAGCAGGAGCACACACCAATTTTGATGGCACAGTGAGGTACACTCTCAAGCTGTAAGTGTAGCTTATTGCCCTCAGGCTACAAACCTGTACAACATGCTATTGTACTAATGCTGTAGGCAAATCCAAGTACAGTGGCATTTGTGTCTCTAAACACAAAACAGGTTCAGTAAAGCTGAGGGTGATGGTGCACAGTGGTAATCCTAGTGCTTAGAAGGCTGAAGCAGGAGGATTGCTAAACTGGGGCCAGTCTAGGCTACATAGCAAGGTCCTGTCTAAAAAGGAAAGGAAATGGTACCAAAGAAATACAGTGTGAGCAGGGCACACACGCCTTTCATCCCAGCACTTGGGAGGCAGAGCCAGGTGGGTCTCTGAGTTCAAGGCTAGCCTGGTCTACAAAGTGAGTTCCAGGACAGGCAGGTCTACATAGAGAAGTCCTGTCTCGAAAAACAAAACAACAACAAAAAGGGAAAGAATGGAAGGAAAGAAGAGAGAGAGAAAGAGAGACAGAGAGAGAGAGAACTGCAGGGTCTGAAGAGATGGCTCAGTGGTTAAGAGCATTGACTGGTTCAACTCCCAGCACCCACATGGCAGGCACAAGCATCTGTAGCTCCCGTTCTAGTGGATCTGACACCCTCATACAGACATATATGCAGGCAAAACACCAATGCACGTAAGATAAAAATAAATCATTAAATTTTTTTTAAATAAGAAAGAAATGCAGTCTGTAAGATTAAAAAAAAAAAAAAAGATAAAATGGTACAGGAAGCTGGATAGACCATAAATTGCTTTAGGAGTCAATGAGTGAATTTGAAGTTCTCCACCTCCCAGCCACCACCTTGCCAGCAGGCTGTTGCTATACAGTTCAGAATGGCCTCGAACTCCTGACCCCGCTGCCCACACCCCCTGAATGCTGGGATTACAGGCCTATGCCACAGGAGCTTTTGTTGCTGTCATTTTGTCCTTTTACTTTAGAAAGGGTCTTCTTTGATTGTCCACATTGTTCTGGAACTCACTGTCTAGTCCAAGCTGGCCTCCTGGAAGTCTAAGATATTTTCCTGTCTCAGCCTCCAGAATGCTGGGATTACAGGTTTGTGTCACCACACTTAGGTCTCACCCTCTTTTTAAATTTTGAGGCACAGTCTTGTTGAATTATTCAGGCTAGCCTTGAACTCGTCCTGACTTAGTCTCCAGAGTGACTAGAACTAAGGTCTTCCAGCCTGTTTCCATCTCTTCTATTTCCTTTCCTCCCTTTAAATCTTTTGTTAAATAATACAGAGGGTTGGGGGTGTGGCTCGAGGGCAGAGTGATCACCCCCAGTGATCAGCACCCTGGGTTTGAGCCCCAGGACCTCACGAACTAAACAAAACTAAGATCCAAATGCCACCGGTGTTGCGGTATTCCATCTCTACTTCTGTCCCCCAGGACCGTCTTCTGGGGCATGAGCACATGGGGCACTGTTACCTCCTGTAATAAAGCCTTCCGGAACCTTCTGAGCACCTGCCTGCGGCTCTTCCAGAGAGGGTGTCACTTTCATAAATGGCCCTTGTGTAGATGTAATTCTAAACGGTCTTATTAAATAAGAAACACAGAGCCAAATGCAGAGTTAAAAGCCCAGAGATAGAGCAGCAACCAAGAGCTAAGACCACCTTATCTTACCACTCGCTGCCTCTGAGAAAGAGAGAGACCTTCTTCCTGTGTCCTGTCTTTTTATTGCCTTTCTGTTCTGCCTTCTCATTGGCTGTAAACCCAACCACATGACTTCCTCGTCACTGCCTGTCTATACAGACCTCCAGGTCTCTATGGTTTGTACTGAGATTAAAGGTTCAGGTCACTGCTTGGCTGTGTCCTTTGAACACAGAGACTCTGCCTGCCATGTGATCGGATTAAGGGCATGTGCCACCACCACTGGACTTCTGCTAAATGGCTGGCTTTTAGCTCTGATCTCCAAGCAACTTTATTAACATACAAACAAAATCACATTTCAGCACAAATAAAATATCACCACACCCATGTAGGTTTTTTTCTTGGTTGCTTTACGCGTTGTTTTTGTAAGTTGTCACATTATCTGGGCAATGTAGTTGTCACTGGATAAGTGAAACTTGTCTGAGTCACTATTCAACATTAAAATCTTCTAATACCTTCTCCATTAAAATAGGTGACATGGATTCTTAACAAGTAGATAACTGTTTCTTAAAAACACACTATATATCATTTTGAAACTTTCTTAGATTCTGCTGAACTAATACAAATGCTATTAAAAGTTCCTTCTTTTTGTTTTATTTTATTTGTTTGTTTTGAGACAGGGTATCACTTACCCAGGCTGGCCAAGGATGACTTTGAACTCCTGATACCCCTGCCTTCACCTCCCAAACTCTAGAATTTCTGGAGTCCATGGCCACAGCAGGCTGTCTCATCCAGCTTCTTTAAGTTGTTTTTTGATTTTTGGTTTTGGCTTTTGGAGACATGATTTCTCCATGGCCCTGGCTGTCCTGGAACTCATTCAGTAGACCAGGCTGGCCTTGAACTCAGAGATCCACCTGCCTCTGCCTCTCAAGTGCTGGGAGTAAAGGAGTGTGCCACCACCATATGGCAACTTTAAGTTTCTTGATTCTATGTTATTGGCAAATATAAGTTTGAAATTATTTTATCTTTCTGGGAGATTGAACTTTGACATAAAATATTACTCTTTTTTTTTTTGCCTCAAATAAAATTTTCTGGCTGGGCAGTGGTGGCACACGCCTTTAATCCCAGCACTTGGGAGGCAGAGACAGGTGAATCTTTGTGAATATGAGGCCAGCCTGGTCTACAACATGAGTTCCAGAACAACTAAGGCTACACAGAGAAACCTTGTCTGAAAAAAAATTCTGATGTTAAGATAGTTATAACATGGTCTGGAGAGGCAGCTCAGTGGTTAAGAGCATCGGCTGCTCTTGTAGAGGACCCAGGTTCAATTCCAAGAACCCATATATGGTGGCTCATAACCAACTGTTACTTCAATTCCAGAGGATCCAACAGCCTCTTACAACCTCTGAGGGCACCAGGCTCCAGGTACCTGGAACATATACATACATGCAGACCAAGCATTCATACATAAAATAAATAAATCTTTGAAAAGATAGTTACAATAGCTTTCTTAATTTTGTATATTTTTCATCCACTCATTGCAGAAAGCTATGAAATAGTGCAAAGACTATATATCCTTCACTCAGATTAATCATTTGTCTTATTATTCTGTCTTTTATATACTTATCTATATCATAGGTAAATATGTGTTCATATTCTATGTAGAACTTTCTGAGAAAATTAAAAGTAAATTATAGACATTAAATTCCATTAATACTTACTCCTGATATTTTGGAGCATAGAACAAAGCCAATATTCTGCACAACCCTCCAAGAGTAGAATCCGGAAGTTCACATTGGTACGGTTGGTACTACTAATTAACCAGGAAGCTAGTCTTGTCCCCATGATAAAACAACCAACAGAAACCCCTTGGAGAAGGAAAGAGCCACTTTGGCTCATGTTTTCAGAGGGTCCAGACCACAGTCACGTGGTCTCATCACCGTGAGCCTGAGGCAAAAGAAAACATCCAACAGAGAGAGTGAGGATAAGAAACACCTCTCAGAGAACATCCCCGTTGACCCATTAATACTTCCTTCAACCGGTCCCTGAATCTGTTTAGCTATAACTGACCAATGAGGATCCCACTGATGAGGCTGGCATCCTCATGATCCAATCACCGCTCAGTAGCATCACCAGTTGAGGGTGAAGCCTCTAACACAGAGCCTTTTCAGTCATTGTTCTGGAAATAGTGGATTTTCAGTCATTTTGTCCTGATTGCATAGCTGTCTTTGTGACTTATACATTCTCATACACCCTAATCTCTGATGGGAAAGTCCACCTGAGCTTTGGGTGGTCCTTCGTGTCCTTGCTGAGAATAACACCTTGCCAAGCTGATCATATGAGCAAAGGAGTAGTCACACACCCAGTGTGTGACCGCTGGACCATGGCACATCCCCAGGGAAGAACTGGCTGACATGTTTACTAAATGCTGAAAGGATGATGGGCCTTTGCCTCTAAGTTCAAGAAGGGCACACCCCTCTGCCTGTACAGCCTGCACAAAGGCACACTGAAGATGGCGGGGCTGGGATGAGGTGGGGGAAGTGGGCTGTGGAATGTCTTTCCATTAGGAATGAGGGTTCTCATCTGAGTCACTTCCAGTCTTCTGGAAGAGTTGATAATTACGCTGCCACTGGATCATGTTTCTCTCGCTGGGTTCGCGGATAAGATCGGTGCTCTGGCGAGAGTGGTGGTATGTGTGTGTAATCCTAGCACCTGGGAGGCTGAAGAAGGAGGAGTACCGTGAGTGTGAAGCCACGTGGGCTGCATAGTAAGAGCCTGTCTCAAAAATCAATAAGCAAGCAAAGAAATAAAGAGCTACACAGTCCTACTGGAAGACACACTGGGCCCCAGTTCCGTACAGCAGTAACTCCTGCTCTCACCAAGCTCCAGTCCAGAGACAGTGCTGAGAAATCCACCCTTTCCTTTATTTCTCGCAGCCTGGGAGATGGCGTAAGTCCTAATCGACAGGTCAGGCTGCATTCCTGCAAGGCTGTGATGGACCCAAGTCTGGTTTATGGACCTGGTAAATAATGTCTGTAATCTCAGCCCTCAAGAGACTGAATCAGGAGGATTACAAGTTCGAAGTTAGTGAGACCTTGTCTTAAAAGCAGTACCAGACAAAGCACCAAGCAAAACAAAACACCAGGAGCATGGTTCTCTCTCTCTCTCTCTCTCAATCTCTCTCTCTCTCTTTTGAAACAGGCTTTCTCTGTGTAGCTTTGTGCCTTTCCTGGAACTCGCTTTGTAGACTAGGCTGGCCTCGAACTCACAGAGATCCTCCTGCCTCTGCCTCCTGAGTGCTGGGATCAAAGGCGTGCGCCACCACTGCCTGGCTCTCCTACATTCTTGATGAACAGGGAGTAATGCTGCCAACAGCTCCTGTTACCTCAGATTGATGGGGCACTGCAGAAGACTGCCCAAGTAAGACCCTGAGAAGTCATCACACCATCGTCCTGCTCCTCGCGTGGCCGTTTTTATGTTTTCTGGCTTTAATTTTGGTAATAAGCATTTAAAAATCCATTGATTTCTTCTAGGTTTTCCAGATTTTTTGGAGTATGTTTTCGACATTTTCTCTACTTTTGGATGTTCTGGATCTCATTAGAGTCTGCGGTAACAATACCCCTTTATGCCAGGCGGTGGTGGCGCACACCTACAATCCCAGCACTTGGGAGGCAGAGGCAGGCGGATCTCTGTGAGTTCGGGGCCAGCTTGGTCTACAAAATGAGTTCCAGGACAGCCTCCAAAGCTACAGAGAAACCCTGTCTCAAAAAACCAAAAACCAAAAAACAAAAACAAAAACAAAAACAAAAAAACCAATACCCCTTTATGTCTAATGTGGTTAATTTGGGTCCTCCCCTGCTTTCTTTTTGTGAGATTGGCTAAGGATTTGTCGACCTTATTAACCTTTTAAAGAACCAATTCTTTGATTTTGTGTATTGTTCTCTTAATTTTTTTCCTAATCTTTATGATTCCTTGATGTCTGGGTTTAGGATGGGTTCCCCCTTGTTTTTCAAGGCACTGAGGTACATCATTAGGTTGTTTATTTGAGACCTCTGAAGGTGTTTTGTTTTGTTTTGGTTTGGTTTATTTCAAGACAGAGTTTCTCTGTGTAGCCCTGGCTATCCTAGAACTCAGTATGTAGACTAGGCTGGTCTTGAACTCATGGAGACCTGCCTGCCCCTTCCTCTCAAGTGCTGAGTTTAAAGGTGTGCACCACCATGCCTGGCTGAGATTTCAAAAGCTTTTTAAAATATGAACACTTAGCTATAAACTTTCCTCCTAGAAGTATAAATGGCCAATAACTATTCTAAAAAGTGGCCAACATCCTAGTCATCAGGAAAATACAAACTAAAATTGCTTTGAGTGACTACTTCACTTCCAGTCAAAGCAGCTATATCAAGAAATCTGACAACATTGGAAAGGAAGTGTGAAAAGAGGAACCGACCTTTATTCACTGCTGGTGGGAGTGCAAATTAATACATGGAAATTAATAATCAGTTTAGAGGCTCTTCAAAAACAACTAGAACTATCATATGACCCAGCTATGGCACTCCTGGGTATAGCAAGGAAAGGGAGCTGACACAGGTATCACCAGCAGATGAGTGACAATGGAAAAATGTGATACATACATACCATGGAACATTATTCAGCTATAAAGAAAAATTTATTTGTGGGGAGACAGATGGACCCAAAGTTATAATAGTAAGGAAGGCACCCCAAACTCAGAAAGGAAACAAAACCCACAACGTGACATGCTTGACATGCTTTGCCTTCTCTGACTGACCATGTAGACCAGACGGGGCTAGAACTCAGGGCAATTTGCCTGCCTCAGCTTCTTGAGTGGTGGGATTGCAGGTATGAGCCACCACGCTTGTCTTTCATTCTCTTGATATTGTCCTTTGACACACAAAGGTGGGTTTTGTTTTGCTTATTTTTAAGACAAGGTCTAACTATATAGCCAAAGCTAAACTCAGGCTTTCTTTATAATCCAGGCTGGTCTGGATCCACACTCTTACAGGTGTACCCCATCACATCTGGTTGACATTTCAAATTCTGATAAAGTCTAAAAGCCCAATCGGTCTGGGTTTTGTTTTGTTTTGTTTTTTTCCATTTCTTGTCTTTGCTTTGGGAGTTATATTCATCACTCTGATTATATTTCTAACTGTTCCAACATGGATGTCCTTTCTTTCTACATAGCCCTAGCTTTCCTGGAACTCACTTGGTAGACCAGGCTGGTCTCAAACTCTCAGAGATTCACCTGTCTCTACCTCTCAAGTACTGGGATTAAAGCAGCGTGCCATCAAGCCTGGCAAACAATCTTGCCCTGCAGCTGAGCTGTCCATTCAAATGGACCCCCTCCCCCAAATAGTGAGGCTTATACCCTTTTCTCAGACAGTACAAATTAGGGGAACCCCTGCTGTTTTCAAGCTGGTTCTTGAATGCTTTGTGGCTTTCATCAATTGATTATGTGAGATGGAGCCCAGGCCAGCCTGTGCATGGGAACTTCTACGTAGGCATGAAGCTCATGGATACCCAGAGGCAAGGGGCAAGTGTTGGTGAGAAGGCTGTTTGGTTTCTTCCTCTCTAGGTTAACTATCTGGAGGAGAAGCCCAGCCTGATAGCACATGGCTGCTGTCAGGGAGGTGGTTCCCAGCTCTGGCAGTGTCTACAAACTATTGCTGGCATTCTGCATCAGCAACAAAAAATTTGCCGAAACTGATTTGGTTTAGATTCAACAGTTTGTAAAGTTCATAATGAGAGGTTCCCCCCATCAGCCTGTGTCCTTTCTGTCTGGCTGAGCAAAGCTGGTCCATTCGTCCATTGATATCTCTCACTACGATCACAACATGAATTTAATTTCTGTAGGAACCTTCAAGGACATTGGCTTCCATTGACTCTCAAAGTGAACACAAGAGTTTAAATCAATTCTGAGTCAGACACAGCAATATTTATCATGGCCTGAGCTTGTTCTGTGGATCTATGGTGCTCTCTACATGCCAGACAATGGCTCTACCTTTGAGCCCCGCCCCTCCACCCACTCCCTTAATACAGACTGTAACCTCCACTGGTGGTAGTCTGTAGCCTAGGCTGGTCTCAAACTTAAGGTGGAACTCTTCAGCTTTCTGAGCATGGGAACTGCAGGTGTGAGGCACCACACCTGACTTCTGATGTTCTCTACACTAGCATCTAGTTTGCCTGGTAGCGGAAAAGCCACTCCAGCCTTCTTGCTCTCTCATTTACATGATGCATCTTTTTTTCTACCCTCTCAATTCCAACCTGTGTCATATTTGGGGGGGGGGGTTGTTTGTTTGTTTGTTTCGAGACAGGGTTTCTCTGTGTAGTTTTGGTGCCTGTCCTGGATCATCTCATTCTGTAGCCCAGGCTGGCCTCGAAATCACAGAGATCTGCCTGACTCTGCCTCCCAAGTGCTGGGATTAAAGGCATGTGCCACCACCGCCCGGCTCTATACTGGTCTTTTATAGACAAGATGAACTTACTATGTAGTTGAGAACAACCCCAAACTCCTGAGTCTCCTGCCTCCACTTCCTGAGAACTGGGTTTACAAGTGTTCCCCACCACGCTCAGTTTTGCTCTTGCTTTGCCCCCCCCCATTAAGACATCTAGGAACCTCCGGCTTTTATGTGGAATTCATCAACAGGAGAAGAGCTGGCCCGATGGCTGGTGATGTCCCAGGTAGGCAGACAAAGTGGTTATGGATTTTTAGTTCAATATTGGTGCCGGGGGTTGAAGCATGAGCCTTGTGGGTCCTTGCGCTCATTTGTTCCTTGAGGACATGTAACTGCACCCTGGGAATATGATAAACTGGATTTTCTTGGTATTTTTGTAGGCACCAGCCATGGAGGCAAGTGAGGTACCCTTGGGGCCCTCAGTGGCCAGCCAAGGAGTCACTGCAGTGAATCTGCTCCAGGGAAGCCTCTAGGATCCTGTGATAAGATTGAGCAGGGCCTTGGGTCATAAAATGCTGCCTCCACTCCCCACTGCAGCTCAGGAAGCAAGGTCCATGCGCCTTTCAGCTGACATGGTGAACACGATGGTAGAGACAGGTGGGGGGAGATTAACGTGCCCATGCAGGTAGAAAGGAACTCAGGACAGTTGGTGATGACATCTGTCTAGACAGGTGTGACGACGAGACAGTCACTCTCAGTCCACGAAGCCAGACATTCACAGGAACAGGAATGTCTCCTGGGGTATTTGGGGGAACCACAAGTCGTCCCATGTGACAGCACTAGTGTGTATGAGAACACTGGAACAGTGTAGGGGGTTGGCATCTGGGGCCAAATGATGGATGCCAGGACAAATGCTGGGCACCTGATCACACTGTGCCTGCCTGGCCCCCAGGGTGATCTTCGAAAAACAAAACCATGACCCAATGAATTTGGAAGATGCTGAGTCGAGGCTAAACAGCTGGGGGCAGGATGGCACGTGAGGCAGAGGCAGGTGGTTCTCTGTGTGTTTCAAGGCTACACGGTGAGGTTGGGTCTCAAAAATACAAAACAAAACAATTATTAATATATACACATAAAAAACATGTAACAAAATACACCAATAACAAAAACAAAACTAAAAAGCATCTCTACCCAAACTAAGCATTTTCCTTTCTTCATAGGGCTTAAAGCTAGATGCCAGGTACATCCCAAGGGCTGTGTGCAGAGAACAGGGTTCACCAAACTCATCTTATAGGAAAACTCAAAAATCAAAACCAAGAAACTTCAACATGTAAAATTCTGTTTTAAATGGTAAAATCCACTGCACACTGATTGTGTGTGTGTGTGTGTGTGTGAGCTCATTTGCATGCAGGCATGTGGAGGTCAGAGAAAAACCTCAGATGTTCGTCCTCATCTACCGCCTCATTTGAGACTGGAATTTGTTGTGCACCGCTGCATAGGCCAGGCTAGCTGGCCCACAAGTTACTGGAGATTCTCGTCTCTTCCCCCATCTTCCTATAGGAGCCCTAGGATTACAGATGTGTGCCATCACATCCAGCTCTACGTGGGTTCTGGGAATCCAAACTCAGGTCCTTGTGTTTATACAGCAACCGCTGTACCCACTGGGCCTTCTCACTGGCCCAATTAGATGTTTACCTAGACAGTCATTCAGGGGAAAGTGAGAAGAGGATTGTGAGGGATTGTGGATGAGGAGATCAAGCAGAAGTTGTTGTGGTCACCCTGGATAGAAGAGTCTTCATGAGCTGCTTCCTGTGACCCGTGAGGCGTCACACACACACACACACACACACACACACACACACACACACACACACACACAGAGCCATACGCTTTAGTCTGCCTATGGATTGGATTCAGTCTTCAAAATAGCTTTCCCCTCTCTTCTTCAACTTCACTGTTACTCATTCTCTCTCTCTCTCTCTCTCTCTCTCTCTCTCTCTCTCTCTCTCTCACACACACACACACACACACACACACACACACTTTTACCTGACTCCAACATCAGCACCTAAGTCCCTCCTCCTCACTCCATCCCACACTGGCCTTCAGTACCTTGGCTCTGTCTCACCTAGTCACTTTCAATGGCTACTTGGCATTATCCATCGTCTTTGCCGAGCTTGATCTGTCAATTTGGTTACAAGACAGACTAGTGTGTGCTCAAAACATGACTGAAAGATTACACTAAGAATTTAATTGACATTTAAAACCTTTGAAAGGATCACATCAAGATGATTTTAAGGTGGCCATCACACATTCATTTGGAATTTTATTTTGAAACCACAGTGAAGAATCCATAATTGGTCAAAACCCTCATGCAGCATACTGCCCGTTAGGCCCTTTACGCCATAAGGGTTCTCAATCTTCCTAACCCTGCCACTCTTTAATATAATACCTCATATTGTGGTGATCCCCAACCATAAGATTACTTCCGTTGCTACTTCATAATTGTAATTCTGCTGCTGTTTACTGAATCGTAATATAAATATCTGAAATGCGATCCCTGTGACAGGGTCCTTCGACCCCCAGGTTGAGAACCACTGCTTTATGGTCTCTCTCCTGGCAGTCCCTCCAGCAGCCACCCTTTGCCTGTAGCCCTCTAGTTCCACTATTGTGCGACCGGACATAAGGTGTAAGCTCTGTGTGCCTCGGTATCCCTCCTTTGGGTTGTCCTCAGAGTCAGTTCGGGTTGGTTCAGCCCATGGGTCGTCAGGACCTGGCAGAAGCGGGCACGGAAGGCGAGTGACCCCCCCTGAGCATCAGAGAGCGTCGCGTCGGAGGGAGGTGCCGGCAGGCTGCGTTCTCAGGACCGCAAGCGGGGAAGGCGCCTGGCAGGCGACAAGCTGCGGAGGCTGGGATCTGGCTGTTTCTGGCGACGGAATGTGCCACACCCTCGCGGCATGGCTGGCATCCGCCCGGCCCCGACGGCAGATACTATGAGCACATGCGGAGACGCGTGGTTGTGGGTCCTACCACTACTCTGGCACTCAGGATCCTCTCCAACGCGGAACGATCCCGCCCACATGGGACGACCCGGCCCAGGGCGCAGGTGCCTGCTTCAGAGACCCCGACGTCTCCGCGCCGAGCCCGGCGTGCGCCCTGGAAGCTGGATGGGGACCCAGAACACCCTTGATGGCCCCTCCCCACCCACATCCACCCCCGACCCTCCGATACCTACCTCAGGGTCGCACCTGTTGCTCCCACCACCCGGCGCAGCCATAGAGGTACAGACACCGGGTGAACCGGTGTCCGCGCTTGGGCCCACCCCCGAGCCCCCATTGGTCATGGCCCGGGCAGGGCGGGGCCGAGGAAGCGCTCCTGGGTCTAGGCCCCGAAGGCAGGTCATGCCCTTGACACTCACGGGTCGGCACCCCAGGAGCCCACGTTGCCCTGCCAGTCCTACAGGCGCAGCAATCGCCTGCGAAGCGCGTGGCACTCAGTCACTGCGAAGCTGTCAGCGACAGGTGCGAACTCAGGGGATCCTCTGCGCCGTCAGGTCCTCGCCGTCGGGGAGTCGCTGGATGCGCATCCGCTGAGCGTCCGAGATGGCCGCGCGGATCGGACTCCTCTGGCTGCTGGGCCTGGTTCTGTGTGCTCTGGGCGTCGACCACGGCCCGCGTCCCCTGTATGTCTTTCCCCAGCGACGCCTGGGAGTACACGAGCGCCGAGACATGCAGCGAGAGATCCTGGCGGTGCTCGGGTTGCCTGAGCGTCCCCGACCCCATGTGCCACCCGCTCCCTCCCGGCAGCCAGCGTCCGCGCCGCTTTTCATGCTGGACCTGTACCACGCCATGGCCAATGACGACGACAGTGGGTCCCTGCATTCTCACCTGGGGCGCTCCGACCTGGTCATGAGCTTCGTCAATATGGGTGAGTGCGAGGAGAGCCCGGGTGGCCTCAGTCTCCACATGGAGAGCTCATGGCGGTCTGTCTAGGAAGGACTGTCCTTAGTCACCTGTTGGGGATGCTGTCTTCCAGGAGTGTGAGGACAGGGAAACACGATGCAGCAGACACGACCACGGGAAAGGGGACTGCAGGGGACCAGGACTGGAAGATCTAAGGGCTATAGCGGGTTCCCCGGGAGTGGGAATCTAGTGATGCCCAGATCCCTTAGGTGGCACCGGAAAACAATCGGTCCTGAAGACTGATGAGTAAACAGAGGTTGTGATGATGTCGTGATAAACACAGCCCTAAAGAGAGGGACAAAGTTCAGTGTAGAAACCTGTGGTCATATCATCAAAGTGACCCATACGCCCTGACGGCAGGTTCTGTGTTGCAGGAAGTGGGTGGGTGGGGTGCACTGCCAGGAGGTGAAATGGACCGACTCAGACCATGACTAGTCTTGTGGGCCTGGGCCCCAGCAGTTGGACCTTGGCTTGGCATAGAGCGAGTGTCCAGGACAGTGAATGGCCCAAGGTGAGGCTGTGACACTCTTCAATCTCCCAAAGTGTGGCTCCTTTCTCCAGGTATCTCTTGACCTCAGGACCACATTCTCCTACTAATCTTAAAGGCATTTTCCCCAAAGCCTTTTATCTGTAAGCATGAGTGTTTACTTTTGGTCAGGTCCCCATCTGCTTTGCTTCTGCTTGGGACAGGCCGCCTGGGGTGTAGCAGACACTAGACTGGGTCTGGTACCAAGCCTTGAGCTGAGAACAGGGAGAGGAAGGACTTTGCCGTGGCCACCAGTTCCTTTGTGTTGCTCATCCTTCCAGGGGCACAGGGAACAGCCACAGTCTTCACACCTATTTCCCAGGCAAGGGCAGAGAGACAGCGGAAGCTTGTAAACCGCCTGATAAAGGCCCAGGCTGCATGGCTCTGTATCCGTTGCTTAGTTTTTGACATCCCTTCCAGGGTAAGAGGAACTTTCCAGAGTGTAAGGGGCGGCAGCAGGTGTATGGTGTCATCAGCCACTTGTTTCCTGTCTGAAGATGGGAAAAGGGGCCAGCACCGAAAGCCCACACAGCCAGTAGGGTGCTACAGCAGTGGGATCTGGAGACTGCCTTCCTGCTTAAAGACCAGGCTTGGGTACTTAAGACAGAGCACGTGTGGGACCGAGATTGGCCCTCTACCCTTAGGAAGGCCGGTCTAGAGTGCAGGAATAGAAAAACTGAGGATAGAGTTGTCCAAGAACGTCCCCCCAGGGGAACCTCTGATCCAAGTGAGTCACCACCCAGCCCATGCCTTACTCCCCTCCCCCAACTTTCTCCTTGGGTCAAGGCAGGAACAGCCCTGGTAGGAACTGTTGCAGTGGACAGAGCAGGAACCTGCAATGCACCTTGAGAGGCATCCTCTGCTCTCTCCAAGCTGCGCATCACTTCCTTCTGAGACCCCTAGTAAATCACTAGAGATAACAAATGGATGAGCAGGAGGCCAGCGGAGGGGGAACCAGGTCTAGTCCCTGCCGATCCCTATTTCTGCTACTTGCAGCTCAGCTTTGCACATACAACAAAATTCTCAAGTGAGCTGCTCATGGTGAGTTCTGCTTGTAATCCCAGCACTCGGGAGGCTGAGGCAGGAGGATCACTACAGCTTCAAGGCCAGTCCGGGCATCAGAGTGAGACCCTGTGTCAAAACACACATATAAACACAGAAAGAGGGCATGAGGTAGATATTCCCATATGTCTGTCTTGTGCATATTTAAACCTAGAAACAGCTAAAAGCCAACCAAAAGCTGCGTGTCCTGTGTTTAGAATTTTCTTAGAGTCCAGAAGATCTTTGGCCTTTCATATGCTTCCATTTGTTACTGGCTCCTAGCAACAGTACATGAATTGTATGGGAATCCTTGCTTTATGCACTCAGGTTCGATGGCTAGCACATCCATAGTTATGGATTCCAAATTGTGTTTCCTACCATGTTGTGGATCCCCCATATTACTTGAGTGTCCCAGTAGGATCTGTGGAGTTCACCAGCAGGCCTTTGTTTGGTGCGGACTCACTGTGGACAATCCGTTAGAGCACCCCCTTTATTTCCATGCACTGGTCACACTAGTAAACTCTCTTAGCTAGAGTGAATTTACCTGGTGATTACCAGGCCCCGTGTGTCAGGCACGTACCCGGATGCCTTCTGTTGGCAAGCCCAGGCCCAAGCCTGAAGGTCAGGGCCCGGGAACCAGCATGCCACCGACGGCAGCAGCATCCCAGGGTGTCAATGGCTGTGGCCCCGTGGAGCAGTATGACAGCAGACTCCTGTCCCTGGTGTCCCTGAGCTAAGTTGGTACTCTCAGTACCAGAACCTATTGTCCTCTCCCGACCCACCCTCGGTCCCTGCTGGTCTCCGTCATGCATGTGCCTTCCCTCAGTGGTCCTGTTCCTTGTCTGCTGTGATAGTATCAGAAAAGGAAGATGCCTCCCAGCCCTGATCCTCAGCTCTGTTTCAGTGGCACCTGCTGGCCTCACTGCCCCGCCCCTGGGCTGGGTGGCCTCAGGCCCTCATGTCCTTCCCAAGGGTGGAAGGGGGCAGGAAGGACCAGCTCTGCTCATGTCAGTGGACAGGCAGGTGGCTGTGTTCTGGATGGGGAAACTGAGGCACAAATAGCATCGACAGTCAGAGTCCAGGCAGGACCACATGGAGCCGTCTGCACGTGCATGGGCCCCTTTCCCAGCCCAGGAGCTTTTCTTCTGAGGCCTCAGATGGCGAGGCAGGGCAGCAATGAACTGTGGCGGCCAGTCTGAGGGAATGAGAGACCAGGCCTTGGTCCAGCTCTGCCCCTGCCAGCCATGTGACTTTGAGGGTGATGCTTTCTCACCACTGACCTCAGGGTCACGTCCTTTGATCCTTTGCCAGGGAATTCGGTCATTTCTTCACTCACTCGCTCACTCATTCATCCATTTCTTCCACAAGTAATCAGGCAGTACCTACTATGTGCCAGGAGGCCTGGCTCCTGGTTTAGTTGCTGGGGAAGTCACACTGAACAGGCGCTGTCTGTGTCCTTTCAGAGACGACCTTCCAGTGGGAGAGACAATGCTGTGTCGTGAAGGTGGTAGTCAGGGGTGACATACAGACACCCCACCCCAGTTTGGAAACAAGAGGACCCGAGAAGGGCTGGGCCAAGGGGCGTTTGACTTGGGGCTCACACGGAGAGAATCTGATCTTGACTACCCTCACTGTGGTTGGCCTTTCCCGGCTTCCCTCTCTGAGCCTCAGTTTCCCCCTCTGTGAAATGGAGCCGTTGGTCTTTAAGGGACTTCCAGTGCTGACTGAGATGATAGCAGCACTGACGGCATGGCCAGACCTCCACATCTGTTCCTGCACTTGCATTCACAGTACTGCCTCAGGAGAGTGAGGCTCAGAGAAGGCTGGTGATATTCCCAAGGTCACACAGCAGTTCGCCTGCATCCTGTGCTTATGGCCTCCATACAGCTGCCTCCATCCTCATTCGGGGGCCTGTCCTGCCTCTCCCTAGATGCAGTAAGAGCTACTGTACTAGACTAAATGTGAATGTATGCTGTAAGCTGAGAGTCCTGTTCATAATGTGTTCCTGAGTTCACAGTATTTTCACATGCTCATCACATAAAATTCAAACCATCCAAAAGCAGGGGCTTGTATGGGAATCCTAATTTTACTAGCCAGGCCCCCAGGGCTTTGTAATTCTTATTAGCAAAGATTCATGGTTTTTGGGGGTTTTTTTGGTTTTTTCTTTTCCTCTGTATCTGTCTTACCTGTTGATAGGAATTACCTACATTTTATTTTTTATTTTAATTATATATGCACTATGTGTACATCTGTGCATACACATTCATGTGTGTGGACATATATGTGTACACAGGTGCACATGCTTGTTGGGGGTGGGCAAAGCTGATGTTCCGTGCCTTCCTCACTTTATTTATTGGGATAGGGTCTGTCTCGGAACCGAGAGCGCATTGCTTCTACTGAGTTTAGCTGGCTAGCCTGATTGCCCCGCAGATCCAGTCTCTGCTACCTGAGTGCTGGGAAATACCCCAGGAGTGATCCTGGGTCTCGCCACAGTACTGAGGCTACTGGTGGGAGAAATTCCTTCAGGTGCAGAATGCACAGGTCACCAACCCCAGGACCCCACCCTCCTCTGAGGTCCTGCATGAGTCCAGGGTCTTGTAAGTCTGGTGCGGGCCCCTCAGCCTTTGGTACCAGCAGCATAGAGCAGTCATGCCCAGCCCTGCCTCCTCAGGGCCTGGGAACCTGTCCCCACCCTCAAAGGCTCCGCCAGGAAAGGAAGCAAATCTCACAGCAAGGGCAGACACCAGTGGCCTCTGATGGAGACTCCTGTGACATGGCTGTCACTCAGACCAGCAGCAGCACCCGAGTCCCAGGAGCTGTGAGTGATGGACACTGAGCCAGTGTCCTGAGGAAGAACAGAAGGTCACTCTCTCTGTCCCCGGAACACAGTGCCTTGATGAACAGGCTGCTGCCATCCATCCATCCACCAGCCATGTTCAGTTACTGCCCTAAAGAGCTCACCATCTAGAGGGGATGCACCCCACTGACACAAGGGAAGGGACAGATCCACAGCCTGGTCACCCTATACCACTGAGGGAAGTCAGGGAAAGAAAACAAGCAAGGCAGGAACTTGGAGCCAGGTACTGAAGTAGAGACCACAGAAGAATGCTGCTTACTGGCTTGCTCAATGCGGCTTGCTCAACTTGCTTTCTTATACAACTCAGGACTACCTGCTGAGGGGTGGCACTACCCACAGTGGGCTGGGTCCTTCCATATCAACCATTAATCAAGACAGTATCCTGCAGGCTTTTCCACGGCCAATCTTATGGTGGCAATGTCTCAACTGTGGTTCCCTCTTCTCAGATAGCTCTAGCTTCTGTCAAAGTGACATAAAGCTAGCCAGCACAGGTACCTGTGGAACCAAGTGTAGCTGTCTCTGTGGCCAGGGCATTGCTTTTTGCATATCTTTCAATGGTTTTGCCCAGCATGTCTGGGGTTCTTGCACAGCATGGTCAATTCACTTGACTTTGCAAAATGTCTCTACACAGCATTGCTATCTGTATCTGTCTTACCTGTTGACAGTTACCTGTCTGAGCGTAACTATTACTTTCTCAAAGGCTGTACTGACCCTATGGAAAGCATCCAACTCTTCTCCATCATTCTTGAACTTATGACCCCTTCTCTTTCCTTGATACCAGCTACAAAGAAATGACATTCCTTAGTTGGCTTTTTTTTTTTTTTGAGGGGGGGGATGGTGTGGGATCAAACCATATACCTCACACATTTACAAGATTCTTTTTGTCATCACATTCCTCTTTTCTTCTTTCTTCTTCTTCTTCCTTCTCTTCCTCCTACCCCTCCTCCTCCTCCTCCTCTTCTTCTTCTTCAACAGGGTCTCACTATGTAGCCCTGGCTGTCCTGAAATTCAATCTGTAGACCAGGCTGACTTAAACTTACAGAGATCTGCCTGCCTCTGCTTCCTGAGTGCTGGGATTAAAGATGTGCACCACCACCTGGGCCTCCCTTGTTTTTTAAACCCCATTAGTGCTGAACTTACCTGTCTTCTTCACCTCGGTGTTCTCTCTGTCTAGGACAGCTGTGCAGAAATGAGCAGAGACCCACAGCTGTTAAAGAAAGACACCAAAACACTTGCTCTGACGGTAAAACTTCAGAGACATGCTGAGGTGTAATGGGACTCTATCCTTCCCATCCTGGCCTGGGGCTGGAGCCTCCTAGCTGCCTCTATAGAGGTGAACCTGTCACCCAGTGCGCCCCAGCCCTGCGGTGTGCCGGCCACTGCAACCTTAGGTCCTCACGGAAAGACAGGAAGCTGGCTTCAGCTTTGCTCTGGCAGTTCAACCTGGTGCTTTATAGAACCTGGCTTGTGCTCAGAAAGCCTAGTAGCCACAGAGGGCATTGTTAAAGACTTGGAAATGCGTAATCCAAATCTCTGTTAGGTTTGGGGAAGACACTGGGTGGCTTTAACCCCTGCTTACTGGCAAAGCAGATTTTTTTTTTTTTTTCATTTGAAAGGGAGAGGAGAGCCTGGATAATGGTAGCATACTTTTTAAATTCCAGAACTCAGGAGGCAGAAGCTGGTGGGTCTCTTTGAGTTCGAGGTCAGCTTGGTGTGCAGAGCAAGGGCTATATAGAAAAAACCTATCCCTAAAAAAACAAACAAAAGAAAGAAAGGAAGGAAGGAAGGGGAGAGAGAGAGAGAGAGAGAGAGAGAGAGAGAGAGAGAGAGAGAGAGAAGAGAAGAGAAGAGAAGAGAAGAGAAGGAAGGAAGGAAGGAGAAAGAAAGAAAGAAAGAAAGAAAGAAAGAAAGAAAGAAAGAAAGAAAGAAAGAAAGAAAGAAAGAAAGAAAGGAGACTTCCCTAAATATTCTTCTGTGGGCATTTCTGTGCAGCTGGGCCAATGTGGGATTTGTTCTTCAGATTTAGCCTCTGCCCTGATAGCTGTCCCCACCCTGGGCCCATCTCAGCTGTCACCCCATCCTCTCCTCCCCTCTCCTTCATGGGGTCTTGTAGTTGGGCTGCCTCACTATGTGGCTCCCCACTGATGAGAGCACAGCAGTGTTCCCAGCCCTGGGCTCCAGCTCACTGCAGCTTGCACGCCCCACATAACTCAATGCTACACCCCACAAGAGTGGCCCCTCACCAGTGTACAGCATCTCTCCTCACTTAGAGTACCCTTTGCCACCTGCTAAGACTCCTTCCCATCATCCTCCGAGGCCTTTTGGAAGCTCCCTCCTCCGAGAAGCCCGTTTAGCTCCCAGAACACAGTGGGACAGACTTCTCCAGCATTGATGGCCTGTCCAGGAGCTTGTCGTCCTTCTGTTGATTTTCATCCCTTTCTACTTCTGCTCTTCCACTTTTATTCTGTACTCTAGAGGAAACACAGGTCCTTTGTCCCCTGGTTGATGGCACTGGGTCCCTCTCTTTCCTAAGGTCCTTCAGCAGCAGACTTTGTAATGTGGCCTGCACACCCCTCTCCCTAGACACCAAGGGAAATTCAAACAGAACTGACAGCTCAGCTCAGCTGTCAGGTCTGAGCTCCCCCACCCCACCCTCTTATCAAGGGCAGGCTCAAGGTGTCCTCTGTCCCACTGAAATTTGCCAACTATGTCCCTGTAGACAGGGTTTTACCCTGGACCTGTGATAATGTTCTGCCTTGGGACCAATGTCCATCTTGCCATTAGCTCAGGAGCTCTGAGAGAAGGCATTTTGATTCACTGATGGGTCCACTGATGTTGAGCACTTGCTGAGTTGCCCACTATGCCACCTCCTAGGCCTGGTGTGCTCCCAGAGCAGACCACAAGCCTGTGTGTAGAGCAGGAGTGGGCCCCATTCAGGCTGCCTGGGGTCCTGGCTCCTGGTGATCACCTCACTCCCATTTTGTCTTCCAGTGGAGCGAGGCCGTACCCTGGACTACCAGGGGCCACAATGGAAGGAATTCCTCTTTGACCTAACCCAGACCCCTGCTGGGGAGGCCGTCACAGCTGCCGAGTTCCGGATATATAAAGAACCCAGCAGCCACCCACTCAACACAACTCTCCATGTCAGCATGTTCGAGGTGGTCCAGGAACACTCCAACAGGTACCTTCACTCTGCCCAGATGCCCACCTCACCTCACGGTCTCATGGTCTAGGCTCTGGCAGGGCCTGTCCAGAGTGGGCATTTCCAAGAAAGGAAAGGGGCGCCTCCTAGGAGAGGTGCCTGAGACGTGAGGAAAGGGCTTGGCCTGCAACCCCCTGCCCTGCCACTGTGACTGTGGAGCCCTCAATAGGCCACAGTACTGGGCCACTGAGCCAGTGTCCCTGTCAGTAGCTCACGGACACAGGAAAATGCCAGGGGTTGGTTATCAGTGGACTGTGGTTCCAAAGGAGGCCAGGCCAGAGCCAAACAGGGAAGAAGCTCTGAAAGTGGACCCCAGGCAGGCACAAGACACAGGCAGCCATGCGGACCTCAGCCCTTGGTTAATTGTTCTTTCATGTCCACAGGGAGTCTGACTTGTTCTTTTTGGATCTTCAGACGCTTCGATCTGGGGATGAGGGCTGGCTGGTGCTGGATATCACAGCAGCCAGCAACAGATGGTTGATGAACCATAACAAGGACCTGGGACTCCGCCTCTATGTGGAAACTGAGGATGGTGAGGCTCCAGGGCTTAGCAGGAAGCTGCCCCAGGGATGGTGGGAAGTGGTTCTAGAGCATGAGACTCTTAATCTCAGGGTCGTGGGTTCGTGCCCCACATTGGGCGCCAGATATTGGTGAAATTAAGGCTACTCCATGTAGTTAAAAGGGAGGTTTATTTTGTGGGGTAACTTACAAATGAAGGGGTAGGTTGCAGGGTCGGGTAAAGGTATTATGTAGTCCGGCGGTGTTCTCTGGAGAACTCTACTCGGTCTACCTCCAGCGTCCAGGGTCCCGGAACCAAGCTCGAGACCTCTTCCCGATCCTTGGTCTTCCGCTTCCTCCTCCTCCACCCTGCCTTGTGAGCGTGACCATTACCGAAGCCTCAATGGGGGTTGGAACTTCCAGGCCAATGCTGGGATGGCTATCCACTACAGGTTCCAGCAGAGGCTGCCAGCCTAGTACACGGAGCCCTCTCCTTGGCCTTTCTTGAGGACTCAGTGGGTAGAGTGGCCAGGTCCTAGCCAGGGCTGCCTTCCTGTCCCTCCTACATGACAACTGACATCCTGAGAACCAGCTCTGGTACCCTCTAGGGGCGTGGGATGGAAGTGGTGGGGGTGGAGGGTGGCGCTTCTCCAGGGGCAGCAGGCTTCCACTCAGAGATTCTATAGTAGGAAGGAGGGGTGGGGCATCTGCACCCCAGGTTCTGAGTGCAGAGGCCTGGGCTGTCCCTGCTCTGCAGTGTTGGAACTCAGCACCTGAGCCTCAGTTTCGCGTCTACACAGGTTTATAGTTACTGCTTCACTGGCAGGGTTTTCTGGGACATTTCCTTCATGTCGGCAGTGAGGACAGAAAGGCAGGGCAGGAGACCCGCCTGCCCAGGGTTCACCAAAAGGCTGGGGGGATAACTGGAAGGAGAGGGCCAGAGAAGGGCAGGGGTCACTCTGAGTTAGGGAAAACTGGCAAAGTGCTTGGAGAGTTTAGAGCAGTTTAAAGCAGTGGGTGACAGATGTGACTGTGGTTTTAAAAGACCAGGCAACTTCAGCCCCTCAAGTAGGGAATCCTAACCACGCCCCCAGGTGAGTTCTCCTGGGTACCATGGGGCCCCAGAACTCACTGCCAGTTGTCAGCAGCATTTCCAAGGGTTTCCAGTGTCTGTCCAAGATCTTGTGAGACAGACCAGAGGCAGGGATGGCCAAGGATGTCCTCAGCCAGTGAGACCCATGGCGATGCCAGCCGGTGTCCTCCCTCCCTGCTCTGTGACGCAGCGCAGAGGCGGCGTGGGGCAGGCTCACGCGGTGCATCTGGCCTTTCCCTCTCTGTCCTGGTCCTGGGAACCGCGTAGCCCGTGGACCATGGCGGCGCTGAGGCTTCTGGCGTGGACGCTCCCGCGCGGGGTCTCCGCCCGCCGCCTACAGCCCGCGCTGCCCCACCGCCTTGTCCTCCGCTATGCTAGCGACCGCTGCGGGCGCGTCCACTTCTACAAGGACCCGGTGAAGGCGTTGGAGGGCGTCAAGGACGGGTCGACCGTCATGCTCGGGGGCTTCGGGCTCTGCGGCATCCCCGAGAACCTGATCGGCGCCCTGAAGACCAAGGGCGTGAAGGACCTGAAGATCGTCAGCAGCAACGTGGGCGTGGATGACTTCGGCCTGGGCATCCTGCTGGCCTCCAAGCAGGTCAGGCGCGTGGTGTGCTCGTACCTGGGGGAGAACGCTCTGTGCGAGCAGCTGTACCTGTCGGGCCAGGTGGACCTGGAGATGACGCCTCAGGGCACCCTGGCCGAGCGCATCCGCGCAGGTGGCGCCGGCGTGCCCGCCTTCTACACACCTACCGGCTACGGCACGCTGGTGCAGGAAGGGGGCGCCCCCATCCGGTACTCGCCCGACGGCCACCTGGTCACCCTGAGCCAGCCGCGGGAGGTGCGTGAGTTCAACGGCCGCCACTACCTGCTGGAGCACGCCATCCGCGCCGACTTCGCCCTGGTCAAGGGCTGGAAGGCCGACCGCTCCGGCAACGTGATCTTCCGGGGCAGCGCGCGCAACTTCAACGTGCCCATGTGCAAGGCCGCGGACGTCGCGGTGGTGGAGGTGGAAGAGATCGTGGACGTGGGCACTTTCGCCCCGGAGGACATCCACATCCCCAACATCTACGTGGACCGCGTGATCAAGGGGCCCAAGTACGAGAAGCGCATCGAGCGCCTGACCACGTGCGACAGCCAGCCCTCGTCCATGAACAAGCAACAGGCCGAAGCCAGGACACGCATCATCAAGCGCGCGGCTCTCGAGTTCGAGGACGGCATGTATGCCAATCTGGGCATCGGGATCCCTGTCCTGGCCAGCAACTTCATCAGCCCCAAGATAACGGTCTACCTGCACAGTGAAAATGGGATCCTGGGCTTGGGCCCGTTCCCCTCCAAAAAAGAGGTGGATCCCGACATCATCAACGCCGGCAAGCAGACAGTGACCGTGATTCCCGGGGGCTGTTTCTTCGCCAGCGATGACTCTTTTGCCATGATCCGCGGGGGACACATCCAACTGACCATGCTCGGTGCCATGCAGGTTTCCAAATACGGTGATCTGGCCAACTGGATGGTGCCAGGCAAGAAGGTGAAGGGCATGGGCGGGGCCATGGACTTGGTGTCCAGTGACAAGACCAAAGTGGTGGTCACCATGGAGCACTGCACCAAGACAAAGCAGCCCAAAATCATGGAGAAATGCACCATGCCGCTGACCGGCAAGCGCTGCGTGGACCTCATCATCACCGAGAAGGCTGTGTTTAGTGTGGACCGGAAAAAGGGGCTGACGCTGACAGAGCTGTGGGAGGGCTCGTCGGTGGATGACGTCAAGGCCACCACAGCCTGCCCCTTTAAGGTGTCCCCCAACCTCAAGCCCATGCAGCAGATCAAACCTGATGCTTGAGGAGCCCTGACCCTCCTCCCCTCCAGGGCTGATTTGCGAAGGAGTTAGCCACCACAGGGGACATGCTGAGCAGCACCTGGCCAGTGTGCCACTGGCTTCTGGGCCTTCCTGACCGAGCATCTTCTCAAGAGCCGAGTGATTTTAATTAAAATTCCTAAGCTGAGCCTGTGTGTCCTGTGCCTAACTAAAGCCCTCCACTACAACCATCGAGGTGACTGGTCCCTGTCCCTCACTTTTGTGACCTTCACATACAAGGCTCCAGAGTGTCCCCTGACAGGTCTCAAAACCAGTGTTGGCCCTCATAACTAAATCATGAAACACAGAGAAAAGCATAAAGGCAGGAAGAGATCCAGAGTTCACCCGGTGCCGCTGACCGCTGCCACGGAATGCAGAACTGCAGGTCTGTGAGCAGGACGAACACTCAGGCTTCTCTTCCTGGGCCTTGTTTCTGCTCCTAATTTTGTTTCCCTGAATCTGCCCGCTCCCGACTTCCTCCTGGGAGCTGCTTAGGTGTCCACAGAAGAAAGGCAAGGCCTGTTTCCCATGGGACAAAACTGAGGGAAGAGGGTTGGTACTGGTATTCCACCTGAAAAACCACTGTACATAAACAGTCCCAGCGAGTGTCTGAAGAGGCCTGGGCTTAGCACAAGTGGAGTCTAGAATCTAATCAATGTCATGGATGAATTCTTATCTAGTAAACTGCAGTGTTTCCTGTTGCCCATACCACACTGACATTCTGTTCCGGAAGTCCAGCAGGCCTCCCTTCCTAACCCCAATGTGGTAGCTCTGGGGTCTCTCATTCTGAATTTGTAATCTCACAAGGGAAGTGAAGAAAGTTATAGAGGCATGCGTGTGCGTGTGTGCCTGTGTGTGTGTGTGTGCGTGTGCGTGTGTGTGTTCGCACTGAGAAAGCATGCCTCCCAACATGCTTTTCCGTCCAGAGCTGGGAAGCCTGGTGCCCTTCTACCAGAGGGGTCTTAGCTGATAATGGGGTCAAGGAGCAGAGCTGTAGGGAATGTGCGCTCTGGTTTGGGCAGTGAGCAGCTTCTCCAGGCCTATCAGATCCAGAACTCTGAGAAGAGCAGCATCAGTCCCTCTGGGCTTGCACTCCACCTCACTCAGTCTCTGCCTTGGGGTGGGGAGGGTAGGAGCTGCTCCAGGCCTTGAACAGTTGATGCCGTCTGTGGTCTTAGTTTGTGTGCCTGTAAAATGGGAACCTTGACTTAGCTGCATCCATGGGTTCTCAGTCCAGCTCACCTTGCCTTGAGAGTCTCCAGAGGTCTCTAGCACACTTGCAGGCTAGCTTTGAGGAGATCAGTCAAGGACTGCTCTGTCCAGCAGACCTGGAAGACCAGTGACATAAAAGGAAAACAAGTGTGCCTGAGCCTGGAACACTGATGGCCTCTCTGTTCCAAAGAAGCCGGGGCTCTGGGACTCCACAGTAAGTAGCAGGACACAGGGCCTGTCCTGGGTCCCAGCCTGCCCCTTGTGTCATGCATAGGGCCTGACACTGTGGCTTTCACCACCTTCCTGCTCACAGCTGCTCCATCCTCCCAGTGTGTGGCCCTGGGGCCTTCCCTGTCTCTCCCTCTGTGCCTGAGGCTCTGCCCCTCACAGCACCTGCTTCCCCAATGTCTTCACTCTGGACCCCATTCTTCCTGCCTGACCTCCTCTGAGTCTCTTCTCAGGGCCAGCCTGCTCCACAGCTCTCAGCCTCGGTCCTGGGACGGGGCCTCACAAGCCTAGCACACTTGTTAGTGGCAGGTGAAGTCATTGGTCAAAGGCTATATTGATGAGTTTTCTTTCAAGTGCCTGGTGGACATCTGGTGTGGAGTCCAGCTGCTTGAAGGGCTGACCTTTGAGTGGACTGTCCACCGCAGGCCGACAGTGGCCTTGACCCCATGTGTAATGAAGGGCCTGGTAGAGTGCAAGTGGAGCAAGCAGACCTGAGTGTGCACATGAGTGTGTTCTGTTTCGTTACAGTGTTGTGTGGGGATTATATCTGAGGCCTCGGCTTACCAGACAGGCGCTCTGCTACTGAGCTGTGGCCTCAGCCTTTTGGGTTCTTTTCCATTTCTTCCAGCACTGGGTGGAACCCAGGGCATGGAGCATACTAGTGTCTGAGCCACATTAGTGTCTGAGATTTTATATATGCACATCATGCATGTACATGTGCGCATCGGTGTTTGTAACATGTCAGCTGAACGTCAGCGCTGTGCTTAATGACCTATAAAGTGAGCATTGCTGGGCTTTGATGTAAGGAATCTCACCCAGGCACAAAGGGAAATGTTTCTGAGTCCTATCCTGACACCAGAAAGGAACCTGACTGCCTGGTGGGAGGTGAGCCCACCCAAAGCCAGCTGCTGCATGTGTGTGGTTATTGTGGAGACCATTTGTATGGGTATTATACTGTTTGACTATTTGGTTGGTTTCTCAATACTTTTGTTTTGCTTTTTAAGATTTATTTTATTTTATGAGTATAGGTATTTTGCCTGCATGCACAGATGTGTGCATCACATGCACCCCTGGAACCGGATCCACCTGAAGAGTTATGAGTGCCATGTGGGTGCTGGGAATTGAACCCGAGTCCTCTAGAGGAGCACCCAGTGCTCTTAACCACTGAGCAATCTTTCCAGCCCCCTTTTTATTTATACTTTGAAAATCTCATATATGTACACAATCTATTTTGATCATATCCACCCACCATGACCTACATCTTCTTGTTTTTTTAAGACATAATTTCTCTGTGTAACAGCCCTGCCTGTCCTGGAACTTGCTTTATAGACCAGGCTAGCCTCAAACTACAGAAATCTACCTGCCCCTGCATCTTGCCTGAGTGCTGAGATTAAAGACTTGAGCCACCACTGTCAGGCCACTACCTACTTCTGATCCCTTAGTGCCTCCCTGTCTGTTTCCCAATTTTGTGTTCTCTCTCTCTCTCTCTCTCTGTCTCTCTCTGTCTCTCTGTCTGTCTCTCTCTCTCTCTTATTAATAACCCAGGCCCTGTTACTGCTGCCCAACCACACATGGATGTGGGGCTGTTCTCTGCAATGCAGGCAACCTACCAGCAGCCAGATCTGTTCGGCTTTTTGCTTCTTTGAAGACCAGCAAAGCTGGAGCTGATGGTGGAGGCTTTGCTCTCCTGGGTTGACTGTGCTGTAGAGGCATCTGCAGACCTTAATAGATCAGGGGACACCCGCCTCTTTATAGGCTCCACTTTTCCTGTGGACAAGCTCCGGTCTGTCTCCCTGAAGCCCCTTCCTTTCTTTAAAGCCATAAGCTGGCCTGGTGAACACACACTTGGCACTGGAATGAGCCTAATGTGAACTGAACCCTGGACTTTGTTCTGACCTCTGGCCCTGCTCAGCCTGAGGCCTTGGTAGTGGGCATCATGGCAGTGAATGCCCTGCCCTTGGACAATCAAGCTTGTCGAGCTGGGAGAATAAGCCCCAGCGATGTCCTTGCAGAGGCTGCCATGAGCTGGTGTGTCATGAATCACACATTCTAGTCCTCAGAAAGTGCAGGATGAAGATGGGACCTGGGTGTTAGATCACTGGACCAAGGGCGTCTGGGTCCTGAGCATCCCCGGCAGTGGACTCTGAGTGACTGGGACTTGGGTTACAGTGAGGACCGACTGAGGACATTAATGAGCAAAACCCTGACACTTGTCAAAAGTTTCCATCTGTCAGGTTCTCCCCAGCAGGAATGCCTGTGGCTACTGAGGTCCCTGTCCCTGTCACCTCAGACCTGCTGGCCAGAGTGCTTGGGTTGGTCCTCAGATGAGGAAATAGAGGGTCGTAGGTGCCACATCACCCCCCACAAGTCAGTCAGTCTGTCTAGTGTTTCTGTCTCTGTCTCCCAGGGCACAGCATGGATCCTGGCCTGGCCGGTCTGCTGGGACAACAAGCACCACAATCCAGACAGCCTTTCCTGGTCACCTTCTTCAGGGCCAGCCCGAGTCCTGTGCGGGCCCCACGGGCAGCGAGGCCACTGAAGAAGAGGCAGCTAAATAAAACTATCCAGGTGCAGCATTCCAACAAACACCTACGAATCTCTGGTAAGTGCCAGGCTGGGATCTGAGGCCTCCTTTACAAGTTGAATCCTTCCAATCTGTCAGCTAGGTCTTATTAGAGCCCATTGTCCTTTTCAGTATGTGCCTGGCAGGGAGGGTGGGCTGTGCCTGGCAGGGAGGGTGGGCTGTGCCTGGCAGAGAGGGTGGGCTGTGCCTGGCAGAGAGGGTGGGCTGTGCCTGGCAGAGAGGGTGGGCTGCAATCAAGTCTGCAGAGAAAAGCAGAAGCCAAGTGTGCCCAGAGCACAGCCACACCCTGTGGTGACAGGGAGCCACTGAGGACTGTTGAGCTGGGTCATGGCATGAGCAGGGATCCAGAAATGGAACTTGTGACCCCAATGGTTCCGTTTCCTGTTGTCCTTCATTTGTAAATGTGCCTGTCATGTCACCCCCCACGAGAGTACCATGGCAACTCCGTAGAGCAGGACCCCTGAGGAGACTGCACCTTTTTGTCCTGCAGATGGTCATGGCGCCCGAGGCAGAGATGTTTGCCGTAGGCACGAGCTCTACGTCAGCTTCCAGGACCTCGGCTGGCTGGTAATTTCTGCCTCTCCTCTCTGAATGCCACCTGCAGAGCCTGGTGTCTCTAGGGTGGAGGTGTAGCTACTGTGCCATTAGTTGTACATAAAAGCCCGGGAAACTGAAGCAACCTGAGCCCTCTGCCCAGTAAACTGTCAGCACGACAGAGAAACTGAGGCAGGGCCTTTGGGCTCTTCCTGCTACAGCTGCTGCAGGAGGCATGGGGGCAGCTGTGGAGAAGACAGCAGAGGAGGGTGAGGTGTGGAGGACAGAGCTGGCGTCCAGCCCTGCCTGCTGAGGGTCACTGAGGGGGATGAGGGTTCACAGGCTCAGGTCATCCTGTGACAGGACCTATGGTGATGGTCTATGGAAGGACACTGATGTGACTCACCTTTTCCCACCCACAGGACTCGGTCATCGCCCCCAAAGGCTACTCAGCTTATTACTGTGCTGGAGAGTGCAACTACCCATTTACCTCCTGCATGAACTCTACCAATCATGCCACCATGCAGGCCCTGGTCAGTATCACAATGGCCTTCTTGGGACCTGAGGGACTGGGCAGGTATGGGGGTGGAGAACAATGGCAAAGGGGAACTTGATCTGCAGACTTCGCCATGAAAGGGGCCTGCATGACTCATGTGCCCTGTGTATCCTGGTAGATCTGGCCTCCCAGATGTTCATGTGCTTACCCATCCTGCCTGGCTGCGTGACTCATGAATCCTCAGCTTTGGGGCCTTGGCTCCTCCAGGGGCTGCTCCCCACTTCTTTCCTGGCTGTCTGTCCACACAGGCTATAGTGCTAATGAGCAGCAGTCTGGGCCACTCAGTGAGGGAACAAGTTGCTAGCAGGAAGAATACTGCAATTGCACACTGCCATATATTTGTGCTTTGCAAAGCCTGGTGTAGAGACTTCCTTCGAGAACAGTTTGTCTGGAATCCTAGCACCCAGTGACCTTGGGCTTGTGTTTACCTAACAGACAGTTGTGCCAAATAATGCTCTAGAGCAGTGGGTCTCAACCTGTGGGTCACAATCCCTTGGAGGTTGAATATCAGATATCCTGCATATCAGACATTTACAATCCATAACAGTAACATAATTACAAATATAAAGTAGCAACGAAATAATTTTGTGGTTGGGGTCAGCACAACATGAGGAACTGTATTAAAGGGTCGCAGCTTTAGGAAGGTTGAGAACCACTGATCCAGAGTGAACATCACAACTAAACAAGCTGCTTTGTGCCATTATTAGTGTCCTCTCACAAAGGGCACTGGTGTTTGCTGGGTGCCTGGAGCCACTGTCCTGGGAGATGCTCAGCCTGATAGAGGAATGTGCAAGCTTTAAAGAGGGGTAGGAAGATCAGCACCTGTTTCAAGCTCAGTGACACCATCAGACAGCCACAGGGACTCCATGCAGCCTGTTTATCACCTGCAAAGACAGCTGTCTCAGAAATTGAGGTTAAGCTACATCAAGAAGGGGAGAGCCCGTGAACTTACGCATTCATTCTACAAAAAGAGACTGCCTCTTCCGCAGCTTACACCTACCTGATGGGGATGTAGTAAAAGACAGTAATTCGGGGCAGTGAGGCACCACAGGGTGCCCCATGGCACCCAATACTGGGGACCAGTAAGCCTGAGGCACAGCAGAAGTGGATGTGACAGTGGACCAGGGGCTGAGAGTGCCAAAGGGCTTGTGTATCAGTCCCTCCAAGCCAGGTGCCTAGGCTGTCTTGAGGGCAGTGGGCAGGACACACTTGCAAGGAGGAACCCGCCCTAGCTGCAGGTAGCGAATGACCTTGGGCTGGTCAAAGGGGCTGAGATCTTCTGGAAGGGTAGTGGGCAGGAACTGGGACCATCAGGCTCATGTTCCTATCTGCATATCCCCACCACCACCACCACCAGGTACACCTGCTGAAGCCAGATGTCGTCCCCAAGGTGTGCTGTGTGCCCACGGAGCTGAGTGCCATTTCTGTGCTCTACTATGACAAAAGCAACAATGTCATCCTGCGCAGGGAGCGCAACATGGTGGTCCAGGCCTGTGGCTGCCACTGAGTTAGCAGCCTGCTGCCATTGGCCTATTTATCTGACCAGGAAACAGAGACCCATCAGATCCAAGGCCAAGGTGAAAGTAGGGTTTTCAACTCTCATGTTCATACGCTCTCTGCCTTTATCACAGGATTGGCCCTCTCCTGGCCCCTCTGTTCCCTTTCTCTGCCCAAGGGTGGGAAGATGGTCCTGGTTACAACCCTGGTGACCTAAGTCCCCAAGCAGCAGCCCATCTTTGCCCCTCCCCCAGGGGGCATCTATTGAAAGTCCTTTGGGATTGGCACAGAAGTCTAATTTACCCACCTATTCGTGATGACTACTGGGCCAGCCTGACTTGAATATGGAGCACTAGATGGATCTCAGGCTCTTTAGTATCCACAAGATAGTTAGGTGTGTGCAGACATGACCGGCTCCCTCCATTATTCCATAGCCTATCCTTTGGAGATATAAAGAGATTTCTGGAGAAGAGTTTTAAGAAAACATGGAAAAGCCAGGGATAGTGATGCACACTCTTAGTACTTGGAAGACAGGCAGAATTACCATGAGTTCAAGGCCAGCCTAAGATACATATCAAGATCTTTAAAAGAACAAAGGAAACAACCAAACAAAACCCTTGTGTATTTACGGATCTCAGTCACTAAACCTCTGGCCATAGACAGGCAAGGGCAGCTGATGAACAATCTGTTGTGGATTTGACATCTGGACTCAGCCACTGCCATTCAAGAAAACGCCAGCAGTTTCCTGATCCATAGTCCCCACTCTGCCTTCCTTCAGCCATCGCAGGCAGGCGTACCACTCGGCATTAGCCCCAAACACAAAGCTGTGTCCTGCCTTGGTGCTGGAGCAAAGGTACTGCGGGCAAGATGACCCCAGAAGGGCAGCCACAGGCAGTGTTGGAACATCAGTGGATACAGCTGTCTCAATAAAGCCTTCTTCACAGGAACAAGCAGCGGGTTGCCTGAAGCCCAGGTCGTGTGCCAACCTCCTGTCTCCTGGCAGAGTGGGCTCTTTGAGTCATAATAACATTTTAAAAACCTGAGAAAACAGTGTGCATGTTAGACACCAGAGCCGCGGAGGCCGACCCCAGGCAGGCAGCTCTGATTGCTGCTGCCCTGACATGATCTGACAAGGACATCTGGCATAAAGATACATGACCCGGCATGGAAGGGAATGAGCCCCGGAAGGAAACGAGCCATGGGAAGGTATTACACCTTCACAGACTTGCCATCCCACCCAGGGGACAGTTTAGCCACAGACATGGTCTCTTAACAGATAACTCCCAGGAACTTGCTGGAGGCAACAGTACAAAAAACCAGTTTATTTTAGTAAAGCCACCCAGTGGCTAGAGCCGGCCCAGGACAGACAGCACGTCCAAAGAAAGAACCTAGGCAATGCAGAGGAGCTGCTGCTAAGGAAAAGGTAACCCCAAAGAAGGGCTTGGGCCACACACAACTGCTTCACAGGACCCTTGTCTTCCAGAGGCGGGAGCCGAGCGAGGCATCACATGAACTCTCCACAGTCAGCGATGATCACCTTCTGCTTTGGCTTTCCGTCCTTGCTGCCCTGAGCCTTGGTGGGCAGACGGAAGAATCAGAAGCACAGCTCAGGGATCACCCTCCCCCGAACAGGGACCCCTTCCAAATGCCCCCTTCCACAGCCACAGAGAACCCCTCACCCACTGGGAAGCCCATTTCAGGTCCAGGTAGGAAGCCATTTCCAACTACCTACCTCAATCTGCCGTAAGACATCCAGGCCTTCAGTGATCTCCCCAAACACCACATGTTTGCCATCCAGCCAATCCGTCTTATCACAGGTCAGGAAGAACTGGGAGCCATTGGTGTTTGGGCCAGAATTGGCCATGGAGAGAAGGCCTGGGAGAAAATAAGACTCCTCAGCTCCCTCCATTTTCCAGCCCATGATGCACACCAGTGCTGACTGTTGACAGTGCTTCTGTATACTGGCTCAGGCTCCAGGACAGGGACCTGAACCCATGACACATGTCTATGCTGACTGTTAACAGGGCTTCTGCATGCTGGCTCAGTCAGGCTCCAGGACAGGGACCTGAGATGTAGCACCTCATCTTTCCTCACCACAGAAAAGGACAAGTGGGCTGTTCCATTTGTTCATGTTCTTTTCATTTATAACAATGACTTGCTGTTTACTTTGTAACCAGGCCCATTCATCTAAATGGAATCGTATGGGCTGGGGAGATGGTTCTGCAGAGAAAAGTGCTTGCTGTAGAAGGCAGACAATCTGAAGTTCATCCCCAGAACCTATAGTAAAAGGTTGTCCTCTGGTCTCCACACACAAACTGCAGGACATGCACTGTCACTCAAACACATGCACAGCACACACACCCACACAAGTGATAAATGTGTGTATGTTAAAGGATGCTGTGCTGTGACAACCAAGATGCAGGGACATCTGTGCTGGGAAGAGAGGTAGAAACAGTCACGGGGAGGAGGGAGCTGGGCCAGGACAGGAGCTGGAGACAGGCAACAGCTGTGGCTGCAGGGAGACGAATCCAAGATGAGCCCTGATTCTTTTTTCGAGACAGGGTTTCTCAGTAGCCTTGGAGCCTGTTCTGGAACTCACTCTGTAGACCAGGCTGGCCTTGAACTCAGATCTGCCTGCCTCTGCCTCCGATGCTGAGATAAAGGCGTGGGCCACCATTTCTTCTCTTTTTAATTATGTTTATGTGCCTGCATGCTTGTCTATGGCCCACATGTGTGCCTGGTGCCAGAGGAGGCCATAAGAGACTCCCCTGAGACTGGAGTTACAGACAGTTTTGAGTTACCATGTGGGTGCTGGGAATCAAACCTGGGTCCTCTAGAAAAGCAGCCAGTGCTCTTAACCACTGAGCCATCTCTCCAGCCCCTGAGCCCTAATTCTTGACCAGGTACTAAAACAGGGGAACATGAAGGGAGTTGGGGGGAAAAACTATTTTAATCTGTGAAGTCTGAGGGTCCTCTCCAAGAGCATCCAGTGCTCTTAACCACTGAACCATCTCTCTAGTCCCTTAAGAACTAAGTCTATTTACATAAACGCTAAGTCTTAAGGGCTTTCCCCAATAATGGAATCTTCTAGGGAGCTGGATGTGGCAGTACATGCCTATAAACCTAGCACTCAGGAGGCAGAGTAATCAGGAGGATCCAGAGTTCAGTGCTAGCTTGAGCTACACACTAAGACCCTGTTTCAAAAAACAAAAAACAAACCAAGTATAGTGGTGTATGCCTTTAATCCCAGGACTTGGGAGCCTGAAGCAGGCTAATCTCGTCTATATGTCAAGTTCCAGGTCAGCCAGGGGTACACAGTGTGAGACCGAGTCTCAATTCTTACTTTTAAAATAATGTAGGCAGAAGTATTGTCCTCGTACTTCAGTCTAGCACAAACTTGCAGGAAGAAAACAAAGGCACAGTGAACAGGTTTCTATGGAGAAATCAACTGGATCTCTGAGCCACTGCCATGTTTAGGAATCAAGGGAGGAAACAGAAGTCAAAAGCAACTGGAAGATGGAGGAGCCAACCCAGAGCAAGGTGAGAAACAGGAGCACAGGGCCAACAGTACAGGATGCTGCTGGAGATGGAAAAGGTGAGGCAGAAAACTGGCTGCTGCCAAGAAAGATGGTTGGCATCTTTAGCAAGAAAAGTCTGAGTGGCCAGCTGGGGCTAAAAGTCTAGATAGAAGGACTTGGAGAGAGTAAAAAGGCAGTGAGTCTATACATTTTTTCTAAAAGTTTTGCTAAAAAGTAAACTAGAGTCAAGATGACAGCCAGTGAGAGGAACAAGAGTCCAAAGATAATTTATTTTAAGACTTGAGATCACATGCCTGGACACTGATGGACCAAACTGCTACGCAGGAGAAACACATTATATAGGTCAAAGGGAACCAGCAGAAGATGCCAACTTCCTAAGCAGGGCAGAGAGACAGACTCCCTCATAAGGAGGGATAGTCAGTCTCTACAGGAGGGAAGTCAGAGCAGGCACCTACGGTAGGCAGGAGGCAAGACCTCAGATCAATATGGTGGTCTCAGAAGACAAACAGGCATGGGCCTGGGATCTTTGATTGGGACTGAGGGCATAAAGGGGATGCAGAGGTTGAGGGCACAGGGAACCTGCAAAGATCACCAGACTCTAGGCTAGCAGGGAACACCAGCTTGTGGAATGAAGGAGGGACATGAAGAGTACAAGGCTGGAGGCAAGCAGCTCACGCCAGCCGGAGTTTCTTCAAGGCTGGCCGACCACTAGTGGCAGTCAGTCTGCCCTGGCCCCGACTTACTCACCACACCAGAATGAGTGCTTACCTGCTCCTGTGTGTTTGAGGATGAAGTTTTCATCATCGAACTTCTTCCCATAGATGGACTTGCCCCCCGTGCCATTGTGGTTTGTGAAGTCACCACCCTGGCACATGAACTGGGGGATGATGCGGTGGAAGCTGCTTCCCTTGAAGCCAAAGCCCTTCTCGTGGGTGCACAGGCAACGGAAATTTTCTGGTGTTGAGAAAGGAAACAGTGTTGTAGTTGAAGACAACGTAGCTTCCTGATCAAAATTAAAGTAACTACCCAGAAAGATGAGGGGGTATGAAAGGGGAAAATAAAACATGTTTTACTTGTCTAGTTTTGCACAACTGCTCCTGGGTATCCACATGGGGATGATTCCCAGGGCTCTTCTGGATCCTCTATCTTTTCTACCATCTCTATATTATCTAGGATACACATACAATATAAAAGCTCCATAAATGGTTGCTATACTATATTATCTAGGGCATATAATGGGGGACAATACAAGCATGCTTAGTAGAGATGCAATGTTCCTCTCAAGTAGATTTAGAAATTTTTATTACATTCATTATTGTGTATGTGCGTATATGTGTACATGTGTGCATAGGTCTGAGGACAACTCACAGGGTTTGGCTCTCTCCTTCTATCATATGGTTCCTGGGCTTGAACTCAGGCTGTCAGACTTGGCAGCAGGTACTTTAACCTACTGAGCCATCTGACTGGTCCGTCACATATTTCTGCTATGGCTGGTTCAATTCAGAGATGTGATCCCAAGGATAGAGAGAGCTAATTGTGTTCTCCTCCTATCCTCTTTATAAGCTGTTACGGTACTGATTTACTAAATAACCACATGCCACCCTGATTAAATAAGACAGAATGTGTGTGTTCTATCTATGCTGTATTCTCAAATTATACTAAAGTGATAATGAAGTGGGTTTTTAAAAAATTTATTTGTATTTTATGTACATTGGTATTTTGCTGCATGTACAACTGTGTGAGGGTGTCAGATCTCCTGGAACAGGAGTTATAGACAGTTGTGAGCTGTCATGTGGGTTCTGGGAATCAAACCTGGGTCCTCTGGAACAGCAGCTAGTGCTCTTAACTGCTGAGCTATCTCTCCAACCTGATTTTTTTTTAAAGATTTATTTATGTATATGGTGCTTTATATGCATATACACATGCATGCCAGAAGATCCCATTATAGATGACCATAAGCCAACATGTGGTTGCTGGGAACTGAACTCAGGACCTCTGGAAGAACTGCCAATGTCCTCAAAGCCATCTCTCTGGCCCCATGCACTGATTTTTATTTTTTTATTTTTTAAAGAAAACAGGGTTGGGAAGGTGGAATCCAGGGCCAGAAAGACAGCTCAGCAAGTAAGGCTCAAGCACTTACTGTGCAAGCCTGGAGACCTGAGTCGGACCCACAGAATCTATGTGGAGGCAGAAGGACAGTGGTACTTTCCTCCGAGATACAGCTTTCCAAGTGTGAGAAAAGCTCGTTAAGACTCAAGATATCCTAAAGGATGTTCTAAAGCTCTTTGTCAATTCAGGAAGTCCCTGAGATTGACCAGATTCAATAGGATCCTCTCTTGCCTAAGCAGGAAAGATTGCTGGGAGGCATTGTCAACAAATGGAGCCGTCTGTGGTCATCTAAAAACACAGAGCTGCCTGAAAAACCACTCTCTAGCCTGTCAAATTGCCTGAAGCTGCGCAGTTAGCACCAGGTTCCTAGCTTTCACGAGCCTTTTTGGGCCTTTGGTGATGCAGCTGACTTTGGGTCCATTTCTGCTTCTGTAAGTAACTACCTACTCACATTCAGGTCTTTCCTGGAACTCTGCAAGCTGTCCTCTAACCTCCGTATGTGTCATGCACATGCACACACACATACACAATCATTTGTTTTTGACAGGGTCTCACTGCGTAGTTCTGGCTATTCTGGAACTCTATGTAAACCAGGCTGGCCTGGAAATCAAGAGATTTGTCTACCTCTCCTTCCCAAATGCTGGGATTAAAGGGATGTGCCCCACTACACCCAGCCACTGTAATTTTTTTCTAAGATTCTTTTTTTTTTTTTTAATTTGGTTTTTTTCGAGACAGGGTTTCTCTGTGTAGTTCTGGTGCCTTTCCTGGATCTCACCCTGTAGACCAGGCTGGCCTTGAACTCACAGAGATCCGCCTACCTCTGCCTCCCAAGTGCTGGGGTTAAAGGCTTGCGCCACCACTGTCTGGCTTCTAAGATTCTTTTTTTTTTTTAATCATCTTCATGTAATGTGTCTGTATGTGAGTATGCATCAGATTCCTTGGAGATGCCTGGCCAGGCTTACAGTAACTTACAGCACTACAGAACAGGCCCCACCCGTAGGCATATCTCCCCATGCTCACCCTCAGACACAACAGCCAGGATAGATAAGGGGTTGTGGAAGGGAGAAAAGACTAATTCCTTTTCTAGGGCAGTAAATCTAACGATAATGACTTGAATGAAAACATATATATGTTAAAAAAAAAAAAAAGGGAAAGAAAGAAAGAGAGAGAGGGAGAGATGGAGGGAGTGAATATATAGCTATTATCTTCCAATATGGAAGTCAAAACCAAAATAATGAGCTAAGAAATGAAACTGCCTGCCTCTGAGGAATAGCAAACAGTGCTGATGGCAGGGCAGGGACGGGGTTTACTGGTCAAAACCAAATTCTATGATAACTCCTTAAATTATATATGTAAATAGTAAAATTTACATTAAAAAGTTAATATTTTAATAAACTAGAAATTAGTACTAGTTACTTCTAAAGCATAGAGCTGGATGTACTAGTGTTGGAATATATATATGTGTGATAGTTTCTTTTAAACAATGAATACATTATTTACAATGTATTTATAATAATATATTACTTGTGTTTTGTTTTGTTTTTTGGTTTTTCGAGACAGGGTTTCTCTGTGTAGCTTTGTGCCTTCCCTGGAACTCACTTGGTAGCCCAGGCTGGCCTCGAACTCACAGAGATCCACCTGGCTCTGCCTCCCAAGTGCTGGGATTACAGGCGTGTGCCACCCAGCGTGTTATTTTTTTAAAAACTCCTCTATTATTAAAGAATGATAGGGTTGGGGATTTAGCTCAGTGGTAGAGCGCTTGCCTAGCAAGCGCAATGCCCTGGGTTCAATCCTCAGCTCAAAAAAAAAAAAAAAAAAGAATAATAAACCAACACTTATGAAGCTTCAATGTCAGCTCTGATCTGTTATTAGATCCTAGGACCTTAGATGCCACGAATTAATTTAGTCAGGTCAGAAACAACGCCAAGGGTCTAAGAGCTGAGGCAGTGAGAGCCTTGGGAAGGCTTCCTGCCAATCTGACCACAGGGGTCTGCTTACCTGCTGTCATGGGCACAACATCAGAACGCAGGAGCATTTGGATGCGGCCAGCGGGCTTGTTCCCTATCTTGATGTCCATGTACACTTGAGGATTTGACCGTGCTTTTTTTGTAGTGGGCTCTCCCTAGGTCAGGAAAAATACTAGTTAGAAGGCTAGTGTTGGCGCTCCCTACGTGGGTGCACAAGTAATGGAACCCAGCAGCACAACTCCAGTGACCAGCCTGAACACAGGTGCTGACAGGGAAGGTCGTGGGCCGTGATAGGGCTGTAGGAGGCAGGAACTATGGCCACAGCACCCAACTGGACATCCAATGACTGGAAACCCCACTCAGCACTATAAAATGGAGCCCCCACCTGTAGGCATCTCTCTCCATGCTCACCATCAGACATGCCTGCTCACCTCTCCTTGTCCTGCAGCTAGCAGGGTCAGAATACTCAACCCTCCTCATCTTCAGTGCCTCAGTCAAGTCATAGACCTCACTACAGTAGTGGACACACGCATACACCAACATTTCTTTCCCCCATGTCCAATCATAACTGTCACAGGTTCACCCTGGAAGCATAGGGGAACCCTTCTGATTGGAGTGTCAAAGGACAAGAGGCTGAGGCTTGCTTTGTAGTGAAGCAGGGGAGACCACGCAGAGGAAGACAGACACAGAATACAAACATCACATTTGTTTTGGTTCAGCTGATCGAATGCCAAAGCATCATGCAGATGCAGAGGCTCTGGCTACTGCCAGTTACGTTGGCACTAGCAATACCACAGCAACAACAATACTGTACTTGCTGTGTAACTTACACCATGTCACAAAGGTAGTATGTGATAAGTAGGAACTGAAAAACAAGTCACCTTTTCCCCTCATGGTCACGCTCTTAGTCCAGTATTCCACCCCACAGTACAAGGCCCCAGCTTATCAACTGTCCTGCCCAGAAAGGGCAATGGGCACAGGATTAGCCTGTGCAAAAGCCAGCGTGTGCACAGAGACTCTATTTTACTGAGTCAGGGAGGGACTGTACTACAGAGCAGCAGACAAGGACACCTGCAAGATGGGCAGGATGGAGACTTGGGAGCTCCTGTGTCCTGAGACACGTGACAGGACAAGTGCAGAGTTCCGGGCGGGAGAGAAAAGGACAGGACATGCACTCCAGGAAGGTTATTCTAGCTCCTTTGGGAAAGCACTAGGAGAGCAAGACTGTGATCAGAAAGAGTGGAAATTTCCAAACCAGAGACTTGAGCTCAGACAGGGGCTGCAGTACAAAGACAAGCTGTCAAGGGGGCTTCAGAGAAACACTGGAGAGTGTGAGGATGCTGGTTCTACCATAAAGAAGGGGCCAGGGACACCTGGGGACCCCCAAGCGTGCTACTTTAAGGAGCCCCTATGGGCAGCAAGAAATAACTCAAGTCCGATGTTAGAGACAGACCATCAAAGTCGACGGTGCAGAAGAGGAGGGCTTCAGACAGCCAAGGGTGACTGCTACTGTTGCAGCTGAAAAAGGACAGAAAAGCCATGTGCCATGAACAAAACGTAGAAGAATGTCAACCTCATAGGGTCCACAGAGGAAGTGAAGTGTGGTGAGATATTGTGTACCCTAGTAAACTTGCCTGAGGATCAGAGGACAGAGCTAGCCACTAGATTAGACATAGACATACATCTTTAATCCAGCACTTGAGATCTCATGCCCTTGTTTGGGAAGCACACACGCCTTTAATCCTAGGAAGTAATATGGCAGGGCAGAGAAAGGTATATAAGGTGCAAGGAAACAGGAATTCACTCTCTTTAGGCTGAGGATTTCATAGAGCTAAGAACTAGTGGCTGGCTGCTCTGCTTCTCTGATCTTTTAGCTTTCACCCTGATATCTGGCTCTGGGTTTTTTATTAAAAGACATTGAAGATTTGAACAACAGCAAAGTCCTGCAGCACTGGTCATGGCGGTGTGCTGAGAACCAGGAAATGTGCCAGGGCTGAACTGCCTTAGGCAAACCCAGAAACCACACACAAGCTAAAGGGAAAAACTACCTGTCCTGCCACCTCTGTATGAGGCCAAGAACAGGACAGAACAAGGTGCCAAGGACCTCAGCACGAGAGGGCTGCCTGAGGGTGTAGGGGAGCACAAACATGATCCCCAAAGCTGTGCCCTTTCATTCCCCCAGCACCACCTTCACCAAGTCCTAAGTTCACCGTCCACCGTCTGCACTTCGTAAATATATGCACCTCCAAGTCCCCATAACAATGGAAAGCACAACCTGTCTTCTGGGGATGCACCACCTTCCATCTCACCTCTTGGGTTTCTGCTTTGGGAGGCTCAGGCCCTTCCTCTTCTTTATTCTCTTCAAGAGTCTTCCCAGAAAACTTCTTCAACCAGTCATCATCTGACCAAACTGGAAGCAAAAGGCACACACAGTGAAAAATCAGACTGTCCCTCATCTCTGTGGTCCTCTTGGCCAGAGAAGTCCCCTTTGACAATACTCTAGACCAAGCCCCCAGTGGGACCCCCCGGAGGTCCAGCGCTTAGTAGGACCAAGGGGAAAAGCTGTGCCAATGGCAAAGATGAGCTTTGCTGGCTTCAGCCCTTCCCCAGGAATGGAGTACCAAAAACTCAGGAGATGAGAAACCAGGCAGAGTTCTCTCAAGAGGAACAATTACTTCGGCTTTATTGTTGTTTGCCAATAAAGGTAACGCATACCCTCTGCCAGTGTGAACCACCCTCTTGACCACCCTCCACTCCTGTCCACCAGAAGCAGCACTGAGCATGCACATAAAGGAGGCCAAACCATAGCACCCAACAAGCACCCAGAAGGTGCCCCACTCACCTGGTCTGGACGAGCCCTCTTTAATTCTCATTGGTTTAGCCAAATTAACACGAATTGTCCGTCCAAAGAGCTCAGATTCATTCTGAAAAGATTGTAAACCCAGTTGCTTAAACTGTCAGATTAAAAATCTCCAGCAGCTTTTCATTTACTTCTGAGACCTGACCAGTTTCTTCCTTTGATCAGGATCCCTTAGTAACAAAAGCTATGCCCGCACCAGACAGTACCAAAGAAGAACATTAGAGGAAAATGCCCCCTGGAGCTGCTGCAAACTTTTTTTATTTTGGTTGAGATGGGGTTTCTCTGTGTTGCCTAGGCTGTCCTCAAATTTACAGAGATCCGCCTGCCTCGGCCTCCTGAGCACTGGGATTAAAGGCGTGCACCACCGCCTGGCTAGCTGCAAACTTTTAATACCAGCGAAGGCCTGCACTGCTTAGGGTAATTCTGAGCTGCAGGGACTCAAGTGACAGGGGTAAATGCAGGCAGATCCCGAGTCTACCGTTAGAAGCAAGACCACCTTTGAGATATCGTGTGTATGGAGAATGGGGAGCAGAGAACAATGCAAAAAGAACTGCAAAGCGGCACTGGGAAAGGCCACTCAATGTGAACCTTAAGGCAGCAGTGAAGATCTCATGGGAAAAACTTAAATTTCTTCCAGTTAATATCAGAATCAATCACGTACTGATTTATAATGGAAACATGTAACCAGAGATAATTAATTTTAAAGACTTTTTTTTCAGCAAAATTCTAGCAACAGTACAATATTTTTGCACTTCATGTCTGACATAAAATGACACAGAAGTGTCTTAGGCCAGCCACAAATCTTAAGAATGTCATCATTTCCAAGGACTTTTCCAGGCTGTTCCAATCATCTGCACCAGTCACACAGCCTTCAGTTACTGAATTTCTCTTTTCAACTGTTAACTAATCTTACATTTCACAAAACCCTTCCCTCTGCAAATATGCAGCTTCAGTGAGCAATCAGTTGGCGTTGGGTCTGCCATGCATCATCATGTGGGTGGCCAGTGAGAGACCAGCCCAGAAGGATGAGCAGGAAGTACACTGTTGAGTGGAGAGGTGTCTGAGCAGGAACTAATTTTACCAGCAATCAGTTCACAGTGAGCATTTTTACTTGATGGTAACTTTTACCTCCGTACCCAACCCTGACACTTCAGAGATTCAGAATACCAGAATTTGAACAAGGCCCCCTGTACCAGCAAAAGGCAACTTCAGTGAGAATCAGGATTCCCAGCCATACCATGTTGTCAATAGCTGCTGCAGCATCCTGCCAAGAAAATGCAAGGTGTAAGTTTAGGCTTCTATCTGAATGCGTGTGTCTAAATGCACACTTGGTAGCAAAATAAATAGGAAGAAGTCACCTCTGCCCTTCCTGCCTAGTTTGTGTGTGTGACTAACAACACTTCTTGGGCAATTTTCAAGCTCGTGGTGCCACGATCTTCTAGCTGAAGACATAAGAGACAAACACCAGCACTGCCAGGCAGGAGTGCTCAACAAACAGAGCTGTAAGAGCTCTGCGGAGCAAGACAAGCAGCGTCTGACCACCAGTCTGAGCTGCTACCAACACATCACAGTCTGATAGGAAGCTTTCCTTCAAACAGCACTTTCCAAAACATCAGCCTAAGACCCAAAACCTACCTTCCTCTACAGCACTGGTTCTCAACCTCCCTAATGCTGTGACACTTTATACAGTTCCTCCTGTTGTGACTCCCAACCACAAAATTATTTCATTGCTACTTCATAAATGTAAGTTTGCTACTGTTATGAATCGTAATGTAAATATCTGATATGTGACCCCCCAAGGGGTCGTGACACATATAGGTCAAGAACTGCTGTTCTATAGGAACCAAAGAGCACTGAAGTCTTACCTCTGCCAACTCAAATTCAACAAAAGCAAACCCTCGATGCTTTTCTGCAAGAAGGAAAAGACACAAGAATAAGTCATTACCATGGGAGGCAATGGAAGGAAAAAGACCAGTCACACGCCATGTCCAGACTCCAGAAATCCTGCCCAGTCACTATCTAGAGAGAAGAAATCTCATTCTTTGATCTCTTTTAAATAATATTGGAAGCAATAATAAACATCTTCTATGGATAAAGCTAAATAATTGTAAATTTGTATGGGTATGGGGGTTTTGCCTACATGCATGTCTAAAAGCCATGGTGTACCTGAAGAGGCCAGAAGAGGGCACTGGATCCCATAGGCTGGAGTTACAGATGGCTGGGAGCCACAGTGTGGGTGCTGGGAATTTAATCTTGAATCTATCTTCTGGAAGAACAGCCAGTGCTCTTACCACTGAGCCATCCCTCCAGCCCTGAACTGATTTTTTTTTTTTTTTTTTTTTTTTTTAAAAAAAACAACAGGGTTTCTCTGTGTAGTCCTGACTGTCCCAGAACTCACTTTATAGACCAGGCTGGCCTTGAACTCTTAAGAGATCCCCATGCCTCTGCCTCCTGAGTGCTGAGATTAAAGGCACATGCCACCACCACCACTTGGCTCCAAATTTTATTTTTAATCTTTAAAATGAGTGTTGAGGTCTGGCGAGATGGCTCAGTGGGTAGTGGAGCTTGCCATCAAGCCTGATGACCTGAGTTCAATCTCAGGATCCACATGGTAGAAAAACTAATTCCCGCAAACTGTCCTCGGCCAAAGCACACAGAAATCAAGAAAAAAAAAATTTTTTTCTTTTTGTTTTTTGTTTTTTGAGACAGGGTTTCTCTGTGTAGCTTTGCGCCTTTCCTGGAACTCGCTTTGGAGACCAGGCTGGCCTTGAACTCACAGAGATCTGCCTGCCTCTGCCTCCCAAGTGCTGGGATTAAAGGTATGTGCCACCACTGCCTGGCAGAAAAAAAATTTTTTTAAAGGCATTCTATTCATTTATGAAAGTCAAACATAAACCTTAACCTTCACGCAGTACAACTGGCAAGGTAAGTTATTATGGTATCAACTATTTATTCAAATATACAATTTGAATCCAGGTGCCATAGTATGTATCTATGATGCTAACTTCTTGGGAGGCTAAGGCAGAAGGGTCATCAGTTAAGAGGCCAGCCTGGACAACAGTGAGATCGTTTTGAAACAGAAACAAAACTAAAACAAGCAAAAAGTCACCAACCAAATACACAATGTGATCCATCGACTACACATAAAGCATAAATCCAAAAATCTGGTACGGACATTCAGTCTTTCCCCTCAGACAAATTCTGACGTAAATAGAAAGCCCACACACAACAATGTCAACTTAGTTACACAGTCCATTAGAAAGTCAGCCCAGTGGTGGTGCACACCTTTAAACTCAGCACTCAGGATGCGGAGGCCAGCCTGGTCTACAGAGTGAGTTCCAGGACAGCCAGAGCTACACAGAGAAACCCTGTCTCAACCGCCCCTCCCTCCACACCCCTGAAAAAGTCAACAGAACTTTTTTTTTGCAGATGGCGTCTAACTATGCAGCCCAGACTGACCATAAACTCCATCCTCCTGTCTCAACCTCTGAAATGGTGGGATTACAGGCATGTGCTACCATGCCCAGCAAATACTGGCAAAAAAGATTCCCTAAGCTCAGAGAGTTTAAAGATCTTGTTATTCCCCCACCACCAACCCCTGTGTGTGTGTGTGTGGGGGGGGGGGGGTCAGTGCTGGGAATTGAATCCATGGCCTCACATGTTGGACAAGAATTCTGCTGAGCTATACCTCCAGTCTAAGAATGCAAATTTAGAGTTGGAATGTGACTTTTCTGTTTGTTTGCTTGTTTGGGTGGTTTTTTTGAGGCGATGTTTCTCTGTATAACCCTGGCTGTCCAGAGGGAGATCCAACTCCCTCTGCCTCCTGAGTGCTAGTATTAAAGGTGTAGGCTACCACTACCTGTGTCTTTAATCTTTTACAATTCTTTTCCTCTAGGAGGGTAATGAACATCAGAGACACCCAAAGGACCCACCTGTTTCATAATCCAGAGGAATCTGAATATCTGTGATGTCTCCAAAAGGGATGAAAGCAGCATGAAGAACCTTGTCGTCCACCTCTTCTGCCAGCCCACCTGTAAATAAGCCAGGGACACTGAGCCCGTCCTCCACACTCAAAAGTCGCTGCAGCCATTGGCAAAGGGGAGGGATCTTTCCATCCTGTCCATCTACACAAACTCTCTTCTGCCCACCCACACTACTTTCTTTCTCCAACCTTTTTTCAAACAGATCCAAATCTATCTCCAAGATTCCACAACAGCTTCATAACTGACCCCGCCCCCCCCCCCCCCCCCCGCAAATAAAAAACAAAAACAGTAGGAATATTTTGGGGGAAGTGGAAACAAATCCATCAGTTCTCTTAGACAAGTCTTAAACGTCACCGTCCTCAAGATAAAGTGAGAGCTCCTTAAATAGGAGTGTACACAGTACTTCCACTGTTTCCCTGGGTTTCTTGAAAAATGACTCACTTGCCCACAGGCATCAGGCTATTTACATCTTTGGGCTTCGGCTGCAGCTAACAGTTTTGCCTATACCCTGACCCCTTGCCTAACTCCTGCTCAAGTTCTGCGTCCCCGGCAACAGAAAGTTTGCACCCACCCAACTTCCTGTCATCACTGTTCGCCCCTACTACAGCGCTTATTAAACTGTGATGTTTAGGTTATTTCCCACTTTCTTCTTACTAGCCTGGTAACTCTTTCCTTCAGGGCATAGACCCAGACATTCCCGCATTGAATGTTTGTAAAACGAATGGGCGGGAGGATTTGGAAGCCCCTAATTCCCGTCACTGGTCAGGGCTTAGTGGACTAGGAAGGTCGCCGGAATGGTTCCTTCCACCTCGGCTCACACCCTCGGGTCCAGCAAGCCCTCCTCCATAGAGCCGGGCTGCTTGCCGCCTTCCTCACATTTCCCAGACTGTCTAGCTCCCGTTCCTGCTCACCCACGTACAGCACACGCTTGGTGGTAGCCATCTTGCTCACTCCAGTTTCCGCCGGAAGCCGTCGCTCGGCACGCGCCCCCCCGCGCGCCGTTCCCCTTTTCTTTAGGTCCTGGTGGGTCGCTGTGCGCGGCGGCTGCAGGCTCCGCCCCTTCCCGCCTATTGCGGCATCCGGTATCCCCGGTGGTGTGCGGACCTGAGTGGTATCAGTGATCCGGCAGGAGGATGGTGTTAGGGGGAACAAACCTTGGTCCCATCAATCGGGGAATTCTCTGCAGTTATGACCCACCACAACGCACTAGCGTCCGGGCTGTCCAGCCACTTGTTTCTGGCCAACTCGGAAGCTAAGAATAATTTTTACATTTTGAAGGAGCGGGAAGCGGAGAGGATCAAGACAATATTTCATAACAGATGGAAATTACATGAAATTAAAATTTCAATATCGCCAAGTTTTATTAGTTACAGCAACATTCGTTCCTCTGCTTCCTGGCTGCTTTCATGTTACAAGGAGAGGAGACCTGTTCCACCCAAAGCGTATGATATTTTACTATCTGACTCTGCGGGAAAACTGCTATTGTTTGACTCTTGTACAAGAATTACTCTTATTCTAAATTAAGTAATATTTAAATTTTTGCTCATTAACAGTAGAAAATAGTAAGACCACGTTTGTTTGCTTGTTAAAGTGTCTCGCTTTCCGTCATGTACCACCAAGATACCTCAAAAATAAATTTAACTAGTCTCATTTTGTTTATTTATTTTGAGACAGGATCTCCCTATGTACCCCTGGCTGTCCTGGAACTTACTATGTAGACCAGGCTAGCCTTCGGCTCACAGAACTCGGCCTACATCTGCCTCCCAGGTGCTAGGACTAACGATGTGAGCCACCACACCAGGCTTTACTTTATTATGATGCTGGAGATCAAACCCAGAGCTGTAGCCCATTGCTACATTGATCTATATACCCTCACCTGTTTTAGATAAAGCATTTAGACTTTACTGAGGTAACTTTTGCGTGTGTGTGCCTGAGAGCGAGGGTGAGTGCGCTTGTGCAGAGAGCGCCACATACATGCATATGAAAGCCAGAGGACAATTTGATGGAGTTGGTTTTCTCTTTCCACCAACTCAGGTTTGCAAGGCAAGTGTCTTTACCAGCTGAGCCATCTCACTGCCCTTTTGAGGAGACTTTTTTTCTTTTTTGAGACAGGGTTTCTCTGTGTAGCTTTGCGCCTTTCCTGGAACTCACTCTGTAGCCCAGGCTGGCCTTGAACTCACAAAGATCCACCGGTCTCTGCCTCCCCAGTGCTGGGATTAAAGGTGTGTGCCACCACCGCCCAGCTTGAGGAGACTTTTAAGGTGAAACCTGAACTGAGAAGCAGGAGCACGTGAGGTGGAAATGGACCGCAGAAGATCAGGCAGGAAAGGTGGGAAGAGGCCACACCATGCCGGGGCCTGCAAGCTCTGTAGAAAACTTAGCTTTGAGAAGTTACAGTAGGATTATAACACGGAAGTTACATGGTCACATTTACTTTAATCTTTTTCCTTTTTTAATTTTAAGATTACATTTTAATTACAAGGTTTCTCCCTCCCCTTCCCCCCTACAAACTCTCCTTATGCTCATTCTTCAAACTCATGGCCTCATTTTTTCATCAATTGTTATTTCATGCCTATATGTATTTGTATATATACATATATTCCTAAGTATAGCCTGTTGAGTCCATATAACGTCCCCTGGATGTGTGACTTTAGGGCTGACCATTTGGCACTGGCAACCAGTCGATGTGCTCTTCCCTGAGGGAGACCATCTCTCCTGCCCCTGCTTTTCTCACTTGCATGTGGTTCTTTGTGTAGGGTTAAGGCCTTGTGAGCTTTTTCCTGTGCAGTTTAGTGTGTTCGTTGGTGTCCTTGTTCAGCTCTCCTTTGGATGATCATGTCGAGACCTTATGGGTATAGCCTCTGACGTTACTAGGAGACACAATCTAGAGCAAAGTCCCTGATCCCCTGGCTCTTACAGTCTTCCCACCCCCACTTCTGTAATGTTTCCTGGGCCATGGGTGTGGGAGTATTTTGTAGATGTAACTGTTGGGACTGGGCTTCCCAACTCTGCCTATTGATTGGTTGTGGTTTTCTGTAGTGGTTGCCATCTGTTGTAAACAGATGAAGGATGAGGGATGAAGACGTGTGTGTGTGTGTGTGTGTGTGTGTGTGTGTGTGTGTGTTGTGTTGTGTTGTGTTGTGTTTTGTTTTGTTTTGTTTTTCCAGACAGGGTTTCTCTGTGTAGCTTTGCACCTTTCCTGGATCTCGCTCTGTAGACCAGGCTGGCCTGGAACTCACAAAGATCCACCTGGCTCTGCCTCCCGAGTGCTGGGATTAAAGGCATGTGCCACCACCGCCCAGCATGTGTATTTTTTTTAAAGATTTATTTTACACATATGAATGTTTTGCCTGCATGCATGTATGTGCACCATGTGCATACCTGGTGCCCACAGAGGTTAGAAGAGAGCATCAAATCCCCTGTAACTGGAGTTATGGATGGTTGTGAGCCACCATCTGGGTACTGGGAATTGAACCTGTGTGGTGGTATTGTATTCCCCAAAATATTGTGCACCCTAATAAACTTATCTGGGGTCAGAGACAGAACAGCCCCAATATTAAACATAGAGGTTAGGCAGTGGTAGCACACGCCTTTAATCCTAGCATTCCAGAGGCAGAAATCCATCTGTTCAAGGATACAGCCAAGCATGGTGACTCACGCCTTTAATCCCAGGCAGTGATGGTAGAAAACAGAAAGGTATATAAAGTGGACCAGAAACGAGAAGCATTTGGCTGGTTAAGCTTTCAGACTTTTGAGCAGCAGTTCAGCTGAGATCCATTTGGATGAGGCTTCCAGTCTGAGGAAACAGGATCAGCTGAGGAACTGGTGAGGGGAGGTGACTGTGGCTTGTTCTGCTTCTCTGATCTTCCAGCATTCACCCCAATAACTAGCCTGAGTTTGATTTTATTAATAAGACTCTTTAAGATTCCTGCTACAAACCTGGGTCCTTTTCAAGAACAGAAAGTGCTCTTAACCACTTAGACATCTCTCCAACTGCTGCCCCCCACCTCCCGTTTACATTTATAGACACTAGCCTGACTTGTCTAGGATGGATGAGTGGAGCCCAGGAGAACAAGGTGTTAATGCAGCAGACTAGGGAAAGCTGGTAGCAGTGGCTTTCTCCCTTCTGCACATCTATGAGCTATTTCAAAATAAACCTCAAACATCCCATGGCCCCTGCTTACATCACTGATGCCAACCACACATACCCTGACATGGGAGCTGTACCTGCTCCATGTTAAGCTTGATCTCTAAGCCAGCCCTTCAACCCCTGACCACACACCCATTTTTCTTGTCTCTGCCTTTGTTTATTGAGTTCCCTCCTCTTTATCTGTGGAGGTACACACCAGTTCTTGTCAGGGGTCCTATTTACTCTGCATTCACCTGTGACCCCACAGAGTCCGTGGCCCAGAAGTCCAGAAGTTGATTGGCAGCCTCCTGTAACTGTAGTCAGGGTGTGTCTGTCTTCCATTAGATCCAGGTCTTTGACACCAAGGCCTGTACCCATTGTGTCCCTAGAGCTAAGCACATAGCTGACTTCACCAATCTCATGCCTTACTAAGACATAATGCTTATGGGAATAAGACTTTGTAGTCTGGTTAGGAGAATTGTGTGTGTGTGTGTGTACCCAAAGTATTCTAGAACAACACAGTCACTCTGGGGAATTTATTCACGTGTCCTTTATGTGGGTATGGCATACTAAAAATATGTATATATAGTTTATCTTTGTCTAAAGTTCTAGGTACAGAGCTCTTAAAAACCCTTGGAATCTCCCAAATAACATGGCTGAGTCTTGTTATTCATAATTAGCCCATTTTGATCATACCTGAATTTATGTTCACCATGACTCATTGTGGGGCCCTTTCATAGTTTCCAAATGGAAACTGGTTACCAGAGGGATCGTCTTCATCAGAGGCTGAATTTTTAGCTCCACCTTCAGACCCCTCAGAGAGGGTAGGAAATAGGAAACTGAATTCTACTACCAACAAATCAATGGTGCCTGTGTAAGGAAACTCCATGCTTGGGGGCTTTCAAGTAGCTGAATATGTGATATACTTCGAGGATGGCAGGTCTGGCATGCTTGGAGAGTGTAAAAACTCCACATCTCCCTTCCAATACCCTCTTGCTCAGTGTATCCTCCATTCAGCTCTTCCTCAGCTCTACCTTTCATAATAAACTGCAATCATAATATATTCTTGAGTTCTATGAGTGTTTTAGAGAATTATTGATTCTGGGAAAGATGGGATCAGGGGATCTCCCAAATTTGTAGTCAGCTGGGCAGAGAGACAGGTAATGTAGGGACTTCATTTTGGTCAGTGTCTAAAGTGGAGAAGGTCTGATGGGGCTAAATCCTGAACCTTTGTTGTCTGTGTTAGCTCAGGATTGAGTTGAATTGAATTCTGGAATGTTCTGTTGGTGTCAGAGGATTGCAGAATTGATCTGCATTAGAAAAAAGCCATACAGTTATCCATGGAGGAGAGGTTGAGGCAGTAGGGTTTCAAGTTCAAAGCCAATCTGGGATACACAACTCAGGGTAACACACATCTGTAATCCTAGCAGCAGGAGAATCAAGAATTTGAGGCCAATCTATGTTTAAGCCTTGTACTACAGGAGACCCTGTCTTAGGAACTGCTGGGGTCCAGCCTCGGCTCAGGTTCAAGGCAAGGAAGGGGCATCAGCAAGGAAAACTTCTGACCACCAAGTGGATTACACTCAAATGGCCCCAAATAGCTCAGGCCATCTTTACTTATATTTAAACAGAGTTTTTCCTACAAGGGTTATATGGACAGCTTTATTATTGGCTTCTATTTTTGACTTTAAGAAATATATCATAATTAGCCGGGCAGTGGTGGCGCACGCCTTTAATCCCAGCACTCAGGAGGCAGAACCAGGCGGATCTCCGTGAGTTCGAGGCCAACCTAGGCTACCATGTGAGCTCCAGAAAAGGCGCAAAGCTACACAGAGAAACCCTGTCTCATAGAAAAAAAAAAAAAAAAAAAAGAAAAGAAAAGAAAAAAGAAATATATCATAATTTAAGCATATCATGATCATTATGAAAGCACCCATTGTTCCCCTTCATACTTCCCTAAATACACCTTCCCAGCCCCTGCATAACCTTATTCTAGACATAGAGTTCAGCATTTTTGCACACTTAACTAGATATGGAGCCAGACACATCTTGCTCTCACAGCTTTGTAACTTGTAGTTACAAAGTTAAAAAGTAATAGACATGGGCACAATGCTTTAAGGACAATAGTATTCAAACTCAGACAATTCTTTCATGTCTGCAAGATATGCTTTTATGCAGTTTCCTTTTCTACAAGAGGGCCCCATGTCTCAATCTCTCTGTAAACAGCAGACTTTGAAAAGTGCCCTCTTTCCACCTCACTATACCATACTTCTTCCTCCAATATAAATGCCTGTGTATGGTAAAGGTGGATCTATCTACCCATCCCACATTTTGCATTGTATTTTTCCTCTTGGAGCCTACCAGATCCTACCAATGAGTCTATACTTAGTCTCAACAGCTGGCACTGTGTGTATTCCTGAGACTTTCTTCCTTGTCTGTGTGTGCATGCCTTATTCTCCTTTCCAGAACCGTGATATATGGTAACTATTCCAAGTGTTGTTTTCTCAGATGTCCCTAACTGCCTCTATTGAGTCAGAAAAGCTCCCAGGATTAGGAGTTATAGTTAGTAACTCTAGAGAAGAGAGTTGAGAAGCATTAGCCCCCTGCTGAATCTTAGGAGAAATTATTCTAGAAAGAACACAATTTCCAGGGAAATTACAGCTGTTGCATGTGTGACCGACAAAGTAAAACTAAAAACCACTCGAAGAATCACCAATATAACGAGAGAGAAAAGAGCCTGCAAGCCACATGAACTCTGCAAATTCCTGTGCTTTCCCATGGACTACTGGTCCTTGCCAAGTGAGAGTCTGTTTCCACTAGTGCCTTGCCCTGAGGAAACCTGTTGGACAGGTAGTCATATGCCGACCCAAGACTACTAGGCTGCACGGCTCCCATCAAGGAACAAAACAACCAACCAACCGGTGGGAAACTGTTGTTTACATCTCCTGTTTCCTTACTAACTTCCCATGATAATGACAGGAAAGACACAAAGATCACTCTTTCCTTTGCCACACCTGGATGTACAAGGACACATCCCCTGTCCTTTTGAACAGAGAGCTGAAGTCTAGGGGTCTAAGAAACAGTAAGGACTGTAGAGAGACTGTCTCCAGCCTGTGCTTCAGCTGGGAGCTTCCCACCTCCAGCAGCATTCCACAGATCATTTTAGAAAGGTTTGAATGCTCTATTTGGATAACCAAAAACAAACATTTCCCTATGGGCAGTTCATTAAAAAAAAAAAAAGTCCTGATGAAGAGTGATGCCTCTGTGGTGGGTATCAAGTTCTGGCGCCTGTCCTCCTGTAAACACTTGGGGTACCTACTTTTGTTTCTGAGATGAGGTGCCACATCCAGCATGGCTGAGTCCGGAAACCTTACTAGGGGCAGTGAGAACATGAAGAAAGGACAGATCCACAGACACTCACAGAGAAAAGCTGGGTCAGGTGATGGAGCCACACCAATACCATAGCAACGTGGGACCTCAGCATGTTCATTAGGTACTGCACAGTAGGGAGGAGTTCTCTGGTCTCTGTAGGAAGTCTCCAGTGAGCAGTTTCCAGCCGTAAACATCTGGGGGGGGGGGGGGGGGGGGGGGTGGAGAAGCTGCAGTTGCTAGTCTTTGCACACATTGGCATGATTCTTAAATATTCATACTTGGACCAGAGGAAGACAGCTTTGTCTTCCCAAGCCTGACATACAGGAAAGTTTTAGCAATTTCCTACAGCTCCAAGGCCTTGCTCCTTGACGTGGCCATCTCAAGTCAAACACACTCACCAAGGGCTTCCTCAACTCCCCACAAAGGGTGTTTCCAAAGCCGGCATGAAGATAGCCATGAGCTCCTTTCCCAGTTCCATGGATATCTGGAAGACAGCATATTAGCACTTCAGAAAGGGCATGGCAGTGGCTAAGATTAGGCTAGTCTAACCACTGAATGCTGTTTCAGAAAGCCAGGGGAAGGGGTGAAGAGGTAACGGCTCTTGACTGAATTCAGACCACATTGGGGATGGGTAATATAACAACCATATAGCTTCTCACACATAGGCAAATAAAAACACAATACAGTGAGCAAGGGAAGTTAGCCCATATTGGACGCTCGTTCCGTGCCAGGTCTTGTGCCAAAGAGCTGTTTTCAGGTTTACTTCTCACCAGCTTTCTGTTGTTGAAACAGGGTCTTGCTATGTTGCCTGGACTGTCCTCAAACTCCTGGGATCCAGTGACCCTTATATCCTAGCCTTCTGAGAAGCCAGAGCTACAGGTGTGTACCTCTGTGCCTGGTGCCACATAAACGTAACATTTTTTATTCGGTGTGTGTGTGTGTGTGTGTGTGTGTGTGTGTGTGTGTGTGTGTGTTATGAGTGCACATGCATGTTACAGTATATGTGAGGAGGTCTTCACCCCTCTGGCACTGGAACCGTAAGTGCGCACCACCACCCTTGGCTTTTTTTACTTGGGTCCTAGGAGTTGAACTTGGGTCCTCATGCTTGCTCAATAAGTAGTATTGAAAGGACCAAGCAGACGCCATAACAGGCTGTCAGTCTTCTCTCAGAGATCAGGCCTCAGTTTCCTGAGACTTAAGCAAGCAGTTTCTGGGAGGGCCATGAACAAAAGACACAGTCCTTGCAGTAGCTCCCTTTCTGTACATATTCGGACTGCTCAACATTCAGCGAGTTGTTTACTGTCTGGGACCCCTCACCAACTTAGAGCTTTGTGCATCGGTCAATGTGAATGTGCAAGGCCAGCCAGCACCCATGGCAGCTCAAGGACAGAGCCTGGAACTTGTCCAGACTTGCCCAAAAATAACTCCCAACCAGTCAATTCAAAGGTTACACACCCTCACCCAATCACATAACACCAAGGCTTGTACCACCCTGCTTGCGGTTTTTCCCTTTAAAAACCCCTCACCCTGGGAGCTCAGGGCCGTCCTCCTCCCATGCTGTGTCGAGTGTTGGACACAGACCAAACCCAGGCTTGCTTGTTATCAATAAACCCCTGTGTGTTTTGCATCGGATATTGGCTCTGTGGTGGTCTTGCTCAGGGGACTCACAACATGGGCACAAAAGTATATCTTCCCAACACCACAGAAGCCTTTGGTTTTAGACAGTCTTCCTATTTAGCCCTGGCTGGCCTGTGAGGAGCTAAGTAATCCAGGCTGATCTCAAACTCACAGATCCATCTGTTTCTGCTCCTAAGTATTGGGATTAAAGGTGTGTACACCAGGACCCCCCACACAAGATTTTTTTGAGGTACAGATCATCTTATTTTACCTAGACACCCAGTAAGCTCAACCAATTTGCTCACATTAGCACAATAACCATTCAATTTGTTTATAGAATGTACAGTGCCACGGAACCATCTTAACAGGACAGCTGTTTGTCTGTTTGTCTGTCTGTTTGTCTGTTTTGCTAAAGGCCATGTACTGGCCAGTTTATGTCAACTTGACCCAAGCTACAGTCATCAGACAGGAGGGGGCCCCAACTGAGAAAATGCTTTTCTAGGATCTGGGGGGGGTGGTGGTGGTGGCACACGCCTTTAATCCCAGCACTTGGGAGGCAGAGACAGGCTGATCTCTGTGAGTTTGAGGCCAGCCTGGTCTATAGAGTTCCAGGACAGCCAGGACTGTCACACAGAGAGACCCTGTCTCAAAAAACAAACAAACAAAGATCTGACTGTAAGGCATTTTCTTAATTACTGATTGATGTTGGAGGACTCTCCTTGTGGGTGGCACCACCCCTGGATTGGTGGTTCTGGTTTCTATAAGAAAACAAGCCGAGCAAGCCATGGGGAGCAAGCCAGTAAGCAGCTCCCGTCCATGAACCTCTGCGTCAGCTCCTGCCTCCAGGTTCCTGCCCTGCTTCAGTTGCTGTCCTGTCTTCCTTCAACGATGAACTGTGATTTGGAAGTGTAGGCCAAGCAAACCCTTTCCTCCCCAGACTTGCTTTTGGTCGTGGTGTTTCATTGCAACAATAGAAACCCTAAGACAGACCATGTTATTCCCTTTAGAAAGAGTCCCAGAAGTAACTGGGCCAGCCAGAGGGTATAACCACCAGAGCAGTAAACGTAACAAACCATACCCGTCTCTCTCATTAAATGCTCTAGAAACATTAGTCTGTGATGTCAGTGATGAACTCAAGATCTGACGACAGTAGGCAGGATTCATCTTTCCACGCAGTACTGCATTTTAAAATTAACCATCTTTATGGCACTCTGCATCAGGAAAGTGAGGAGAAGAGTGGGAAGCATCCTTTCCTATGTTACAAAGGAGAGGTTACATATCACGATCACACTGGGCACCAGGTGTATTGTGTTTATTCTCTACACCCTTTCCTCTCCTGCAGAGAAAGCGTCCTGACTGCAGGATCTTGCCAGGTTGTTTCCCACTGCATCCTCAGCCCACTGCATGGTCCTTTGGCGTTTGGTCGAGCTTTAATATCTGATGAATGGAGCAGAGAAAAGTGTCTTTTCAATAAAGCTGAAATGGGAAAGTCTATTCTGAGTGCCTTGGGTGTCTGGGTCTCTCCCACAGAGCCTGAATCACAGGCTGTGGGTTGCCAACGTTGGAGGTGTGTTTATGTGGAGCAGCAGCCCTAGCAGGAGCAGCAAACATGAATGTGGTGGGCCAGGTGCTAGGAGCCACACTGCAGCAGGACCCCAGAGAAGAGAACGAACCTGGGCTGGGGATGTAGCTCAACTGCAGAGCATTTGCCTAGTATGGGAAAGGCCGTGGGGTCCATCTTCAGCACTGGAGAGAAAAAAGGAAAGAAAGAGCAACCAAATCAAAGCTCACTGCTCATGGCAGCCACTGTCACAGGAGTCCTTTGACTGAATCAGTGTTTGTAGCATGGAGACTGTTTGAGGGACTAGAAGCTGAAACAGCCTATCTGTGAGCCAGGCACACATTTACTGTGAGCAGGAGGAAGTAATGTTCAAGTCTGCAACAATCTGGTGGCCACTTTCCTGCCTTATGCAGACATCTCAGTGCACTGGGTTCACCAACACCCCAGGCTTCTGTCACCATATCTGGAAGGTTCCATGTCCCCAGTCAGCAGTGCTAAAACCCGAGCAAGCATGGAAACATCAGTTTGTTCAGATTGCTGAACTCCATTCCCAGGGTAGATCTTGGAGAAAATCAAGAAGGCTCATTTCTAACCAAGGTCCCAGGTAAGCAAAGTGTTGGTTTGGGGATCACTCTTGGAGACAGTTTCCCCAAGGAAAGTCATAACGTGTGAAGACAATGGAGATAGGAACAGAGCTAATTCTGGATGCAAAAAGGGGGTGGGGGTGGGAATGGAGGCTGGAGAGATCAACCCGCTGTTAAGAGTGCTTGCTGCTCTCGCAGAAGGCCGAGGTTCAGTTCCCAGCACCCACATGGCAGCTCACAATCATCTGTAACTCCAGTTCCAGGGGATCCAGCACCCTCTTCTGACCTCTACTGGCACCAAGCATACACATGATGCACATACACACGTGCAGGCAAAACACTCATAAACACACAATAAAAATAATTAAATATAAAATAGGGAATGTTTATAGATAATCTTATGCCACTTTAATTTTTTAATTTATTTATAAATTTAACCAGAGCTGTATATGGTTGTAAGCCATGATGTGGATGCTGGGAATACAGCTCGGTTCCTCTGAAAATGCAGCAAGTGATCTAAACCACTGTGCCATCTCTCCAGACCCCTTAAAATTTCCTTCATTTCATTTTATTTTATTGGTGCTGAGGGTTGAACCCAGGACCTCTGTCTTATTTACTTTTTGTTGCTGTGACAAAATATTAATGACCAAAGAAACTTATAAAAGGCAGCATTTAATTGGGCTTACTATTTCAGAATATTAGAGCTCATAATGGCAGAGCAAATGTTCTGCCCCAGGAGTAGTGGAGAACTCACATCTTGACCCACGAGTAGGAGGTAGAGAGAACACACTGGAAACAGCATCAGACTTTTGAAACCTCAGGGCCCACCTCCAGTGACACACCTCCTAATCCTTCCTAAACAGTTCCACAAACGGGACCAAGAGTTCAAACATGAGCCTATGGGAGCCGTTCTCATTTGAATGACCACCGCCTCATTCACATCAGGTGTGCACCCTCACTGGTCTACTACGGGTCCAGTCTGTGAGATATTAAACTTTAAAATGCCCGTGGGGGACCTGGAGAAACAGCTAGAGGTTGTTAAGAGCAGTTGAAGCTTTTGTAGAAAACCATGTTTTAGTTCCCAACACTCAAACCAGTTAACAACTGCCTATAACTCCATTTCCAGGGGATCTGATGCCTTCTTCTGGCCTTCTCTGGCAGGTGCACACATGCAGTCAGGCACATATACATAAATAAAAAATAAATTAGTAACATGTTAAAATGCCTTTGGAGAGCTGAGCAGGTAAAAGGCACCTTCCTCCAAGTCAGATGACTTTAGCTCAGTCCTTGGGATGCACATGGTAAAAAGAGAGAGCCAATTCCCAAAAGTTGTCTCTAACCTCCACCTTTATGCTGTGGCATGTGTCCACCCCCTCTCCCAATATATACACTCACATGCTGAGTAAATCAATTGATCAATAAAATGTAATTTAAAAATTTTGGGATTTGGCTATTATTTCCTAGCTAAAATATCAAAAGCACAAGCAATAACAACAACAACAAAAATAGATAAATTAGGGGCTGGAGAGATTGTTCAGTGGTTAAGAGCACTGGTTGCTCTTCCAGAGGACCTGAGTTCAATTCCCAGCACCCACGTGGAGGCTCACAACCATCTGTAATGAGATCTGGTGCCCTCTTCTGGCCTGCAGGCATACATGCAGGCAGAACACTGTATACATCATAAATAAATCTTTTTAAAAATAGATAAATTTGACTTGATTAAATATACAAACCATTATATACCAATGAACCCTACCAAGAGATGACCTACAGAAAGGCAGAGAACATGTGTAAGTAATATCCAATGAGAGTCTACTATCTATATAAAGAGTTCCTTTAGCTCAATATAAAAATAGACAAAACACTTGAACAGACATTCCTCTGAAGAAGATAGATCAATTGTCCACAAGTGCACGACAAGATCAACATTAGTCACTGGGAAAATATAAATGAAAAGCACAGTCAGGCGTAGTGGTACACTCCTTTAATCCCAGCATGTGGGAGATAGAGGCATGCGGTCTCTGTGAGCTACATAGTGAGTTCCAGGCTAGCCAAGGCTACATAGTGTAAGATCCTGTCTCAAAAAGCCAAATAGTAATACTAACAATAAATAAATAAATAAACCCCACTTTGTACCCTTTATGATGGCTGTACTCTAAAATGGACAGTACTAAATGCTGGCCCTTGGTAAGGATGTGGAAAAGTTGGAATCCTTGTATATTGATAGTGGGAACTTGAAATGGTGTCTCAATGAAAGATAATTTGGCTCTTCTTCATAAAATTGAGCATCGACTGACCACATGTCCAAGAATTTTCACTCTGGGTTCCTATCCTCAAATATTAAAAACAGATGTCTCAGCCATTCATCCATATGTTCATGAATAGTACTCCTATTTATGAGAGCTAAAGGTAGAAACAAATAAATGGATTTTAAAATGTGGTGTGGCCAGATAATGCAGTGGTTCTCAAACTATGAGTCACGACCACCTTGGCAACCCTCTATCTCAAAAAATATTTACATTACAATTCATAACAGCAGCAAAATTACAGTTATGTAGTAAAACCAAAGATAATTTTATGGTTAGGGCTCACCACAACATGAGGAACTATATTAAAGAGTCACAGCATTAGGAAGGTTGAGGACCACTAAGATAATGGAATATCATTCTGTCCCCACAGAAGCAAAGCACTCATACATACTAAAACATAATGAACCCGGGCTAGAGAGATAGCTCAGTGGTTAAGAGCACTCGCTTTTCTTCTAGAGGACCTGGGTTCAGTTCACAACACTCACATGGTAGCTCACCATCTTTAATTCTAGTTTCAGGGGGCCCAGTACTGTCTTCTGACCTCCAAGGGTACTAGGCATGCACGTGCTGCACATAAATGCATTCAAGACAAAATACTTAGATGTATAAAATAAATAAATCTTAAAAAGGGTATTAAGCATGCCTGTGCTGCACATAAATACATTCAAGACAAAATACTTAGATGCATAAAATAAATAAAATCTTTAAAAATAGTGCACAATAAATCTTGACAATATTATATGAAACTAAAGAAGACAGATACCAAACATCACACACTATATAATTCTGTTGTAGGAAACATCCCAGATGGGCAAATCTATAGTAAGAAAGCAGTGTAGTGGTCACCAGGCCAGGGAAGGAGGGGATGGGACCTGACTGCTTATTGAATACAGAGTTTTCTTTTGAAGATACGAAGACCTTCTGAAGCTTCATAGTGATGATGGTTGCACAATGCTATGAATATACCTAATAATAAATAAATAAATAAATAAATAATAAATAAATAAATAAATAAATAAATAAATAAATAAATACCTAATAATAAATATACCTAATGCCACTTTAGGGTCTTGACAAAATTATTATTTTGTGTGTATAGGTGTTTTCCTGCTTGTGTATATATCTATGCACCATATGTGTCCAGTGCCCCTGTAGGCAAGAAGAGGGCATAAGAACCTCTGAGACTAGAGTTACAGATGGTTGTGCGTAGCCATGTGGGTGCTGGGAATAGAAGCAAGGTCCTCTGCAAGAGCATCCACTGACCTTAACCACACTGAGCCTTCAGCACTCCAGCCCTTGAATCACACACTTTAAAATAGTTAAGATGGAGATTTTATACTAGATATGTGTTACCATAATTAAAAATTGTCTAGGTAGGAAGTGCAGCTCAATATATTTGCCCACATGTGTAAAGCCCTTATCCTAGCACCACACACAATAAAATTTTCTATTGTGTTTATTGTATGTATAGATATAGCACATCTAGTAATAACAACAACCCAAAGGAGGTGCTAAGAAATACAGGTATAGGAACCAGGTGTGGTGGCACATAACTTTAATCCCAGCACGTGGAAGGCAGAGGCATGTGGATCTCTGAGAGTTTGAGGCCAGCCTGGTCTACAAAGCAAGTTCCAGGACAGCCAGGGCTACACAGAGAAACCCTGTCTTGAAAAACCAAAAGATAAAGAAAGAATGAAAGGAAGGAAGGGAGGGAGGGAGGGAGGGAGGGAGGGAGGGAGGAAGGAAGGAAGGAAGGAAGGAAGGAAGGAAGGAAGGAAGGAAGGAAAGAAATACAGGTATAGAAGAGCAAAATGACTACATTTTAACAAGCTTGACGTTTATTTTTAATTTAAGTCGGGCTGTTCTGTGTTCAACAATCACCACCTAAGTCACGATCTGGTATCTTTGTTGCATGCAGCTGGACACAAGCTCTGGGATAGAAAACATAGGAGTGATAATTAACTATGTAAAAATTAAAACATAAATTTTTACACACCCCCCATACACACAAAATCAGGATGGTAGGATGACTCAGTGGTCAGGGTGATTACCACCAAGCCCGATAACATGAGCTTGATCCTTGGTACCCACAATCGTGGTAAAAGAAGAGAACCAACTCCCAAAAGCTGTCCTCTGACTTCCGCATGTGCATTGCTGTGTGTGCGTGTGTGTGCGTGTGTGTGTGTGTGTGTGTGTGCGTGCGTGTGTGTGCGTGCGCGCGCGTGTGTGTGTGTGTGTGTGTGTGTGTGTGTGTGTGTGTGGTGTGTGTGTGTGTGTGTGTTTTTCTTTTTTTTCTTTCTTTTTTTTTTTTTTTGGTTTTTCGAGACAGGGTTTCTCTGTGTAGCTTTGCACCTTTCCTGGAACTCACTTGGTAGTCTAGGCTGGCCTCGAACTCACAGAGATCCTCCTGGCTCTGCCTCCCGAGTGCTGGGATTAAAGGTGTGCGCCACCACTGCCCAGCGCATATGTGTGTTTGCACACTCAAATAAATAAGAAAAAATTTGTTAAGAAATCTGTCAAACCTGCCTGGGGCAGCTCGGTCAGTAAATCATGAGATAAGTCCTGTCACATGGGTGTGAGGACTGAGCCTGATCCCCAGAATCCTTGTGGAAAATGCTAGGCATATGATGCACACTTGTGACCCTAGACTAGCACTAGGAAGTTAGATGGAGGTGGACCATTGGGGCTCTCTGGACCACCAGCCTAGTCCAGTTGGTGAGTCCTGGGCCAGAATCCTTTCACCCATCACACTTTCTAGTTTCTTATTTTTTTACGCAGAGTACACTGGGTTTGGCTGTTGTGGTTGATCTCATATCTAGCAGTTCTACTGAACTCTCATATTAGTTCGAATAGTTTTTCTCTGGGTTTTCTGAATTAATGGGCGTATCATCTGCATGTAAGAATAGTGCTACCTCATTCTCGTTCTTTCTTCTTTCTTCTTCCTCCCTCCCTCCCTCCCTCCCTCCCTCCCTCCCTCCCTCCCTCCCTCCCTTCTTTCTTTCTTTCTTTCTTTCTTTCTTTCTTTCTTTCTTTCAAGTCAGGGTCTCACCATGTAGCTCTGGCTGTCCTGGATCTCCCTATTTAGACCAGGCTGGCCTTGAAATCACAGCTATCCACTGGCTTCTGCCACCTGAGTGCTGGAATTAAAGGTGTGCACCACCACAGCTGGCTCCTTCTCATTCTTATGCCTGTTATTTACTTCTCCTATTCCACAGGCTAGGAACTCTGTGTAGTCCATGGAACTCACTATTTAGACTGGGCTGCTTTTAAACTCACAGAGATCTGCCTGTCTCTGCCTCATGAGTGCTGGGATTAAAAGGACGTACCATCACACCTGACCCCTCCCTTTCATTTTTAATTTGCCATCAAATTTTTTAAGAAATATTTGTTTATTTATATTTTTATGAGTATATGTATGTTTGCCTGAGTGTGTATAATCACACCGTGTGCATGCAGTGCCCATGGAAGCCAGAAGTGAGAGCTAACCCTGGAGTTACAGGTGGTTGTGAGCTACCCTACCAGTGCTGGGACCAAACCCAGGTCCTCTGTAAACCTAGCAAACATTCTTAGGCAGTGAGTCATTTCTCCAGCCCCTGGTAACAATGAAAAAAACAAAAACAAAAACAAACAAACAAAAAACCAGAATCTGTGTTTAGTTTTGTTTGTTTGTTTTGATTTGTTTTGTTTTTTAATGCTATTTCTGTATCTTGAAAAGCCCATGTCACTTCCCCTTTTACCATTTAACTGGCATCCAGAGTGCCAAATTTCCGATTTCCGAACATTAAATTGTCCATTTGTGAATGAAGGGAAAAACGATATCAGTTTGGGGCCCATGCAAGCCTGAACTACACTGGCCTTGGCCTTCAACTCTGTTTCCTTGGAAACAGCAAAGAGAAGATAAATGGGGGTATTGTGTATGCAGCCTTTGTTGTGTGGGTTTGGAGGTGTCGCTGGTGGGCGTACTGGCCATCTGCTCATACAACCAGAACTGTAGGAAACATTAGTGAGGAGTGCAGGCTAACACTGTGAGCAGAGTGACCCCCGCCCCATGCATTGCTTTCCACGGCAGCTGCATGTCCCTGTGGATGAGTGACGGCAGGATTGGGTGTTGGGCAGCTGCTGGGCCTCTCAGTGAGATGGAGGTGCATCATCTCCCGTGTCTCCTGGGGCTTGTAGTCAATTTGTAGCCATAATCACATTGTGGTGCTGCACATCCATTCCAACGATCGGAATGTGTGTGTGTGTGTGTGTGTGTGTGTGTGTGTGTGTGTACACATATGTGGGAATATTTGTATGTGTGTACATGTATGTGGGTGTAAATGCTCATGTGTGCAAATGCATGTGGAAGCCAGAGGTTGATGGCAGTCTGTCACTGAACCTGGAGCTGGCTAACTCAGCTGGGCTAGCTGACCAGTGAGCTCCAGGGATCCTCCGTTTTCACCTCCATCAGTGTTAGAGGTGCACAAAGCCACTGTACTGGGTTTTTACATGGTTGTTGGGAATCCAAACTCAGGTCTCACTCTTGTATGGCAAGCACTTTGCCCACTGAGACTTCTCCCCTGCCCCAGAGTGTACTGATTTTATACAGTGCCAGATTCCATTTTCTAATATTTATTTTACTATTTCTCCCAATGTATTCACAGTTGAATTTGGATTAAATTTTCTTTCTTATACTGTCCTGGATTGGTATTGGTTGTTGTAGGTCCAAAATCCTTATCTGTAATTCCAAAATTAAATTTTATTCTGAAAACTAGAAGTAGATACATTTTTTTGTTTGTTTATTGGAAGTAGGGAAAGAATTTGAGCAAGCTCACTAGGCAGCAAAACATATTGTGGGCTTCTGGGACACCCTTTAACTTCTGTTTATTCTACTTAATACGTTTTGTCTCTGGGATATTTGATTATGTGAAGCTAGCCCAGCTGTACTAGGATGTTAGAGTTCAACAAACACACCTTCTAAACTCCCAAACTCATATAAGTTTAAAGATTTATAACATGTGTACACATGTGTGTTTGTATTAGGGCATGTGTATGAGCACATACGTGGACACACACATGGGTGCAGGTGTCATTGGAGGCCAGAGGATCCCCTGGAGCTGGAGTCACAGGCAGTTATGAGCCACCAAACATGGGTGCTGAAAACTGAACTTGGGTCTTCTGCAAGAGTAGTACATGCTCTTCACTGTTGACCCTTCTCTCCATCCTCCCAAACGCGTAGACGGTTAAGATAAAAGATTGTAGAGCTATTTTAGCCTAATAAGATGAATTGGGTCATATTCTCTTGGCTTTCTGGGTTTTTTGTTTTGTTTTGTTTTGTTTTTTCCCACAGTAGGCTACTTTTTGTAGTTTGCATAACACATGAGTTTAAAGCATATTTGTTGCTATTATTGGTGGGTAAATTTTCATGGGACTTGGTTCTTTAGGGCCCTTCTGTCTTCTTGAACCCACACTGACCAATTTAAGCACAAGCATGTGCTTGTAAGTGTGTGTGTGTGTGTGTGTGTGTGTGTGTGTGTGTGTGTGTGTAAACATGTGGTCCTATGGTTGGAGGTCAGAAGACAACCCCCAGTGTTGTTACTCAGCCTCATCTACCTTGTTTTGAGACAGGAGCTCTCACTGATCTGGAGCGTACCAAATAGGCTAGGCTGGATGTCCTCAGAGTTCCAGGGATCCACTTGTCTGCCCACCTCTAAGCTAGGATTACCACCACACCTGTTTTATTGTTTTGTTTTTTTTTCGAGACAGGGTTTCTCTGTGTAGCTCTGGCTGTCCTGGACCTCACTCTGTAGACCAGGCTGGCCTCGAACTCAGAGATCCACCTGCCTCTGCCTCGTGAGTGCTGGGATTAAAGAAAAGTACACCTGGTTTTTTGTTTGTTTGTTTGTTTTTTAAAGCATGATTTCTAGGGAGGGAATTCAAGCCCTTGTATTTTCAGGACAAGGACTTTACTACTTGACCCATCTTTCCAGCCCTCTAACTTTTCTTAGTCCCCGTGAAAAGCACGGATTTACAATTCAAAGAGTTCGGAGTAATTGTCAACGGGCTGTTTGACTTGCAGAAACTGGGGGCTGGACCGTGAGGTTCTAGTTAATGTAGTTATGGAGGCAGCATTCAAATTTGACCTCTAGGGGGCAGTCATAGACTGTAAGTTGATGTCCTGTTTTTTAAAAATTATCTTGCGTGGATATTGGGTGAATAAATGGAGTCTAACAAAAGCTGAGGGATCTATTTGGATGATGTAAGCTTTAAGTAGTAAGGGGCAATTCTGAGCTATTAACCAAGATCTATTTGCCACCAAAGTCCACTGTCTTAACAGTATGCAAGTCTCTCTCCCTCCTCTCTCCCCCTCCCTCCCTCCCTCCCTCCCTCCTTTTCTTCATCCTTTCTTCCTTCCCCATTAAAGCAGAATACCATAATGTTAGATGCATTGTCTCTGAAACAACCTGCTTGACCAACGGCTTGGTCCATGCAGGTACCTGCAGGGTAGGACTGCAACAGGAAATTGAATCACATGAAGAATAGATTGCCTATTGTATATCGAAGTCTGACTAACGACAGCTATACAGCCAAAGGAAAGTGACTTCATTGCTCTGTGGGCCAGGCTCCTGTCTATCCTAATGAAATAACAGAGGTGTCGCCTAAGCCTCGAGCATATGCAGACAGACGGAATTGCCCACTGCATGGCTTTGAGCCTGGGTAGGTGATAAAATGCAGGCAAGAAAAGGATATCAAAGTATCTTGGGGACAGCGGTTCCAGGAGCACCCAGCCACCCCTTTGGATGGGGGAACCAAGGGAAGGTGTCTAAATGATCAAAACTCAAGCTTAGCTGACGGGCCCTGCAGAGGGAGGCTCAAATCTCCAAGGAGGGTTGCTGTTCAGCCAGCTGTCACTGCAGTTTTAACTGAAGCGGGATGGGGTTGGTCTGCAAGAATGGGAAAACTGCCTCCTGTCTTCAGACAACCCACAGGAAGTAACTGCAGGGGTCTGGGGGGAAGAAGGATTGCTGGGTGATGCTCACAAGCTCAGAAAACCCAAAGGAAAGAGACAGTCCCTCCTCCTCTCCAGCCCCCTCCTCCTCTCCAGCCCCCTCCTCCTCTCCAGCCCCCTCCTCCTCTCCAGCCCCCTCCTCCTCTCCAGCCCCCTCCCCCTCTCCAGTCCCCTCCTCCTCCCCTCTCGCTAACAGGGAGCCTGCTTTGACACAACGAAGTGTGACTGGCAGAGCCCCTGCCTCAGCAGAGTAGAAAAGGTGATTTGAAGCTAACAGGTGGCGGCTAAGTGATTATTAACTCAGCCATTGCTTTGAATACTCAAGAGTCTGTTTGCACCTCTCTTCACATATTTAGATTCCAGGTCAATAAAAACAATGTTGCCACTTGTCATTTGTCTGCCTAGATAAAGCTTTAAATTCAATTCTTTCGTTGTTGATGATGTTGTTTTATTTTGTTGTTGTTGTTTTGTTTTTGAGACAGGATCTCTCTACATAGCCCTGGCTATCCTAGAGCTCACTCTATAGACCAGGTTGGCTTCGAACTCACAGGGATTTGCCTGCCTCTGCTTTCCAAACTGGGATTAAAGGTGTGTGCCACCACCCCAGGCTGATATTCAATTCATTATAATAAAAATTCACTAGGATTGGCTAGTTAAAAGCACTGGCTGCTCTTCCAGACGACCCAGGTTCAATTCCCAGTACCCACATGGCAGCCTGAAAACCATCTGTAACTCCAGTTCTGAGGGATCTAATGCCTTCTTTTGCCTTCTACAAGCACTGCATGCTTATGGTGTGCAGACATACATGCATGCTGAACACACACATATAAACTAAAAATAAAAGTTAATTAAAAACCTAATCTTACTAAGATTTAGTATGCAACTCATAGAGTCTGGAATCCATAAGAAAGGAAAGACATGTCCAGGAATATCCAAGATGATTCTGGGGGGGCGGGGGAGACTATCAGGTACAAAGATAAAGCACTGTAGGAATTTGTGGCATTCTCCTCTGGGGCTGCTTTTTGTTGCTGTTATAAAATACCTGAGAAAATCAACTTAAAGAGACAATATTGATGTCAACTCACAGCAAGTGAGTTGGTCAGTCCAAGGTCACTTGGCCCTATCAACCCAGGTCTATGGTGAGGCAGAACTTGGCGGCAGGGAACAGGTAGTAAAATGAAACTGCTCACATCTTGAAGGCCAGGAAGTAGAAAAAGGCCCTCCTCTCAAGCCCATTAAGTCAAGAGTCCATAAACACATTACTCTAGTCACGAGATGAACCATTTAAGACCCAGTCACCTCCCAAAGGCCTCACCTTTGAACACTGCTGCATTGGGGGCCAAGCCTTCAACACACCTGCATTCTGCCAGACCACAGTGATCTTGTTCTTGTTTTCAAATTTCCTTGGGTGTTCTTGCTCTCTTTAGGATATCTTGGGGATATCTTAGGATATCTTGGGATATCTCAGGATATCTGTCTAATGAAAAAGAACTATCATTCACTCCTTCAAAGAAGTGCATTGAATCCTGACCCTAAATGGGGAGATACAAAGTTTTAATACTCATTTTAATACTTACCTTTGGGAGACTTTCATGTCATCCTCTTCTCTGGCATGTTAATTATCCTGGCTAGTCTTATGCCAACTTGACACACTAGAGTCATCTGAAAGGAGGGGACCTTAATTGAGAAAATGCCTCCATAAGATCGGGCTGTAAAGTGTTTTCTTAATTAGGTATTGATAGAGGAAGGCCCAGCCCATTTCGGGTGGTGCCATTCCTGGGCTGGTGGTCTTGGGGTCTCTAAGAAAGCAGGCTGAGAAAGCCATAGGGAGCAAGCCAGTAAGCAGCACCCCTCCATGGCCTCTGCATCAGCTCCTGCCTCCAGCTTCCTTCCCTGTTTGAGTTCCTGTCCTAGCTTCCTTGGGTGATGGACTACAATGTGAAAGTGTAAGCCCAAAAAACCCTTTCCTTCCCAACTTGCTTTTTGGTCATGGTGTTTTATTACATCACTAAAAACCCTAGCTAAGACATTAATTATCTGTCAGATTTGGTCATAATCCCAAATGAACACTTCCTCCACCCTCTCTGACAAGGCTCATGTGTACTAGGCAAATTCACTACGTAGCTGAAGATGACTTTGAACTTCTGATCCAGCTTCTACTGACAATCCCCAAGTGCTAGGATTACAGACATAGGCCACTGTGGCCAGTTTATTTGATGTTGGGAATTGAATCCAGTGTTTCAGAACAGGCAACCACTCTGCCAGTGAAGCTACATTCCCAGCCTTCTTTCTTCTTCCTATAAGCAATCTATCCCATTCAGAAGACTTTGCGCCCCAGGAAACTTTGAGTAGTCACGTCACACAGCCAACCACAGGTGATCCTTTGACTGGGATGTCACATCTATGAGCAAGGAGCTCAGCATTTGAGTTTCAGCCAAAAATCAAATCAAATCAATGTCACCTCCCTCAAATACCCTCTTCAAGGGTCTGTTTTCTGTGTCCACGTCTAGCATAAATTTCTAGCCAGGCAGGGCACAATCAGAAGATAGAATCTTCAGTAATTTAAACAGTGAAAATTCAACATAAAAAATTGCTAATTATATCACTGAACCCAAAAAAGGTTTGGGTTTCATGGGACTGAGATTGGAGCCATACTGACTATGACAGGTTATCTCTTCTGTCAGCTGAGTTAGACTGAGATCCACCTTGAAGATGAGTAAGTACATGTCTGGTAGAGGAAGGAGGACAACAGCCAAGCTGTGCTCTTCCTGCTGGTGCTGATGCTGGCAGACTCGAGGGTCCAGCTTCTCCAGCATTCAGTGGGGGCTCACACCAGGAACTCTTCAGGGTGTCCAGGCTGTCTGCCTCAGACTGGAGCTGTTTCATCCACATTTATGTTCTGACACTTCCAGCTTGGGCCAGCTATAGCTTCTTAGAGCCTCTAATCTTCGGAAGGCAATAGTCAGACTATCCAGCCTCCAGTGATGGAAGCCAATCTACTATACCCCTGTTATAGCTGTAAGTCTATTGTACTTATGTCCATTAGCATTTACTAACTACACTTAATACTGAGTTCCATTATGACGTTTTCACACATGTATCTCCTGTATTTTGATTACATTCACTCCCCCAGGATTCTCTTAACCCTCTCTTCCTCCCTCCCACAGGTCCTCTTCCTCTCCCCAACCAGTCTCCTAATTTAACAGATCCGTGTATTTGTTTATTTAGTGAGCCGGTGAGTTTCACTAGGGTTGCTTGCAGCAATGTGGGTGAGAGGTTATTTACAGGAGCATGGGTACCTTAGTAGTGGCTGCACCACTGAAGAGATTGCCTCTCCCTTCCCCAGTAACCCTTAAGTGCCTAGAAACCCTCAAGGAGGGGTGGGGCCTCATGAGGCTTCCCCTTCCACACAGGATGTTCAGAGCCCAATCTTACGTTGCCACATCATGCGGCAGTCAGTGTTACACAACGCTCAGTCTCCTCCTCCGGTGCTTACATTCTTTCTTCTCTCTCTCTCTCTCCCATGATGTTTCTTGAACCTTCAGGGGAATGATACAGATGCTCCACTTATGACTTAGCCCTCAGTAGTCTCCATTCTCAGCAATTTGAGCAGGCATGAGTCTCTGCAGTTCCCACTGCCTAGAGCTAGATGAAGCTTCTCTGACCAAAGCTGGTTTTGGTTCTGCTTGTTTGGGTTTTTGTTTGTTTGTTTTTGTTTTTTTGTTTTTTGGACATAGGGTTTCTCTATAGCCCTGGCTGTCCTGGAACTCACTGTGTAGACCAGGCTGGCCTCGAACTCAGAGATTGCCTTGCTTCTGCCTCTTGGGTGCTGGGATAAAGTCATGCAGCCACTACCACAACAGGCTGGTTCTGTTTCTTTAGAGAACCCTAATATACTCACCTAGAGGACAGCCCACCCGAGAGCATACCTTTCACGAGCAAATAAGCTAAACAAAGCTGTACCTATAATCCTAACCACCAGCTCTTTTGGGCTCTGGAGGGTTTTCTACCTGCCCTAATCTGAAGGCCAAATTCTAGACACCTAAGGGGAGCCCCTGTTCCTCAAAGTCTGCTGAAATGATTCAAACCAACCAAACTCAAGGCTGCTCACTATGCCTTGCTCAGTTCTTCTAGTGAAAAACACAACAAAGAGTCCTGCCCATGTTTACCCCTCCTCTGTCCCCACCTGACCTTGGTGTGTCTCCATGTGCCCCCCAACCCTGCTTTGCAGGGCCATGCCTCCCATTTTCAGGCACCTATGAGACACTTCTCCCTTCCTCACAGTCACTTCTGTGTTTCCGCAGCACCCCTAATGTAAACAGTCCCACGCAGCATCCTCCATTGACAGAGCCTAACACAAAGCCAGTTAGCAGAGCACAAATGTGGCTTCCAGAGCCCAACCCCAGCCTCACAAAGCAGATTACTCGGGGCGGGATGGAGCAGAAGGATAGCAGCTTAATCACAGGCACAGTGCTCAAGTTAGATAAGGCCGCAACTATTAAGGAGCTTACAGTGCGGGGCAAACTGTTTATGACTCAAATGTAGCAGAGCAGAAAATGCATCTCCGAGGCCTGCCACACTTGGGAACATCGTGTATAGGAAGGCTAGCAGAGACAGGCAAGGAGGCTGGGAAAGGCTGGCAATGGGGCTGTTAGAGAGGCCTGCCGTGCAGACATTTAGCAACGGCGTGGGTATCTTACAGCTCTGTAGATATCAGAGAGCAAAGCCATAGGGGAAGTAGAAATACCGAGATAAGACGTGTATCAACCCTCAAGAAAGGCAAAGAGGCTGTGGGTGCTGATTTTATCGTTAAATAGCCCGGCTATGGTGCTCAGGTGTTTGGTCAAACACTAGTCTTGTTGTTGCTATTGTATTACTTGGGATCTGATCAATATTTAAAGCAATAAATAAACTTCAGCACACTTTGAGTAAAGCACACTGTCCTCCATAACGTGGGTTGGCCTCATTCAGTCGGTTGATGGCCCTAAGATTACAGTTCCCTGAGGAAGGAAGAATTCTACCTCCAGACTCCGGTTTAAAAATCCTGCTTGTCTTTCCAGCCTTCCCACTCCACAAGAATGCAAACCAACTCCTCCTGCCTGAATTGCCAGTCAGCCTGTCTCACAGACTCCCCTGACTCCCCATCATGTGAGCCGGTTCCACTAAGGCTGTGTCTCCATGCACGTCAAACACATCCCATTGGTTCTGTCTCTCTGGAGTGCATTACTACAGGTCTGTGAGATGTGTGAAATGGGCCCAGGTGGAGTAGGAGGAGAGGCTGCAAGGGCAGGTTTTGCTTCGGAAGGACCAATGTCTGTTTAGAGAACAATTAGACTGTAGGTAGAGGAAGGCAAGCCACTCCCAAAGCTGTTCCGGCTCTCCAGGCCAGTGACAGCAGCTGTCACCAGAGATGCAAAAGCTGCAACCTCCCCCCACCCCCACCTCTCTCTCTCTGAGACAGGCTCTTACTATGTAGCCCTGGCTGGCCTGGAACTCACTAGTAGGTCAGGTTGGCTTTGAACATATGGAGATCTGCCTGCCTCTGTCTTCTGCCCCCTGAGTGCCAGGATTAAAAGTGTGTACTACCTCAGCCAATTCTTTTTACACTTTATTTTTATGTAGCTGGGTGTTTTGCCTGATTGCATTTGTGAACCATATGAATGCCTGGTACCAGGAGAGACCAGAACCTCTTCTGGCCTCTGGTAACAATGGCAAGCCACCACGTGGGTACTATGAATTGAACCCAGGTCCTTTGGAACCAGGTCTCTGCAGTCCCAGATATTGTCTCTTTATCCCAAATATACAGATATTTGCCTTTAGGTTCTGGGTCTTTTAAGAAAAGCATTCTGGGGCTGGAGAAATGGCTCAGAGGTTAAGAGCACTGGCTGTTCTTCCAGAGGTCCTGAGTTCAAGTTCTGGCAACCACATGGTGGCTCACAACCATCTATAATGAGATCTGCTGCCCTCTTCTGACCTGCAGGCATAGATAATAAATAAATAAATCTTTAAAAAAAAGAAAAGAAAGAAAGAAAGAAAGAAAGAAAGAAAGAAAGAAAGAAAGAAAGAAAGAAAAGCATCCTTACACATACTACAAATATTACAACACACAAGCAATGATGGTAACATGGGGAGGTAGGACTCTAGTTGCTGGCCAGCCTGCTTTCCTGTTTCAGTGCATTCCGTAACCTATTCTTCCTAAACAAGATCAAATGGAAAGTCAAGTGAAGCTTGGCTTGTTAAGGCTCTAGCAAGTGAGTAATCCAGGATAAAGATAAACCAATGATTTTTCTCCAGCAATGAGCAATGCTGTGCATGCTGTCAGCTGGGACGTGGGCGAGGCAGCAGAGGCTGCTGCTGTTTCTCAGGGGTGGCTATTTTGGGAGGCTCATTTATCAATGGTCACGACGGTGCCCTAACGAGTTTATAAGTTGTAACGAGTTCACTTGCTCTTCTTCGCCGTTTCTATGTGCATTGGCCAGTGAGCACATCCACATTTTGACACTTCCTCACCCCCCACCCCCACCCCCACACACAGTGCCTGTCACGGTGGGGTTAGCAGGGAGGTTGTCAGAACAGGGATTTTTTTTTTTTTCATTTGGCTTCAAAATTTATATTACATTTATTTATTTATTTGTGTGTATGTGTGCCGTGGAACACATGTGGAGGTCAGAGAACAACTTGAAGGAATTGGTTCCCTCCTTCTGCCATGAGGACTGGAGCTTGGGTTTGGGGCAGCAGCCTTTACTACTAAGTCATGTGACTAATCTCACACTGACAGGTTTCTCCTCACCTGTAAATTCTCCTTTCAGAATTCAAGTTTATCTAATTTAGAAAAAAATGTTAAACTGGGCAGTGGTGGCGCACACCTTTAATCCCAGCACTCGGGAGGCAGAGGCAGGTGGATCTTTGTGAGTTCGAGGCCAGCCCGGGCTACAGAGGGAGTTCCAGGAGAGGTGCAAAGCTACAGAGAAACCCTGTCTAGAAAAAAAAAGAGTTTTATGTAGTAGTAGTAGTAGTAGTAGTAGTAGTAGTAGTAGCAGCAGTAGCATATTTTTGTTTGGTTTGGTGTTCTTTTGTTTGAGACAAGGCGTCACTTGTAGCCCTGGTTGTCCTGGAAGTCTCTGTGTAGACCAGGCTGTCCTCAAACTCACAGAGATCTCCCTGCCTCTGCCTCCAAAGTGCTGGGATCCAGGCTTTTTAGGGTATCCTTTGTTTGGTTGGTTTTGTTTTAGATTTATTTTTTACTTTATGTGTGTGAGTATTTTGCGTGCTTGTATGTATGTGTACCACATGCCTGTCTGGTGCCCCTGGAGACCAAAAGAGGGTATCAAGATTCCCTGGAACTGGTGTTACAGATGGCTGTGAGCCACCTGTTATGGGTTCTATTCTTGGTTACTTTTCTAATGCTGTGACAGAATACCGTGACCAAGGCAACTTCACAAGAAAGCATTTAAGTGGGTTTATCATTTCAGAGGGGTGGAGTCCATGATGTCGGAGCAAAGGCGCGGTGGCAGCTGAGGGCTCACATCTTGACCCACAGTCTAGGAATCTCCATTGGGTATGTTTTCTCTGCCATTTAAAGAATGAAAAGGCAAAAAAGAAAACACAAAAACAGAAACAGAAACAAACAACCCAGGGCAGCAGGTGCGGGGTGGGAGGCCTCAAACACCACAGGCAACAGCAGACCGACCAGCAGCTGAAGAAAGGCCTTCACTGGGCTGGGGGTGAGGAAACACGCACATGCATCTGAGACTCAGGAAAAAGACCCTCTGCAAAGCAGAGCTGGACTCAGGAAGCCAAAAAATCCAATATGTGCTTAAGGGCTGGGATGTTTTTAAGTCTCTGAAGAATTTTCCTTCCGTAACTTAGGGTTGGGCAGTTTGAAAAAAAAGGCAGGATGGTCGGTTGGCTGACAAGTGTGTGTACTACCTCCTGATTCAGGCCTGGAACTTGTTGAACCAGTCCATCAGCCAGGGGCTTCGTGGTGGGAGACAAAACATACAAGACCTTTGTTTTAGGCTGCCAGGCTTTTGTCTCAAGTCAGGAGGGGGAGGAAGAAGTTGGCCATCTTGGAAATTCTCCACCTTTATTACCCAGCCACGGCCCCTCCCTGTCTGTATGCCTCCCAGGGAGTCTGTCTATTGGTTAGTCTCTCAGTCGGAGGCAGAGAGGAAAGCTGGAGGTACAGTGGAAATGCTCTTTTGAGACCACAGAGCTTGCCCCCAGTAACATACCTCCTCCAGCAAGGCCACACTTCCTAACCCTTACCCAAACTCCACCAACTGGGGACCAGGTATTCCAACACCCAGCCTACGGAGGCGATTCTCTTTCAAACCACCACACTGCACACTCTGGTCCCGGCAGGCTTATGGCCATGTCATGATGGAAAATGCCCTTAATCCATTTTTTAAAGTCCCCATAGTCTTTCCCAGCCTCAACACTGTTTAAAAGTCCAATGTTCAAAGTCCCTTCTGAGACTCAAAGCAATCTCTTAATTGTAATCCCCTATTGCAATGAACAACTTTGGGGAAACCCTGGCACCCATGAATCGTATTTATAGCAGTTTTCATTTGTTATTCCTTTTTTAGGAATAGAAAATTCTTTTTGCATGCTGGAAGCTTAGCTGAGTGGGGTCTTGCCCTGAGAGCACCCCTCCCCCAACCCTCTTCTGATCTCCTGAGGTATTGCACTCTTGTGCATAAACCTATGCACACGAGTGCACACACACACACACACACACACACACACACACACACACACACACTTAAAAATAAGAAATACATATATACATATGTATATGTACACACATATATAATATATATATTGTTTTTGAGACAGGGTTTCTCTGTATCATCCTGGCTGTCCTCATACTCACTCTGTAGACTAGGCTGGCCTCAAAGTCAAGAGATCCACCTGCCTCTGCCCCCCAAATGCTGGGACAAATGGCATGTGCCACTACCACCTGGCAAAGTATTTTTTAAGAAAAAGCTTGAAGGCAATGACTGAGTGGGATAGCACTTAGCATTGAAGTGTGAGCCCCTGAGTGTAGATCCCAGAATCCACATAGAGTGGGACACAGCAGGGTGTGCCTACAAGCTCATCTCTCCCATGGCCAGATGGGAGGCACAGACATGATCCCTGGGAATTTGTGGGCCAGCTAGCCCAGTATACACAGAGGCCAACACCCAGGGACTCTGTCTCAAACTAGGAAGATGCTAAGAACCTACATCCAAGGCTGACCTTTGATGCCGAGTGTGCACCGTGGCACACAGCCCCTCACCCGTACACAAAGACTTAAAGCACAAACTGAGAAAACTACTTAGTAACTATATGATAAGCAAAATATTTTACCTATAGCACATAAAGAAATATGGTAAATTAATAAGAAAAAGATAAGCCACTTGCAAACTGGCCCAGAGTTATAAAAAGACCAGTCATAAACAAATAGGAAAAGTCAAAAGATATATTCAACATTAGTAATAATCAGAAGGTGCTAAATCAATGACAAGATCTACTTTCTTATCGAACTGAAAAGTTTTAGAAGTAGATACTGCTTTATTGGACTAAAGTGAGGGAAATAACCCATGTAATTCATGATAGGAGAGTTAACTGACAGAGAACAGTATTAAGAACTTCCCAATCAAAGAGATTCTGAGATAGCCTGAGAGTCAGTGGTGGTGCATGCCTTTGATCCTAGCACTAGGGAGGCATAGAAAGGCAGATCTATGAGTTCAAGGCCAGCCTGGTCTATACAGCAAATTCCAGGACAGTCAGGGCTACATAGAGAAATTCTATCTTGAAAAATAAAAAAAGACATGGGGAGGGATGGGAGAGAGAGTACAAAATCTATTCTTTTGTTTTGTTTTGTTTTTCGAGACAGAGTTTCTCTGTGTAGTTTTGATGCCTGTCCTGGATCTCTCTCTGTAGACCAGACTGGCCTTGAACTCACAGAGATCCACCTGGCTCTGCCTCCTGAGTGCTGGGATTAAAGGCATGCGGCACCACTGCCCAGATTCTTTTCCTTTTTATTTATTTATTTATTATGCATACAGTCTTCTGGCTGCCTATATGCCTGCCCACCAGAAGAGGGCACCAGATCTCATTCTAGATGGTTGTGAGCCACCATGTGGGTGCTGGGAATTGAACTCAGGACCTCTGGAAGAGCAGCCAATGCTCTTAACCTTTGAACCATATCTCCAGCCCCCACTCCCTTTTTTAAAGACATGGTTCACTCTGTAGCCCAGGTTAGCCCTCTAACTCTTGCCTCAGTGTCCTAAATGATAAGGTTGCAGGTGTAAGCTACCACACCCAGCTAAAACAAAGTTTCTAACAATGAAAAGTAAAACATAATTATAGATATCCAAATTGGTTTGTTTTTCATTTATATGACCAAATGCCCAAGGTTATGTAACTTATAAAGAAAAAAGCTTGCAGTTTTGGTCCAAGGTCAAGGGCCTTGCCAACAGTCTCAAGGTTGTAGACTATATCACATGGTAAGATGTGGGAAGCATACATGAATATGTGTGTATTTCTTCTAGTCTCTTTCTCTTCTTAAAGCCACCAGGATTCATGGGGGATCTGCACCAAAAACCTTACATAACCCTGAGCACCTTTCAAAGTCCTCCTTCTAAATGTCTGTCAGATTCCATTCCCGTTCTCCTAAGAGCTCACAATGAGGATTAAATTTCAACACATGAACCCCTAGGGACACACTCAAACCACAGCAATATCTGATAATAGAAGAATAATTAAATGAATTATGAGCAAGTTTGTGCAGGGTATGTGTGTGTGGTGTGTGTGTGGGGGGTGGATGTGGATGTGGTGTGTGGGTGGTGTGGGAGTATGGGGGGGTATGGTGTGGGGGTTGTGGTGTGTGTGGATGTGGTATGGGAGGTGTGAGGGATGGATGTGGTGAGTGTGTGTGGATGTGGTGTGTGTGTGTGTGTGTGTGTGTGTGTGTGTGTGGTGTGAGGTCGGGTGTGTGTGGATGTGGTGTGTGTGTGGATGTGGTGTGGTGTGGTATGTGTGTGTGTATGTGGTGTGGTGTGTGTGTGTATGTGGTGTGGTGTGGTGGTGTGTGTGTGTGTGTGTGTGTGTGATGTGTGCAGGGGATGTGGGGTGTATATGTGAGGGATGGGTGTGGTGTGTGTGGATGTGGTGTGTGTGTGTGGTGTGGAGGATGTGTGTAGTGTGTGTGGATGTGATGTGTGTGTGGTGTGGGGGATGTGTGTGGATGTGGTGTGTGTGTGGTGTGGGGGATGTGTGTGGTGTGTGTGGATGTGGTATGTGTGTGGTGTGGGGGATGTGTGTGTGGGTGTGTAGTGTGTGTGGATGTGGTGTGTGTGTGGTGTGGGGGATGTGTGTGGATGTGGTATGTGTGTGGTGTGGGGGATGTGTGTGGTGTGTGTGGATGTGGTGTGTGTGTGGTGGGGGTGTGGAGTGTGTGGATGTGGTGTGGGGGTGTGGGAGGTGTATATGTGAGGGATGGGTGTGGTATGTGTATAGTGTAGTGTATGTGTGGTGTATGATGTGTGTGTGGTGTGTGTAGTGTGGATGTTTGCAAGTGAAATAATGAAAAAAGAAGTAAACATTTCAAGCTTAACTAAGGAAGCCCCTGTAGAAGCGCAGGACAGAATGGGAAGGGCAAACTGGCCCTCCGCTGTGCGGCTTCTTATACTGTCTGATTGACTTCAATCAACTTGAACTGCTCTTTGTGTCCTTCTCTCTCTCTTTTCTCCCTCTCTGTTTTCCCTTCTCTCTCTCTTTTCCTCTCTCTCTCTCTTTTCTTCTCTCTCTCTCTCTTTCTCTCTCTCTTTCTTTCTTTCTTTTTTTTTTTTTTGGTGGTGGGGACAGGTCTCATTATGAAGTATAAACTGGTTTCAAATGTGCAATCCTCCTGCCTCAGCCTCCAAATTCTACAATTACAGGAGTGTACCATCACACTTCCATCATGAATGACTTTTGTAACAAGAAGCAAAGAAAGAAATCTGGGCATTGTGTCTCACGGCTGTAATCCCAGAACTCAGAAGGCTGAGGCAGAAGGATTGCAACGAGTTTGGGATCAGCTGGGGCTATACAATGTGTTCTAGAACAGCCTAGGGTAGGGACCCCGTCTCAAAAACAAAAGAAAGGGTTGGAGAGATTTCTCAGTGGTTAAGAGCACATGCTCTTTGTGCGGAGATCCAGGCATCAGTTTCCAGCCCCCAAATGGAACTCACAACCATCTGTAATTCCAGTTCCAGGGATTTTCTCATCCTCCTCTGACTTCTCTGGACATTGCATGCACTAAGTGCACACACATTAGTGTAAAACACTCAAATGCATACAAATGAATGCATTTTTTTAAATACAGAAAAAGAGAGAAGGACTGATCTCCAAAATTTCAATAAACATTTAAAATTTTAAAATTGGCAGGTGGTGGTGGCACACACCTTTAATCCCAGCACTCAGGAGGCGGAGGCAGGTGATCTCTGTGAGTTTGAGGACAGCCTGGTCTACAGAGTGCGTTCCAGGACAGCCAGAGCTACATAGAGAAACCCTGCCTCAAAATAAATAAATAAATAAACAAACAAAGAAATAAAATTGCTAAGCTGGGGGTTGGGGAGACGGCTTAGTAGGTAGCAAAAGAGTTTGCTGGGTAAGCTTGAGGACCTAAGTTCAGTTCCCCAAACCAGGTAAAACCCTGAGTTTCGAGTTCTGTGCCTGTAACCTCAGCTCTGAGAGGCATGACAAGAGAACCCTTGGGTGATGGAGGCTCCCTGGCTGGACAGTCTAGCCAATCCATGAGCTCCAGGTCCAGGGAGAGATCAAGGAACATTTGATTTCTGGCCTCTGCATATCCATGTACGGGCATGCAGACACACACACTCACCCCAAATGCTAAACTGTAAGACAGCTGTTGTGAGACCTGAAGTCTCATAGGCTTTGGAGACCAATTTGATGTCTTCTGTTCTGAGGAACTGGCTGTACTTGGACAGGGAGAGTGGACTTATCCAAGGAATTTATCCAGGGAGGCAAATACATGTCACTCTTAACTCCTTCTTGAATACTGAATTTTCACCATGAGGATATATTTCATAGAAATATTTCATATTTCTAGACTTTGTCCTGATGGTAAACCATAGACATTAACTAATGCCTAGCCATAAGGATGTTCTTTACACCATGATTTATAACAGTGGAAAGCTGTAAGCAATATTTCAATATCTAACAGGAGCAAACTTCCTGAGTGAACTACAGTGCATGGAAAATGGGTGTGTGTATGTGGGGGGGGGTGATATCTCGGTCAGCAAAAGGCCTGCTGTGCAAGCCTGAAGGTCTAAGTTAGGGTCCCCCAGATAGTGGTGCAGGACTGCAGCCACAGTGCTGGGGGAGTGGAGAGAGCAGATTCCTGGAGCTCACCCACCTAGTGGAATCAGTATGTTCCAGGTTAAGAGACCTTGACTCAAAAACTGAGTTTGGGGAGGCAGAAGCAGGCCAATTTCTGTGAGTTTGAGGCCAACCTGATCTACATAGAGAGTTCCAGGACAGCCAGGGCTACATAGTGAGACTCTGTCTCAAAAATCCAAACAAACAACTAAGGTGGAGATTGACTGAGGAGTACACCCAGTCACCAATGTCAACCTCTAGCCTCCGCACACATGTGCAATGTATGAACACCTGCACCACCATGTGCAACCCCCACACATGGACACACATAGAGATACTGTACTTTCAAATGACTTTGTAGAAAAATGTGTATTTTTTGGAAAAAATGGCCAAAATACATAAGAAGATTAAATTTAAAATCTATATAACAGGGTCAGTGAGATGGCCCACCAGGTAAAGGCGCTGGTCTCCCAGACTAGTTGGTGACTTAAGACCTACTGATTAAAAGGAGTGAACTGACTTCCACACAAACATTGTTGCATTCGTGAACCCACTCCCCACACAGTAAGTAAATAAACAAATAAAGGTAATAATACATGTATATTTTATTTATATTTTTATATATATATATATATATATATATATATATATATATATATATATATATTATGTATGCCAAGATTGTAGCACAGACTGTAATCTTAACACTAGAGAGGCTGAGGCTAGCCTGGACTGCTGAATAAGTTAGTGGTGATTACATAGTAAGACTCTGCCTCCAAAGGGAGGAAAAAAAAAGCTATCGACTCTCTGCTATTTGTCTATCAGTGCCTAACTAACATCATGGACTTAACACAGCCCGCTGCTCTCAAAAGTGTCACAGTAACTTTGCTACAGCTTAGTGTTTGGGTGGTTTTTTTTTTTTGTATATTTAAATTTTGATTGAAATTTTAAAGGTTAAAACCACTTTCTAAAATTCTCCTCCTCCCCTACTTCATTTTTTAATGACAAAAACAATTCATGAGCTAAGCGTTTGTCTATTTACAGTTTTATTACGTTTTGCTTATTTCTTTCCCATGTGGCACACGTGTGTGAGTGCATAGTGCTGTGGTGCCCAAGTGGACGTCAGGATACAACTTGTGACAGTCAGTTCCCTCCTTCCACCTGTATGACCACCCAGGATTGATCTCAGGGCCTCAAACTAGACAGCAACACCCTTACCCAACTGAGCCATGTGCAGTTTTAGATAGGCAGGCAGGCAGATAAACAGACAGATACACAGTCTAAGGCAATGGATACCAAAAGGCCCAGTGAAAATAGAACCTGCTTTAAAAAAAAATCAAGAATTTCAAAATGGCAACAGCCCAACACTGAATCAAAGGTGGGGCTCCTGTGTGGTTACAATTTATACATTCACAAAGCCAGCCCTATGCAGAAGTCTGCCTGGGCTGTGAATAGCTATGGGAAATCTCAGCTCTGGTCCAGTCCAATCAGAAAGAACAAAGCTGACATCTCAAATATGAGCCCTACCAGGTGCCCCACGGACCAAATCTCCATCTTGAAAAATCGAAGGAACCCTACGAGCAGTCACTGGGAACTCATCGTGATAGATAAGCCGTGTGACAGCCAATGTTTGTTGAACACTGATGATGGGCCAGATTTTAACCATTTTGTATGGCTAATGCTTTGAAATCCTTACTGTAGCCTTATAGTAAAGGAACTATAACTGAACTAGTTTGGAGTTGAAGACATGGGATCAAAGAGGGCCAATGACTTACCTAAGGCCACAAGGCTAGTGAGTATGAGCATGCTGTTTGATCGTCCTTGATTTCAGCTATTATTCTAATCTCTCAGGCCCACAGTACAATGTGTGGCAATGCCTATTGTGTACACTTACACACATACACAACATTTGTAGAGTTTATATATTATACAAAGACCAATTCTCCTGCTTGGTACAACCTTTTAATGTTTCCATGACAACCAATGCATGTATCTAAGAACACTTCCCCTCTGCCCCCAGACTCCTGTTTGTCAGTCAGACCATCACCCTGGGTCTCCATAGTAAAGAGCCCATCTCTGGAGGCCCTAAACACCTAGAGGGAGATGCCTTATGCCTGGGGCCTGGACCCAGTCAAACCATCCTAAGTTTCAGAAATGGGCTATCCTCATGTTCTGGTGTTCAGATTTTCTGTTTCCAAGACTACTACAAACTCTTCCAGGAAGATGATGAGTTATCCCACCTATCCACCTTCAGAGCTGCACATTTTAAGGTGTCTGAAAGAGCCCTGTGGTCTGAAGTATATCTATGTGCTCATCAGAGCCTCCATCTGTAATATTTTGAGTCTATACAAAAGTGACATGAGAGTAATAACAGCAAAAGCAAGGGCTGAAGTTATAGCTCAGTGGTAGAGCACTTGACTAGGATACATGAGGCCCTGGGTTCTAGACCCCCAAAAGGAGGAAGAAAACTGCATTGTCAACACATGTGCTGAACAATGTTCTCAGCAGTACTTGAGATGTCTTGTTATATCCAGTCCTTGCAGCACTATCATACAGGAGGTTCTACTTATAAGGAACAACACAGAAAGGTGATTTGACTTGTCCAAGGAAGGTCACATGGTGAGAGGGGTCAACGATGCAGCTGTGATGGCATTTATCTCCCTGTGTGCCTTCCCTGCCCTTGCTGGGCTGTAACACTGCAAGGGAGAACCTCTTGGTCTCTGCCTGGCTCTTCCACCCACCTTCCCTTTAAAAACCCTTTAGGGCCACTCAGAAACCCTTCCAAGTGAACCCACAGTCCCCTCTGCTGGCAGCTGCTTTTCACTGCAGGCTGTTCCTGACCTTGAATGGCCTCTATTAGTTGAGATGCCTCTGGCTTGGAGCCGTAACAAGCAGCTCTGGCTATCTGAGGGGGAAAGGGTGGGGGTGAGAGATGAAGACAGGGGAGGGAAGTGGGGACAGCCAGGGATGACAGGGTTGACAGGTTAGAAGGGTTATGTGGTATCTCAGGGACACTGAGAAAGGGTTGAACAACCAAGAGATTGTCAAAGAAGGAAAGGGCAGGTCCCAGTTCCCACAGTTGGAGATCATGTGACTGTCTTCATACAGCATCCTTATCCAGGTGATTCATCTCTAACAAGAGATCTCTGTGCCTCTCCATTCAAAGTTTCAGACTACCAGGACATAGCAGTCGATTGGGCTAGCATGAGCCGGGCTGGGCCCTGTGTATCTGGTTATGGATTCCCAGAGGGCCATGGACGTATCTAGACCAAGGATGCTGTTCCAACGTTGAACAGCCAGAATGGCACTGGCAGGGACCCATTAGAAGTCATTGACCAATCTCTAAGCAATGTGCCAGGCTGGAGGGAAGGGAAATAGAGACTCCAGTGACAGCTTGTAGGAAGTGGTTCCACGCAGACCAAGGGATACTGAAGCGCTTCTGGGTGTTGACCATCAGTGTCGCTGTTCTGATGTGGATTCAGTCCCTCTACCCTATACTAACCCAATTCACCATCTCTACTCTCAGAGCCATCAGGGAAGCCCTGGGTGAGGGATGCCATCCTAAGCCATTCTCTCAGGTATTGCTGGTCTGTGATACACAACTACAATGTTCTGCAGATGACCAGACAGCAACATGACATGTTTCTTAACAAGGGTCCCAGGGAGCTCACGGCTCCTGATCTTTAGTCTCTGTGCCCTGGACTTAAAGTTCCAAAATTTGGTTTGTTTGTTTGTTTGTTTGCTTTTGTGTGGACATGTGTGCATATGTATGCCATGCTGTGTGTGTACAGGTCAGAGGATAACTTATGGAAGTAGGTTCTCTCCTAACTCATGGGTTCTAAGGACAGAGTCAGGTCATCAGGCTTGGTAGCAGATGCCTTCACACATGGAGCCATCTCACAAGCCTAAATTTTGTTTTTGGTTTTTGATTTTGAGACAGAATTTCTCTGTGTGTAGCCCTAGCTGTCCTGGAACTCATTCTGTAGACCAGGCTGGCCTTGAACTCAGAAATCCACCTGCCTCTGCCTCTCAAGTGCTGGAATTAAAGGTGTATGCCATCACTGCTGGCTAACAAGCCTAAATTTAAGGTTTCTAAACACACTCTCCAACCTAATTACTATGGCCTACATAAGATTAATTAAATTTAATTTAAATGGAGTTTAAAATTCAGTCACTTGCCAGGTGGTGGCAGTGCACACCTTTAGTCCCAGCACTCGGGTGGCAGAGGCAGGTGAATCTCTGTGAGTTCAAGGACATCCAGAGCTGTTACACAGAGACACCCTGTCTGAAAAAAAACATAAACAAACAAACAAACAAACAAACAAACAATGAAATTCAGTCACTTAATTGCGCTAGCCATAGTTCAAATGCTCACTAATCATGCATGCCCAGTGGCTTCCTTCCTGGGTGGGATGGGCATGTTTCAGTGCTTGGACTATAGATTTTATCTTCTGTAACTCTCAGGAATTGACTGTGTTAATTGTTGTTCTCCTTGCTATGGCAAAACATCCAACAAAAGCAAATTATCAAAGAAAGTGTTCATTTTAGCTCATATTCAAGGGTGCAGTCTGTCATAATGGGGAAGACACAGCAGTCGGAGCACAAGGCAGCTGGTTACCATCCCATCTGCAGTCAGGAAGCAGAGAGATGGACGCTGGTGCTCACCTCCCCCTTTTCCTTTCTGCTCAGTGGTCCAGGATCCAGCCCAGGAAATGATGCCATTCACATTCAGGGCGAGTCTTCCTTACTTAGTTAAACCTTTCTGGGAACATCCTCGTTGAATAACCTAGATGTGGGTTTCCATAGTGATTCCATGGGGCCAAACTTCACCTTAGAACAGCCACACTGCTTGTTAAGACACTGAAGACTTCTGAACCCACGAGGTAAGTTACTGCTTCCCCCGGGCACGTCTGCAAGGGCCGGGGTGGGATGGAGTATGGAGAATTGGAGACAAGACACAGTGGCCATATCAGCTAGAGAGAGAAGAAAGGCTGCTGTGTCCTTGAGTGGCCAGTGTGACGGTTAATCGTGATTGTCAATGTGCCTGGATTTAAATCTACGCATCCTATGGGTCAGCTGAGATACAACTGGGAAGTGAGTTACACTGCTCTTTTTGAAGATAGGTCGGAACATCATGAGCTAATCCCTTGATGTCTCTCATTTTGGATGTCCCCCTGCTGTGATGAATACCCGAGAGAAACAACTAAAAGAGAGATTTATTTTGCATCATGATCTCAAAGGTCCAAGATTGAATGAATCCATTGCTTTGACCCTAAGGCCAGGCCGGAACAGTATGACAGTAGAAGCATGTGACAGAGGCTGCTAGTTTCTTCCTTTCTCCTCTTTTATTCCATCCAGATTCCCAGCCGGTCAGATGGCAGCTTCACATTCAACACAGGTCCCCTCCCCTTAAATGGCCGGAGCCTTTATCAGTCCCCTAGGTTACAGCAAGGGGATGCTGGTAGGCTCTGGGCGGCAGGAGAGGGTCACCTTTACTTCTTTGTATAGCAATGGAAGGAGAAACAGTTGCCACAGCAGCGAAGACACCCAGGCGGAGGCGGACCACTCCAGCTCTTCCAGTAGCCTCAGCAGCGTGGTGGCGTTCTTGGACTCTAGCTCTGGCTGTGACAGCAGCAGCAGGAGACTTCAGACTGATGGCGGCTTCCTATACTTAGAGGTTTCTGGGTAACCTCGCGATCTGCACTTCTTCCCCCAGCTCTTCCAACGCTGTATCCAGTCCCTGGTATTGCGTTCCTTCTCCAAAATTCTAGAAGGGATTTTGTGATGCTGCTGCTTCCCCAGCCAAGACTTTAGTGGCAGGTGCGCTTCTTCCACCCTGTTTTCACTCTCTGGAGACCCTAGGGGAGCAGAGATCAACTTGTGGGTCTGACCCCTTCGGGGGTCAAATGACCCTTTCCACAAGGGTCGCATATCAGATATTTACATTACGACTCATAACAGTAGCAACATTACCATTATGAAGTAGCAGCGAAAAGAATCTCATGGTTGGGGGTCACCACAACACGAGGAATTGTATGAGAGGGTCACTGCACTGGGGAGGTTGAGATCTGCCGCCCTGGGGAAAAGTACAACTACAAGTGAGCAGGATCCAAGATCTGTAGACCCCCCAAAGGGTGGAGAGCCATTTATCAACCAGGCTCTGACGTAGACTGCACACAAACAAGAATTAATAATAATCTGCCTCTGAGTCACACTGACTGGGGGTCTATTTGTTACAGCAGCTCAGCCTCTGCCCGATGACAGCTAGGATTAATACATGACGGGAATGTAGTGCTTACTAATGGCAGGCACTCGGCTGAGCACTTTATCCCTGCTGAATCTTTCACACTCAAGGGCTTCCTGTTACCCATGTATAGGCTAGGACACCAAATTACAGAGAGATTAAGTGCGTTGTGCAAGATTTGTCTGACTTGGAAGTGTGGGTGTGTGGGGATCATTTCTGCTTGTCTCCATCCTGATTTACCCTGTTCTGCAGGAAGCTGTCCGATTATGTTGCTCTGGCTTTCCCTTAGGGTTGGCCAGCGAGACACACGTAGGAGCAGAAGCAAGGCACACAGAACAGAGGAGAGGGAGGTTTTGTTCCACCCACTGAAAGCTCTCTGTCAGACTACCTGATAGAACTGGCTGTGTTCCTTTGCCAAATGCCACAGCTCCCGTCAGAAAGCCATCTGGGGTGGTAGAGCTCACTGGTAGCGGCTCTCCACTGTCTTGGCTCTAGGGGCACTTGCCAGTATTTTGTTAATTTCTCTCAACCCGATGCACCTGTGTAAAGAGTTCCCCTACTGACTTATCTTCAATTGACGATGAAGGTGATAAATGATGATTAATGATGATCCCTGTGATGGCTAGTGTTAATTGACAGGCTCTACACCAGTGCTTCTCAACATGTGGGTCATGACCCCTTTGGAGCTCAAAGGACCCTTTACAGTGGTCGCCTAAGACCATTGGAAAACACAGATATTTACATTCTGATCCCTAACAGTAGCAAAATGACAGTTATGAAGTAGCAATGAAAATAATGTTATGGTGGGGGGAGGGGTCAGCACAACCTGAGGAACTGTATTAAAGGTTGCAGCATTAGGAAGGTGGAGAACCACTGCTCTCGGTTCACCTAGGAGACAAGCCTCCAGGCACACCTAGGCATGGACTATTAAGATTAGGTTAGTCTTTGGGCATGTCTGTGAACGTTTATCTTGATTAAGTTAATTGAGGTGGGGTAGCCCCGTTCCCTGGGCTGGGGTCCTGGGATACAGCAGAAGGAGGCTAGCTGAGCACAATATTCCTTGCTCTCTGCTTTCTGACTGTGCATGTGACCAGATGCCTCAGGCATCGCCTGCCATGGACTGCGAACCACAAGGAGCCTTTTCTCTTTTCACTTCTTCTTTTTTTGTTATGTGCATTGGTGTTTTTGCCTGCATGTATGAATGTGTGAGGGTGTTGGGTCCTCTGGAACTAGAGTTCCAGACAATTGTGAGCTGCCATGTGGGTGCTGGGAATTGAACCCCAGTCCTCTGGAAGAACAGTCAGTGCTCTTAATTACTGAGCTCTCTCTCTCTCTCTCTCTCTCTCTCTCTCTCTCTCTCTCTCTTTCTGTGTGTGTGTGTGTGTGTGTGTGTGTGTGTGTGTGTGTGTGTGTGTCTGTCTGTCTGTCTGTCTGTCTGTCTGTCTCTGTCTCTCTTTCTTGTTTTTTCAAGACAGGGTTTCTCTGTGCAGCCCTGGCTGTCCCGGAACTGGCTCTGTAGACCAGGCTGGCCTCGAACTCACAGAGGTCCACCTGGCTCTGCCTCCTGAGTGCTGGGATTACAGGCATGCACCACCACCGCCCGGCTCTGCCTTTTCTCTTGTAAGTGGTTTTTGTCAGGGTGTTTCATCATGGCAGCGTGACAAGCAGCTACTAACATGACTCCTTTGAGTGCTGCTTGCAGTCTGAGCCCTGACAGTATAGCACCCTGGGTTTTCAGAAACTTCAACCACCTCGTTTTTTTAAAAGATTTATTTATTTATTATGTATACAGTGTTCTGTCTGCATATATGTCTGCAGGCCAGAAGAGGGCACCAGATCTCATTACAGATGGTTGTGAGTCACCATGTGGTTGCTGGGAATTGAACTCAGGACCTCTGGAAGAGCAGTCAGTGCTCTTAACCGCTGAGCCATCTCTCCAGCCCGCTCCTCAATTTTTTGTCACTCACGTCTTCCTTGGAAGGAGCACCCACCTTTCTGACTTGGGACCCCTGCTGTGGGAAGAGTGGGCTTTGCTTCAGATTGTAAGTGCAAGCAAGGGCTTCAACCTGTCCAATCAGAGGGATGCATCCTGCTGCCTCCAGTGATGAACTCGGAGGTTAGCCTGGGTCCCCATCAGAATGCTGAGTGACAGCGCTGGGAAAGAGAAGCCCTCTTGTTTTCTGTAAGACTCCAGCCCAAGATGCTGTCAGAGAGTGCATTGTTTATGTTGATTTCAAGAAAGAAAGCAAGACTAAGGAGACAAGGCTGAGTCTCAGTTAAATACTATTCATGTTGAGTAAGCCCCTAGGTCCAGCTATCCCTAAAGTCCAATCTACTCCTGGATTTTTCCCGCCCTATTAAATTCCCCTTTTCTGTCTAACCCACTGTGCTTGAGTCTTCTGTCACTTGCAAGCAAGCATGATAACAGATAGAGAAATACGTAAAATTCATACTTGTTCTTTGCAAGAAAACAGCAACCACCTCTATCTAAGAAATGGGGTAAAGAAAAAGGATGCTTTTTCAAGTGATACAGGGTAGCCTTAAGAAATTAAAAGAAAGGCGGCAAGGGCAGGTTTGGGAAAGGAAATGTGCCATGGTGGTTCCTGGGGATTGAGAGAACGAATAGACGGTGGCATTAGGTCACTGCTCTGGAATAAGCCAGGACTGACCAACTGCCACCCAGGGATACTTTGCTCAAGATTCACATCAGCATGAAACTGGGGAGGGAGGAAGTGGACAGATAGGAGTGGGGCCACAGAGGGGGACAGAGACCCCGGAATGATTGGTTTGTATTTGAGAAGTTAAAAACAAAGTCATGCTTAGCAAACATGGGGAAAGGAAGGAACTCGGCTCTGGTGACCTCATTCTCTCCCAGACACAAAGAGACAGTGACCCAGGGGAATTCCAGCTGTCACCAGGTTGCACTAGCCATGGTGGAGAAAACCCAGAGAGTCAGAGGCATTCTCCATCACATGGGCACTGTCCAGGACCCAGAGGGAGAGGAATGATAGCTTTTTAGTGAAGCGAATTGAAGTGGCCAGTTGCACTCTCCTCACCGGAACCTTATGGGCCCACAGCCCACTTAAGGGCTTCCTATACAGCCACACTGTTTTCTGGCCCCTCCTCCTTCCACACAGAACAGGTGTTTGCCAAAGTGCTAGGCTGAGAACAGCAGAACCATGACAAAACTCCAGAATTTTTGATGGTATGTGTGTAGTGTATGTGTGTGTGTACTGGTGTGTGCACATGTGTAAGCTTTTAAATGTGGAGGCCCTAAATGTTGAATGCCTTCATCAGATAATCTCATCATATTTTTTAAAAAGATTTTATATTATTATTGTTGTTGTTTTTATCATTGACAGGGTCTCACTATCTAGCTCTAGCTGGCCTAGAACTTGCTGTATAGACCAGGCTGGCAATGAATTCACAGGGATGGCTCTGCCCCTATTTTCTGAGTGCTGGGCTTGCCGATTTGCACCACCATACTTGGCAATTTTTATTATAATTAATTATGGGTATGTGTGTAAGTGTAGTGCACATGAGTGCATGTTCCTATAGAGGAGGAATCTAGAGTTACAGGCAGTTGTGAGCCATCTGACATGGACACAGGGAATCACACTCAGGTCCTATAGATGAGAATGAGCAAGCTCTTAATCACTGAGCTATCTCTCTGGCCCCCTCAATATTATTATTATTATTATTATTATTATTATTATTATTATTATTGTTACTATTATTGAGACAGTGTCTCTCACTGGCCTAGAGCTGGCTAAGTAAGTTAGGCTAGCTGGCTAGTGAGCCTCAGTGACCCATTGTCTCTGCCTCCCCAGCACTGAGACTAGACACACGCTACCCACCTGGGTTTTTGCACTATTCTGGCTGGTCCGGCCTCCCCGTCCTAAGTTCCAGAACTTACATTGAAATACTCTCTGGTTGGTCCACAGCTGCTTCACAGGAGATCTCGACCCACTAGTGGACTCCACTCCTTCAGTGCACAGCCAGTGGTGGCAAGTGAGGAATGTGAACCAAAACAAAGGTTAGAATCCTAATTTTGTTGCTGATGAGCTTTGTGATAACGGACAAGCTGTTCCCCTTCTTGAGCCTCTATTCACTACCAAGAAGTAATGATACCTACTGAAATTCTGTTGTCTATGCACCAGTATGGTTCAAGTGGTTCTGGAAAACATCAAAATACTTCCGAACTAATTGGCAAACAGATGACCACAGCCTTTGGCACCTCATCACTTTAACTTCTCCTTTGCCTGTCCCCATTTGATCCAAGAAGCCAAGTGTTAACTTTGGCCAAACAGAGACTTGAGACCTTCATCTAACCCTAAAGCCACCATCCACCTCGGCTGGTTGTTTTAGGGTTTTTATTGCTGTGATAAGGAACTATGACCAAAATCCAAACCAAAAAGCTTTGGAGAGGAAAAAGTTTATTTCAGTTTACAACTCTCAAGCCACACTCCATCACCAAGGTCAGGACAGGAACCTGGAGGCAGGAACTGAAGCAGAAGCTGTGAAGGAACACTCCTTTCTGTCTTGCTCCTAAAGGCTTGCTCAGTCTACATTCTCACACCACCCAGGACCACCTGCCCAGGCATAGCACCACCAACAGTAAGCTGGATCTTCCCACATCAGTCATTAAGAAAACGCTCCTAAAAGCTTGCCAAGAGGACAGTCTGGTGGGCACATTTTCTCAATTGAGGTTCCCTCTTCCCAAATGATTCTAGCTGTGTCAAGTTAACAAAACACTAGCCAGCACACTAGTAGTGTAAGAACCTAAGTGGGTTGTTGCCTTGTTAGTTAGTTAGTTAGTTAGTTAGTTTGTTTGTTTTAAGACAGGGCTTCTCTGTGTAGTCCTGGCTGTCCTGGAACTCACTATGTAGACCAGGCTGACCTCAAACTCGATCCACCTGCCTCTGTTCCCCAAGTGCTGAGATTAAAGGTATGCACCACCACTGTCCAGCACTGTTGCCTATTTTTAATATCGCCCTTGAGTGTGGTCATCTTTGAGATTGAGATGACACAGGTAAAGAACAGCAGAGTCTGAGAACTGGGCGGTGGTAGCGCATGCCTTTAATCCCAGCACTTGGGAGGCAGAGGCAGGCGGATCTCTGAGTTTGAGGCCAGGCAAGTCTACACAGAGAAACCCTGTCTCAAAAAACAAACAAACAAAAAGCAATGGCAGAGTCTGGCACAGAGCAAAGCAACCCAGTCCACACCAGCTGCTACTACTTTAAACAGCAAACCCTAGGACAGGAGCTCAGGGTCAAGCACTGTGAGCAGGTGCAGATGGGTTGGGATTGGCGGCTCAGGAACAGTAGGGGCCCCAAGATGGTTCCAAGGCAAGGCTGCCTAGGCAATGTGATCCAGGAAATGGGTATAGTCAGGACAGCCACATACTGTTGAGAAGGCCTCACTGCACTTACTACTGCCCCTCTCTGTGATGCTAGGGTGTCTCCTTTCTCTAAGACAAGCCCCTCCTAGTAGACTTTACCTTTCAAAAACCAAAATTCAAATCTATGTTCACGTTATGCTTTGGACACAAAATAGCTCTCAAAAAGGTTGCTCCCTAAGGCCATGTTCAGAGGTAGAACTTTTGGAAAGCAGTTTGATCTTGAAGGCTTTACCTAATTGACGGATCCATCAGTGGATTATTGTGTTGTTTTTAAGGGAAGAACTTCCATGTTTGCATTTACAGGAAGACTTTTACAGCTTCTCTTTGTGACACCCGAATCACCAACATTACTATTCTGGTTGGGACTATTAAGTAAGAAGAATTACTTAAACACACTCACTGCCATAGCTGGTCTCAGTGACTAAGGGGCAGATGGTGTATACAGAGTGGACACGCAGGACAAGCGGACGGTCTAACAGGACAGAAGGCTAGAAAAGAAAGACAGGGAATGTCGTGATAGTGATCAGAACAGCCCACAACTTAAAACTTATTGATCCCACATTTCTGGAATTTTCCATTTGGTGTTTTGGGGCTTCAATTGACAGTAGGGAATGGAAATTATGGACACTAAAGTCACAAATAAGGATGGATTCCTGTACAGCTCTAGTACAAAGTCATCTTTCAGCAAAGTAAGCTATTGTTTAGGGGCTCAAGAGTCCAAGAGAAGCCCTCAGATCCCCCTATAATTCTAAAACAATGATACTTGATTCATCCTCCTCAAATCCCCCGCTGCTCCATTGAGTCTCTGGTACCAACTCCCACATTTTACAGAGTGGGAGGTCCAGGATGAAAAAGGACTTGCTTGAGATCCTGCGAGGGGCCCTAGAAACAGCCAGTCTCCTATCTGGCACTGTGGAGTTCCCAACCCTTTGTTACAACCCCAGAGAGGAGGCATACCCAGCTGCTAGGAAAACGGGACAGTGCACCTGGCTTAGGAGGAAATGGGATGGCTCATAAGGAAGACAAAGGTCCCACTGGTTTCCCCTCAGTGTGCTTAGTTTTCGAGTTCCTAAGACCAGTCCCAAAAGCTGGACCTTTGCTGGTAGCAGGCCTGTCCCCATCCCCCTATGTACTGCCCATCTCTACATTTGCTGCTTGGACTGAAATGCCGCCTCTTCTCCGCGGCTCTTTAGCATCTGCAATCCCATTTAACCAATCCCTACGCGTCCCGCCCCCACTTTTGATAGATCCCTTGAAGTCCCTCCTCCGCACGTGGCCCAGCCCAGGGTTCTCTGCTCCCTTTCGCCCAGAGTTTGGCATTAGAGCGCTCCTTTCCACCACCTTGGGTTGTGAGCTCTCCAACACCATCTCTGGCGACTGGGCGGGCTGTAGGGAGACCCCCAAGTACGGGAAGGAGGCGTTTTCGCTGCCCTGAAACCTTCCAGACCCGCTCAGTGTAAACCGCCTCCGGTTTGTGTCAACATCCGAGGCCGGAGACTGGCGGCGGCTGGGAACCGGCTCCATCCGAGCAACGGGAATGAGGGAGGGTGGGGAATGGAGTGGTTCTTGGGGTACGTAGAAGGATCCTTCTGGAAGGGAACCAAAGAGTCCTTTTGGGGGTCCTCGAGAAGAAAGAATAGAGCTTGAGAACGGATCTGATTAAAGTTGTAGGGGTGGCTGGCGGGAGCCCACGCCCTCATGTGTCTAGGTAGAAGGTACTTCCCCATCCACCCAGCTCTTGCTGCACCCACCCTCCCCTCTGCTTCGTGGTAGGTAGTGGTGAGGGGGGAGGCGGGGATGCAAAGGCCAGAGCTCCTGACCACCCAATCTCCTCCTTCCTTCACCCTGCCACTCTGCGGCTCCTCATTGATTCCCTCCAGATTCGAGTAGGACACGGGATGGGGTCGCATCTTGTGAATCACCAACTCTCCTACCCCCACCCCCGCTAGGGCCCAGGAAGAGAAGGCTTAGAGATTCAACTGTGGTTCTTCTGTTCCCATAGCAACGGTGCGGTTGGTTTTTTTTTTTTTTTTTTTTTTTTTTTTTCCGAATCCACTTTAATCATCCGTACTTTTCGCTCCAAACTGTGACCCAGGCTCTGAGCCCCAGGGTTGAGTGACAGATGGGGGTACAGCCCTCTGCAATCCTGGCGACTCGGGGAAGGTCAGCGCGGGCGGACGGGCGGGGCGCGCTGTTGTGGCCCAGACTCACAGGCCACCCCATCCCCACCTGAAACTCTGGCTGTCACTCGGTGCCAGCTGAGCCTATGGATGTCCAAGGTTCTTGAGAGGGGGCGGGCCTTATGCAAATCGTGTCTCCTTCGAGAAGCACATAGTGATACAAGAGCTCGGGAGGCGGCTCCGACGCGGACCTTACAGAGCCCGGCGTCCGCCTGCTAGCCAGCGTGGTCCCAGCGGCCGCCCAGGCTCAGAGCCATCCAGCGAGTCAGCGAGCGGCCTCAGGTAATGCGGGTAGGGCAGGGCCCTCGGGGCAACCCCGCGGGCCGGAGGCCCTGAGTCCCTCCTCCTCCGCGTTCCCCTCCCATCCTCAGCTGCTCACATCTATCTTCCTGACCCTGGGTCTGTCATAGGTGGACAGCCATCTGGAGGGCCCGCCTTGGGCAAGGGACCTTCACTTCAAGCCGGGTCCCCTGTTCAAGGAAGGTGGTACGGCTGCCTTCTTACCCCCAGCTCAGGTAAGAACAACCATTCCTCAGACCCCAGTGCAAACACACACAACACACAAACACACACACACACACACACACACACACACACACACACACACACACACACGTGGGGGTGTGGTATCGCTGGTGCTGGTGGAGGGTTTCAGTCACCCTGTCTCCTGTTGCCGCTGGAGATGGAGGTCTGCCTAGCCCCGTGGAAACCTCCACCTGGAGGTAGCCCACACCCACACCAACAGTTCAGTCGTTCACACCTCGGGGTCCTGTTCCCAAAGATACCTCCATAGCAAATTTATTCTCTGATCACACTGCCTCTGCCCTTATGCTGACGAAGACCCCCAATGTCCTACCCCAGGCATATTCAGCAGCTCCCCTCTGGTAGCCCCCAACTAGAGATCCCATGCTCCGCCTCTTGTCTTCTCTGGAGCATGAGCCAGGGATGCTCCTTCCAGGAGACCACCCCACCGCTCCTGTCTCCACACCTCCTTAACTCCTCCGTTCTTTGTAATCGGCTCTACTCTGCCCTTTTGTGCCTAGTTGCCCCCTCTCTCAGCTTCCCGGTGTTTGTAGAGACGAAGCTCTACATCGTCTGGGTGGTCTCCTTCCCCTGAGTCTGAACCTGGAAGGAGAGGAGTCTGGTGCAACTCCTGCCTTTGCCTGTGTTGCCGCTGGACTTTAGCCAAGTCTTTCCCCTGTCCGATTCCTCGTGAGATGGGGGAAAGAGCGCGGCAGAGGGGGATTAGACGAGGTGGTCTTGAACAACCTTCCAACTCTGACATACTCTGGTCCCATGGCTAACTGTAGGAAAAGAAAGCTTAAACCATCAGGATATTTCTCAGAGGGGATCTGAGAAGCCCCAGCCCTCACTGTAGGGGCATCCTTTTTACTCAGGCCTCTCACACATCCTGCAGGGTCGTTCTCTTAAGGGTCTTCTCCAGACCACCAGAGCACCCTGGCATGAAAGCTCCAATTTGGAGGTGGCCAACCCAGCTCACATTGCAGGTGTCACTTTTGCCTCTTATTATGAAGGGGAGGAACAAGACCTGGCTGTTACTGCCATTGCTGCTGCTTGGAGAAGAGCAAAGGGAGGAGAGGGAAAGAGAAAATCTCCTGACCAGGGAGCTGCTGTCACCATGGCAACCGCCTCAGCACCAGCTCCTCCGAAGCTAGGCAAGGGGGTGGGATTATTGCCTCCTTCAGCCCTTCCTACCTTCACTTCCACCTCTCCACTTGAACCCCAGCCCTGAGCCCTCTAGAAGAAGCCCCTGAGCACAGAGAGGCAGAGGTTTAGAGCAAGGGATTGCCTCCTCAACTGGAGGTACAGTCTTCCAGAAGCCACCACCACTCCAGCAGAGCATGCTCCCAACTAGGCTCTGGTCTTTGCTTTGCAGCTGATGGGCTCCAGTTGACCTTGGGTGAACCTTTCCTTTCCCTGACTCTGGCTTCCATTGTCTCTGAAGTAGGCTTGATAGGAGATCACAGATAAATAAAACAGTGTGACATAGTACCACAAGGGCATGCTGCTCTTTTCTCATAACCTGAGTGGCATTCACTGAACATGACTGCATCCTAGGCTCTGTCTTCAAGCTTCCACAGGATGCTCATGTGCAGGCACAGAGGGAAAGCAGGAACCTATGGGAAGAGCTTTTAGAAGGCAGACAGGGACAGTGGGGGAAAGGCACCATTTCCCCTGTTCAAGATGCTCAGAAATAGTCAAAGTTCTGTTGGGCAGAAAGACCTGGGGACTCTCCCTGTTTCTGGTAGTACAAAGGCCTCCCTTGGCATCCTAGATCATTAGCTAAGGGTCAGGAGATGGTGTGTGTGTGAGGGTTCCACACCATCACCTCACAAGGTCTGCCTATGCTCAGAGTGCTGAACCCATGCTCTTGCCTGATCCCTGCCCATCTTGGAATGGGCAGATTGCCAGGAAGTAGGTGGAAGTGAAGAAGTGAAGGTGGCCTGTGTCTGCCCAGAGAAGAAAGGGCGGAGGGAGAGACACTATTTAAGCACATAGGTGAGGAGGGGTCTGGCTCTGAGATGCCTGGCTCAGGGGGAATAAGTGGTGATGAGGAGAGCAGTGGGTGGTGAAGATCAACAGGTGAGCAGCTTAAAAAAAGATTCTAGCTGGGTGGTGGTGGTGCATGCCTTTAATCCCAGCACTCGGGAGGCAGAGCCAGGCAGATCTCTGTGAGTTCGAGGCCAGCCTGGTCTCCAAAGCAAGTTCCAGGAAAGGTGCAAAACTACACAGAGAAACCCTGTCTTGAAAAAACCAAAAAAAGAAAAAAGATTCTAGATGATTCTGGAGTTTCAGAGGGTCTGGTCACGAGTGTGTGTGTGTGTGTGTGTGTGTGTGTGTGTGTGTGTGTGTATCTACCCTAGCCTTGAGGTGAGATTCTAGAAGATCCTGGAGCTTCAGGGTGTCACCTAAACCCTGCATTGTAACTAGGGGAGATCATCTCTTGGAACAGAGGTGTCAGGAGGAAGGCCCTTCCTATGGGACAGGTGAGCCCTGTGACTATGGACCTGGCTTGGCAACGAGCTTTGGCTGGCCTTCAGCACTGTGAGCGATATCCCTGCTCATGGACCTAGCAAAGGTTCCAGGAACATTTCAAAAGGAAAAAGCACGAGACTCTATGGCAAGCTGGACCTGGAGAAAAGGAAAAAATTTGAAAAGTCCATAGAGTCTGTTTCCTTCTCCTTATACCCCATCCCCAGAGGTGAAGGAGGGAGGGAGAGTCAGAGACAGAGAGAAGTCGGGGCAGAGAAGAAGTTCAAGTTGGGGCTGAATCTGGCTGTAGTTGTGTTGACTCAAAGTTGCTTGTGGGCATCCAATAGGATGGATAGATACTTTCTGCCTATCAGAGATTATGGGCTGCAGCTCAGGCAAAATGGTCCCACTGAGACCACAAGGTCAGAGCTATTTTTCCCAGAAGGCAGGTGGGGCTAGAGAAGGTCTGTGCCGAGAAAGAGGTCATGATGTAGAAAGCACAGGTCAAGCAGGTGGTCAGGATCCAGCCTGGATGCTCAGTGGAACTCCTCAACCAGCTGCCACTCCCGTCTAAGCCGCTACCCTCTGTCTTCTTTCTTTTGCTGAAATAAGGGGATGATCTCCAAGGGTGCTGCCTACTTAGACTTTCTGACAACTGAAGAGAGATGAGGGGGGTGTTTTCTGGTCCTCACTGGGTCTAGGGGCAAGTAGGGGCAGGGCACAGGTGAGGACCCCGAAGGCAGAAGGGTGAAAAGGTAGCACAGAAGAAAAAAGAAAAGGAGCAGAAGGCGAGGACCACACAGACACCATGACACAGAGAGACAAGTGTTCTCTGACAGATTTGCAGCCTCATACGTTGACACCCTCCTACACATAGACCCAGCCCCTCATGCAGACACTCAGGCACATCTTACAAGAGCCACGCGAGAAGTTCTGCCTCCCCCATCAGACACTTTTGCTTCTGGGTTTTCTAACTTCCTTATGCCTTGAGCTTACACCATCACTGGGGGAGGAGGCAGCTGAGGATGGTCCCTCACTTCTGCCTCCCGGTGGTCCATAGGCACCCTTGACTCTGGCACTGGTGCAATTCCAAGCTCCCAAAGATAGCATACTTCCCTTCCTTGGCTTCTGCTGTAGATCTTCATCTTCTGGGGGTGGAAGGTTTGTAGCTAGGGAAGGATGTTACCACCCTCATGGCTCCTTGATCTCATGACCCGGAAGAGGATCCTGAGGTCCAGAGATATCCTGTAACGGGGTCCATCTGCCTTGATTTCTGAGTTCATCTCATTCCTAAATACAGCCAACAAGGGCTGCCAATGCCCCCTTTGGCACCTCTCAGTCCATCCACATCTCTCCATTTGAAGTGTGTGCCAAGCCCCTCATATAGCTCACCACTCTCCCCCTCAAGTCATCTTTTATTAAAGATTTGTCTTTATTATTTTTAATGATGTGTAGGCTGTGTTTCTGCCTATGGGTATACACACATGAGTGCAAGTGTCCTGGGGGGGGCGGGGAGAAGAGGTGTCAGATGCCCTGGAAATTGTTGTGACTTGTAATCCTCTGGAAGAGCAGCAAGTGCTCTTAGCCACTAAGCCATCTTTTCCAGCTCCACCCTCAAGTCATCTTGCACATTGCAGCCGAAGGAAAATTCAAAAAAAAAAAAAAAAAAAAAAAAAAAAAAACCCTCTGGATTTCTAGGACATGGATCAGGACCTGGCATATTGTGAGTGTCCTGTGTTATGGAATGAATGTTAGCTTCCAAACTCTTGTTCTAAAACCTCCAGGTTGGCATGGATTGAAGGTTCTTTATAGACAGTCATCTACCTCATATGAGCTACTGAAGGCTGGCTTATCTTAGCTTTATCTTCATACCAAGTCCAGGCCCCCAACAAATGCTCAGGGAGTGAATGGGTTAATGAAAAGCAAAATGTAATCAGGGTCATCACTGCTCCAGGCTAGGACTTCTATTTGTACACAGGAAGGAAGGAGAGATGCTTCCTGTGTGGGGCCTCCAGGAAAGCCTGAAGGAAGAACTTGGGAAATGGTTCCTGGGGGACCTTGGTAGGAGAGAAGTCTCCCCAAGAGGGAGGGTGCTGAATGCAGACAGCCCTTGCTAGCAGGAAAACCAGCTGAGGCTTTATGCTAGGGACCTAGGGAATTATAAATGATGGGAGATGTGAGGACGAAGATTGGGTCATACTGGACCACAAGTCACTGAGGGGTCAGTTGCCACCAGGAAAGGCTGGAAATGTCCTGAGGTGCAGGGTGTTGTGAGGGAGAGGGAGTCAGTCCTGCTTGAGAAAAGTTTACCCAGTGAAAATCGGCTTCCTGTGAGAAGGAAGGCTGAGCATGTTGAAAGAAGGTGGGGCTTGGCTGATGTGGGTGGCCAGGGAAGAGGGGGAAGTGTTATGGAAAGAGGGATACTGACAAGAAGAAGAAGAAGAGCTCCTTATGGGAGAGAGAGGGTGGAGAGCCAGTTTGCCGCGGTGAGGTCCTCGCCTGGGCCATGTTGAGGGAGCTCTCCGTCCTGCAGGCCCACCATGGGGAAGAACAACAGCAAGCTGGCCCCCGAGGTGCTGGAAGACCTGGTCCAGAACACGGAGTTCAGCGAGCAGGAGCTAAAGCAGTGGTATAAGGGGTTCCTGAAGGACTGTCCCAGCGGCATCCTCAACCTGGAGGAGTTTCAGCAGCTCTACATCAAGGTGCCGGGTGGGGAGTGGCATCGGGGAGGGGGGTGGACGAGTACTGGGGACCAGAAGGATGGGGTAGACGGGGAGGGTGGGACTGTCGCTGCGCCCCAATAACCCGTACCCCTGCCTCAGTTCTTCCCTTACGGAGACGCCTCCAAGTTTGCACAGCATGCTTTCCGCACCTTCGACAAGAATGGAGACGGCACCATCGACTTCCGGGAGTTCATCTGCGCCCTCTCTGTCACCTCCCGTGGCAGCTTCGAGCAGAAGCTCAACTGGGCCTTTGAGATGTACGACCTGGACGGCGACGGACGCATCACGCGCCTGGAGATGCTGGAGATTATCGAGGTGCGGTGGGGCCAGTGTGGGCGACCAGTAGTATTCTTGAGCCTCAGGAGTCTCCTAGCTGCTCCCCAGTGTTCCCCCACTACAGTTCTGCAGGCCCCTTGCTCGATGTGTAACCCATGGAGTAGATGGTGTCAGGTACCCCATTTTCCTAGATGAACAAAGGGTTGCATGTGGCTGCCCTCAGTGAATCAAATCTAGGGTAACCAAGTTAATTCATTTGGTTTTCCAAGAAGTAAGTATTAAGGTCTGGAGAGATGGGTCAGCATGTAAAGGTGCTTGCTGCCAGGTCTCACTATCTAAATTTGACCCTGGGACCTCACACGGTAGAAGGAGAGAACCATTTCCTACACGTTTGTCCTCTGACCTCAGACAGACCATGGCGCGGGCTCTGGCGCTCTCTCCCCCCCCCCCCTCTCTCTCCCTCCCCCCCTCTCTCTCCCTCCCCCCCCCTCTATCTCTATCTCTGTGTAAATGTTTGGCTTTTTTTTTTTTTTTTTTAATTTTGCTTTAAAAAAATATTGAGTGTCTGCCATTTGCTTTCATAGGAGACTTCTAGTAAATCAGAAAGTACATTTAGGTCATGCCATGCAGTAAATGGTATATATATAAAAAAAAAAAAAAAAAAAAAAAAAAAAAAAAAAAAAAGCAAAGTAAAGGAAGAGAGCATGATGGAGGAAAATGGGGACGCTGACTCTAAAGACTGCAGAGTTAACCACCCAGGCAGGTGAAGTTGGGTTTGCATGGCTCCAGGTGTGGTAGGAGGCCAGGGCAGTAGTGGAGGTGTGACTGGAGGGGAGAACGTCAGAAAATGGACCCACAGAGAATGAGTTACATCCCATCAGTGGCTCAGGCTAGGGGAGAGGCATTGAGCACCTTCTGAGTGTGGAGAGCAGATGATGGAGGAGAGCATGGGCAGCAGAGACAGGGAGACCAATTAGGAGACTTCTGAAGAAATCCAGTCAGGAGCTAGTGGAGGTACCTTCCGGCATGCACTGTGGAAACGGTGGAAAGCAAGTCGACCTAGGGCCCATCACAGAACTGGAGTTGGAATGTGTTGTTGAAGGACTGGAGAGGAGGGAGAAGAATGATGTGAGAACTAAGCATGGTGATGCATGGTGACGCACTCCTGTAATCCCAACACTCAGGAAGCTGAGGTGGAAGGATGGTAAGTTCAAGGCTAGGCTGAGCAGCATAGTGAGTTCCAAGCCAACCTGGGCTACAGATGAAACATTGTCTCAACGAATTTAACAAAGAATGGCTTGAGGGTTTTTGTTTGTTTGTTTTTCTTTTAAATGTGGCAGGATGAAGTCATTACTTGTTGAGACAGAATTCTAGAGGTACAACAGGTGAGAAGTGGATCAAAGAGTTGAGTTTGAGACAAGATTCATTAAGATGCTCATTGATTGAGTGTGTTGGTACATGCCTTTAATCTCAGCACTCAGTAGGCAGAGGGAGGTGAATCTCTGTGAATTCAAAGCCAGCATGGTCTGCATAGTAAGTTCAAAGCCAGCCTTATCTACACAGTGAGTTGCAGGCCATTTAGAGTTACATGATGAGACCCTGTCTCAAAAAGAATTAGTGTGGGGTGTGTGTGTGTGTGTGTGTGTGTGTGTGTGTGTGTGTGTGTGTGCATGATGGGGAGGAGTGCATTACCACAGTGTCATGTGAGGTCAGAGAACAACTTCGTGGAGTTAGTTCTTTCCTTCCACGTGTATGTGGGTTCCAGAGCTCAAACTCAAATCATCAGGCTTGTGCAGCAAGCTCCTTACCAGCTGAGCCATCTAGCCAGCCCTAAAACGCCAGTCTTAACAACCAAGTGTCTCTCTCTAGTGTCTCCACCCTCCTCCAGTGTCCTCTGAGCCCAACCCCAGGTCCCTATTATTTGTCCTCAGTCCTCACTGCCCGTTGTGTGTTCATACCTCCGTCTTTGCTCCATCAGGCTATCTATAAGATGGTGGGCACCGTCATTATGATGCGTATGAACCAGGATGGGCTCACACCCCAGCAGCGTGTGGACAAGATCTTCAAGAAAATGGACCAGGACAAGGATGACCAGATTACGCTGGAGGAGTTCAAGGAAGCAGCCAAGAGTGACCCATCTATTGTGTTGCTGCTGCAGTGTGACATGCAGAAGTAGAGGCTGGTGGGGGGCAGGGCCCCTGGCTGGGACAGGCATGGCACCTCCCAACCTGATGTCCTCTCTGCTGGCCCGTCCCCAGGGGGAGGGGCATTCCAGCCTCATTCTCTAGGTCCCCCACTCCTCTGCCCAAGCCTTTCTCTCCTCAGTCAAGTTCCGTGAGGGACCACCTCATCCTGCAAAAGAGATGGGTCCTCTCAAGTAGCCTGTCCTCAAAGCGTCTGTCACTAGCTCCACCTCTAGCCTTGGCCTAGAACCAACATCCTTTGGGCTTAGGAGAGTTGGCTTTTGACCCAAGAAGCGAGGTTAAGGAGGGGCTGAGGGCTTGCTTCGAAATCCTGTTGTTCCCAGGATTCAGCTCTAAATACACAATGCGGTCCCAGAGGCTCCCAGTCAAAGGGCCAAACCGGGTCAATCCTTTCCAGATTCCTTGAGAGGTGGTCTCCGCCCCACCCCCTCGACTCTACCCGGCCCCTCTGGCCCCACCCTTGGGACCATCCATTGAGTCCTTTCTTCAGCTAATGCTTGTTGAGCACTCATTCAATGCCAGGCACCTGAAGGTGCTAAGAATATGGCTGTTTACAAAAACACATTCCATGCCCTCTGAAAGCTCACAGGGCAATGAGACAACTTCCAAGGGTGGAGGGCTTAGACAGGGTTGTGAAACACACTGAGACGAGGGTGCAAGGCAGCTGGCAGGTTCTTAGGACAAATGTGTCCTCCAGCTACCACCACCCAAAGCTGCAGAAAGACTGAAAAGCCTGAGGAAGTTTAGGTGCCACATGTGGGTAGAAGTTTTAAGAAAAATAAAAATTTATGTAATATTTATTTTTTTAGTGCCCTTTCAAAGAGCTAAGACCATTTTATTAGACTATTAATATATACTCTATATTACTTGGTTTCTTATAAAAAATGATTTAAATGAATATAAAAATGCTAATTTTCAAGGGGGGAAATGTTTGGGCCAAAGGGGTAGGGTTACCACCAGACTTTGAGAACATGCTCTCTCCCATCAGCAGTCTCTGCTGCTCCTGCTACTTCCTTCTATTTCCCTTTTTCAATTCCACAAGTGACTTTGTGTCACACACTTTGGGTGCTGGCGTCAGAGACGGAAACGAGGTTTATGTTGAGCAAGGGTAGTCTGTACCCCACATCTCAGAGGCTTGTTTCTGAGTTTGGTTTGGTTTCAGGGATTGGCTTGTTCTTTCACAGCCTCAGATAGAAGGAGCTAGAAGAAAAGGATCATCCAGCCACTGTTCAGGCTTCTGGGCTGCATTTATGGACCAAAAATATGTTGGGCGTACTCCGTGTGAAAGGCTTTTTCTAACCCCTCCACCCTAGATCTGCCAGGTAAACAAATCTGTCACCTTCCAAACTCACCAGCTCTGCTTTCTGAATCTTAGGGTCTGTGAGCTAACTATTGTGCTGCATGCTTTCCAGAAAAATCCACCTTGCTTCTTCTAGTTCTTCACTTTCCTTTCGCCTGTGCTTGTGATCAGGAGTTAGCGTTGATGTGCAGTGACAGTTGACTTCCTCTTGAACTGCTGTGAAACTGTCTCAGATGTTCTCAGCCAGGGTGGGAGTAGAGAATATGCTTGTGAAGCCGGGGTGTGTGGTGGCGGAGATTGCCCTGCAGGAAGGATGCTATTTGCCTCTCACTTCTGAGTGTTCACCTCCTTGCTGCTGGAAACTTTTGGAGATTCTCACCTGTGGTCCAAACTTCTGTCAGACCTTCCTTCTTATGGCATTGGGAGTAGCAAGACACCTTTTTTCTATCCTGCCTATCCAGGCCACATGGTAAGGCTGAGGGATTCATAGGCTCCGGTGATGCCAGCAGGTGTCTTATCTCGGGATGCTTCACAGGGCTGTTCCACAGCCCTCGTGAACCGCCTGTTAAATATGTCTTGCGCTGTCATCAGCACTGCAGATACAGAAATGTTCAACAGCCCGGCACAGCTGGGTCCTGAATTTTCTAGTGAAAAGCTTTTCCTGCCGCCCCCCTGTAATGATAAATCTAGAGGAACTCACCACGACGACACAGACACAGACTTTCTTGGCATTCAAAGGCTTGTATCTACTTGCATCTCATTTTGTCCTCACAGCTCAGAGAGACTGGGGTTTGGGGGGACCTTTACCCAGGCTTGGAAGCTAAGATTAAGGGTGGAGGGTGAGGAGGTCTCTCGAGTAAGAGAAGGTGGTCAGGAGATAACACAGTTGTTGAACTTGAACGCAAGGCTCTCTAAAAGGCTTTCCTCTGCCTCGTTCATTTCTGTGTCTGTTAGTCCAGATATTAACTGCAGGAAAAACTGACTTTTGTCTTTCAGAAGCTTCCTGCTAAGAAGCTTCTGAGGCTATGGTCTTCCAAAAAGGAGGAGGAGCTTGGAGTCTCCATTTTCAAGCATCCTCTTTTCTGCTTCTGGGCAGCTTTGCTGTTCTTGGGGGCTGCTAACCAAATCCCGGAAGCATCTAACATTTTCTTCCCCACTCTCTTCCTTCCTGAGAGAACTGCTTTTGTTTTTTCTAAGCTGGTAGGCAAGTTCTGTCCCTGAGACTGATCACTCCAGGGTTCTGGCTGCCTGCTCATGGGCAGTATTTGCTACTTAGGCCAAGGGTTTCAGAGTACTCAACAGGCCCCAAACTGTTTCTGCCTTCCTGCTGATGGAGGAGCCACAGGCAGGTTAGGCCTTGCTCCCACACTCTCTCAGGTGTCTAGAGCATTGTATGCCCAGGAGACCATGTGGTAGAGCACCCATCCCTGCCTCGAGAAGAGAGATAGGGCTCCCATCTCTGCTCCAGCTTGAGAAGCAATTACCATGAAGCTCAGGGTTAGCAGAGATCTATGCATGAAAACATACAGGCAGTTAAAACATTGATCTATCCGAGTTCTCCTTTGAGGTTTTATATCCTCTTACAGAAATTCTGTGACTCACAGTGGTTCCAGATTCAGCCTCCTCATACCTGCTGTTCTCATTCATCCTTTCTGGCTAAGGGATGAGACCCTTATTTCTCATCCCTAAAAATCATCAGCGTAGGCTGCTTCGCTCAGGTGCCACGACAGACAGCCCCTACAGCTGCATAGTTACTAACTTCCCTTTAAAATTAAGAAGAAAACAAAAACAAGCCCATCAGCAAAGGCACTAATTCTTCTCTGCCCTGGCAATGACAGAGCCTCAGAAACAGAAATCCATTTTCCACTGGAGGTCATGAGAGCAAGGAGAGAGTGTGATCTGATCCTCCTAGGCTGGGCAGTAGTAGGCTGACACTGTAAATAGTTTTACACAAAATTTCAGTAAATCGAAAGTTATTTCCTGAAGATCCACCCTGGGTGAGGCTTTGTGTTGACTTTAGAAATCACCATGGGGTTTAAAAAAAAAAAAAATACATTTCTTACATAGCTCCTTCATTGTTCTTAAAGAAAGACATAATTCATGTGCTCAATTTTAAAGTCTTAGAAAAACATGGTTTGGTTTTGGTTTTTTTTTCCCTAGACTTTCCAGGGTTTTCTCTTAGCTTTGTCAGAGTGTGGGGACAGGGCGGGGCCTCCCAGGAGGCACGGATCTCTCTGCAAGGTGGAGGCTGGCCAGGTCTAGGGCCTTCCCAGCAGCAGCAGTGAGGAAGCATACATGTTCCCTCCAGATGTACCGCTTCTAGCTGTGCCCACAGCAACCGTCTTCACTGGTCAATCCTGTGCCGCGTGGTGTGCATTTTCCCCACTGACAATGAATAAAAGGTGTGACTGTGCAAACTTCCTGTCTTCCCTGAGCTAGCTGGGCAGGGCCAGGGTGGGGCAGAGGGAAACAGGCCCAGAAGAGTTCCTCCTTGGGCCAAGCTAGGTCCTCCGTCTAGTGGGGAATCAAGTCATATAACATAGCGGCCCATTTAAGCAACTTCAAAGAAAGAAGGGAAACAGATCATAAAGGGTCCCAGTGGCAGGCAGTTCAGGACATGTGGGTCAGGCTGGGGATGTAGCTCAGTAGAGTACTTACTCAGCATGCACAAAGCCATGGGTTCAGTCCTCCACACTGCTTAAAATGGATATGGTGGCACATGCCTGTAATCCCAGTATTTGGGAGGTGGAAGCAGGAGGATTAAGAGTTCATGGTCATCCTAGACTATTTTACTAAGATCAAGCCGGGTCTAGGATACATGAGTCCTTGTTTAAGAAGCAAAAATATATAAATCTGGGCTTGGAGCTGGAGAGATGGCTTGGCGGCAGTTAAGAGCACTGGCTGGACTTCCAGAAGTCTGAGTTCAATTCCCAGCAACCACATGGTGGCTCACAACCATCTATAATGGGATCTGATGCCCTCTATTGTCATGCAAACACACATGCAAATAGAACACTCATATGCATAAAATATGTAAATAAGCAAATCTTTAAAAAAAAAAAAAAAAGATCTTGGCCTCCAAACTAGAACTGGTAACTGTGGCAACTGTGCCTCTCTCTTTTCAACCATGGGATCATGGGCTTTCAGTTTCTGGGTAATTACTTTGTAGTGTTTGTTTGTTTGTTTGTTTGTTTGAAACAGGGCCCCACTCTGTAGCCCAGCCTGGCCTTGCTCTCCTAATCCTCCTTTGGCCTTCTGAGCTCTGGGATTATAGGAGTGTTCCACCATTCCTGGAAGGATGTTAATGGCAGGAGACATTGGTAGAAAGCATACCAAGAATCCAAATGAGTGGATAGTAACTGATGGTCAGGAGCCAGGCGATGGTCCATATGTTGTTTGGGGGCAAATTAAGAAAAAGGCACTCTTCTGAGTGAAAGTACATATGCAGCTAAGCAGCAAAAGCACCTTTGAATTCACTAGAAAAACATGGTCAGGCATGGTGATGCTCGCTTTTAATCCCAGCACTCAGGAGGCAGAGCCAGGCGGATTTCTGTGAGTTTGAGGCCAGCCTGGTCTACAGAGTGTGTTCCAGGAAAGCCAGGTCTACACAGAGAAACCCTGTCTCAAAAAACAAAAACAAACAAACAAACAAAAAACAGTAGAGCACAGGATGGACTTCAGTCCTCACCTGGCCTGCTGGTCAGAATCATTGCAGTATAAACCTGTTCCACCATCCACAGGAACCCAGCCTAATCCTCGAGAGTTCCCACACTGACCCAGATGTGTAGGAGCAGCGTGGGAGGAAGTGGTGAAATGTTCTTTTCAGAATCCCCCCTCAACAGCCAGAGGGGCTCGGGGGGCAGTGGCAGGTAGGGGGAGCGGCTTCCTTCTGAGACGCTCCATTGCTTTTACAAGGGTTTCCTCAAGGACACCTGGAGAAGGCAGCTTTCTTGGCAGGAAGCAATTAGGACAGAGAAGGCGGCTGACCTGCCTCAGGGTAACCATGAACCAGAGGAGGTGGCTCAGAAGCCTGACTCAGAGAAGCCCAAGAACCCAAAGTTGCTGTTCCCAATAGAAGCCACACTACAGGTCGGGAAGTCCACTCCCCTGTCCTGGGCTGCCTTCTTGTCAAATCCCTCAATCTCTCGCCAGGCAGGTGGATGCACCTCCTGCTTCCAATCTTGCTATCTGCCTCAGCTACAAGCCAGGGTGACCTTTGAAAAGCACCCTTCCTATCATGTTACCCTTTCAGGGGCCCTTCCCCTGAATTATGATCTGTTACTTAAATACCCCTCAAGGCCCTGTGTGATAGGCACCAGCTGACCTTAGAAGCCTTGATCTTAATTTCACATTTTCCTCCAGCACCCTGTGCTGGAGCCACCCTGGATCCCTTCCCTGGGGTCTCTTAGGCCTATGTAGTCCCATAAGCCATTGCTCCTTTCTGGGCCACTGGTTCCCCTCAATCTTTGTGAAGCCTTGCGATCCTCCAACAACAGCCTCTCATGTTTACACAGTCCATCCCAGTCAGCAGACCTTCCTGTGTGGTTCCCAGGTAGCCAGGCCAAACACATTTATATTGGTGAAATTATTAAGGCCACTCCACGTAGTTAAAAGGGAGGTTTATTTTGTGGGGTAACTTACAAATGAAGGGGTAGGTCGCAGAGTCTGGCAAAGGTATAGGGTAGTCCGGCAGCGTTCTCTGGAGAACTCTGCTCGGTCCACCTCTAGCGTCCCGCGTCCCGGAACCAAGAGAGCAACCTCCTCCTGCTCCTCGATCTTCCGCTCCCTCCTCTGCCCCGCCTTGTGGGCGTGATCATTACTGAAGCCTCAATGGGTGTTGGAACTTCCAGGCCAATGCTGGGATGGCTACCCACTACACATTTAAGTCTCTCTAATGGTTTGGATATGAAGTAGGGACCTAGCTAGAGAAAGTAGGTCACCAGGGGTGGGTCCTTGTGGGTACAGTGTCCCTCGTCACCTTCCCTGCCCCTCTGGTCCACATGAGAAGTGTCCCACTCCCAGGACACTCTGCCTCTTCGTGGAATCAGAAACAGCAGGTGTTTGTTCCAGCTTTGCTGGATTGTCTAAAACTATAAACCAGAGTCAAATCTTAAGTCCTTTAACTTGTTTCCGATGGGTGATTGGTCACAGCTAGACAAAAGTGACAAATGAGATCTGCTGTCCTCAAAGGACAGGAATGAAGGCTCAGAGCGCGGCTGTTCTACCTGGGGGCCTGATCTCAGATGTGTTGACATCCAGGCCACTGCTTAGAGAGCTTTCTCAGCTGTGGGGGTAAGCCCAAACCAGAATGTGAAAGGGGCTGGCAAGCCGAGGGTCTTCCCTGGTGGAGATAGTAAGAGGTAAAAGACAAGCGGGGCGATGGTTACATGAAGACACGGTACATGTCTCAGCTCTCACTAAATACCGGCCAATGGCGCCGAGCCCGATGGGGAAGGAAGCCCAGGGGAGCTGCTCAGGTATGTGGATGTCCTGGGACCGAGAGGGTGTGTTCACAGTTTATCATCTGAAAAGGTGCTAGACATCAAGAGAAGGAACAGCTGGAATGCAGGAAGGCAAAACAAAGGAATCCCTACAGCCAGCTCTTGGGGAGGACCGTGCAAGCCAGGAGACCAGCCAGAAATCCAGAGGATCGAAAGAACAGTTGAGGATCAGTTCTCAAACCCTTCACACAGGCTCTGGGCTAAGCTCTGAAAGGGACTGAACATAAGTCAGGGCAGGTCCTTTGATGGCAAGGAACAGACACCTTAGTCCTGTTGGCATGAGTAAGGAGGCTTGGGCTAGGCAGGGCTTCTGTTTACAGGTGAATCCAAGTACGGGGCAGGGAGCATGCATCCCTACAGTCTCAGTACTCTTGAGTTTGAGGCCAGCTTTGGCTACATAGTGAGTTCTAGGACAGCTTTAGCAATGATGTAAGACTCTGTCTAAAAACAAACAAGAGAAAATAAATGAGCAAAAACACAAGCTTGCCAGGTGGTGGTGGCACATGCCTTTAATCCCAGCACTCGGGAGGCAGAGCCAGGCGGATCTTTGTGAGTTCGAGGCCAGCCTGGTCTACAGAGCGAGATCCAGGAAAGACGCAAAGCTACACAGAGAAACCCTGTCTCAAAAAACCAGAAAAACAAAAAACAAAACAAAACAAAAACTCACAAGCTAAAGGAGTTTAAGCAAACATGGCTTTTTTGGCTCACATAATTAGAAGCTCGGGTCCCACTGGGTCTGGAAGCTCAACATTTCACCCTTTCTCACCACCTGCTCTCCCTACTCTCTCCTTCACCCTCCCCCATCTCTCCAACTTCACTGACCTAGACGGGCTTCTCTGCATTCTTTCACTTGCTCACATAGTTCCCCAGTTAAGACCTCCAAATGGGATAGCCTAGCATGGTGTCACATGGTTGATCCCAGCAGTCACAGGCAGAGGCAGGAGGATGTCTGTGAGTTTGAGGCCAGCCTGGTGTACATATGAAGTTCCAGGACAGCTAGGACTACATAGGAAGATGCTATATAAAAAACAAACAAACAAAACAAAACAAAACAAAAAAGACAAAACCCAAGGGAATTTAAAAAAAAAAAAAAAGGCTCCCGGTATCCATGTGACTGCCCAGAAGGGGCAGTACAATCATCCCCTATCAGTCAGTAAGTGCAGGGAAATGGTGGACCCAGTCTCAGAACACGCTGCTCCCTGAGTATTGGAGAGACCCGGCTTGTTGGGAAAGGCTGAGGAAAGTGGTCACATGAAGCAAAGCCGACAGGCACCACCTTTCTTTTATTGAACTGCGGGAAGAACTCCACAGAAAACAAGCAGCTAACCTGTTTTCAGGACCCCAGCTCTGCTTCAGGGAATTATTTATTATCCACTTCGCAACAACACCCTGCTTTATTCAACCTTTACATGGAAATCTGGAAATAGCCACGGTAGGCAGGCCTCAATAAATTGTCATGAGCAGAGGCAGATCCCTGTCAGGGCAACAGGTTTCTCTCATGGGGTCCTCTGTCCACCTTTGCCCACATCCACCCACAGAGACTTCTCTGCCCACATGCCCTCTGTTTTAGATGGAGTATAACACTGTGTGGAGGTCATCTAGGCCTTTTGGGAGATGGTTACACTTCATCCTCGGTCATGCCTGAGATTGACCACCCAACCCCCAAGTCTAAAGAGACAGAAATTTGACTGGCCCAGGTCATCTTTTCAAGACAAATTACTGGGGATGAATTACTTTTATGTAAATAAAACACTCATCCCCATCCATTCCAGTCTGGAAAAGTATACCTCGAACCTACTTCCCCCAATTTATTTTTTATTTTATTTTATTTTATTTTATTTTTGGTTTTTGGAGACAGGGTTTCTCTGTGTAGCTTTGGAGCCTGTCCTGGAACTCTCTTTGTAGACCAGGATAGCCTCGAACTCACAGAGATCTGCCTGCCTCTGCCTCCCAAGTACTGGGATTAAAGCTTGCGCCACTACCACCCGGGCCCCCAATATATTTTCATTTTATTTTTAATCTCCCTTCTCTTCTCACCCAAATCTGTTACTGCTTTTCCAGAGGAGTATGGCTATTCACTCCAGCTAAAAGGCAACACCCAAAGTGATCTCATCCAAGGCCAGCCTACTGAACCGCTGAGCTCACTAGGGTTACATGCAGGTGTGTGGGTGATGGTTATTGCAGGAATCTGGGCAACTCAGTAAAACTGTAACGTTGGAGTTTCCAGTGCAGCTTGTAGGCAGCTACATCACCAAAGATGCTCTCTTCTCCCGATTTACTTTGCTATTTATATCATTGGGAGGGGACCCCCAAGTCTGTAAATTTCCTGGACTTCCTGAGCCTTGCAAGTTCCTCCGAACCACCCAGGAGGGAATGTTTCACCAGGAGGAAAGTTAGGAAACAAAGTTTACTTGGGGGCTGAACAAAGCTGCACTCTTTCCCAGGTCCCAGGCAAAGGACGGCCCCAGCTAGGCCAGTGTTTTTCACGCGTATCCTATCGACCTCTGAGAGGTGGCTATGCCTTGGGAGAGATGGTACAGGGTTCTTCACCAACGTGGACAGTACCCTGAAATTCCAAAATGCTAGGCTATAATTCTTTGGGTCCCAGACCCCATTCCTCCCTTTCCTTCTTCCTTCACAACTCTAACCACCCGCGACATGGAAGTGCACGCCCTCTGCTGGCAGACAGGGGAGCAGACATGAACCGGGTCAGAGTCCCTTGGAATCTCTTTTGACTGCGTCGCCCACTAAGCGAGCATAACATCGCCTTGGATTCAAGAGCCTCTTCGCCTGTGTGTGGAAGACCTGGCTCCCACACTTGCCCCCACCTGTAATGAGGACCCTGTTCATAAACGGAGCTGTCTATTCACCACTTCTCTGGGTCTAAGGATGTCCCGGGATTTGAGAAAAGGCGGCTGATTGTACACGGAGTCCCAGGATGCTGGCGACAAGGGGCAAGCGGCCTGTTAGCTTGGAGGAGTGCTTACCTATTCATTTTCTGGGAATCACCGTGTTAGTGGGGAAGTTGTTAGGCTTCCTCCTTTCTCGGTACCCTTGAACTTCATCCCTACAACCCTGAACCCGCAGCACCCTACAAACCCGGCTCCAGCCGGCCTGCTCCGGAAAACAGGCGTCACTGCCCCCCATTTGCTTCGGACTTGGCTCAGCCGCCCCCTAAACGCCAGCGGCCGTTTGAACCTGCTTGTCCCCCACCCTCGGCGGGCGGGGCGGACTCACTCGCACTCCCTCCCGGCCCTGCCCGCCTGCTTCTCCCGCCCGGGACGCGCCTCCCTCCTGCAACCCAGTCCTGTGAGCCCGGCGTCTCCGCTGCCTCCTGCTCCCGCCTGGCCGGATCCGATCCGAACCCGAGCATGGAACCGGGACAGCCCCGGGAGGCCCGCGAACCCGGGCCAGGGGCAGAGACCGCCGCGGCGCCGCGCTGGGAGGATGCCAAGACTTTCTATGACAATCTCTCGCCCAAGAAGAAACCCAAATCGGTAAAAAGCAGGGATTGGGTTTGGGGGACACTGGACGGGCCATTTCCAGGGAGGGGTCTCAACCCTCTGGAAAGGGACTCGTGGAGCCCCTCCCGGAGGGGACACAGCTCCTCCGCCCCAGAATGTGCCCGGCAGTTGGCTCAGGCTCCAGTTTATTTTGGGAGCTCTGCTCTGGTGGCAGTGGTTTTTTTTCCCCCATCCCGGGCTCAGGTTCCACGCCAAGATCCCCCTCCCCCATGCTGTCATCAGGGGCCTATCCCCTCGCGGAGCTGGCAACCCCGGACGCAAGGACTGCACTTGTTGGCAGAGCTGGTCAGCAACCCGGGCAGCAGCGCCCCGGGCTCAGTAACTGGACTCTAAGAACCCCGCTGCTGGCTTTGCTCTCAGGTCCCCTGCGTCAGTGCGGCCAGCTCGGCTTCCCAAGTCAAGCCTCGGCGCTTGGGCTCTAACTGGAGACCCTGGGGAACCAGAGGGGTCGCTCTTCCTGTATCTTAAAGAAACTGCTACTCTCTCCAGGCTCAGGGCTTCGCTCCCAATGCTGGGCTTTGCACCCTAGACAATGCCTGTGACTGGCGGCGGGCATCACATCAGCCCTTTGCAACTTCACACAGAGGCAAGAATTCCTCTTCCTCTATTGGACAAGTTCACGATAACTCGGCCTTGTTCATGCCACCACCTTAGACCTAGTAGCTCGGGCCAGGAATTGAGAATAGAAACTGGCCCAGAGGCATCACACAAGGAACTCCGTTCTGTCCTTAAAGCATCCCACTCTTCACTCCAGTGACTTTACCCAGGAGGTCCCTCCACGCACCTCTAGGCCTTCACTCATCCTGGTGACTGAGATATTAAGCAGTGCCTTGCCTGTCTTCAGTGTTTTCTGTGTGCCCACAGAGGCTATAGAGATGGTGGATGTTCAGGTAAAAGATCCCAAAATGGTACTTGGGAGCATAGAGGAGGGGCCGACTGCCTCCAGGAAGGCTTTGGGGAAATGGCATTTGAACTGTCTTAAAGCTTCAGTGGGTGTGGCCTGGGGACAGCGAGGGAGGGAATGGTTGAAAGGCAAGGAGCTGTCTTTGAAGCTGAGGACCTTGTTCAGAATCCATACTGAGTGGGAAATGCAAGGTTGTTGAGAGAAGGACCCACAAAGGCTCCCAGCCCAGGGACAGCCCTGCAGAGTACCTTGTGAAGGGGCCTGGACTTATTTAGTGGGGCTGAGGCTTTCTTACTGGGTTCTGTGGAGCACCAAGTCTCAGGCAGTCTTCAGAGCTGGGAATCCAATTTATTTTCTTTCTTCTTAAAAAAAAAAAATACTCTAACTGGAAAAAAAAAAAAAAAAAGCAGCTCTTCCCATTTTCAAGTATTTAGTGGTGCGAATCAGGACTGTGCAGAAACATAAAAATAAATAAATTGGCTGGCTCCTGAAGCTTAAGTCTGTGGTATCGTCCTAACTCCCGCTTTCAAATGCATTGTTATCCAAATTGTTGTATTCATTGGTTAGTTTTGTAACCAATACATTCATGTAGATAGGTTGGTGGGTAGGGAGATATCACATCTGAATTGTAAAATAGACTTAAAGCAATTATATAGTTGGCTAATATTACATATTAGGGTTCTGCCTAAGAATTCATTTGACTAAAAGGTCAACCTGCCTTTTAAAAATATGAAAATCATAATGGAACTGCTGCAGGATCTTTTTTGTTTTTATAAGCAGGGATTAACTTGGTTTCACTTTGATTTTATAAAGATGACACTGGGCTGTTTATCGGGTGGATTGGAAAGATTGGGTCTGGCCGCCGTCATGCCAGTGAGATGGCAAAGCAAGACTAATGTCCTGGCCTGAGGGACGAGGAGGAGACAAATTCTGGAAAGCAGGAGTAAATCTTCAGTGTTCAAAAATCCATTTCCTCCCCAAGCGTCAGAGAACCAGGCTATGGTCAGTCACGGCCCCTTCATCAGCCCTTGAGCCCTTGTCTGATGAGGTGATGCTCCCAGCTCCTGTTCCTTTCTGTCACAGCCCTCCTTTCTTCCCACAGGCTATTTTGGTGGTTGCAAGCCTCATGGGCCCCACTGGGGCCTGGCCTGGGCTCATTTCAATTCCCAGGCATTTGAGTAAAATATTTAACCTAGTCAAGGCCATCAGTGGCCCTCACCCAGAACTATCCTGTCCTCCTCTCTCCCAGCATCCCTCCTATGGTCTTCCAGAAATAGCAGTTTATTTGGCTGTGTTCCTATCTTGACTGCAATAGACAGATTGCTGGTCTAAGCGGGAGCTCCTTGGGCAGACCAGTGGCACTGGGAGACGCTCTGTTAATTCTTCACCTTCACCCCAAAGCCACAGCGATCAGTCTGAGTCTCAGAGAACTGACAAGACCATGGCTCTCTGCAGCTCAGTACTCTTAGGCTGAGCCCCTAGGCTGTTTTGACCCAGTTCCTAGCCTTGAAGTGGACGTTCTGATTTTGGTGCACATCACAACATATGACTTGGGTGTTAAGAGACCTGGTCAAGCACAAGAGGGTCAGTCTGCAAGTGCTCAGCTTCTCCAGGCTCTGGATCGACTCTGTCACCCATTTCTTCAGACCTGCTTGGAGGCTGGACAATCTATCAGCGTGACTTGAGTAGAAGGCAGGGGCCTGTCCTGGGGACCATCATTCTTCAGGGGAAGAGTACCCCACCATGAAGCATCGCAGGATGAGGACACAATGCTTCTCATCATTTCTCCCAAATATGGTTAGTGAAGCTGGGTTGTGTCCAGGGAAGCTATTGAAGGAAGAAAAGGCAGGATTTTCTGGGAGACTAGTACCAGGGAGGCTGTTATGTGGATAGAACCCAAACTAGAGACTCAAGACTTGAGAGCCCATCTTGACTTTTTTGTGTGACCTAGTATAAGAACCCTGACCCTCTCTAGCCCTATTTCCTCATCTGTGAGAGGGAAGTAGATACTCCTGGGGCAATCAAGACATTTGTCTTGCAAATGACCTGGAGTACGATCTGAGGCAGTTTGGGTAACTCAGCTAACTGAGACCCAAGTCCCAGCAATCTGGCGGGGACTATGGGACCGAACGAAAGTGAAGAACAAGGCTTTGACTGACTGCGTTGTGTGAATGATGACTCTGTCTGAAGCTCCCAAGTGCTGACGAGGTTGGGAAATGCCCACTGGACATATGGACATGCAGGTGGTCAGAAACTGGCAAAATTGGGTAGAATCTCAGAGGAGGGGCACCTTTACCACTCTTGTCTTCCACGGGCCCTACTGGCCACCTCTACCATCTTTGTTAAAGTTAAAAGCTGAATGCGAGCTGTGGTCAGCTAAACAACTTTGCAGAAACCTTTGGGCTTTCCCTTCCTGTTTTGAGGCTCTGAGGTTTCATTGGCCATTATCCACAGGAAATGCTTAACTTCATTAAAATTAAGTGAATTTAGGGACCGAGGAAATGGCTCACTTGGTAAGCCTGGCACACAAGCACAAGGAACCTGAGTTTGGGTCTCCAGCAGCGGCATCAAAGCCGTGTGTGCTGGTGTGTATGAGTCAGCGAGTGGAGAAATCTATCTGGAGCTCAGGGCTCACTGGCCAGTAAGTGCTGCAGGCTTAGTGAGAGGCCCTGTCACAAAAACAAAAACAACATGCAGTGGACAGTAGTAGAGGAAGACACTGCCATTCACTTCTGGGCTTCACACTCGAACATCACTCATACATACACACATTTGTGGGTTGTTGTTTTTTTTTAAGATTTATTTATTTATTGTACAGTATATAATCTGGCTGCTTATACTCCTGCATGCACGAAGAGGGTGCCAGATCTCATTATAGATGGTTGTGAGCCACCATGTGGTTGCTGGGAATTGAACTCAGGACCTCTAGAAGAGCTGCCAGTGCTCTTAACCTCTGAGCCATCTCTCCAGCCCCCCACACATTTGTTTTCTAAAGCACGTGAAGTTAATTTCAAATCTTAGCATCACCTGTCACATTTGAAGTTACTGCACAGCCACCCAGCACAGTTTATAGAGTATTTCCATAGAGTCCCAGCTTCTAGAGCTGCCCAGGTCACAGAGAAGTGGTGTCTATACATTCCCTGCACACCCACATTCTGAGTTTCTCCAGCTGCTGTCCATGGTGGCATGATCCTCTCCCCTTCTTCTAAAGGAAGATACTATGAATCTCTTGCAAAGAGAATTGTCAGAAGCTCCTTGGGGACAGAGATCAATCCTATCTTGCTTCCTAACGCGTCCCCAGCTTAGCATCACTCAATGCTGCCAATCAGTTGGAGCCTAGCAGTGGGTTAAATAAATCATCCACAAGATTATCATGAACAAGCCATGGTGTTAGGTCCGCTTCTAAGTCTTGCCTTCAGTTTGAGCCTCTCTCTTCTCATCTGTAAAGGATCACAACCCTAGGACTGTCACAGAGAAGTGGTGTCCATGACCTCCCTGAACACCCGTATTCTGATCTTCCCCAGAAATCAGTCAGGGTCCAGCTGCTGTCCATGGTGACATATTCCTCACCCCATCCTATCCAAGTCAGATGTCTTCAGCCATTCTAGTTACTGTAGCAAAGTGCTACAGACTGATGACTTACATTGTAAACAATAGAAATTTCTTTCTTCCAGTTTGGGAGGCTGGATGTCCAAAAATAAGGAGCCAGAAGATTGGAGTCCTTTTTCTCATTTAAAGATGGCAACTTCTAGCTAAGTCCTTATGCGGTCAAGGCAAACTCTGGTGACTTTTTTCCCCTAAGGAAAGCCCTAACCACTCCCAAAGGCTCTACCCCTTAATATTATCACACTCAGGATTATACTTCAATGTGAGATTTGGGGGGATACATTCAGATATTTGGGAAGAAGTGCTAGGACCCTCTTGTGAGGAGGCTCCTTTAAAGTCCAGCCCCTAAGTATCCTCCTGATCTCCTCTACACCCTCCCCTGCCCTGGCTCACTTTTGTGAAGGCTTTGAGCTTGTGCTCACCAGTTCTTGTGGCCTCCTCCTTTAAGGTCTTCCTCAAAGGCCTCCTCTCCCCTCATGACTTCCTCTTCCAGTCACCAAGACCTTGCTTCCACCTCCTGTCCCATCCCTTTGCCTCTTTGTTCTGTTTGCTTGTCTTCTCCCCATGCCCTGATGAGCTCTGAGGGCCGGAGCCCTGTCTTCCTCCTGGAACCCTTCCTCAGCAGACTCTGTAGAGAAACCAACCGCGATGGAGAGCCAGAGCAAGGGCTTGCGTTAACTAGACAGAGGCTGTGGGAGATGGCACAGTGAGCAAAGGGAACATCATGTTCAGGGTCAGAGGAGAAGGGAAGGTATGCTAAGACACGAGCAAGGTGAGATTGAGCAAAGCTGGGGAAGGGGAAGCAGAGAGCAGAAAGGAAGCAGAGGTCTGTGGCAAAGGACTGTCTGCTTGACTCCGTACCACTGACGAGATGGGCTGGGATCAGGTCTGCACTTTAGACAGACCCTCTGACAATGTGGATAGGGTAGAGGTGATGGTGGCCTGGGCTGTGGAGGAGAAGAAAAAGTGGGTGGATCCCAAGTATGGTTGGCTTGGACACTAATCAATGTGTAAGGGCGTGGGGAAAGGGCAGGGACAGGGAAGTGAAGGTTTACTTCCTGGTTTCTTCTGTCTGTTTATGAAGTGGTAATCTGGATGAGTAGATGGTGGTGCTGAGCACAGATGAGGAAAAGGCGGGGGGGGGGGGGGGGGAGGTTGGGGGGGGGGGGGGGGAAATTCAGCCTCAGACATGGTAAGTTGGAGTGTCTGTTGGTTGACTGGGGCAGTTTATATGTGAATCTGCAGCTCAGGAAGCAGCAAATCCAGGCTGGAGATTAAAAAAAAAAAAAATTATGTAATTACTATGTTTCTGGGCTCTAATTTCTTCCTGAGGGCATGCAGATCTTCTTTCATAATGGAAACCATTGGGGAGTCATCTCAATGTGGCCACACTTTGGCTATATACATTGTACTCATTTTTCTGTGGTGTCCAGATGGCCAACAATATTGCAAGCTCCCCAAGGGCATGCTCCTCCTTCCCATCACACTCCCAAATAAGGAGCCAGTCTCCAGCAGGAACCAGCCCTGAGTTGCCTCTGCCCAAGGCTGACTTTCTTTGGACCAGAGCCTTGGCCTTCTCCACATCGCCGGGTCCAGGAAGGGCTTGCCCACATGCACCTGCCTCAAGGTGAGTCTGAGTAATGACCTGTCCTACTGTTCCTCTTGTAGCCAAAGCCTCAGAACGCAGTAACCATCGCTGTGTCCTCCAGAGCCTTGTTCCGCATGGATGAGGAGCAGAGGATTTACACGGAGCAGGGTGTAGAGGAATATGTACGCTACCAGCTGGAGCATGAGAACGAGCCCTTCAGCCCTGGACCAGCCTTCCCCTTTGTGAAGGTGAGGGGCAGTTCCTGCAGCAGCCCACATGATGCCTTTGTAAGAAACTGCCTGGGAGAGGCAAACCCCACAGCTAGCAGACTGAGACTTTGTGGGAAGAAGAAGCCACCATCCTCGGGACTGATAGAGCCCTAGAATGGGTAACCAGTTTGAAGATCGGTCACCCATTCACCCACCTTTCATGACGTGCCTCTGAGTAGTGAACAACCCACACAATGGTAGGAAATGGCATTAGAGGGTGGTGGTGTGCACAGATCTCATTCCAAATCAAGCCTGCCCCTGGCCTCCCCTTTTCTTTCTCACTGGATCCCTGGCCACCAACTGGGACTCTGAAATGGAGTTTGTTCTCTCCCTTCCAGGCCCTGGAGGCTGTGAACAAGCGGCTTCGGGAGCTGTATCCTGATAGCGAGGATGTTTTTGACATTGTCCTCATGACCAACAATCATGCTCAAGTGGGAGTCCGTCTCATCAACAGTATCAACCACTATGGTAAGTAAGCGTGAGGGGAATGGCCACGGGATGCCCCAAGCACACACTCCCTGGGGGAAGGCCACACCTTTGCAGGGTCAGGCTGGGTCAGGCTCTACAGACTGCCATCCTACACCCAGTGATGTTCTACTAACCTGGCATTGTATTGCATTTTTAACCTGGTCTTTTAAAACAAAGAAGGCTGGGGTTGCAGTCCAACTGGTAGAGTGCTTACCTAGTAAGAAGCAAGTCCTGGGCTCAATCTCCAACATTGCATAAAAACTAGGTATGGTAATGCATGCCATGCATCTAATACCTTCACTCGGGAGATGAAGGCAGGAAGACCAGGAATTCAAAGTCTTCCTCAGCAACATAGTGAGTTCAAGGCCAGCATGAGATACAATGAGACCTTGTTTTCAAACAAAGAAACAAGGAGCTGGGAGTGTGGCTTAATTGGTAGAGTGTTTGCCCAGCATGTATGAAGCCCTTTGTTAGATCCCCAGCACCGCATTAAAAAAACAAACAACACCAAATGAGTCCCAGGAAAGGCGCAAAGCTACAGAGAAACCCTGTCTCAAAAAAGCAAGCAAACAAAACAAACAAACAAACAAAAAACCTAAGTCGGTTGGTGGTGGTGCATGCCTTTAATCTCAGCACTTGGGAGGTAGAGGCGGGAGGATCTCAATGAGTTTGAGGCCAGCCTGGTCTACAAAGCAAATTCCAAGGCAGCCAGGACTATTACACAGAGAAATGCTGTATCAAAAACAAAACAAAACAAACAAACAAAAAACCAAGAAGGCATGTTGGCATACGAACCCACAATCCCAGCAGCTGTGCAGTCAGTGTGTCAGTAGCACATTTTCAGATACATAGTAAGTTTAAGGTTGGCCTAGGCTACATGCAAACCTGTCTCAAAAAAAAAAAATAAAAATAATATGCCGGGCGGTGGTGGCGCACGCCTGTAATCCCAGCTCTTGGGAGGCAGAGGTAGGTGGGTCTCTGAGTTCAAAGCCGGCCCATACTACAGAATGAGTTCCAGGACAGCCAAGGGCTACACAGAGAAAAACTTTGTCTAGACAAACAAACACCAACAAAAACCTGTAAAAATAAAACAAACATGGCCAGGCGGTGGTGGCCCACGCCTGTAATCCCAGCACTCGGAGGCAGAGGCAGGTGGATCTCTGTGAGTTCGAGGCCAGCCTGGTCTACAGAGCTAGTCCAGGACAGGCTCCAAAGCTACAGAGAAACCCTGTCTCAAAAAACAAAACAAAAAAAGAAAGAAAGAAAGAAAGAAAGAAAGAAAGAAAGAAAGAAAGAAAGAAAGAAAGAAAGAAAACAAAACTGGTTTGAAATGCTGCCGGGTTACAGGTCGTTTGTCCGTGGCCCATTTCTGGCCACTCATGGTTAATCAACATAACTGGCTCATAAAATTCCTGGATATTTAATAGCTGACTCTTGCAAGCTGGCACAAGCCAGCTGCAGCCCACGCCAGACAGGCCTCAGTCCCTGTGTAACAGAGAAAGGAGTTTACTTTCTCTGTGCCTCAGTTTCTCTAACTGTAGGAGACTAGCAAGCCTCATGAGGCTGATGGGAGAATCGGGCTGTCCAGTTACGATTGAAAGTTCTGAGTCTCTTGGAGCAAGCTTCCCGTGAAGGGAACCATTGTCAGCTCTAGAATGACTCAGAACCACGGAGCAGGAAGGAAAAGCGAACCCAGAAAGGCCAGGATCCAAGTCCCGGTGACCTCTCTTGGGCTTGTGTTCTCTCTGGGCCAAAAGGCTCTTGTGCTTCTTTAGCAAGTCGTTTCCTGGTTTCTTCTGTAGCTGCAGTTCCGGGAAATCCGACTGCTTCCAGGTCCCTTCCGGCCTCCACAGGCACCAGGCATGCACAGGGGCATAGGCACACATGCAGGCAAAACACCCAAATACATAATAAATGTTAAAAAGGAGCAACCAGGGACTGGAGAGACGGTTAAGAGCACTGGCTGCTCTTCCAGAAGACCCGGGTTCAATTCCCAGCACCCACATGGCAGCTCACAACTGTCTATAATTCCAGTTCCAGGGGGACCCAACACCTTCACACAGACGTACATGCAGGCAAAACACCAATGCACATAAAATAAAAATAAATAAATCATAAAAAAAAGAAAAAACCCACCAACACCAACCCATCTATCTTTCTAGCTTTACAAGATTTTGTTTCAACAGCCAACAACACCGTTTGATGTTTCTTTTACTTTAATTTACTTAATTTTGATAGAAGATCTTACTATGTAGTCCAGGCTGGCCTCAGACTTGAAAGCCTCTTACCTTAACCTTGCCAGCATTGGATTTTCAGACATTGTAGACACGTGCTATCATTTCCTTTTTTTTCCTTTTGAGACAGGGTATCTCTGTTAAACTCTAGCTGTCCTAGAACTTGCAGAGTTCTGTCTGTCTCCGCCTCCTGAGTTCTGGGATTTAAAACAGTCACTACACCTGGCTTCACTACCTTTGTTAAAAAAATTTTTTTTTTAACTTGCATGCGTATGTATGTGTCTGTGTGTGTCTGTGAGTGAATGCCACACCACAGGTGTGAGGGTGCCTTTGAAGGTGAGAAGAGGCATCGGATTCCTTGGGGCTGGAGTTACAGACAGTTGTGAGCTGCCTGCCATGTGGGTGCTGGGAACCGAACTCAGGTCTTCTGGGAGAACAGCAAGTGCTACTGACCGCTGAGCCGTCTCTTCAGCTCCTATTCACCACTTTAAATTGTATTTATCTATTTATCTATCTAGCTATTTATTTATTTTGGGTGCTGGGGAATGAAAGCAGGGCCTCTGTAGGCTCTGTGTGTTCAGTCTCCAGTCAGCATTTTATAACACTAATTTCAAATTCCTAAGTGGGAGGCTGATGGTAACAGTATTTAACCACAGGTGCTGAGAGATCAGAATAGGCAACACTCTGTGCTTGAGGAGGGCCCTGGGGACCTCTGTGGAGTCAAGTCCCTTGCCTGTTGTGGACGGTGAGGAGGACAACAGTCCTGTATAAGGGACTTGGGTAGTCGCCGAGAGTAGCAGCCACTTGTCAGCCAGCAACTATTTACAGACAGGTTTTGCAGCCATGGAAGCAAGCTACCCAGGTTGGACTCTGATTGGCTCAGCTGGGTCCAGAGTCTGCCCCTATCCAATCAGCTGTGACCAGGAAGATAGGGTCTCCCGTCCATCTTTTGAGGCCACTGACTAGGAGGGAATGTTGTGAACCAGGGGCTTTCTCCAGATGTGTGATCATTTCGTGTCCTTGATGAGAGATGCAGGGGAAATGCTAGGCTGAAGCAGAGGGTCACTCTGCGGCCCCACCGCTCAGATCCAAGATGGCTCACACAAGGCACAGAGAGACTATTCTGAGGCCTGAAGTTTGACCCTGGCCTCATCTGGAGACTCTCTCCCTCCACAGACCTGTTCATTGAGCGATTCTGCATGACAGGTGGGAACAGCCCCATCTGCTACCTCAAGGCCTATCACACTAACCTCTACCTGTCAGCTGATTCGGAAAAAGTGCGGGAAGCCATTGATGCAGGTAAGTCAGAATGAGGAAGGAGACTATGGGAACACCTTCCCATACATAAAGTGGTCCCGAGTGGGGAGAAGCCTGGTCCTGAAGCTCTGAACAAGTGCTGGTGTGTCTTGTAAAGTGAAAACAAAGCCCACCTGAACCTCTTTCTTATCTCCCTCCCTATAGTGTAAATCATCATCACCTAGCCTTCTGTTTCCATAGAAACTTTCCTTACAGCCCAGAAAACTAATGCTTTCTCAGATGACTCTGGGCTGATGGGAGTTCTGATTCCTGTGTGATCGGGAAGCTTCCATCCATCACTGGGCCAATGAGAAAGAGGGAACGTTCATATTTAGCCCAGCCTGAGTGGTAGGCTTTCCAAAATGATCATCTCCCACAGCTGGGCTGGCCAGTGCTGTGGTGAGTTTAGGGGATGCAGCTACAAGTCTTGACAATGAGAAATCCATTCCCTGTGCCCCTTTCAAGGGGCAGTTTGGGGTGACAGACATGGTCTCGGGCCTCCCAACAGGAGTCCACGGAAGAGGGAAGACTGACTGCCTATTTGCCTGAGTGTATACTCAGGCTGGACACTCAGGGTCCCTCTGCCAACTACCCCCTTTCCCTTCCATGTTGGTGAGGCTTTCTTTAGCCAGGACCCAGAGAGCATGTCCCTAGACACATCACACCCTTTGTTTGGGGATTCTGAACTAACTAACCTGTAGGTGTGCCACTGTATATCTGGAATTTGACTTTTAGTCTAGGGAGAGTGGTTAGATGGATGTCCTGCTCAGAGCAGGAGGTTCTGGGTCATCTTGGCATTAGGTTGACAGAGCTGAGAAGGTATGGAGCCTGATACTCAGGAACTGGTCCTACCCTGGGCTCCCTTAGGCTAATGAAGCCGCTGTAAGACCTGTCATTCTACCTCTTACCAGAGCTCTGTGGAAGTCTACCTCCGAGACCCTAGATCCCCAAGGAGCAGGGTTGAAGGGGCCTTTAGACAGATGAAGACTGTTGAGGGGGATTCAGCTGATTCTAACTGGAGCCTTGGCCCCTGTGGGTGTTCTTGCATCCCGAAGAATCCCTGGTTTCGGAAAGTGTATATGTGTGTGTGTGTGTGTGTGTGTGTGTGTGTGTGTGTGTATGTATACACACACACACACACACACACACACACACACACACACACATATATATATATATATATATATATGTATATATATATATATATATATTATCACAAGCAGTTTATACTACCTCCCAGGACCAAGCTCATTATCTCACAGTCTGAACCAATCAACTTCAGTGCTTGGTGGCTGTAGAAAAGGTGTCCACACCCACCTATCCCTGCTGCAGCCTGAGAGCTCAGCCTCATACGGACTGGAGAGAGCCTTAACTTTACCTTGGCCCAGAGAAAGTATGTAACTTGGGATCAATAGTGAGGGAGTAGCCCCACCTCAAGGCATGCTTCCCAGTCTGCGGCAGGTCGACATAGGGTGAGGAGCTCCAGAAAGAACAGGGATATAGGAATTCAGTGCTCCCAGCCAAGACTTGTTTGGCTAGTCCACACCATCATGCTCTTCAGTGTTAAAGTGTTCAGATTTCTTCATGCTGGCTGGTAAATAGATCTTCAGTGTCTTCCTGCCCAAGGATACCTCCAGAGCTCTTCACAAAGATGCTATTGGGGAGGTAGACTTTAGACCTTGATGGGGACCCTCAGAGCGACCCCTCAAAGCTGTAGCTGCGGCACATTCTCACAGCCAGTATCCTTGGACCACCCATGTTAGAATGCTCCCAATATCAGCCCTTGCTAGACTTGCCTTTAGCCCTGGGGATGCTGGCAGAACAAGGACAGCATGCGACACCTTCTCCTGTGCCCAGGCAGACAACACTTACCTCTCTCTGTGCAGGAATTGCAGCTGCCACCATCTTCAGCCCCAGCAGGGACATAGTTGTTTCCCAGAATCAACTCCGCGTGGCCTTTGATGGGGACGCAGTTCTCTTCTCTGATGAATCCGAGCGCATCGTCAAGGCCCACGGGCTGGACAGATTCTTCGAGCATGAGAAGGCCCATGAGAACAAACCTTTGGCACAGGTGCTCCACATTCCCAGAACTCCTGAATAACCCCTCATTTCCCAGAACCTGGCCTGGCCTGAACTCCCACTCAGGGCCAAAGCCAGGCTACGCCCACATTCCCACCAGGTCCTCTTACCAAGTCTCAAGCCTCCCTCCCTGTCTTTGGTTTTCGAGGCAGGCAGGTTTTCTCTGTGTAGATCTGCCTGCCTCTGCCTCCTGAGTTCTAAACCTCTCTCTCACTTGGCCCCTGGCTCTTTTCAATGAGACTCTGCTCCTTCATTGAGTCCCACCCCCTCACTCAAGTCTGGTCCCCCACTTCTTGGGGCCTCTAAACAGCTCTCCAAGCATCTCTGAAGCCTCCTTGCTTTGTTCCTCTAAACTCCTTTCTGAGGTCTCCATCCCCTCTCAGAAACCCCCACACCCACTCCTGGTCTTCAGCTCTTCTCTGAAGTCCCCATTCCTCCTAAAAACCTGAACCCACGCCCCCCACCCCGATCCACTGTTCTTTCCCTGTAATCCTCAGCTCCTCTCTTCAGATTCCCTTCTGAGTAAGTTCCCATCCCTCCAGAAGCCTGTTTCCTTCACTGGGAGACAAGAACACTCACTAGTGTGGGGAGCTCTAGGGTTTGCCATGCCTTAGTTAAGTGGCTCAGGGAACCTCATCTGCCCTCATACTTCTCAGTGGCTCTCTTGGAACAGAAATGTGTTTTGGAGCTTGTTAGAAATTCCCTGTGGGTGGAGCAATGGGATTCTCCAGCCCTATTGAGAACTCTAAACGTGTCCCGAGGTAGGACACTTTTCCCACTAAGTGGTAGATAGAGACCCAGAAGAACACTGCTTACCCCAGGTTACCCAGCTAGGAAAGTCCCCATGACAAGCAGCCCACTTTCCTTGTTTCCAATTGCTTTGAAAATGAGCTACATTCTACATCATCTCGTTCTTTATTCACATGTCTGCAGTTGCTTCATTGCTCTGGGCGCTTTCCCTGACCCCAGAGAGCTTGAGCCCAACACCCTGAGCCACATGTATGTCTGTTCACAGGCAGGCACATATTCAGTAGTTACACACTGGCCTCTCTGGTCCAGATATTGACAGATAGAGTCCGTTCTGGTTGGCAGGTGCCCATGCCATCATTACTAGCTAGTTTTAATTCCTTCTTTGCTAATGAACACAGACAACCCCAATTATAGGACAGATCGCTGCAAGAGACATGGATGGATATGCCTAGCAACAGTTGCCCTGGTTATACTGACATAGCCCCAATCACATTAAGACAGACCCCAGACTGCAGGGACCTACAGCCCTGTTTATACCCCGTAGCCAAACAGGCAGTAAAAACCACCAAAGAGTTAGGGATTTCCCACCCAACAGCCAATCACTGGTGCTTCGGGATGAAAGGGCAGATGTTTAGGAGAGGGGAATCTTACCATATCTCCTTCACTCCATAGGGCCCCCTAAAAGGCTTTCTGGAAGCACTGGGTAGACTGCAGAAGAAATTCTACTCGAAAGGTCTGCGGCTGGAGTGCCCAATTCGCACTTACTTGGTGACAGCGCGCAGCGCAGCCAGTTCTGGGGCCCGGGCCCTCAAGACCCTGCGCAGCTGGGGCCTGGAGACAGATGAGGCCTTATTCCTAGCCGGAGCACCCAAGGGCCCCCTTCTTGAGAAGATCCGCCCACACATCTTCTTTGATGACCAGATGTTCCATGTGGCTGGGGCTCAGGAGATGGGCACAGTGGCTGCCCATGTGCCTTATGGTGTGGCCCAGACACCCCGGCGGGCTGTTCCTGCTGCTGCTGCTGCTGCTGCTAAGCAGACTTTAGGTTCACAGTAGCTAAGTCACCTTGCTCCAGGCAACCCATCACACTTCCAGACCTCATCTGGTGAACTTTCCTGGTTCCTCACGGTCCACCCTCCTGCTTGCCGTCCTTTTCCCTCTGCTCAGGTACTCCAAGGAACTTAGGAAGACTGGGCCAGAATTCTCCAAGTCCTTGCTAGCCAAACACTGCTGTGATCCTGGCTAGGGAAGCAGGGCTCTGCAGGTTAGCTTGAGTGTCCTGGAGGAATGGGTGGGTCAGAGAAGCCAGAATGTCAAGGGCTTGGGATGGAAACTGCCGCATGTAGTGCAGAGAACACAGTGTGAGAGAGGGTGGATTTGGCATCTAAAGCAGACAGACCTGGCATAGACTGCATGACTTAAGTCCCTCTTTTTCATAAGCCTCAGTTTACCCCTCTCCCTTTTAGGTGGTTTCCAAGCTTGGTTTTACAAGATTATGCCCCAAATGAATCATCCTGTGCTGGGGCTGCTAGTACCTATGGCACCTATGTAGATTACAAGATGACATTCTGTCTAGGTGAATGAATGACAAAACGATGGCCCTTCCTCTGGCCTAAGCCTGGGCATAGGCTAGATTCCAGCCCTTCGCCCCTCAGCCCATCAAATGGGAAATATGCACAGTTCTGTACAGCAGCCCTGCCTGGTTTTTTTTTTCCATATCTTGCTGCACAGGATAACCTGCTCTTTCCTGTGATTTGCTAACCTGGGCCATGGATCATCAGCTGCCGGGTGAAAGGTTTGGGGAAAGAAAAGAGAGGAATGTAGCCCACATGCAAATTCTCCTCTAGCCAGTAGGGGGGCACTGAAGGCTCTAGCTGGAGTGGGCTTTAGTGGCTTACCAACCCTGGGTTGCCTTCAGTTTTTAGGGAAAGTTCAGTAGTTCTGCCTGCCAAACTCCTCACCTCAGTCCTGGGTCATCAGTCACTGCCACCTGCCATGCTGTAAGGAAGCCCTCCCAGCATCAAAAGAGAGCTCTAGACCCAAAGCTGGAGAAAGCACAGGCCCTAAAGTGAGTGGTTGTCCAGGCTGAGTCTGAGGGCAAGCTGCTGCAGGGAGACGTGGGAAGTGTCAGGTGTGATCTGATCTAAGACGCTAAGGACGTGATGGCTTAGAGAGGAACGAGTTGAACGTGTACCAGCATGAGTCTACTGTGGATTGGGGAAAGCCAGTCAGAACTACCCTGGAGGTGATGAGCTGTCACTGAGGTGCTGTGCAAAGGATTCTGGGATGGGCTGAGCTCCCTGAGAGGTACCAATGATGACTCCACCTTTGCACGAATCCATGCAGCCCTTTCTTCTCCACATGGCGAGTGATGGTCACTTCCTCCTTTGCTAAGCAGCCCAGGCATTCAGAGGAAAGGCGGGAGAACAGATGGTTGGTCCCCTAGGAAGAAGGGGCAAGCAGACATGTATTCATGCACTGAGTCCCTGGCTCCCACAGGGATGCCAGCAATGAGGAAACCCAAAGCATCATCAGGGGGCCAGGAGAGGAGCCTGGATATTGAAGGGCGACCAGAGACTCTAACCTCTGTCCGTCTAGGCATTTGACTCAAGATCTGAATAAGTTCATGTTCTGGACAGTGTGTCTCTGGATAACAGCTGCAGGAAGGAGGACAAAGAAGACTCAGGAGCTCCTGGAAATGAGTTCCAGCTTGGGCCAAATGAGAAATACGGGGCTGAGCATGCATCTGTGTCTGCAGCGTGAGGACACTGTTCCTGTCTGTGTCTGCAGCATGAGGACACTGTTCCTGTCTGTGTCTGCAGCGTGAGGACACTGTTCCTGGAAGACAGAGATGAATGTGAAGTAGACAAAGCTGCTTTATGGAGCCATTAACATTGCTGCACCCAGGAGGGCAAGACACCAAGGTAATTTTGCACAGGGTCATCATTATAGCCAGGACCCTTGTGGCCAGCAGAGGAGGCCTCAGGGTAGAACCAAGTCTGGAAGGGGCTTCCTTCATGCCTGGTCAGAGATGTTGTGTGACCTAAGAACAGCTGCAAGGAAATGAAGAGCAGGTGAGAGAAGAAGCTTAGTCTCAGGGCACTCTCCATCTTCACCAGATCACACAGTAAGTAGCCTTCTGCCATGAGGCCATAGTCACCCCCTTGAAGGGTACCCACCCAGGCTCCCGGTCAGTGGTCACAAGCTTGTAAAGATGTGTAAAGTACAAGCTCACAGAGGGTCTTTAGGCTACCCAGCCAGAAAAGGCCTGTGTACTGTGAAAACAGCACCAGATGTTGCCAAATTTGGGTGCTGAGATGCATGAGGTCTAGTGACCAGGGCCTGGTCATGAATACTGCAAACCCTTCCAGGTCTCTCAGGAAACAGGAATGCTACCATGCCAGAAGCAAGAAGATAAGGTGCGGTAAGAGGCTGTGGGCTTCACTGGAGACACCATGAGTGGCTACAGACAGCCCTGGGCAGTGCAGAAATGTCCAAATTCTATTACTGAAACCAAAAATGAGCATCTCAAGCCTGGACAAAAGCTTTTGGAGCTGGAATAAAAGGCCAGAAGTCCTGGGGGCAGGCTCCAGCTGCGGCCAGACAGTCCTCCTGATGGACTCAAGGGCCTGAAGAGGAGCCTGGCAGCACGAAACATTGTTTATTGTGTTACCAGAGGATTTGAAAACCAGCTGAGCATCAGAGCTGCAGGCCCAGCCTCAGACTGCAGCACTGGGACAGAAGAATCAACTGCTCCCAGAACACTGGACCCCTTTAGCTGGAAGCACCACATCCCTAGGTCTGGCAGAACACTCTTAGGAAGTGCTTGCCAACAGAGTCCCAGGCCCCGTGGAACCTGCCAGTCAACCAGCGGAACAGTAGCTCTGTTTGTTGTTGAGCATGGAGACTGCTAAGATCACTACAGAACTCCCTTCGGGGGAGGGAGATGCAGCTGGGCATCTGGCTCAGTCAGTAGAGTGCTTGCCTACTGGATGCAAAAGCCTGGATTCAACCCTCAGCGTGACGTCAGCTAGGTATGATGGTGCACACCTATGATTCCAACACTGGGGAGATGGAGGCAGGAGTAGTCAGAAGGTAAAGGTGATCCTCAGCTATGTAGCCAGTCCAGGGCCAGCGCTGTGGTCCGTGTCTACCCTCTTGAGGTATCCTGGACATACTGATGTGGGCAGCTAGTGTAACTTGCTCAAAGTCACCCAGGTAGTAGGTGGCAGTGCTGGGACAGTCTGATGCTGGGACCTGAATGTCCATCATTTTCCATATAGTGTCAAGAGAAGCTCCATTCTGAGGTCTTCACTGGAAGAACTCACCTGAAGCTGGCTTGTTAAAAAGCTGGGACACACTTGAGAGGGCACATTGTGCTTAGAGCATCCTGACTACCAGTGGTTTAAATTAGACCCAGACGTGTGCAGTCCCACTAAACTGCTTTTGAACAACTTCAAGCTATGTGAAACTCAGGTTGCAGATCTTTGAGTTGAGCTAATAAAGGGTTTGGCTGTCTAAGGACTCTGAGGTCAGGTTGGATCCATTGCCTGTTGTTGTAAAGAAACGTCTGTTGTTTTAAACATCGTGGCCATTGGTTTATAGATGCATTGCAGCAGCAGAATTTAATGGTACCAACAGAAACTCCAAAGCCAAGAGAATACCTACTATCTAACCCAGAATGTCTGTTGACCCTGGACCAAAGCAAACACTCCTGCCCACTGGGACAAACAAGGTTACATCCTCCTAAGCATCTAAGGACAGGTGTTGGCTCCATGGCTAAGGGGGAGAAGAGATAGGGACTTAATGACTATCTAACCCTTTCCTGACAGTCAAGGATTTAAAATCCCAAGTACTGTAATTTGCAGTTTGCTTGATTCATAAATTTGACACCAGTCATACTGAATTCACCCTCTCAAGCTGATGGGTGAGAGACCAGGAACAGGACCTTGGCTACAGGTGGCCTTGCTGGCTCTTCAGCACCCATCTCTACAGCTGTGGTCTCGGCTCTCCATTGGCCTCATGGGGTCTCTTGAGCCCTGGTAAGCGGATGGCTGTGAAACGTAGGCTTGGCATAAAGTGAAGCGTCCAGTGTTGACTCCAGCCCCTCAGATCTAGTGAGTCATCTTCACTTGCTCTCTGAAAACAAGTTCTTAAGGGTTCCGGAAGGCTTTGGCTCAGAAGTTGTTGATGGAGTGAAAAGTCGGATTAAAAGGTGGACGTTTCCTCCAAGTATGAGGTGCAAGCCACAAAGCCACCCTTACAATGGAAGATTTCAGAATCCATTACAAACACAGCAAGCTGTCTCACCTACTGCCATGGTTGACGTCACCATCCCATCATGATAGTCCCCTTTACAAAGAAAGCCCAGGCTTGGCCTCAGATTCTTCATGCAGCATTTCAGACAGCCTGTCCCAGCTGGGGGTGGTATGAAGGATTGATTTCCAGCAGGCAGGCATGGTCCTTGATGTTCCTTCTCTGGTCTATGGTGCAGCTACAAGGGTGCCAGCGTCTCACTGTCTCCAGCAGAATCTGATGATGATGAAGAGGAGGAGGACCAACCCCAAGGATAGCAGCTTCACTGAGCCGGTACCAGAGACAGTGTTCCGGGTTCTGCCCTTAAGGCAAGGTGCAGAAACCTCTCTTGCCAGTAGGTGGCAATGCAGACTAGCATCGGCTGTGCCTGTAGTTTATGGTTAACTTTTCTGTCCTTCCACGCTACCGCTACCGATTACTGTGCTGGGTTCTCCTAAGGACTTCAGGTGCTCTGACAATGTTTGTGAAACATCTCTGTATGATGAGCCAGCCGATGGTGGCTCCCACCGAAAACCACTGTGATAGTGTATGGGGAAACACCTGCGACCACGAACCACTATACAGATTGAGTACAGGTTTATGGGTGTGAGTGATGGCCCAGACTTCTCTGCTGATGACTCTGTGTGTGCACACATGTATGTGTGTCTGGGTGTCTGGGTGTACCACACACACTTGCAATCTTGGCCTTGGCGTGTGTACAGATGGTTGTCTCTGTTATCCGAGGATGCTGGGCCGCACAGGTGATTACCAGCATCACCCCTTGGAACTGGTCCTGGCAACCCCATCATCTCACGGGCATGCTGCTAACTGTTCCCATCATCTCATGAGTACAGCATGTGCCTCACCTGAGGGCCACGGAGGCCAGATCTCTCAGTCTTTCTCTGGTTTTCTGCTTATGTTCCATTTCTGTTGCCTCTGAACTCTGTCTCCTACCCCTGTGGCTCTGCAGCTTTGGGGAGGAAGTGGCAGAAAAGACCCCAACTGACTCAGTCTCCACACATCTCTTCCCTCTTCTAACAGAGCCAGGGTTAATATGGTCCGATTAGGAGCTAAAGGCCACAGCTAGGCAAGCCGACTTTCTTCCTGGCCTCCTGGTTGTTTGGTTTGTTTGTTTTTTTCAAGACAGGGTTTCTCTGTGTAGTTTTGTGCCTGTCCTGGATCTCACCCTGTAGACCAGGCTGGCCTTGAACTCACAGAGATCCACTGGGCTCTGCCTCCCGAGTGCTGGGACAAAAGGCGTGCACCACCACTGCCTGGTGGCCTCCTGTTCTTGCCAGACATGATTTACCTTTGATCTTGACTGGGAAGTGTCTCCCCATTGAGCCACACACCCACACACACCCAGGGGCTTTAGAGACTGAATCATCTTTGCAAAGTAAGAGCTTCCATAAGGCAACCCCAAACCCTGCAGACCAGTGCCTTACATTCCTGGCCAAGGCTGAATATGCCTTCTTGGCTGTCAGTCACTAAATTAGGGCAGAAGTTCAAGGCTAGACTTGTAGCTGACACGGATCAGAAAATTGCCACGGTCATTGCAAACATACTGTGTGGGTCAGGGTCACAAACCCTATGTCTGCAGGAGCCCCACAGGAAACAGGTAGGAGCAAAGGGAATCAGGCTAGGTCTTGAGAGGGAAAACAGCATCTGTATATGCATCCCCACCATGTAGAAATCTGGGCTGGTGGGGCCTGATGTGCCACAGTGGGTTTTCTTTTGTGTTTTTGTTTGTTTGTTTCCTGAGAAGGTAGAAATCTGAGCTTTCAAATATTGGCAACTATTTCAAGTTTAGAAAACACTGTGCAGGCCAAAGGAAGCCTGTCTTGTCGGCTAAGTCTAGGCCTCCAATCTCTAGTTTGCTCCTACTGGCCCCAGCCCAGGGAAGTGGGACTTTTAGACTCAAGTAACTGAGATAGGAAGGACATTACTCTCAGAACCACAGTTTGGAGTCTTTATGAGACCTTGGAGATGGTGTAGAACATCCCAGTGTGTTTTAAAGGCTTGGGTGCAAGCTGGACGTGGAGTGCACACCTGTTAGCCCAGCACTGGAAGCTGAGGTTGAAGGATGCTAAGTTCAAGGCCAGCTTGGCCTACCTATCAAGACCCTATCTAAGAGCAAAACAAAACAAGAACCTGAATGTCACTAGGTATGGTGGTATATGCCTTTAATCCCAACCCTCGGGAGACAGAGGTAGGAGATCTCTGTGAGTTCAAAACCAGCCTGGTCTACAGAGCAAGTTCCAAGACAGTCAGGGCTATGTCGTGAGATCCTGTTTCAGGACAAAAAACTGAATGAATGGGCACAAACTTCATTTTTAAATAAACACACCTATAACCTTAATTTCCTTTTTCAATAATGTCCTAGTATCCCCTATTTAGAACAAAGTCAAGAATGAAGCCATAACACAGAAATAGTGTGCTGGCCCGCCTAGCCTTCTGCTTACCTCTATCTCCGCTGCCCTGGGCTCCTCACCTGACCCCTCCCTCTGGCTTGCTGTTCTTCATAAACTCCCAAGTGCCTCCTTGGAGAGCTAGATCATGTGCTCCTCTGTCTATGTGACCCCTTCCCAGGGACCAGGGTGGGCACACACCTTTCTCAGCACCTCCCATAGCCTACCTTCAGCACATCAGTGGCTCCGGCTCTGTCCACTCGTTTCCTGGTCACATGACAAAGGGTGCTACATGCTTATTACTGTGAGTCCTTCCCCTCATGCTCGTCCTATGCCTTCATTTACAAGGGCTTCTGCTTCTTAAAAGCCATCCAAATAAATAGCCATTCAAATGTATGTATATTGTCTTGTTTTCTTTCATTTTTGAAGAATTCCTTACAAATGAATCCAAAAGCTGGTGTAAGCCCTAAGAAATCTCGTTCTGTTGTCAGTTTAAGACAAGCGAGGAGGTGGTAGTGCACACCTTTGATCCCAGCACTCGGGAAGCAGAGGCAGATGGATCTCTGTGAGTTCGAGGCCAGCCTGGTCTACAGAGAGAGTTCCAGGACAGTCAGAGCTACACAGAGAAACCCTGTCTCCAAAAAATGAAGAAGAAGAAGAAGAAGAAGAAGAAGAAGAAGGAGGAGGAGGAGGAGGAGGAGGAGGAGGAGAAGAGAGTGGAGGGGGGAAGGAAGGGAGAGAGGGAAGGAGGGAGGGAGGGAGGAAGAAAGGAGGGAGGGAGGAAGGAAGGAGGAAGGAAGAAAGGAAAGAAGGAGGAAGGGAGGGAGGGAAGGAGGAAGGAAGGAAGGGAGGGAGGGAGGGAGGAAGGGAGGGAGGGAAGGAGGGAGGGAGGAAGGAAGGGAGGGAAGGAGGAAGGGAGGGAAGGAGGAAGGAAGGGAGGGAAGGAGGAAGGGAGGGAGGGAAGGAGGAAGGGAGGGGAGGAGGAAGGAAGGAAGGAAGGAAGGAAGGAAGGAAGGAAGGAAGGAAGGAAGGAAAGGCAGACAAGTCTTGCAGGTACTTGCCAAGCTTCTGTCACAGCACTTTGGGGCTTCTAGGAATCACTCCAGTTTTTGGAGTCACTCCTGGAACTGAAGCTACAGGCACTGTGGGTGCTGGGAATTGAACCTGGGATGTCTGGAAGAATGTGCTTAACTGCCGAGCCATCTCTCTGCTCCCCTTCATTTTCTTCTTTCTTTCTATTCTTTTTCCCAAAGCCTAAGCATAGGCTGGGCCACTATGCCTTTAATCCTTGCACAGACAGGTGGATCATTGTGAGTTTGAGGCCAGCCTGGTCTACATAGCAGATTCGAGGTCAGTCAGGCTACACAGTGAGACCCTGGGTATGCTTTCCTTGATGCTCTGAGCTTCCTGACTCTCACTGAAGCTCCCCCAGCCCTTCCACCATGGAGCTGCACACGATCGGCACAGGTTTCAATTCTCTCTTTCTCTTCTACCTTCTCCTGCATTTGCAGCTTGCTTTCTCTGTTGTTTTTCTCTTAGATCCTAATAAAATTGTCCCCAAGCTTCAGAGAGAGAGACAAATGTTGGGTAAGCGGCGGTGCTCGGTGTGGCCGACGGAAGAGAGCGCTGGATGCTGGGGTGGTGGAAGAATCATGAGCCATGGTTACCTTTTAAGACCTTTATTAGGAGAGAGAGAGAGAGAGAGAGAGAGAGAGAGAGAGAGCTCACAGAGGGAAGAGAGAAAGAGAGAATATGGTATGGGGAGAGAGAGCACAGAGAGGGGATGCCGGCTTTTTAGGCTGGGACGCCGTCACAGGCTGATGATGTAATAAGGACATAATTCTTACAACAAGGCCTTGTCATTTAGTGCAGGCAAGCCTCAAACTCAACATCCTCCTTCATCAAATCTCCCAAGTTCTGGAATTTCAGAAATGGGTCACCAAACCTAGCACAAAATCCAGAGATGCTGAAGTCTCTCTGTACACTCGTCTTTCATGGGGGGAGATTCTGAGGTAGATGGTAGACTGAGCCCCCGAAAGGCAGACTTTTCCATGTCAACTTGACTGGATCTGAAACATCTAGGAGACAAGCCTCTAGACACAGCTGTGAGGGTTCTTCTAGTCTCTGGGCAAACTTGTGAGGAATTCATTATGAAGTTTCAGTGGGAAGACCCACCCTAACAGTGGGCAACACCCTCCCCTAGGCTTGGGTCCTGGACTGTATAAGAAGAAGAAAGGGAACTCAACACAAGCGTTCATCACTCTTGTGTTGACCAGCTACTTAAGATCTCCAACCCTGGCCTGTGCTATGGTGGACGGTACCCTTGAACTGTGAGCTGAAGTAAGCCCTTTCTCCCTTAAGTGGCTGTTGTCAGGGGTTTATTACAGCATCAAGAGAAGAAATTGACACACCCCAGTGGAGCTCCAGATGTGGACTCTTATTTCCTCTGGAAAGATGAAGTGGGAGGGAAAAGAAGAGGGAAAGGATATGAGGTTGAGAAGTGTGGCGGCACTCCTGCTGAGCGGCACCCGGCCTGGCTCCAGAGAATGGCACCTGCCCTAATCCATCTTTTGTTTAGCAGACACCTTTTGTTCCCCTTGTTGCCTTATGTGAATCCTGTCTGGGAGTCTTCTGGGACACAAAGGCCTATGCAAAACTTGGTTCAGGAAATCGGGGAAAACCGTGGTACCTGATGAATCAAGGGATTGCACTTGGCATTGTATTTTTGGGAGTTTCTTTCAGGTTGTTTTGAACATATGGAAATCAACTGGCTACACTGTAAATATTGAGAAAAATAAAAATGCCCTGGGCTAAGAGAAAGTGCTTCGCTTCTGAGAGACTAGATCCTCCTGCAGCCTCAAAAGGCTAGATCATTCTTAAGGTACCTCTGAGTCTTCATTCAATGGTCAGGTCCCGTGTGAACCCACACAACACTTCCTACTAGAGAAGGACAAGGGTCACCTGACACCCACCCCAGCCACACATAGTCCTTCCTCTTGTATCTGAGCATCTCTCCGCATCTCAACACGTTGGCAGAGCAGGAATCCAGGGAAGGTTTCACGGAGTCCTTACTGCTTAGCCTTATCAGGCCGTGATCAACTGGTGGGTGGTGACATCTGAAAGTTCCACTAGGGTTGTGGAGGTCTGCTTCCAAGATGACACATTCACATGATTGTGGCAGGTAGTCCCAGCTTGTCATGTTTGCCGGAATGTCCTCAAGATGTGGCTGTTGTAAAATGAGAAGTTGAAGACACTATTTATAACCTAGCCTCTGAAGCAACACGTATATCAGCCATTGTCTGTGGGTCACAGCTCTGATTCAGAGAGGGACACTCTTACACAAGGGGATACTATGACATGGGGTAGCCAGCCCCCCAAATGGCCCCAGATTGCTTCATTTCTGATAGTTGTGGGGGGTTTGTCCTAAAACAGCTTGACCACACAGCTGCCATAACAGGCTTAGAGGCCCAGATACAGCTTCTGGCAGGTAACACCTGGATCCAGGAAAAGCCATAAGCTGACCCCACCCAGTGGGGCCTGCATCTAAGAGGAAATACCTGACTTTCCAAACATTTCCTATACCCCTAGACAAATGTCAGTCAATCAGGGTCCTGAACCCCAGAAATCCCCTCACCTCAGCCTCTGCTATGATAAAAACTCTACCCCCTCCCCCAGCTCAGGGCGCTCTGCTCTCACCGATGCATCGGAAAGATAGAGAGACCAAGCCCCGGAGTTTGAAAATAATAAAGGCTCTTTGCTTTTACATACGGGATTCGGTCTCTGTGGTGATCTTTTGGGGGTCTCCGTGATCTAGGCATAACAGGGGAAGGGATGGAGAAAAGTGGGGGGGGAACCCAGATCAAACAAAACATACATACAAAAGCAACTTGTCAATAGACCGCAGTGTCTCCTAAGAGCTTTAAGCTTCGACAAACAAAAGAAGCAAAGCAACCAAACAAAACAAAAACAAACAAACAAACACATTATTGTTACTGTTTTGTTGTTTTTCGGACAAGATCTTACTACATATTGTGGTCTGACCTGGAACTTTCTATGTAGACCACAGGTCAAGCTGCCTCAAACTCATAAGAGACCCACCTGTGGTGATATAGTGTGTGCCCCAACAAAATTTACCTGAAGATCAGAGAACAGAACAAGCCATTAGATTAAACACAGAGGCCTGGCAATGGTGGCACACACCTTTAATCCTAGCACTGGAGAGGCAGAGATCCATCTGGATCTCTGTGAGTTCAAAGCCACCCTGGACTACATGAGATTGACTCAGTCTAGGAGAGAAAACAGAGCCAGGCAGTGGTGGCACACATCTTTAATCCCAGTCCTGGGAAGCACACACGCCTTTAATCCCAGGAAGTGATGGCTGGACAGAGAAAGGTATATAAGGCATGAGGAGACAGGAACTAGAGGCTTTTCAGCAGAGGCGTCCCTTTCAGCTAGAGGCTCCTCTGGCTGAACTCTTTCGGATGAAGACTCAAAGACATGCAGTCAGAGGATTGGTGGAGTTGGCAGCGAGGTGAGACGCGGCAGTGACTTGTTCCTTTGTCTCTCTGATCTTCAGGCAAATTTTATTAGGGTGCACAATAGATCACACACCTACTTCTGCTTCCTGAGTGCTGTGCTGCCACACCTGGGTCTTAAGTACATTTGTTTGTTTGTTTACATTTCATATGCATGGGTGTTTTGTCTGCACATGTGTTTCTGCACCACTTGCATACACAGGCCAGAAGAGGACATTGAAACCCCTGGGACTGGAGTTACAGCTGCGAGCCACCATGTGGGTGCTGGGAATTAAACCAGGGTCCTCTAGAAATGCAGTCAGTGCTCTTAACTGCTGAACCACCCCTCCAGTCCCTTACAGACATGTTAAAAGATAAAACTCAAGAATTGCAGGTGTGATGGACACCTTTACTCCCTGAACTGGAGAGGCTGAGGCAGGGAGTTTCAAAGTTTGACACCAGCCTGGGGTATATCTAGAGACTCTCCTAAAAAAATAAACAAACAAGCTCCGCCCTCCCTCGCTTACTCCCTCCCTCCCTCCCTTCCTTCCACCCAACCACCCTCCCTCCCTCCCTGGCTTTCTTTCTTTCAAGACAGGTTCTTTTTAAAAATTAATTAATTACTTTATTAATTTGTTTGTTTGTTTGTTTTCTGTTATCAGCTTAATACAGTACAAATTCTTACCCTAACAGTGAAATGTTTCACTGAGGCTTCCCCAGTAATTGAGTAAAACCAAAACTTATTATAAGCCACAGTCATCCTAGGGTCCCCCTTGCTATGTAGCCTCCCTGGATCTGTGGGTTGCAGTCTTATTGTTCTTTGCTTTATATCTAGTATCCACTTAGGAGTGAGTACATACTATGTTTTTCCTTCTGGGTCTGGGTTACCTCACTCAGGATGATACTTTCTAGTTCCATCCATTTGCCTGCAAATTTCATACTGTCAAGACAAGTTCTTACTACATGTAGCCCTGGCAGGACTGAAACTACCTACACAGAGCAGGCTGGTCTTGAACTCCACCTGTCTCTGCCTCCTGAGGGCTGGGATTGAAAGTATGGGTCAGCCAGGCGGTGGTGGCACACGCCTGTAATCCCAGCAAACGGGAGGCAGAGGAAGGTGGATCTCTGTGAGTTCGAGGCCAGCCTGGTCTACAGAGCTAGTCCAGGACAGGCTCCAAAGCTACAAAGAAACCCTGTCTCGAAAACAAACAAACAAACAAAACAAGTATGTGTAGTTAGAGTTTTTCTGCCTGGCCCAGTCAGGACAAATCTCTCTTATCCACCAGTCCCACAGTCATTCAGACCCAACCAAGAAAGCATATAGAGACTTATATTGTTTAGAAACTGTATGGCTGTGGCAGGCTTCTTGTTATCTACTTCTTTTATCTTAAATTAACCCATTTTTGTTTGTTTATACTTTGTCACATGGCTTGTGGCTTACCAGAGTCTTTACACATTGCTTTTTATGGCGGTGGCTGGCGGTGTCTCTCTCCAGCCTTTTATTTCCCAGAATTTTCTTTTCTCTTGTCCCGCCTACACTTTCTGTTTGGCCACTGGCCAATTAGAACTTTATTTACACAGAGCGATATCCACAGCAAGTATGGGTCACTACACCCGGCTTTACAAATAACTTTTAAAACCTACAAAAACGTTGAGCTGTTATTAAGTTAGTTTGGGACTATGTGTCTCAGGACTGGACTGGCCTCTTCATTTGAGTGACTCTGGGCAGAAGTGTGTGGAGTGGTTTCCTGTGGGCACTTTGGAGAGAAGTAGGTCCCTCTGTGTAGAGACAAAAATATTAGTTGCCTTAGAGAAAAGGAAAAACACTTGAAAATGTTTTCATAAAGAAAGGAAATTGAGCTGGGCGGTGGTGGGACACACCTTTAATCCCTGCACTCAGGAGGCAGAGGCAAGCAGATCTCTGTGAGTTCGAGGCCAGCCTGGTCTACAGAGTGAGTTCCAGGACAGGCACCAAAACTACACAGAGAAACCCTGTCTCGGAAAAAAAAAAAAAAAAAAAAGAAAGAAAGAAGGAAGGAAGGAAGGAAGGAAGGAAGGAAGGAAGGAAGGAAACTGAACACCAAACTGTCACTCTGAACTCAGAGCCATCCCCACCCTGAAATGGCGTGTGCTGGTCTGTTCAAGCTGCCTCACCAAACTCCCATGAACTTAGAGCTTAGAGACAATAGAAACTTATTTCTCACACCAGACGTGGTATCGCATGCTTTAATCCCAGCACTTGGGAGGTGGAAGCAGGAGGATCTCTGTGAGTTTAAGACCAGCGTGGTCTACACAGCAAGTTCCAAGATGGCCAGGACTGTATAAAGAGACCCCCATCTCAAAAACAAACAAACTATTGAACAAACAACAAAAAGAAAACCTCATTTCTCAATGTCCTGGAGGCTGTGGCCAATTGAATGTCTGGTGAGTGCCCTTTTCTGTCTCATAGATGGCCACCTCACTGTGTGGTAGAAAGGGGCAAAGAGGCTGTCTGGGTCTCTTTTCCAAAGACACTGACCGCATTCATGAGGGCAGACCCTCATGAGCTAATTTCCTCTCACAGGCCGCACATTCTAATCTTATCCACTGCTGACTGTTACCACAGAAATCAGGAGTTGGGAGAGACCAACGTCCAGACTACAGCAGTCTGAATCTTCACTCTTTCTCTGCTCAGCAAAACGTTCCACGTGGGATAAAGCTTCTCCCACTGTGGGAATAGTGCAGCCATAGCTCAGGAGTGTGAACTTATCACCTGCTTTCTGGGTGACCTTGTAAAGCACACCTCCACAGTTGCTAGAAGGGCACATCCCTGGGATCTCCCTTTCAGAGAACACTGCCCACAGGCTACAGGGGTCACACCTTCAGACCAGCAGCTTTCAGGAGCAGCCGGATACTTCAATATTGCCAGGAGTGATTAGGCAGGCTGGGTACACAAATACCAGACCTTCTTTCCTTCCTTCCTTTCTTTCTTTCTTTTTAAAAATAACTCTGTGTGTGTGTGTGTGTGTGTGTGTGTGTGTGTGTGTAAGCAGGTACAGAGGCCAGAGGAAGACATCAGGTATCCTTCTCTATGACACTTGGGGTCAGAAAGCCCAGTACTGGGGTTACAGGTGTGTGTGTGTGTGTGTGTGTGTGTGTGTGTGTGTGTGTGTGTGTGTGTGACTCTGGCCAGCTTTCATGTTGGGTGCTGGGTGTTGAAAGTCGGAGCCTCATATACACACCACAAGAATGCTTACCCACTGAGCCATCTCCCCAGGCACAATGTCTGGCTCTTTCTATACTAAGAAGACTTTTCTATCTACTCTGGACCTGATCATGGTTCCCTCGGAACTGAAAGATTGCCATTGGCTCTTTTGCTGTGGAATAATCTTTTTGTGCAGTGAAGATGTGTCACTTTGATTGGTTTATTAAAAAGCTGAACAGCCAATAGCTAGGCAGGATTTTCGGGACAGAGAAGACATTGGGAAGAAGAAGGGAGATGCCAGGAGAGCAGGCAGGATGGGCAATACAGAGATGAGGTAATAAAGCCATGAGGCAGAAAGTAAATTAATAAAAATAGGTTAAGGGGCTGGAGAGATGGCTCAGGGGTTAAGAGCACTGTCTGCTCTTCCAGAGGTCCTGAGTTCAATTCCCAGCAACCACATGGTGGCTCACAACCATCTGTGATGAGATCTGGCGCCCTCTTCTGTGTACATAATAAGTAAATCAATCTTTTAAAAAATTAGGTTAAGTTAGAAGAACTAGTTAGAAACAAGCCTAAGCTATCGGGCGAGCTCTCATAATTGATAATAAGCCTCTATGTCATGATTTGGGTTCTGGCTGGAGGGACAGACTCACAACATCCATTCCTCCTTCCTCTCCCCTTTCCTTCATAGGTCAGAGCCCCATCTTATGTCACCCAGTTCCTGGGGAGATGGGAACAAACATCTACTCACCTCAGATTGGAAACCAATGACAGGCCGAAAAGTACAGATACTAGCCAGAGTTCATCTTGGCGAACCAGTGAATTTCATTGGCAGTTACAGGAGTATGGGTGAGGGGTTACAGGCACAGAAATGACTCCAGCCCACTCCAGCATGGGTGATAGCTCACAAAACCTGGAAACTTGGAGCTCACTGTACAAGTTGCAGGCTGCTCAGCAGAGGGGAGTTGTCTTTCTCAGACAGCTGGACTGGTCTAGGCAGAGCTCTCCCTCTTGCAGACAGCTCAGGTGGTATCTGTTGCTTCCAGGTGGTTTGGCTGGTCTTCGCCTCCTCTGGGCAGCTCAGCTTGCCTAAGGACTTCCCTTTGGAACATTCAGTGTCTTAACAAGCTTCCCTCCAAGATGAAAGGTTTTAATCCCAAGGGAACTGCTCCACAGTACTCTCTCCACAGTCACAGGGTCCTCTCTGCTCCCTGCCATCTCTTCTTCCAAGCTGGTTCTCCAGGAAATCCCCTGTCCCTCTAACTGGACTCAGTCCCTGTCTCCATGAGGAGCTAAGGTGGCAGAGCCTTCCCAGGCCATTGACCCGTGTCTGTCCACACTCAGGAGAGAACAGGACCGGTATTATAGTCTTTTTGTTTGTTTGGTTGGTTGGTTTGGTTTGGTTTGGTTTGGTTTTGGTTTGGTTTGGTTTGGTTTTTGGTTTTTTTGTTTGTTTGTTTGTTTGTTTGGGTTTTTTGTTTTGTTTTGTTTTGTTTTTTGTTTTTTGTTTTGTTTTTTTTTTTTTTTTTTTTTTGTTTTTTTTTTTGAGACAGGGTTTCTCTGTGTAGCTTTGCGCCTTTCCAGGAACTCACTTGGTAGCTTAGGTTGGCCTCGAACTCACAGAGATCAGCCTGGCTCTGCCTCCCAAGTGCTGGGATTAAAGGCATGTACCGCCACCACCGCCCGGCTGGCATTATAGTCTTAAAAGCCTCCATCATCGCTAAGAAGTGTAGTAGAAGTGTGGTTTCCCTGACAATGCGGAGGACCTGGTAGGCTCCAATTTCAGCCACATCAGCTACTTCCCAAGACCTTGACTCTCACAACCTTTCATCGGGCCTCCGTATGAAAGCATCAGAGAGGGGTTTGGAGGCAGAGAAAAGAGCCTTTGGGTTCTGACCTAGTCTCTGCTACTGACTGTCCTTGCTCCATTTGCACCGTGGGACTTTGGTTTAACCTTGGTGGGGAAAGGCAGGAATGGCTGTTTGGGGCTTTAAGGAGATGGTGCAGCAGGTAAAGGCACCTGCTGCCCAGCCTGGTGACCTGGCTCCGTCCCTGAAAGTTATACGGTGAAAAGAACCAACAGCAAGTTGTTCTTTGACATCCAAACTGTGCACACTCGTGTACACACACTCATGCACACACAGAGGGGCACACACACACACACACACACACACACACACACACACAGAGGGGCACACACACACACACACACACACACAGAGGGGCACACACACACACACACACACATGCACACACACAGAGGGGCACACACACACACAGAGGGGTGCGCACACACACACACAGAGGGGCACACACACACACACACACACACACACACAGAGGGGCGCACACACACACACAGAGGGGCACACACACACACATGTATGCACACACACAGAGGGGCACACACACACACACACACAGAGGGGTGCACACACACACACACACAGAGGGGCGCACGCGCGCACACACACACACACGCACACAGAGGGGCGCACGCACACACACACACACATGCACACACAGAGGGGCACACACACACACACACACACACACACACACAGAGGGGTGCACACACACACACAGAGGGGCACACACACACACACACACACGCATGCACACACACAGAGGGGCGCGCACACACACACACACGCATGCACACACACAGAGGGGCGCACACACACACACACAGGCACACACACAGAGGGGCACACACACACACACACACACACACGCACACACGCACACACACAGGCACACGCACGCACACACGCACCATAAAATGGAAGGCAGGAAGGAATTCCTTAATGGTCTGGGGATGTAGCTCAGTTTGTAGAGTACCTAACTGGCAAGCATAAAGCCCCAGGTTTGATCACCCACATAACACAAGGTGTAGTGGTACACACCTGTGGGCTCACTATTGAGAGGTAAAGGCAGGACGATCATAAATTCAAGGTCATTTTTAGCTACTCAGTGAGCTAAAGACTAGCCTGGTTACATGAGACCCTGCTCCTTCTATTACCACCACCACCATCACATCCACCACCGCCACCACCTCCACCACCTCCATCACCTCCATCACCTCCACCACCACCTCCACCACCACCATCTCCACCTCCACCATCACCTCCACCACCTATACCACCTCCACCATCTCCACCACCTCCATCACCTCCCCCACCTCCACCACCACCTCCACCACCTCTACCACCTCCACCATCTCCACCACCACCACCACCACCTCCACCACCACCTCCACCACCACCATCTCCACCTCCACCATCACCTCCACCACCTATACCACCTCCACCATCTCCTCCACCACCACCTCCACCACCTCCACCACCACCACCACCTCCACCTCCACCACCACCTCCCCCACCTCCACCACCACCACCTCCATCACCTCCACCACCTCCACCACCTCTACCACCTTCACCATCTCCATCACCTCCACCTCCACCACCTCCACCACCTCCACCACCTCCATCACCTCCACCACCACCTCCACCACCTCCACCTCCACCATCTCCACCACCTCCACCACCTCCACCTCCACCACCTCCACCTCCACCACCTCCACCACCTCCACCATCTCCACCACCTCCACCACCTCCACCTCCACCATCTCCACCACCACCACCACCACCACCACCACTTCCACCTCCTCCTCCACCACCTCCACCACCACCACCACCACCACCACCACCACCCAAAAACAGAAAGAAAAACATTAATTACAGTGGTAGGACTTAATTATTGTGGTGATACACACCCATAATTCCAGCTCTCAGGGATGCTGGGGAGGAAGGATCTCAAGTTTGAAGCCAGTCCGAGCTACATAGCAAAATTCTATCTGAAACACAAAGAAACAAAGATGGACCAGACCAGATAGTCCATAGGCAGGTAGCTACTGTCCTCCCATGCTACAGATAAGGCCCAATTCTAAGGGGAGCTGGGCAGCTTCCGGGATCCAGGAAGATCCAAGAACCAGGAATGAGCATCCTGTCCTCATGTGTGAGCATAGCAAGGACCAGGTTCTTCCTCTATCTTTGCCCCACCCCACAGCCATCAAACTTGAGGAAGCTTAGCTCTTCCCTGCCTCCCACAGTGTCCTGGTCCTGCTGACATCATGCACACATGGAAGAGAAATCTGTGAGATTCCAGAGGAGCTCGAGTGTGGGAACCAGGATACATGTTGCTGGCACCGCCCCAGGCTGAGACTACTCCGGAGCCCCTGGGTGCTGCCAAGGGGGCTCTGGAATGTGTCTGGAGCCTCTGGCTTCCTCCACAGAAGGCTGTCCCTTAGGGCCTGGGAAAGTTGGGAGGTCTGAAGGTCATTCCAGCTCAGCCATTTCAGGACTTGGGTTACTTCAACATGGGAATGGAGACTGGGTGAGCATCCAGCCCCAGGGCTGCCTGTCACTCTCCGAAATCCTCCTCCTCTCTGGACAATATGACCATCATGACCTCTATAGTCCATGGCTGAGAAAAAGGAATCAAGCCAATATTGTCACCCACATTATGCAGAAAAGGAATAGGGAGTATGTGTATGTGTTAAGACAGACAAATAGACAAAGACAGATGGTCTCACTCTCATCTCCACCAGCCCCAGGGGAAGCTACGCATTGCCTCTTCCACACATGTGGCTCCCAGCAGCTGCACATTCCGTCAATGACCAGCTGTGGTGGCAGCTGTGGAGGTGGGGGAGTGAGCACTGATGGGTCCCAGGAGGGAGGGGGAGGGGGGAAGAGGACAGGAAGGGCCTGAGATGAGCAGGGGTCAGGGGGTGAGCAGAGGAAGCTCACAGTGTTCCCAGGCTGGAACACAGAGTGGAAAAGCAGCCGCTAGGAAACTGACATCTGGGCCTTGGCATAGAGGATCTGGGGAGGTCAGGGCAGCCCCAGACTGCCCTAACTATTGCTCGGAGCATGAAGAGAAAGGCTATGTAGTGAGATACACGGGCCTGAATCTCAGGCAGACCTCGCAAGAGACATGGGTCTGGGAATGACCGTAGGAGGTGAAGCTATGGGTGTGAAGGAATCACCTAGGGAGAAGATGGGTAGAGACAAAGACTGACCATAAGACGCGGCCTCCACACACCAGGCACTGTACTGTGTTTCATTCATTTCATCCCTACAAGGCTACAGCAGGAAGATTTTCAGCATAGCCCACTTTATAAATGAGGAAAGCAAAGGCTTACTGTGAGCACCGGGAAGTATTCCTGGCCCTCTGTGGATCCCAAGGCCTCAGACACAGAGGAAGCCGCAAGACACTGCAAGAGGTCATATGGCCCCAAGGTGCTACGGGCAAAGGGACAGTCCTGGTGGTGACTGCAGTCTTCCCAGTGGTCACACACAGCACTGCCTCCTCCACAGAGAAGACAGAGACCTTCAGGGTCCCTCCCGCTCTGTCTTATCCCTTGACATTCAACCATCCTGTGCCAAACGCCTACTATGTGCCAGACTCTGGCAGACGATGGGGGTTGACAGTAATCAAGCCTGGCACAGTTGCCACTTTTATGGGGTTCCAAAGCAGTCCTTAAGACAGACATAAATTGTTGCACAATTCTTTTTTTTTTTTTAAGATTAATTTATTATGTATACATTGCAGAACACCAGAAGAGGGCACCAGATCTCATTACAGATGGTTGTGGGCCATCATATGGGTGCTGGGAATTGAACTCAGGACCTCTGGAAGAGCAGCCAGTGCTCTTAACCTCTGATCCATCTTGCCAGCCCCATGTTGCACAATTCTTAATTTACCAGCTGCTGCCAGAGCATCTCTGACCTCCTGAGCCCCTGTTTTCCCACAGTATGAGAGGCACCGCAGTCAGCCCAGCAAAGGGCTCTGGAAAGCTGGTTCCACATCTGGCACACATGATGACTAACCATTTGTAGCCTGGGCCACATCTGTTTGGTGATCTGAGAGAAGATGGGACTGACCTAGTGTGACCTCAGGGACCGAGAAAGTGCCATCAGAGCTGGAACGGCTCCCTGAATATCTCCAACTTGACAAAGGAAGTGGGGGAATAGCAGCCTTTCCCTGTCCTCCTCCTCTTAGACTGGGGCTGTCTGCAGGACACTCCCCAGACTTACCCCTCTGCCTGCAGGTGAACCCTTCACCATCAGCCAACAGATGGCTCCTGTTGGCCCTGGGATGGCTTGTGTTCTCTCTCCCACTGACCCATTCCCAAGATACACCCACTTCTGCGTCCTCAGAACTTCAGACAGATCAGCAAGTACGAGGGATCCTCAGCACTGGGCATACAAGCATGCACCACCACACTCAACTTTTTCTTGTTGTGTTTATGTTTTTGTTTTTTAGACAGGGTCTCACTATGTGACCCTGGCTGGCCTGGAACCCAACTCATAGAAATACACCATGCCCGATTGGTGAAATTATTAAGGCCACTCCATGTAGTTAAAGGGAGGTTTATTTTGTGGGGTAACCTACAAATAAAGGGATAGGTTATAGGGTCTGGCAAAGGTATGGCACAGTCTGGCGGTGTTCTCTGGAGAACTCTGCTCAGTCTACCTCCTGCGTCCAGCATCCCAGAACCAAGACAGAGAGACCTCCTCTCTATCTTGGGTCTTCCGCTTCCTCCTCCACCCCACCTTGTGGGCATGACCATTACCGAAGCCTCAATGGGGGTTGGAACTTCCAGGCTAAGGCTGGGATGGCTATCCACTACAAGGCCCAGCGTTGAAGCCTTTGTGTAATGCCTACCCATCTTAAAACAAAGTAAAAGCAAACAGACCCTAGCTAGACTTGACTCTCCTCTTGCCCTGGCTTAGTGTCCTGCCCCAGTGAAGCTTCTCAGCTGAGGGTAATGGCAGCACATAGTTATTACACACCTATTACCTGCTGTCCTTAGTTAGGGTTTCCATTTCTGTGAAGAGTCACCATGACCATGGCAACTCTTACAAAAGATAACATTTAATTGAGTTGGTGGCTTACAGATTCAGAGGTTCTGTCCATTATCATCATGGTGGGGAGCATGGTGGCTGGGAGCATGGCAGCATACAGGCAGACATAGTGCTGGCTACATCTTGATCAGAAGGCAACAGGAAGTAGACTGTAACACTGAGTAAAGCTTAAGCAAAAGAGACCCCAAAGGCTGCCCCCACCATGACACACTTCCTTCAACAAGACCTCATCTCTCAATAACATCACTCTCTATAAGCTTATTAGAGGCCAATTACATTCAAACTACCTCACCTGCCAAATATGTTCCAGGTGCTGGATAATTCAGCAGTGAACACTAGACACATATTTCTGTTGCCACTCAGCTTACCTTCTTATGGGACCTGGACAGTAAATAACTAGACATATCTAACATTATGTAAATTATGTTGACGGATGCTGTGGGAAAGGATATGGTGAGGTGGAAGGCATAGACTGATTGGAGCCTACTGGCTACAGGGCAGTGAGGAGAGTCCTCTCTGGGGATGTGACATTTAAGCAAAGACCTGGATGGAGTGAGAGCTGATAAGATCTGATACAAGCAAGATTCTGGGAAGAAAGGTCAGCACATTCAAGGCTCAGAGTCAGGCAGGGAACAAGCATGGAGCTTGGGGGAGGAAGGAAAGAAGGCTGAAGCTGGGTCAGGAGCCTGGCAGAAATGGGCAGGATGAAGCTGAAGAGATAGTCAAGGGCAAGAACTAACCGGATGACCATACCTCTGGTGTCCCCTGGACCATTCTGGAATAAATACTAGTACTGCATCCCTTCAATCTTAAAGATGCTGAGGGCTACATGATAAATTATACACACACCCCAAGTAGGCACATGGAAAGCAGCTAGCATTTGGTTTAAGATGTGATGAGAAGCCTATGGGTGGTACAGAGTGGGAGGTGACATTTTAAAAGATCACAACCACTGGGTGGTGGTGACAGCGGCGGGTGGCTGCACTCCTTTAATCCCAGCACTCGGGAGCTCAAAGTCAACCTGGTCTACAAAGCAGGATCCAGGATAGTCAAATGTTACACAGAGAAACCCTGTCTTGAACCTCGTCCCTGAAAAAAAAGGGGGGGTCACAGCCAAGTCCTGGCAGCCCTCTTTGGGTTCCCAGGGTGCCTTCCTAGTTCTCCTAGTCTTCTGGGTATCCTCCCCTTCCTGGGCTACTCGCTTGCAACCTGCCCTGCTGTCTCTTCTCCAGAACCTTTCAGGTGTGTTCAGCCTTTTACATTGCGGCATGGCATTGTCAACTACAAAGTTCATACTCAAGAGCTGTGCAATAGAGGTTCTTTCTTTCTTTCTTTCTTTCTTTCTTTCTTTCTTTCTTTCTTTCTTTCTTTCTTCTTTAACACACAAAAAAATCCACTGTTTTAAGTAAACTTTTGATTTTGTGTTGGGTACAAGTGGTCCATGATCTACAGGTTGGACATGCCTGTATGGAGTTTCTTTGATCGGTACTTCTCAGCTGGGGCTGATTTCTCTCATTTGGTATTCTCTGCATTTTTTTTCTGGAAAATGCTACTTGCATCTCCTGGGACGTGGCTAGTGTTTAACCAACTATAGGCCACAGAAGAGCCCCATGCAGCAGTTAGCCAGCCTTGAATGTTAGTAGTGGGAAGGTTTGAGAAGCCCTGTGCTGAGTTAGCACTAGCCAATAAAGGCATCAGAGGACGTGCACATACAATTAAAGATGTGCTAGGCACCACAGCAGAGGTAGAAAAAAATTCAGGTATAACGGCTCACACCTGTCATCTTGGCTCTCAGGAAGCTCAGGCAAGAGGCTCTTGAGTTAACATCATCCTGGACTATGTACTGACGTCAGAAAGAGGACAAAAGAATAGGGAGATGAGGATGGAAAGAGGAAGTGAAAGAAAGTAGTAGGATTTAAAAAACATATAAGGTGCCGGGCGGTGGTGGTGGCACATGCCTTTAATCCCAGCACTTGGGAGGCAGAGGCAGGCGGATCTCTGTGAGTTCGAGGTCAGCCTGATCTACAGAGAAAGATACAGGATAGACACCAAAACTACACAGAGAAACTCTGTCTCAAAAAACCAAACATAGAGTTGGCTATTTAGCTCAGTGGTAGAGCACTTGCCTAGCAAGCACAAGGCCCCAGGTTCGATACTCAGCTAAAAAAAAAAAAAAAAAAAAAAATTCATGGGATGGAGAGATGGCTCAGAGGTTAAGAACACTGACTGCTCTTCAAGAGGTCCTGAGTTCAATCCCAGCACCCACATGGTGGCTCACAACCATCTGTAACAAGATTTGGCAACCTCTTCTGTGTACATAATAAATAAATCTTTTTTAAAAAACCAAATATATATGTGTGTGTGTGTGTGTGTGTGTGTGTGTGTGTGTGTGTGTGTGTGTGAAACCCTAGGACCTTCGTGGTGGAGGGAGAAAATGAACTCCTACAATCTGCCTTCTGATCTCCACAGGCAGGCACACACACACACACACACACACACACACACATACACACACATGTGTGCATATATACTTGCACATACTAAATAAACAAATAGGTGTAATTTTTTTAGATTCTGTTGTGTTACACTCTGAAATTCAAGCCATTCCTGTTCCAAGTTCCTCACAGCTGTGTGTGGCTCAAGGCCGTTGTGTTGATGGCACAGATGGAGCTCAGCGCTGGGCTGCATAGCCTAATGTCTAGGAGCTCCATAAGATAGCAAAGCCTAGTTATTCGCCTCTGGAGTCAAACTGCAGGGTGAAATCCCAGCTCCTCTTCCTTTGCCTGTTGGCCATTGGCTGGGTTATTCTTCCTCTCTTCTCTCGTTTGTAAAGGTGAGGAAATTATCAACAGCACTACTTGGTCAGCTAGGGGTTAAATGAATTAGAACTTACAGAACACTTAGGACCTTTCCTCACTTAGGACAAGTACTCACCAAACAGTAAATAATAGGCTCCATCTCTCCATCCGTTTGTCCACTCCCATAGCTTTAAAAGCCATCTATTGCCTAATAACTTCCAAACTTAGTTCTTTTTTGAGGAACCCCATACTCCCTATTTAACTATGCAGTATATTTTGAGGACTTGGGACATCTCTTGTGAACATGCCCACCACAGAGTCCTCACCTTCCCCCCAAATCCACCAACCCTTGCTATCTCAGCCAATTACGCGGAGCAATCATCTGCCTTTCTAGGAAATGCATAGTGCACACATTGGGCAACCTCTATACTGGGTGAGGTTTCCACTACCTTGGCATGTGCCCACAGAAATTATGTGAGAGCATTTGGAACAGTGGAGTGTGGCTTCCTGACCCTGGCTGTTCATGCCAGGTGGCACGTCTGTACTTCTGTCTGTGTTCGTGAGTTTCTGTACTTGGCCCAGTGGTTGTGTGTGGGTCAGTATGGCAGAGGCCTGTTGTTTCCCATCAGGAAGTGGCTGCAAGCAGATGTTACTGTGGAGTGAAACAGACTACTTCACCTGACCAGCCCCACTTTCCTACACCAAAGCTCGATTTCTTCTGTGCCTACCCCAGTGAGCAGGACAAAGGGAAGGGACTTCCCTGATGGACCAACCTCTACAATCTCCCTGTGCCCTGCAAGATGTTCACCTCTGCACACAGGCCTTCTCTGAGACAATGACCTAGAAGGATGGCAGCTGAATCTCCTCTCCAGGGACAGGGAGAGGAACTCTCACTGACTAAATAGTTTTGTCTGTTGTCAGACAGGCTCCCCTAGAAAGAGAAGCCCAAGGCTCTTTTCCTCTCTCCCCCAGGCCTGCCAGGACAGCTCTGTCATTAAGTGAACTGTGAACTGATTCCCAGGGACATGCCACCAATCATGCACCCTACCTACCTTCTCCTTTCCTGCGCTCCCTCCTACAAGTCAGTACCTCAAAGATCTTGGCCGCTGTGATAACGCACTTGGGATGTGGAGGCAGAAGATCAGTATTTCACGATCAGCCTCTGCTACACAAGTTCAAGGCCAGTTTGGGCTCTATGAGACCCTGTCTTCCCTCCTCTCAAAACAGCCTTTGCCTGAGACCAGCCTTCACAGCTGGAGGGCAGCGGCATCTCTTTTGGGGTTCCCCACAGGTCTTCGAAGTTCTGAACATCCCCACAGGGCGTGTCCCCCTCTTCCCCTTTATTTTGGTCCTCTATGGAAGAAATGGCCGAGGAATTACTGTCCAAGAGGTCACAGGCACTCCCAGTAATCTTTCCAAACCTATCTGCCCGCCTTGGACCCCATGGAGCAGGAAAGTGCAGGTCTGCCCCCTCCTAAAGCCGAGGCACTGCAGAGCGAAGCCTGTCTGTCGCACATAAGTAGGGACAGATCCGGAGTCTGGGCTTCCCCCGTGGGGCCTCCCAGGGCACCTGCCCAAGGCCACCCAGCGCGCCAGTCCAGGCAGCGCCGGTGGAGCGGAGCCGGACCTCCCAGCGGCCAATGGGGGCGGTGACCGCCCGGGGCCTTCCCACGGTTCGGTGGCGCGTCACCGCGGGGGCGAGGGGGCGCCGGGGCGCCCCGGGCTGCGGTGCAGGAAAGGGCCCTGGGAAAGGGCGGTGTCGGCTCCCGGGCCGGGGCGGGGCCGGGGCGGGGCCCAACGACCAACTCCCCGATTGCAGGGCTGAGACCCCGCAGCCAGCTCTCGCCATGAAGCGGCCCAGGGCGCCCAGTGGCTCGGATGGTGAGTCTGACGGACCCATTGACGTGGGTCGGGAGAGCGACCTCAGGTAAGACAGAGTGGGGCTGAGGCCGTCGAGGGTGAGAAAGAGTCCAGCACACTCGGGTGTACACATCAGCCCGCAGGTGTCAGCCAGGGTGCAGGGGTGTGTGCAGCGTCTCCAGTGTGTCCATAGTACCAGTGTGGCGAATTCCTGGGTACCCCGTGCCAGTTAGGATTCTGGACGCTGGGATGCAAGGAGAATTCTGCTAGGGGGTATATTATGCCATTTGGCTGAATCCAGGGACGCCCCTGGAAAATTTTCCTGCAGACCTTAGGAGACGTTCATAGACGTAGGCTCCACATTCCGTGTCCCCTAATCTATTCACTATGAAGACATCTGTACTTCCCAATTTTACCTTTTTTGGGGTGCAGTTTTCACAAAAGGATGGGGAGGGGTGTGTTTCCCTTTGAGCACACTGAACGCTGGAATTGGGTTTAGGTACTAAAAAAAAATTCCTAGCCAGTTTGGAAGAGCCTAGACTCCAATCTCAGTGCCCCTTCCACAAAACCATCCAAATTGCCAGTGTTCTTCCACTTTTGTTAAATATTCTGACTTTTAACCTGTGGAACAAACTGATCTTGTATGGTCCTTGCTACTTCCCAGCTCTGTGACTCCATAAACTTCAGTTTCCTGATCTGTAAAATGGAAATAAATAATAAAGCCTGCTCCATAGTGTTAGTAAAAACCCAGTGGAAGAAAGGATGCCAAGGACTTAGCAGCAGCTCATGGTGAATGCTTAGCATCAGGCTCACACTTGAAAGAGTCTTCAAGGCCTTGCCACCCAGCCCACATCTGCTACCAAGTCACCATACAGCCTGCCTTTCTCTCCCTTTCTTCTTGCCTCTCCTCGTCCTTTTCCTTTCTTCAGTGCTAGGGACTGGATCCAGAGCCTGGTGCATGTTAGCCAAGTACCCTATCGACATGCAGTTTTGAGCCTTTGGTTTCCCTGCCTGAGATGATTTCCACACTGGGAAAAGGATGGAAGTAGAAGGGGAAGAAAGAGCTGCAGAAGTAGATAACCTCTCTTGATCTTCGGAACCTTGTCTCTCACCACCATGTTCATGCCCTGGCACACGGAGCACACTCACATAGCTACAGCCAGGCATGAGGACACATGCCTTCAATCCTAGTACTTAGGAGGCAGAGGCAGGCAGGTCTCTTTGAGTAATGAGACCCTATCTCAAAAAACCAAAGGAAGGGAGCTAATGGCAATAGATCTCTCTCTCTCTCTCTCTCTCTCTCTCTCTCTCTCTCTCTTTCTCTCTCTCACACACACACACACATCTTGTATGGTAGGTATGGGGATGTATAATGTAGTTCCTTATGTAAACCCTTTAAAAATTACTTAGCAGAAACTGCTATTTATAGAAATAATTTTTGGAGCTAATGCCTGCTGTTAGGGAAGGAACCAGCACCACATGGTGATGGAGAACAGAACATCTCAAACTCAGTACCACTGGGTCTTCAAGGACCAGTGTACAGAGTCAATGAGATGGATCAGAGCTGGCTTCTATCCTTCATAAGTATACAGCCTGGGCAGTAACTGCCAAGGGCTATGGAGAGTCTGGATTGGATGGAAGAAGATTCACAGTGTAGGCTTTGAGCGCCCCCCACTCCTATGGGGAGAGGCCACTCACAGCTACCAGGGATGATGATAATGGCTTCCCGATGGTGGCAGCACTGGGGACTAAGGTGTAAAAGGTCACTGCAGGTTTTTCCCTCTATATCTTTTTGTCAGTTTAACCCGAGCTCTTTGTTAGAGACTACTCCAGAAGACCAGACTCCTCCAAGGAGGGAAGGCAGCTGGACATCTGGCAGACTGACTTATAAGATGCCTCTTTGTAGCACTCTCCAAAGGACCCTCCCCCCAGTAGACATAAATGCTTCAATTCAGAGACCACACTGAACGATGCCTGCTGTGGCCTAGACCCTGGGCTGGGCATCAGAGCCCAGATGTATCCTGCTCAGCCTCTGCCCTCGGGGAACTCTCTGGGAAGAAGAGCTTCATGTATAAAGAAAGCCGGATAGACAGTAGCAGGGGCCACAGGCCTGGGGCAGCCAGACTCTGGGGTCAGAGGCAGTGCACAAATCCCTCATATTCAGAGATGTGAGACCAAAGGGGCAGGGTGTGTTCTGATGTCACCAAGGACATCTGCCTGGTAGTAGCAACCTGCTCCATCCGTGGGAATCACCCACAGAGCTCTTGTGTGAAGTTGGCCCCCTGAAACAGTCTGGATCCACACAGAATACAGCCTCTCCCTTACCCATCTTCAAATATTTCATGAGCATCTCCCACATGTCAGACTCGAAGTCAGGGTCTACGGGCTGTTCTTTTATGATTTAAGGCACATGGTAGTCTTTGAAGTCAGAGAGACCTGAGTTTGACCCTCCCCACCATTTCCATGCATAAGTGACTTTACCCTTTCCTGAACTGACATTTTCTTTCTCTTCTTTTCTTTCTTCCTTCTTTCTTTCCTTCCTTCCTTCCTTCCTTCCTTCTTCCTCTTCTTCTTCTTTTTTTCTTTTTTCTTTTTCTTTTTCTTTTTTTTTTTTTTTTTTAGCAAAATGAGTGTGTAAATATCAACCTCTGAGAGTAAAGCTTGAATGAGGTTGTATATAACATATAGCACATAGCTTCTTGCTTTGGTGCAGGTAATTTCTAATAAATGTTGTCACATTGTGCAGAGGGTGCCACATTCATGAGGCAGCAAAGTTTAATGGAAAAACTAGAAATCTACAGACTGCATTACGGGGCATTCTCAGCTCTGAATCTGTCACACCCCTCCCCCTAAAACAATTGTTTTCCTAAGGTCTATTTCGCAACGTATGAGACAAATGGCTACATACTGCTGTCTAGAACAGAAAGTGCGGCTACAAGAGAGACACGGTGGGATGATGCATATTTGGAATACATTGGCAAGAATACTGAATTAAAATCCAGTAGATGCAGGGCTGGAGGGAAGGTTCAGTGGGTTAAGAACATACGATGTTCTTCCAGGTTTGACTCTGCACTGTCTTGGCAGCTCACAACTGCCTGTAATCCAAGTTCCAGGGTATCTGGTGCGTTCTTCTTACACAGACATACATGCAGGCAGAACACCCATACACATAAAGTAAAGTAATGTTATAATGTGTGTGTGTGTGTGTGTGTGTGTGTGTGTGTGTGTGTGTGTGTATTACATATTTTAAAGGCAGTAGATGTAACTCGGATTCTGGATTTTCCTCTTATTTGCTGTATGGCTGGTCAAAGGTCCTTTCTCTCTCTAAGTGTTCTCTTTTTACAAACGGTCTTAGTTCTGTGTGACTGTCCATCATTCAGAGCCTTGATTGGAATATTGCCTTTGCTTGATACAAAATGGGTGGAGTCATCACCAAAGGTCCCACACAGGTGGAGTTGGGACTGGGGGTGTTCAGGACTGGCAGGCAGACCACTTTGAAAGCTACAATAACTGAAGACACTGCCCTGGAATCCTGTCTAGGGTTGCAGGAGGCCCGTGGAGATACTGGCGCTCACCATCTCTTCTCTGGGTCCATGAAGATCTGCCTAGACGCTCAGAGGAGAGGTTCCCAGAACCCTTCCACTGTCAGGGCCAGATCCCAGGCTGTGGTCAGCTCTGGCTGGGAGCCTTAAGGATAAGGGGATTGGAGGACTAGTCAGACAGACAGGAAGTCAGACTTAAGAAGGAAAACAATGCTGAACTGGGAGCCAGAAGATAGGTTCCCATGCTGCTTTGCTCCTGAGCAGCTGTGTGGGCTGGCCAAGCCACTTTGGCACCCTGAGTGAGGTTCAGCATCCTCATCTGGAAAATGGACTTTTATAAAACCCAGAGGAGAGAGAACCTTGGCAGCAGAACCCAGCAAACTGTAAGGTGAGATTTGCCTGGGAGATTTGGAGGAAGGGGCAGATCAGGTGGCAAGGGTGTTTGACCAGGAGCCTGGGGAAAGGTGGAACAGCACAATTGCCCTGAAGCAGGGTGTTGCTGTGTCAACCTCTGACAGACGGTCCCTGAGGAGGGATCAGTCTGTGAGGCGGTGACGTGCACAAGGCTAACCCAATACCCAGAGAGACGCTTTCTCCAGCCAGGGAAACAAAGGTTGTATTTCTTATGTACCTTGGCTCTTAGAGCTTGTCCCCAGTGAACCAGGGAAGTTTTTGTAAACAAGCTGCCCACAGATCTCAGGCCCTGGCTCACAGGGCCCTGGCTCCGGGGAGCTTTCACAGGCCTCTCAGCAGCTCTGTTTGTCCAGATGTGAGGGTGAGAAATACGTTTTTTTTTCCAGATGTGGCTGGTTTGGATTAGGTTTTTGTTTTTTGATTTTTTTTTTTTTTTTTTTTTTCTGAAATAGGGTTTCTCTGTGTAGCTTTGTGACTGTCCTGGAACTCACTTTGTAGACCAGGCTGGCCTCGAACTCAAGAGATCCGCCTGGCTCTGACTCTTGGCCTCATGAATGCCAGGATTAAAGGCCTGCGCCACCACCGCCCTCCAGATGTGGCTGGAACAAGCCTGAGGCAATGTGCTATCTGGTCTCTCCTGAAGCTGCCTTTCTGTGAGGTATTGAGAATGATCCAACCTCAGATACCACAAAGAGAGTCACATGGGCTGAGACCCTCCTGGTGAACTGTGTACGGCCTGTCCACAAGGGCCCAGAAGGCAGATTTCTATGTTGTTCATATTTAAATTCTCTGTGACACTGAGGATAAGAAATAAATCCTACTGTGAGATCCACTGTGTCACAAGGTTGTTGGGGACCTAAGCTGTAACAGTGAGTGAAATGAATGAGCCTCATAACCTCATGGACCTGTCTGTTGGAGAGATGGACGTTAATCAAATAATCGTGCAAGAATAAAACAATTAGACAGCATAAATGCTGTGGATGCAGAAGCCTGGGAAAGTAACCAGCAGGGGCCATGTAGCAGACTAGGAATTTTAAAGGGAGGAGGGGCTCCCAAAGGAGGTGACAGCTGAGTGGCGATCTGAAGGCTGGTTGAAGTCGTTAGGCTGTGGTGAGGAGGTGAGGAGGTGAACTGGACCAGAGTCATCTAGACTACAGAACACATATGCAAATGTAGGAGTTCATGCATTCTGATTGGAGCATGCAGAGCAAGAGACAATTGGATATCAGAGGTGACAGGAAGCCAGGCGGTGGTGGCGCACGCCTTTAATCCCAGCACTCGTGAGGCAGAGGCAGGCGGATCTCTGTGAGTTCGAGGCCAGCCTGGTCTACAAAGTGAGTTCCAGGACAGACTCCAAAGGTACACAGAGAAATCCTGTCTCGGGGTGGAGAGTGAAAGGGGACAGGAACCAGTTATAATGCTTAAAGGATAATGCTTTGGGGTCTTAAAAGCATTAAGAAGCCACAAGGGAAATTTAAGAGGGATAAGATCAAGTCTGCTGGTAGTAGCAGGAAAGAAAAAAAAGTTCAGTGGGACCCATGGGAAGGCTCTTTTTGTAAGCCTGCAGGTGAGAGACATAGAGGGTCATGGAGACCAAGAAAACAGACATGAAACTATCTACACACAGTATAGGCAGGTTTTGACCATGAAAGGTGAAGACCAAGGCGGAATCAAAGAAAGTGCCAGAGAAGTAGAAGCTAGGGGTGGCCTTTGTTGAGACGGAGAACCTAGGGTAGACAAGAAGCGGGTGCTGGGCAAGCTCATGGCTGGCTTCCTGTTGAGATGTTTGTTGGCACTCCAAAACGGCAGGGGAGGCACTTTGCCCAAAGTTGTGGAGTGTAGCATCGGTAGGGTTGGGTCTTTGGTGCTCTCCAGTGAACTTCTGCCTTCTGAGGTGACAGCTGGAGCAAAAGGCCATCCAGACGCAAAATGGTTGGGGTGATTATTCTGGTCAAAATCTGGGCAGGAAACCCCTCTGCTGAGTCTTTGTAATAGAATTATTGGTGTTGGAGCAAACATCCGTCATCCAGCCTGGGTCTCAGAGGAAGGCACAGGCATGGGAGGCAGGGCCGGGACCCGTGCCTTCTGGGAGGCCAGAGCAATGTCCCCGAGCGTGCGAGAGGAGCCTGTGACCCAGATGCCGCCTCCGCCTCGCCCCCGGCCGCGCCGCGTGGGAGGAGGCGGCAGCTGCGGGCCGGGCGGAGGGCGGGCGGCGGCGCTCTGGCCCGTGGGAAGCGGCGGCCTCTGCGCTTTCCACGCTCCTTCCCAGCGGCTAGCTCTGAAATCCAACCCTCCCGGCCCGGCCTGGCCGCCGCTGGCCCGCGCCCTCAGTCAGCCCGCCCCCGGGATCGGGTTGCAGGACCCGAGAGGGAGCATCTCGGTTCGCGGTTCCCCGACGGTCGGCCGGCCGCAGGAGCAGGGGCTAGGCGAACTACCCGCGTCCGCCAGTGGCTGACAGGCAGGAAGCCAGGAGAGCGCAGAGGACTTGGCCCCCAGAGAAATGGGTCTCCGGGGAGAAAGGAGAGCAGGCGACCCTTTTGCATGCCCTGTGCTCCTTCCTGGTCTGGGAGACTATGGCCACCTGGGAGCCCCACCCCACCCCCCATGCACCCCGGTCCTGGCCTGCTGCCAGCTGGGCCTCCCAGGTCAGACTAGGTCAGGGAGACGATCCCTCAGCTCTGAGAAACTAGCCTTTCTCTTCCTCTGCAGCCAGATGGCCAGACCGCTGACCACCCCCAGCCCTTCGCAGATGCAAGCCCGGAAGAAACGCAGAGGGGTGAGTGAGCCACAGCCTTTGAGGAGCCCAATCAGAGTTTGCACTGAATCCAAGGAGGCCTTGTCCATCATCCCGGATGACTGGACAGGTTCAAACCCAAGCTCTGCCAATTGCAACCCTAGTGGCTGGTCACGCCACCTCCCCTCCACTGCCTTGCTTCTTCCTCTGAGTGACAGGTAGCATCTACCTCAAAAGACTGATCAGTTGTTAGTTTTTCAAATTCAGTATGCGTTGAGGATGCCCTTGAACTCCTGACCTTCCTGCCTCCACCTCCCAGATGCTGGGGTTACAGGCATGCACCACCACACCTGGTTTTTGCAGTACTGAGGATTAGTGCAGACATCATACAGGCTAGAGGCAAGCATGCTACCAATTGAGCTACATTCCCAGCCATCAAAGAGCTCTTCTGAAGACTGAGTGGGTTCCCATAAACTCTGATCGGCACCTGACGATAGCCCATCAATTCTTTCCTTGTAGTCTCCACTCTACCCTGTTTTGTTTGTTTGTTTGTTTGTTTGTTTGTTTGTTTTTTGTTTTTGTTTTTTTGTTTGTTTGTTTTTTTAGCTGAGGATCGAACCCAGGACCTTGCGCTTGCTAGGCATGCACTCTACCACTGAGAACTTTTTCTTCTTTGTGTTGAACAGGGAGGGAACTCCCTGCTAGCAGCTCTCCATCTGATCCTGCCCCACCTTTTCCTGGGGATCCAGAGGCCTGGGATCCGGCAGGAGCCACTCACTCACTCACTCACTTACCAGAAGCCTTAGGCCAATCGTTTTTCCCTACCTCATATTCTGTCTCTAAAAAGTGATGGATTATAATTTCTACTCAGCCGTGAGGATTCTGTTTCCAGAACTGTGAGGAAGACACTGTGGATGAAGGCCTCGGCAGCTAGAGAGAGCAAGACCCAGAATTCTTCAGGTGTTCTCATGATCCAGAAACTGGAGGGCTAACTCTGGCCCAGCAGGGTCCTCCAGGTCTGCACCAGTGCTGAGGCTGGTGTCCTCATTCTGATAGGCGGTGCCCTGCTTTACATATGATGAGCATCGTCCCTACAGATCACAAGAGGCTTGAGTGCTAGTCCAGCTCTATACTTTTACTGTGTGCATGAAGCAAATTATTGTCATTCTGGACTCTCATTCTCGTCCTCCATAAATAACGAATAGATTTGCCGCCCAGAAAAAAAATAACTTGAGGGAAAATATGAGTCAGTGTCCATCAGGGCACATTGGAAAGTATGATGAAATGCCTACAGGGAACTTCTTGTCATTATTTTTCAGATCATAGAGAAACGTCGCCGAGACCGTATCAACAGTAGCCTTTCTGAATTGCGACGCTTGGTGCCCACTGCCTTTGAGAAACAGGTGTGTGACATTGCTGATCCAGTATAAGGCAGGGTGTGGTTCCTATGGAATGTCCTACTGCCGGCAGAGCTGTGATCGTTTATAAATAGCTGTCACTGGGGTCTGGGAAGATGGCACACAGGGTATGAGTACTTGTTGAAGATCTGAGTTCAAATCCACAGCAGCCATGTAAAAGTTGAACACTGCTGTGCACACCTTTAACATCCGCACTGGAAGGCAGAGACGGGCAGATTCTAGGAGCCTGGACAGTGAAGACTTGAGTTCAGTCCAGGATTCACACTGTGGAAAGAAAGAGATGACTCCAGCAGGCTGTCCTCTGACAACACACACACACACACACACACACACACACACACACACAATTAATTTTTAAAATGTAGTGCTAGAGAGGCGATCCCACACTTAAAAAGCATGCACTGCTCTCCAGAGGGCTAGAGTCCAATTCCCAGCCAGCAGCTCACAACTGCCTATAACCCAACTCCAGGAGATCTGATGATGTCTTCTGGCCTTTGCTGGCACCTGTACACACATGAACATACATTCACACAGATACACATACTACATAGAAACAACAAAAATCTAAGAAAAATAAGATGGAGAGCAATAAAGGATGTTACTCTATGTTACCTCCTGGCCTCCACATGTGTACACATGGGCACCCCACACACATACACAAGGTATGCATATGCCACACACATGTGCATACACACACAAGTATGTATAGTTGTCACTGGCCAGGGGACAAAGGGAATAGACTAATATACTTAGCAAGGTGTCTTGGGTATGGTGGCTTTATACCTGCTGTGTTCTTTTGGATTAAATCGTGATCCTGAGAGGCAGGGATTATTCTGCACATTGTACAGGTAAGGAAGTAAAGGACAGAGATGTCATGTAATATCTACCTACTACATTACATGGCTAATAACTATCTGAGCAGAAACAGCACGTAGCTGTATTGCATGTCCCCCAACATTTCTAGAGCTCTTTGAAAGTAAAACAGTCCACTCAGAGAGTGAGCACCTGTTGTGGAACATGGGGAGTGGGGGACCACAGTGGAGAGACAGTGGTTGAATCAGTCTGCCTCAAAGATCCTTACCCTCTGCTCAAGGTTTAGGTCACATATCATCTGTCTTCCCTTAGGCCAGTAAGTACAAGTCAGCCATTCCACAGATGCTCATTAAAGCCTTCTCAGAGCCAGCAATGAACTAGACTTGGTGTCTGTATTTAAGGGACTGGCATGGAGAGTCTGACCCTCAGGTTTCCCATGGGAGCCAAGGTTCCCTGGGAACCATTTCCCAAGAGAGAACAGAGAAGGACAAGTTTGTTGAGCTCAGATGATGTGCTAGGACTTGGGGATACTGAAGATGGAGTTGGGTTCCCAGGACAGCTGGTCTATGGGGTAGGTGATAGTGGATGGTAACAGGAGCCTGGTGATGGTGATGAGGCCGTGGAGGTAGATGAGTCAGTCTTTCTGGGAGAGAAGTGGGCTGACATTCACTGTAAGTGTTTTAGGAGAGAGGCGCCCAAGAGACAGGGTGGAAGGAGACGAAGAAGGATTCAGTCAGGGCGGTTGAGTCGGGGGCTGGGGGGGGGGGGGGTGGCGTTTTAGGATGGAAGCCCTGCAATGACGTGGGCAGGGACTGAGATGTGAACCATCAAGCACCTATCAGTCCTGGACAGCTTGGACAAAGTAGTAGCCCAAGTGGTCAGGAAGTGGAGGGGAGGGAGGAAACCCAGGCAGTGATTCCTGATGGGGACAGGGGGCCAGTTCATCCCAGCAATCAGCTGCTGCACCGTCTGCCTTCCGTTCCCACAGGGCTCCTCCAAGCTGGAGAAAGCCGAGGTCTTGCAGATGACGGTGGATCACTTGAAGATGCTCCATGCCTCTGGTGGCACAGGTACCAGTGCTCTACTCTCCTGGGAATTAATCACACTACAAGCACTTTGATACAGGGCCCTGGGGATCAAGGGGTGAGCTCAAACTGATGGCAATAGATTGTCGTTGTCCTTCCGTGGAAGGACTGAAGGGGGTTCCAGCCACCATTTGCCACACTCCTTTCTTTGGTTTCGTGCTACTTTGATATTTGTTTTGAGAAAAGAGTCTCTCTCTAGCCCAGGCTGGCCTCAAATTCACAAATCCTCCTGCCTCAGCCTCTAGAACTGAGATTACAGGCAGGAGCCACTACACCGAATTGTCTCTCTTCTTTCCTTGTCTCCCTCACGACTTCTGGCATCTCCATTTGTCCTAAGCCTTTCCTCGGTTCGATTCCTCCCAGTCTTAGAGGATTGTTCTGTGGCACGGGCTTTCAGAAGACTCACCAGCAAGACCTGGCTAACGGGTAGCTTGGATAAGAAAATTCTCAATAGAATCCCAGTCTCCAACTAACCTAAATCCAGGGAGGAAATTGCCTGAGATTTTTAGCCATAGACATCTTGCTGGTGTCTATCCCCATTGGCCTAAGCTTCTGGGCTGCTGATGCACCCTTGGCAGCGCTGGGAAATGAGTTATGCTCACAGCAGGTGTCAGATGATGGGAACTGGCAAGTCATTCCATCATTTTGTTAACGCCTTCCATTAACATCATGGAGCAGTGATGACTTTTGTTTTGTTTTGTTTTCTCTGTGTAACAGCCCTGGCTGTCCAGGAACTCATGCTGTAGACCAGGCTGGCCTTGAACTCACAGAGATCCACCTGCCTCTGCCTCCCGAGGGCTGGGATTAAAGGCGTGTGCTGACACCACCTCTCGCTAGCAAAGAGTTTTAAAAGACTCCCAGGTGAATGGAAATCCTGTCTGGAAGCTTCTAGGTGTGATTGGGAAACCTTCACACTCCACAGACCTTAGCTACAAAGATGTAAAGCTCAGGAACAGCTTTCAGCTCTGGAAGAGAACAGTGGCGTTTCTAAGTGGTCCAAATTGGTGCTGCTCAGCTGTAGCACCTGGGGACAAGCAGTATTGCAGGGTCTCCCTGAAAGAGTCAGTCTGAATTAGACTGTAGGAATTGGCAAGTTTAGCCGACCTACCCAATAATTCTAATGCGGTGGTGGCTCCTTTGGAAAAGTCTGTCGAAGGAACGCATTCCTGACAGTGGCAGACAGTGGGGAGAGGCTTCAAATTATATTCATGGTGAACCTATTAAAAGGAAAGTAGTGATTAGCATGTGGGCAGCACTTTAAAATGTTTTCACTTCAGCCTCACACGAATCAGGAAGGAGGGGTGGGTGGGCTGTCCTCACCACTGTGTCTCAGGCTAATACAGAGGTCAGAGAGCCCTGGTTGGGAGTTCAGGCTTTTGATTTAACTCTGGTGCTGCTGTTCCTTAACTCTGTGACTTGAGACAAATGGGTTATCCTCACTGCCCCTGAGTTTCTTCGGCTTTAAAGTGGATGTTGTAAAAGAGTGTTTATCAGGATTAGATTAGGTACTGCCGTGAAGTGTGTAATAAGAACTCAGCAGATGTTTGCTTAAAAGGAACCACGTAGCCAGGCATGGTGGTGTGCACATGTAACCACAGCTCTCTGGAAGTGGAGGCAGGAGAACCAGGAGTTCCAGATCGTTGTAGGCAATATAGTGAGTTCCAGACCAGTCTAGACTACGTGAACGGATATCTAAAAAATACTAACTAACTAATTAAAAGAGGCTGAGGATGTAGCTCAGTTGGTAGAGTGCTTGCCTGCTATCCACAAAGCCTTGGGTTCAATCCCTAGCCCTGTATTAACCAGGCATGGTGGCTCTTCCTGTAATCTTCGCACTTAGAGTGTGGACCCAAAAAGATCAAAGTTCAGAGTTCAACTACATAGTGAGTTGAAGGCCAGCCTGGACTACATTAGACCAGTTCTCAAAGAAATAAATATATATAAAGAAATAATGTTTAAGCTGGCCAGTGGTGGTGCATGCCTTTAGTCTCAGCACTCTGAGGTTTAGGTCTACAGAATGAGTTCTAAGACAGCCAGGTATGCACAGAGAAACCTTGTCTTGAAAAACAAACAAACTGTATGGTGTGTGTGTGAGTGTGTGTGTGTGTGTGTGTGTGTGGTATGTGATGTGTGTGTGTGATGTGTGTGTGTGTGGTATGTGATGTGTGTATTGTGTGTGTGTGTGTGTGTGTGTGTGTGTGTGTGTGTGTGTGTTTAAAATGAAAGAGTATAGCAAACACAGAGGTGAGGGGACACATGCATCATCAGCATCATCACACAGCACAGCCACGTCTCACCCTAAACTGCTTAGACTCTGCAGTCTCCTGCTGAGCTATCCTGTCCCTTTGAGGGTCCCCAGCCATGAACCAGAGACGAGATATTTGCTGCCGCTGTCAGGAGCCTGTACTGGCTGCTTTTTTTTTTTTTTCCTGCCCAGAAGGTGTTTGAGAGAAGGGCAGGTACTATAGAGGCAGTAGAGATGTGGATGCCTGTGTGGACAGTCCACCTGAGCTGCCCATCAGTGACATCGGGCCAAGAGAGAGCCCTTGCCTGGTAGCAGCTGCATGGGGCCAGTACATTCCAAACTGTGTTCTGAGCTGGAGGATGAACTCAGATGCAGCAGCAGCTGGGCCACTGGCGTGAGTGATAGCAACCTTGCCACTTATGGAGGGGTCCCAGGACCATCTCATTTCACCCTCTCCCCTCACGGCAACAGCAGCAGACACTGCAGCAGCGACAGCCACTTCTGTCGCCTCTCCCTCCTCATTATCAGGCTAAGGAAACTGAGGCCTAGAGATGCTCATCCTGCCACTGAGGCTTAAGTGGCAGGTCCATGATTCGAACCCAGCCCTGGTGGCTCCTCAAGGCTCCACCACTACACAATTGTGCCTTCTCCTAGCAACCTTCTACTTTGCCATCATTTCCTCCTCTCCCCAAACCTTCCTCCTTTCAGAAAGCAGGGTTATAATACATCTTCTATGTCTGCTGTCTTTTCATGGGTGTCAACTTAGAGAAATTGTGTGGGCCACAAGATTTTCTTCGCATTAATCATGAAGTGATTAATCATTTTGTGATTCAGCGTGGTTTCTAGTGCTGAGTCTGGGGCTCCAAGAGGTGAAGCGACATGTCCAAAGTCACTGGGTCACTGTAGGCTATACACACAGGTCACACATGGTATCTTCCCCCAGGCTCTGTGCTTCTCCCCCGGCATGCCCTCATGGTACTTTACTTTACAGGGTTCTTTGATCCCCGAGCCCTGGCTGTTGACTTCCGGAGCATTGGTTTTCGGGAATGCCTCACGGAGGTCATCAGGTACCTGGGGGTCCTGGAAGGACCCAGCAGCCATGCAGACCCTGTCCGGATTCGCCTTCTCTCCCACCTCAACAGCTATGCAGCTGAGATGGAGCCTTCACCCACACCCACTGGTGCCCTGGCCTTCCCTGTGTGGCCCTGGTCTTTCCTCCACAGCTGCTCAGGGTTGCCTTCCCTGAGCAGCCAGCTCGCCATTCTGGGAAGGGTGCCCGGCCCTGTCCTCCCCAATGTCTCTTCCCCCACTTACCCCATATCTGCCCTCCGGTCCACTCCAGTGCACAGAGTGGCTGGCACCATCCTGCCAGCCCGGAGAAATCTGCTGCCCAGTCGAGGGGTACCTTCCACCCAGAGAGCCCATCTTCCTGAGAGGCCAGCTGCCCCTCCGCCCACCGTCCCTGGTAGCAGGGCTGCCAGGAGCAACCACGCAGCCCCCATCCTGCCGTCTTCTTCCCCAACAGCCCCTGCAGCTGGGAAATCCGATGACAGTGGGTCTGGCCCCATCTCCAGTCCACCTCCTTTGGGGCCAACTGGGAGGCAGTCGGGAGCAGTGCTCTACCACTCGTGGGTCTCTGAAATCACTGAAATCGGGGCTTTCTGAGCTGAGCCCCCTACAGCCATCCCCGAGGAATGAGAAACATTCCTGTTTCCCCCAGGAGCTCTGAAAATGGTACCCACCTTTTCTGATTTATTTTCTAGAATGGCTTCCATACAAAGGCATCCTCTCCTCACCCGTCAGAGCCCCGCCCCCCCCCCCACCCCGCCCCTGCTGCCCACCAGGCTCCCCTGTAGCCTTTTCAGAGCTCAGAGCCTTAGTCACATTCCCCACAGGCACAGATGAGTTACAAGGTGCCTTGTGACCCCCCTAGGCTCTGTGGACCCAGAACACATGGACCTTGGGTCTGGAGCCAAAGCTTTAACCTAAAGGATTCCATGGCCAAGGGCAGGCTGTTCACATGAAGAGGAGGGACTCCTAGTCCTGAGGACTGGTGAGATTCAGCCACCCCCTGGCCAGCAGGATAGAATGCACTGTCTGCTTCACTTCCTGGAGACAGAAATGAAGCAGGGGCTATTGAGACATCTCTGCAGCCCACCCCGCAACAGTGAAGCGCAGGACAGATCTGTTCAATACAGCTAAGGCCTGCGGCCACCGTCGTCCTTACTTCAGATGCCCGCATGACTACCCACTAAGGCTGGACAAGCCGGGCCAAGAGGATTCTCCACAGCAGCAAAGCTCTGTGGCAGGATATCCCTACCACCAGGTCTCCACAGCGCTTCAGACAGAAGCCAGGGCTGTGAGCATCGGGAGAGCACAGCTCCCTTTCTCTTGGGTACCGTCCTCCAGGACTATGGCCCTTCCCGCAGGGTCCCCGGTGTGGAGGACCTGTGGCCCTGATGGTGGCACCCCAAGAGGCATTCTCTTGGGATTTGGCACCAGACATCTGAGCTGCCTGGTTTGCATCTGGCTCCCAGAGCCCAGACTGCTGCCACAGCCAAGGGCCGTCAGGCTGGATAAAAATAACTTGGAGGAGGGAGAGAACAGGCAGAGGCGGCTGGGCTCTTCAAGGTCACGCAGTGGGTCGAGGGCCTGAGAGCCTGCTCACCCAGATTTCACACAGCTGGCTCTGCTCAGAGGCCAGCTCACTCCCCAGCACTGCCTCAGGCCACTCGCCTCTCTAATGGGAATAAATGGCCGGCTGAACAGCAGAGGCTGAACTGATATTTAGGGTTGCCCTATAAGTCAACAAAGTGTGGAAACATTTCTGTCCTTTTTGGTGAGCACCTGCTCCCCACAGTGCCCCTGAGGACCACCCAGTGTGCCATCTGGGAACACCCTGGTTAATGCCTGGCAAAACCAAGATTGTGGGAACCTGGAACTGGTTGTTCACTGACGCTGTGATGGTTATGAAACAGAAGGTCATCCTGGAAAGCCTCAACCCCCCCACACACACACACATACACATCCCAGCCTTTGATGGAACCATAGTCCCCAGAGCCTGTGAGCACAAAAGTAGAGTTTACAAAACCCTGGGAGCAAAAGGGTCATTTCAGAAAGTCGGGACAGAGGGCAGAGGTCACCTGAGTGACCCAGAAAGTGCTTGCGAATAGGTCAAGAAGAGATAAAGACTTCCTTCATTTCTTAGTGGAAGCAAGTTCTTTAATCTTGCTGCCATATTGGACCCCTCTGAGGGCATCCCTGTGGAGTGCATCGACAGGGAGGATAGAGGAGCCATGCGGGCCCCTGGGGTGACAGAAGTCCCTGGATATTAGGGTCTTACTGCAGGCCTGCAGTTTGGCAGCCTCCTCACCAGAGATTCGGTGTTCACTCACAGCTGCGCTATGGGAAACACATTTCCCCGTTGCAGGTACCTGAACTGCAAAGCAGTCTGTTGATACCATGGAAATACGGCAGAAATGGCTGAGCCCTTTGAGCATCCATCCTGGTTGGTCTTGGCTTCCTTCTCCCAGGAGACTGGGCAGGTGACACCCCCACCCAACACCCACCCACCCAGCTGAGTACTCAAGTCTCCTGTTTCTAGTCCCAGCCCTTCCTGGTGGCCCCACTGCAGAGTGTGGCAGGCAAGCAATAACAATGTTTAGTTCTGGAATCTTCCACCACCAAACCTCCTTCTTGAATGTTTCTGGACTCTCTGAACCCAGGGCTCCAGGCATGGCAAAGTCCCCTCACCCCTAGATCATTGCCCCAGCTTCCTGGCTTGGCTCTGACTGTGCCAGTCGGTTCTCAGCTGGCACTGGAGAGAATGTGGCATGTGCAGGGCACATCATATCAACCCAGCCTAAACCCCAGACACGCCCCCACCACACACCGTGTTATTCTAATGATGACAATCAGAGCTCTTTTTAAATCCTATCCTGACTTCCAGCCTTATTTTGTGCTGACCCCAAACTTGCTCAGTGTTTATGCTACACAGGTCTGTTCTCATATCTCCAGCATTCTCATCCGTAGAGATTCTCATGAGGTTTCCAGAATGCTCCGCCCTTCGCTTTGCATGGCCTACTTCAGCTCCTCAGGCCTTGTCTTCTGTGTTACCTCCTCCTGGAGGCCTTCCGGGACTAATGTGCCTAAGTAGCTCATTCATCTCAAAAGTCCCAACTGGTTCCCTTCATGGAGAGTTTGCTAATGCATACCTGCTTGTGTGTTTGTTGGTTAGGTATATTTCCCCACTGGAATGTCAGTTCAATGAGGCCAGGGACCACACCTGGCCCATGCTCCCATCCATACCTAGCACTGCTCATCATCACTGTCCTAGGAACTTCTGTTGACTCCATAGATCAAGGAGGTGAGAAGCCTTCTTGTGTGGCTGGCACAGACCCCGATGTGGGTGGATTCCACCCTTACTCCCACTGGCTGGCATTTAGAGGAGACAGGAGAGCCAAGGCCAAAGGACTGGGTGTTCTGGCAGAATGGTCAGAAGTCCCTGACCAGAGGAGAGGCAAGCGCCTTGGCCCTGGAGTGCATGCTGACAGCTGAGCCTGCCAGCGGGTTTGTTCGTTGCTCTTGGCCTAGCTCCATAATGCATCCAGCCCCCAACAAATCTAACATTCATGTAGATCCAACCTGTGCCAGCCAGGCTTGGCAGAGCCAAAGGTAACAAACACACAGTCACTCAGAGGACAGCATATCCTCTGCCTAGAGGATGGGCATGGAAAGATCTCTGGAGAAGGCTGAGGGCTGCAGAGTGGGTGTGCTTTTCTGGCTTCTCTGGGAGGGGCCCTGGAAGGAAGCCCTCCTGGAGGAGGACCAAGGGACTCCCTTGCAGAGATCTGGAGGTTCACCCAGGATGCTACAGAAGCAGGCCTGGAGCTGAGCGCAGTCCCTCAGTGTAAGTGAAAGATGGGCTAGCCTGATCTCTGAGACTCATCTTCCTCATTACGCACTTGCTAATGGGAAGTGATGTTCTTCAAGTTCTTTGCCCTTCTTGAACTTAACATTTTCATTTGTAAAATGGCCATGATGCAACAATGGCTGCCCACATATGTGCACGTGCATACACACAAATAAAGATTTAATAAAGTTGATTTAAAGAAAAAGACTTTGGTGCTGCTGAGCACGGTGATGCGTCTGTAACCTCAGCATTCAGTGAAGCAAGAGGATCAGGAGTTCAAAGCTAACCTTAGAAACATGAGACTGGGGGTAGGGTGGGTAAAGAGCACTGTAGCTCTTGCAGAGGACCCAGGTTCAGTTCCCAGCATGGCGCCTAACACACACCTGTAACTCCAGTTCCAGAGGCTTGCTTCTTGCCTCCCTGACACTGCTTATGTACTTACGTATGGTGCAGACACACAGGCAGAACACTCATACACATAAAAACAAACAAATAACAGTAACAACAACAAAATGATGGAGAAGAAGGTGGGGAGGAAGAGGAGGAGGAAGAGGAGGAGTTGCAGATCCAACCTCACCTCAAAACACCTAGATGCTTTTGAAAACGTAGTGCCCAGGCCGGGTGACTGGTTTAACCTATCTGGGCAGGACTCAGCCTCTCATTAGGAGATACAAAGAGAAGAATTGGGATCCTTCCCAGCTCGGACATTTCTATTTCATAGCTGGACTAGAGTCCAACTCGAAGAAGGCTGACGCTTACTTGATTACTTGCTTTCAGTTTGTTTGTTTGTTTTTCTTTTTTTATCTTGTTGGTTGGTGAGTGGTTTTGTTTTATTTACAGGGTATCAAAAAAATAGTACAGACTGGCCTTGAACTCTATATAGCTGAGGATGACCTTGAACTTCTGATCCTGCCTCTACCTCTCAAAGGCTGGGATTACAGGTGTGACCCATCAGACCTGGCTTATGTCATTAATGTGGAGACCAAGCCCGGGACTTCATGTGTGCCAAGCAAGCACTCTACAGACTGAGCTACACCGCCAGCTCAAAGCTGATGGCTTTCTGAGAAGCAGGATAGAATTAATGTTCACAGGGACATTTCTGTCCCCTGGGCCCTCTCCCAGTTCCCAACTCATAGCAGAAGATTAAGGAATGTTTCATCTGTGCTTCTGTGATTTGAATGTGGTTTGACCAACTCACAGTGCACAGACCCTTTGAAGCAAAGGTCCAAAGTACAACAGGTAAATGAGGAAAACCAAGTATCTGGTGCAATAGCTGACACTCCCTGATCTTGCTCTCATGGCAGACATTACTAATCAATTTCATATCCTGCCCCCTTATTTTTTCTTAAGATTTATTTTTTATTTTATTTGGGGGTGTCTGAGTCAGTGTTCTATTGCTGTGAAGAGACACCATGACCACACCAACTCTTATAAAGGAAAACTTTTAACTGAGGCTGGCTTACAGTTTCAGAAGTTTGGTCCGTTATCCTCATGGTGGAATGAAGGTAGATATTGTGCTGGAGAGGTAGCTGACAGTTCTACATCCAGATAGCCAGGCAGCAGCAAGAGAGAGACACTGGGCCTGGCTTGAGCATTTGAAACCCCAAAGCCCGCCCCCTGTGACATACTTCCTCCAACATGGCCACTCCCTAGTAACCAAGCATACAAATCTATGAGCCAATGGGAGTCATTCTTATTCAAACCACCGTGGTGTGTGTGTGTGTGTGTGTGTGTGTGTGTCTGTGTGTCTGTGTGTGTGTATATGCACCATGGTGCTCATGTGGAGGCCAGGAATCAGTTCTCTCCGACCCCATGTCTTTCAGGCAGGCTCTCTCTCATTTCTGCTGTCACTCAGCATATGATAGCCTCCAGCCTCGCCATAGGCATGCTGGCACCATAGGCAGGCACCTCCATATCCTGCTTTTACATGGGTTCCTGGGGTCAAACACACATTACCGGGCTTGGACTGCAATCACTTTACCCACGGTACCATCTCACCAGCCCACCCTTGTCCCTTCTAAAGACAGCTGAAATCCAGAACCAAATTTGACTAATCATTGTTGGCACATGAGATAAAACCCATTTGCCTTTTCTGGACTCTGACTAGCTCTGCTTGGCCCTCACTCAAGACTGAGTTCATGGATAATCAGGTTTGGGGGTTTCCAGCTTTGTTCCTGTAGTGTGTGAATGACTAGCCTGAAGCACCTGGCCCCATGGCATGACCAGCAGGGAATATGTGTGGGTGTCATCCATGCTGCTTCAGTCCCTGAGGACAGGGCTCCATGCTGCTTCAGTCCCTGAGGACAGGGCTCCTGTTGGGATTCCACGTAGGGTGGTGCCTGATGGCTGGGACAGGGGCTGCAGCAGTTTTCTGATACTGCCCAGCACTTGAGGTGCTGAAGGGGGAACACAGTCCTGGGCAGAGCTCTAACAGCTTCCCTGCATGGCCAAAGATGAGGCTAGGATGTATGCCCCCCACTCAGGCCCCCAAAGCCCAGACCTGGATTCCTATAGCCGGTGTCTCAGACTACCATGTCCAAAGCCACATGCCAGATGCCTTCAGATCTGATTCCTCTCTCTGATCAACTCTTCAGATCTTCAGTGTTCCTGGAAACAGCAATTTGGTCCTTCTGGTTGCTCAAGCGGAAAAGTTCTGGAGTTAGCTGGGTGGTGGTGGTGCACGCCCTTAGTCCCAGCACTCCAGAGGCAGAGGCAGGTGATCTCTGTGAATGTGAGGCCAGCCTGGGCTACAGAGTGAGTTCCAGGACAGTCAGGACTCTACAGAGAAACCCTGTCTTGAAAAACAAAAAAACAGGAGGCCAGCGAGGTCTACAGAGCGAGATCCAGGACAGGCACCAAAACTACACAGAGAAACCCTGTCTCGAAAGAAAAGAAAAAAAAAAAAAGCACTGGCTGCTCTTGCAGAGGTCCTGAGTTCAATTCCCAGCAACCACATGGTGGGTCACAACCATCTATAATGGGATCTGATGCCCTCTTCTGGCCTGCAGGATACATACAAATAGAACACTCAGATACATAAATAAATATTTTTTAAAAAGAAAAAGAAAAACCAAAAAAGAAAGGAAGGGAGGGAGGGAGGGAGGGAGGGAGGGAGGGAGGAAAGAAGGAAGGAAGGAAGGAAGGAAGGAAGGAAGGAAGGAAAGAAGTTCTGGAGTTGTCACTCGAACACATGTGTCTGTCTGTCTGTCTGTCTGTCTTTGTCTCTGATCTCACTCTGCAGCCCAGGTTGCCCTGGAAGTTATTGTGTAGCCTAGGTTTGTCTGTCCTCATGCCGCAGTTTCCCAAACCCTGGGATTACCATGAGTCAAACTCAAGTCTTCAAGGCTTAGCAGAGAGCCCCTTAACCGCCAGGACTTTGTCTCACAGTCCACATTCCTGTTCTTTGTCCACAGCTGCCCCCTAGTGGTCTATCAAAATAACATAACTGCTGTCCAATTTACAGGCACCCTTAGCCTGGTAAATGCATCGAAAGTGCCTGAGGTGTTTCCTATGCTAGGACACACTGGGAGACCTGTTCATCCTCACAGCTGAATGGATGGTTAGGAGCGGCAGCTCCCTGCTACTGTCCAACATCCCAAGTACCAGCCTGCATACAACTAGCTCATAAAGAGATCAAAACTCCAAGTACGGCTTTAACTGAGTTCATATCGCCTTTGCATTATAGTGAAGTACTCAGATGTTTCTTCTGGAACTATCCTGGCTGTATCTGAGAATGTTTTATTGGTTGGTTGGTTGGTTGGTTGGTTGGTTGGTTGGTTGGTTTTTTTGAGACAGGATCTCTCTAGCCCTGGCTGTCTTAGAACTTGCTATATAAACCAGGCTGGCCAAAACTTAAAGAACTGTGCTCACCTCTGGCCTCCAGACACCCATATACATATGGCATATATTCACACAAACACATACACATATACATAAATAAAAATAAAATCTATATAAAGGAACAAGTGGGGCAGTGGTGATGCATGCCTGCCTTTAATCCCAGCACTCAGGAAGCAGAGGCAGGTGGAGCCCTGTGAGTTCGAGATCAGCTTGGTCTACAGAGTGAGTTCCAGGACAGCCAGGGCTACACAGAGAAATCCTGTTTCAAGTAAAAAACAAACACACACACACACACACACACACACACACACACACACAAAACCAAAACAAAACAAAAACAAACAAACAAACAAACAAACAAACAAAAACGGGCTGGAGAGATGGCTCAGAGGTTAAGAGCACCAACTACTCTTACAGAGGTCCTGAGTTCAATTCCCAGCACCCACATGGTGGCTCACAGCTATCTAATGAGAACTGCTGCCCTCTTCTGGCCTGCAGAAATACAAGCAAACAGAACATTGTATACATAATAAATAAATAAATCTTTTTTAAAAAAAGAACACACACACACACACACACACACACACACACACACACACACGACACCAATGCAGGCAGAATCACTGGTTTGTTCTTTCATGAATTTATTTGTTCAACTGATTGCTTAGTATGTGCCTGGCACTGTAGCAGATGCTGGACATACAGCGGTGAACAAGATACTATCAAGCTTCAGGAAGTTTACATTCTAGGGTGGGTACCCATGTCATCCATCACAGGCTCAACTAACAGACTCAGTAGGAGAAAGTAATAGAGGAACACCAGGGGCCCCTGACCAGAGAGACTCCTCAAGCGTGACTCCAGAACAGACATCTCAGAGCACTGAGCTAATGAAAAGATGGGGAAGCAGTCTGGGTGTGGGTGGGAGAACATTCTAGCAGAGGAACACACAGCATCTTTAACATCTTGCAAGGCCAGTGCAGCTAGAGCCAGAGAGAGGGGAGCATAGAGTCCAGATGAGATTGAAGAGCCCCATGTCCTAAGTCTTGTTTAAATATTTCCCTACATGGGATCCACTTGTACTATCATTTCAGTAATTTCTTCTTCTTCTTCTTCTTCTTCTTCTTCTTCTTCTTCTTCTCCTCCTCCTCCTCCTCCTCCTCCTCCTCCTCCTCCTCCTTCTCCTCCTTCTTTTTTATTTGACAGGGTCTCAGTTTACAGCTATGGATGACCTGTAACAGCTATGTAGACCAAGCTGGCCTTGAACTTACAGAGATCTTCCCCCACCTTTGCCTCTAGAGTCCTGGGTGTGAAGGCATGCACCACAACACCTGGCTTCCTTCCTCCTTCCCTCCCTTCCTTCTGTTCTTAAGGTTTATTTATTATATTTTTTTTTCCTGTGTACCTGTATGAGTTATACAGATATACATGCTGGAGTCTCCAGAGGCCAGAAGAGGGAGCTAGATCCCCTGGAGCCAGAGTTACAGGGGGTTGTGAGCCACAACATGGGTGCTGGGAACCAAACCTGGGTCCTCTGCAAGAACAGTAAGTGCTCTTTACCACTGAGCCTTCCTTTCGGCCTCAATTTTCATACTTTTCTTTGGTGTTTGACTCTGGGTCCCCTTCTAAGCAAGAATATTTGTGAGCTCAAAAGACCAAAGACCCGACATGGGAACTTGCAAGATGAATCCAGGAGTAAAATGCTTCTCATGGCAGCCTGGTGACCCGAGTTCAATCCCTGGAGCCCAAAGAGAGGGAAAAGCAGAGAACTGATTCCACACAGAGTTCCTTCTGATCTCCACACTCAACTTGCATCAAATGTACAATAACACATTTTAAAACCTGAAATTTTTAGGCCAGGCAGATCTCTATGAGTTCGAGGCCAGCCTGGTCTACAGAGCAAGATCCAAGACAGGCACCAAAATTACACAGAGAAACCCTGTCTTGAAAAACAAAAACAAGGGGTTGGAGAGATGGCTCAGAGGTTAAGAACACTGACTGTTCTTCCAGAGGTCCTGAGTACAATTCCCAGCACCCACATGGTAGCTCACAACCATCTGTAATGAGATCTGGTGCCCTCTTCTGGCTTGCAGGGACACATGCAGGCAGAACACTAAACTTAATAAATAAATAAATAAATCTAAAAGAAAAACAAACAAAACAACAAAAAACCCAAACACTTGATTTTTTTTTTTTTTTTTTTTTTGGTGGAGCTGAAGATCGAACCCAGGGCCTTGAGCTTGCTAGGCAAGCACTCTACCACTGAGCTAAATCTCCAACCCCAGAAATTTTAAATCTAAAAATTGAAATATAGTAATAATTGTAGTAGTAATAATAATAAATGATCCATATGCCACTTGTATTTTGCTAAGCCACACTGAAACTATAAATGTTCTGCCCAGCCCCACCTGAAATCCTTCCCTCTCTGCACCTGTTTGAAGGTATTACTATTGCCAGCTCCTATCTTAAGAGCCGTGGGAAGCCTCTACCCAGGGTGCAGCTGGGGGAGGCTGGTGACTGGATCTCGTTTACATTTTTTGATAAATGACTCTGGCTGCCACGTGCAGAGTTCAGCAGGAGTGTGCTACAGGAAGGAGGGGAAGCTGGTGCAGTCACGTGGAAGTTGGAAGGGATAGACAGCTGTGAGGTTCTGACTCGGGTGGAGAATGCGGAGCTGGCTGGTGGGTTCCACCTGTGCCTGCTCAGGTCCCGCCCTTCAAGAAGCCAACCTTCCTTATCTCTCTGTGCTGACGTAAGCCCTTACCAGATAGATGTAGCTTTTTCAAGCCTCCCATCTTCGTATCAGCCCCAAGGCTGCTGGACTCAGGACTGTGTGTCCATGGCACATAAGAGCCCAGCTCCCTGGCGAGTTCCGGCTGACCACAGTTGAGAACTTCGGGATGACAGCCAGCTGGGCTCTGGAGTTTCTTCCATTGACTGACTGCCTCTGTCAGGAACTAAGGAGGGTACATAATTCTTGTCACCTGAACACTGATGAACACTGATGGTCTGCCTACCTCTGTAGCTGAAGCAGGATAAAGACTGAGAACATTCCCGGGGTATAGGAAGGAGAGGAATCCTTTGTTAGAGTCTCGTTGAAGTCTCCAACCAACCAAGAGTCAAGAATTCGAATGCAATTAACAGCATTTGCTGTAAGGTTGCTGACATGGGACAATCTGCCTCTTATATAGGGATATTCCAGGTAGGAATGTTGACTTAGAAGGAACCGTACTTACAGTCCAAGAATGTTTGACCTAGTGTGGTCTTCCCCTTCCTCAGCTGTAAACCTGCAATTTTCTAGGAATGCCACAAGCAAGATGATAAATTCCATTTATAGTAAAAGATTCCTGGGTTGGGGATTTAGCTCAGTGGTAGAGCGCTTATGTAGCAAGTGCAAGGCCCTGGGTTCTATCCTCAGCTCAAAAAAAAACAAAAAACAAAAAACAAAAAACAAAAACAAATGCCAGGTGGTGGCGAGCGCCTTTAATCCCAGCACTTGGGAGGCAGAGGCAGATGAATCTCTGTGAGTTTGAGGCCCGCCCGGGTTACCAAGTGAGATCCAAGAAAGGCGCAAAGCTACACAGAGAAACCCTGTCTCGAAAAACCCAAAAAGAAAAAAAAAAAGATTCCTTATCCTCTTGTGCAAACTTTGTGACCAGTGGTTTTATCTTATCGGGTGTTAATATTATCCCCCTTAACTCAGGAATCTCCCTCGTTATCCAAGAGAAGGAAAAAATGTCTTGCTGTTGTTTCTGAGACAGTCTCATGTGTCCCAGGCTGACCTTTTGCTGTATAGCTGAGGGTGACCTTGAACTCCCAGTCCCCCTGCCTGGGACTTCTCCCAAATACTAGGAATTCCAGTATATGTCATCATGCCCAGTTTATGCAATGCTGGTTCTGCATGCTAGAACTCCATCAACTGAGCCACAACCCCAAGACAAGGGAAAAAATTCCTTGAGATATAAATTGAGAGGCCACTAAAACCATACATGTAACTATTGTTAAGGCATTTAATAAGCTGGAGAGGTGGCTCAGTAGTTAGGAGCACCGGTTGCTCTCCCAGAGGACCCTGGCTCCATTCCCCGCACCCACAGGGTGGCTCACAACCATCTATAACTCCAGTTCCAGAGGACCTGATGTCTTATTCTGGCCTCTGCACACATATGGTACGCACACATACATGCAAGCAAAACATCTGTACACAGGGAGAAAATTAAGCCATTTAAGTGTGCTTCTCTCTTGAGAACCCACAGCCACACTTGGGTCTACCCTATCCTTTCCTTGAGTGCCTCTTCTTTTTTTTTTTTTTAATTTTATTTTTTTTTATTTTGTTGTTGTTGCTAATTCCCTGCTTAAATCCCTGTTAAAATCTTTCCTTGATAGGCTCCAACTGTGCTTCGTACTGGCTCACAATGAAGTTCTTTGCTGCCTCAAAGTCAAGAAGAGCCCTGCCTTGGCTGGATGTAGTGGTGGACACCTTTAGTCTCAGCACTCAAGAGGCAGAGGCAGATGGACCTCTGAGTTTCAGGCCAGCCTGACCTATGTGGTACATTCCAGGCCAGCCTTCTTCCCCTGAGCATAGAGAAAAGTCTTCCGGTTACTGCACACAGCATCATGGGGTCTCAGATCCTGTATCTCAGAGCTTCTGACAGGACCAAGAAGTCCACACCTGACTGCTTCAGGCACCCTCGTGACCCGCCCTGTGGTGTGCCCCTCCCCCAAAGTTCCCTTTGGGAAGCTGGTATCTTTCCAGATGGCCTCCCTGAGGGCTACTCACTGAGGTCACTCCAGGGAATGGCCCTTCCTTCTCATTATTTCTGAACTACCACTCCTCCACTCTCCCCCATCCCTTTTGTTTCTGCTCTTGCTTTAGTGTTTGTTTGTGACAGGGTACCCCTATGTAACTCAGACTGGCCTCCAACCCATGATTCTCCTGAGTACTAGGGTTATAGGTATATGTCATCAAACTGGGCTCCCTTTTGTTTGAGAAAAGATCTTGGTTAGCCCAGGCTGGCCTCAAACTCAGGATCTTCCAGCCTCAACCTTCTGAATTCGGAAATTACAGACATGCAGCGCTCTTCCGGCTCTAGCCCTTTAAAACTTCCACAAGCCTCTCTATGCCTCCAGCTCACCAACCCTGTGCAGGGAAAGTTGAGTCAAAGAGAATTAAGCTTGCACAGGAAGAGAAGGCTGCTGGGGGAGGAGGCCATGACTCAGCAGGTGAGGGTGCTTGCCTTCAAGCCCTGGACACTCACAGGATGGAAGGAGAGAGCCAATGCCTGCAAGTAATCCTCTCACCTCCGCTTGCGCTCCATGATCTGTGTACCCCCCCACACACACACACAAAGATGAAGTGTAGCTTAAAATGTAAACTACACACCAAGTAAAACACCACACACACACACACACACACACACACACACAACCAAAACAAAACAAAAGAAAAAGACATACTTGGGCATTGTTAAGCCCAGATCTTGGGGACCCTCAAAAGACTACCACAGAGGCCAAATCCCATACGTAAAAGCAAGGAGCCTTTATTATCTTCAAGCTCTGAGCTTGGTCTCTCTGTCTGAGGCAGCAATGAGAGCAGGGTAGAGTTTTTATCATAGCAGAGGTTGGGGTGAGGGGAATTCCAGAGTTCAGGACCCTGATTGGCAGACTTTTGTCTAGGGTGTAGGGAATGTTTGGAATGTCAGGTATTTCCTCTTAGATGCAGGCCCCCCTGGGTGGGGTCAGCTTACGAAGCTTCCTGGGTCCAGGTGTTGCCTGCCAGAAGCTGTGTCTGGGCCTCTAAGCCTGTCATGGTGGCTGTGTGGTCAGGCTGTTTTGCCCTCATCCCAATATGTTTGGATATGCCTGTAATTCCAATACTAAGACGGGGAGGCAGGACAGGAGTTCAAGGTCATCCATCCTCAGCTACATATTAGTTTGAGGCTAGCCTGAGCTACAAAAGACCTTATATCAAAAAGTAGAAAACAAAAACAGAACAATATAAGCTGGATGCAGAAGCCATGAAGGAATTAAGCTAGGGGAAGGCTGGACTAGACTTACACAACCCCCCCTCCAGACAGGGTTCCTCTGTGTAGCTTTGAGCCTTTCCTAGAACTCACTCTGTAGACCAGGCTGGCCTCTGCCTCCCGAGTGCTGGCTGGGATTAAAGGTGTGCGCCACCACTGCCCAGCTAGACTTATACTTTAAAGACATAGCCCAGCAGCTGCGCTGAGTATGGAGGGGGTGGAGTCTGGGGTACTGCTGAGTATGGAAGAGAGTGGAGTCTGGGGTACTGCTGAGTATGGAAGGGGTGGAGTCTGGGGTACTGCTGAGTATGGAAGGGGTGGAGTCTGGGGTACTGCTGAGTATTGAGGGGGTGGAGTCTGGGGTACTGCTGAGTATGGAAGGGGTGGAGTCTGGGGTACTGCTGAGTATGGAAGGGGTGGAGTCTGGGGTACTGCTGAGTATGGAAGGGGTGGAGTCTGGGGTACTGCTGAGTATGGAGGGGGTGGAGTCTGGGGTACTGCTGAGTATGGAAGGGGTGGAGTCTAGGGTACTGCTGAGTATGAAAGGGGTGGAGTCTGGGGTGCTGCTGAGTATGGAAGGGGTAGAGTCTGGGGTACTGCTGAGTATGGAGGGGGTGGAGTCTGGGGTACTGCTGAGTATGGAAGGGGTGGAGTCTGGGGTGCTGCTGAGTATGGAGGGGGTGGAGTCTGGGGTGCTGCTGAGTATGGAGGGGGTGGAGTCTGGGGTGCTGCTGAGTATGGAGGGGTGGAGTCTGGGGTACTGCTGAGTATGGAAGGGGTGGAGTCTGGGGTACTGCTGAGTATGGAAGGGGTGGAGTCTGGGGTGCTGCTGAGTATGGAAGGGGTAGAGTCTGGGGTACTGCTGAGTATGGAAGGGGTGGAGTCTGGGGTGCTGCTGAGTATGGAAGGGGTAGAGTCTGGGGTACTGCTGAGTATGGAGGGGGTGGAGTCTGGGGTACTGCTGAGTATGGAAGGGGTGGAGTCTGGGGTACTGCTGAGTATGGAAGGGGTGGAGTCTGGGGTGCTGCTGAGTATGGAAGGGGTAGAGTCTGGGGTACTGCTGAGTATGGAGGGGGTGGAGTCTGGGGTACTGCTGAGTATGGAAGGGGTGGAGTCTGGGGTGCTGCTGAGTATGGAGGGGGTAGAGTCTGGGGTGCTGCTGAGTATGGAGGGGGTGGAGTCTGGGGTGCTGCTGAGTATGGAGGGGTGGAGTCTGAGGTACTGCTGAGTATGGAGGGGGTGGAGTCTGGGGTACTGCTGAGTATGGAGGGGTGGAGTCTGGGGTACTGCTGAGTATGGAGGGGGTGGAGTCTGGGGTACTTCCAGGTAGGGTCAGGAGCTGTCAGCTGGTAGATCGACTGCACAGAATGAGAACAGAAATAAGCAGACACCAGTTTCTTCTAGCTTGGACAACTGTGTAAATGGGAAGTGTTCGTATTCTGATCCACACCTTGAAATCCCACCCCTTGGTGCCGCCCTGTGTCCTGATGTAAAAACCTCATTCTAAGAAAAACTCCTCCCTTTCCTCGTTCCTTCTGCTTTTCCTCCCACGAGGTGTGCAGCCCCCCTGTCCCTCTTTCTGTCTCTCTGCCTCTTTATCTCTGTATTATAATAAACGCTCCATGTGGATGCAGCATCTGGGTTGTTTATTACTGGCCACCACTGCCGTCGCCAGGCCCACATGGCATGCATCTGCCCAACCCACCACTGCATCTGCCCAGCATGATTCCCTGCACATGTGGGATACCCCTCCCCCAGCAATAATTCATAACATTGGCACCCAACATCACCAGGTAATCCTACTGCTTTCTCCTGCCCACCGGCAGTCTGACAAGCTCTGGACCCTGTACCACCCACCATTTTCCTGACTGTAGCATGGCTGGGGACCCTTCACCTTATTGGATCGGTAAGATTCTTCCCTTCCCTTCTGGCCATTTTCCCACAAATGAGGATCATCTCGTTCTGATACCACGTGTCTTTCGGGCTTTAAGCCTTTCGGTGCCCATCCCTGTGCAATGGCATATGGAGATAGCTTGTGCCCACTCCATTCCACAGTCTATAGCCTTTATTACAATGGTCCGTTGGCTATCTTGCATGGTTCATTCCTCGATGACCCTCTGGGATGCTGGAGGTCAGATTCATCTCTTTCTGCTTCCTGGTACCATGTGTCTCTCAGGCTTTAAGACCCTCCGGCCCCCATCCCTATGGGACGGCATATGCAGACAGCTTGTGCCTCACTGGGGTTCCTAGCCCGTTGGCCCCTACTCTTTGGATGATGGTCCACTGAGCAGTTGGTACGTTCTGCTCGGTCCTCACTGAATTTCTGGGATGCTAGAGATTCCAGCTCTTGAACCTTCTCTACCTCACTCATAGAAAATATGCCTACATTTCTTTCTGACTTTTATTTATTTGTTTGTTTGTTTGTTTGTTTATTTGGGTTTTTTGTTTGGTTGGTTTTGGTTTTGGTTTTTCGAGACAGGGTTTCTCTGTGTAGCTTCGCACCTTTCCTGGAACTCACTTGGTAGACCAGGCTGGCCTCGAACTCACAGAGATCTGCCTGGCTCTGCCTCCTGAGTGCTGGGATTAAAGGCGTGAGTCACTGCTGCTCGGCCCTTTTTTTTTTTTTTTTTTTTACTGTGTAGCCCAGGCTGACCTGGAACTCATCTTCTTGCCTCCTCAGCAAATCCTACCAGCATGAGCCACCACAACTGGCAACTGACTTTTAAGTGCTTCAATTTATCTGTTCCTTATCTGCTCAGTTTATATTGGGAAAAAGAAAAAAAAAACCCACATGAACACACATGGTCAGGTGCCATATTTGATAGAGGCGATCATATGACCAGGTGATGCCATCTTAAATAAGGACAATCACATGATCAAGGTACCATCTTAAATAAGGGCAACCACACTGGATGGCAGTGACACAGGCCTTTAATCCCAGCACTCGGGAGGCAGAGCCAGACAGATCTCTGTGAGTTCAAGGCCAGCCTGGGCCACAGAGCGAGATCCAGGACAGGCACTAAAACTACATGGAGAAACCCTGTCTTGAAAAAAACAAACAAAAAAATTAAAATAAAATAAAAATAAGGGCAACCTTGTGGTCAAGGCTCCATCTTGGCTAAGGTCAAAACAGGCAGGTCATATGACCTCACTCTCATCTTTACTAAGGGCAGCATGGACGGGGCATCTGGTACTCAGGCCATCGGTCTGGAGGGAAGTTAGGGAATTGCCTCTGCTGTGCATTGTTTCAGCATTTTTTATGAGCTAAGGAAAAGTCCTCTGGTTTTGGCCTGCAATTCCCCAGCTGCTTTTCTCAGTCTCCAGCTGTCTGGGTGGGGCAAAGGTCCAGGCCTGGTGTTCATTCCTCCACAGCTGCTTGTGTGGACAGGGCCCAGAGAGGTATGCGCTTCCCTTGGGGCATCAGTGAAACCACACTCAGGGGGTATCATTATAGTAAGATTTTAAATTTCAGATTTTAACATTAATACAATTCTGATACACTTTGGGTCATAAAGCTCAGGATTTTTAAAAGGATTTTAAATTTTCCTTGATTATTCATTACCTGCTTTTCTTTTCTTTTTTTTTTCCAGAGCTGAGGACGGAACCCAGGGCCTTGTGCTTGCTAGGCAAGCGCTCTACCACTGAGCTAAATCCCCAACCCCTACTACCTGCTTTTCTATGATTTAGATTTCAGTACTGATAATACTAATTCATCTAAAACTTTTAGTTTTTCCTCACTTGTCTATCCTCCCCGCCCCAAGCTGAGGAACAAACCCAGGGCCAGCACTCTACTATTGAGCTAAATCCCCAACCCCTTCACTTGTCTCTTTTTTCTTTCTTTTTTTCAAAGCTGAGGATCGAACCCAGAGCCTTGCACTTGCTAGGCAAGTACTCTACCACTGAGCTACATCCCCATTTCTCTCTTTCTAAGGATGGTATATTTTTCTCTCTCCGGGTCTTGGGACTCTTGCTCTTCCCAGTTACTAGGACCCTGATGGGCCAAAGGGCTCCAAATAAATTCATGTATTTTAACTCCATCTCTAGTCTGTCTCAGCAGACTGGCAGAAACATGGAAGCAGCAGTTGTGCCTCACAACCTGCACTGCTTTCCCTGCCAGGGATGCCAGCAGAGATTCTTGTCAGTCAAACCCAAACGTAATTGTTCCCTGCCTCTACAGCCAGGCCAGATGACCACACGCCTGGGTTCCCTCCTTTAACTAGCCACAGTCCTCCTGACCATCTGCACCCCATTTTAGCTTGAAGCAGCTATGGAGAATACTTTGTCCTGTGTTGCTTCCTGCCTGTGTTCCTTGGGGGAGGGGCTGATAAGGCTCAGTGTCAATGGCACAGACACTGGGAGTCCGTTGAAAGCAAATAACAAACTCATTTATCCAATAACGGGGAAGGCTTTATATACCCTCCTCCCAGCACCCAGTCTGTGTATCCCTCATTGGCTGGGCTTGATCTGACAAGAAACTCTGACAGAGACTAGAAACTTTGACGATGACCAGGAACTCTGACAGCTCCTATTGCTAGACCTCAGGCAGACTCCTGGTTGGCTCTTAAGGAATACATTATGTGGATGCCTTGGCAACTGGTCTGAGCCAATTTCCTCAACCCTATGGGCCTGTCCTACTACAGTCCTGTGCTCCCTGCTCCCAGGACAGGCTGGAGGGCTAGGTTAGGGATGGAAACTCTGGCATAGAGTCCACCAAGAGGGTCCTGTTCATTTTCTCAGTTGAGCTTCATCCTGACTCACAAGCCACTTTTCTCTTGTTCTCATTTGGTCTTGGGATCTTTCCCCTGTCATTCTTCTTTGCCTTCTCAGAAGACAGCTTAAGAAATAATTATTTCGCCGGACAGTGGTGGCGTATGCCTTTAATCCCAGCACTTGGGAGGCAGAGGCAGGCGGATCTCTGAGTTTGAGACCAGCCTGGTCTCCAAAGAGTTCCAGGAAAAGCACAAAGCTACACAGAAAAACCCTGTCTTGAAAAACAAAACAAAACAAAACAAAAGCCTTTTTATGATAAAGAGACACGTCTGCTCCTGGCAGCATCCTATATCTCCTCCAAGAAGATGGATGGCCACAGAAGAACTTCCACCTGAAAGATTATGGCAAGGCTGGCCATACAGTGACAAGCTGAGATCCTGTCCAGACTGTGAATAAGTGGAACAATGGAGGACCAATTGCCCCATACTACAAAGTCAAGGTGGGTCAGTCTCCCCAAATTTCTACTCCACAGAAAAAAAATCTGTCAGATCTTTTGGGGTTATGAGCTGAACAAGTGCTGCTTTGGGGCTTCTGCCCCACCAGTGACCACAGAGAGACTTGGGATTGCTGTCTAGATAGCTGGAAAGCTGTCTCACTTCTTAAATTATCCTTCTCAGATCTGACAGTGTTTGATGACTAGGGTATCAGTTTAACAGTCCCAATCCCAAGATTATATATATATATATTTGCTCTCCAATTACAGACAAGTATTCACAGACTTCATGGTATAGGATAGACCAGTTTTCAGATATAACTCCAGAGGTTCAAAGTTTTAATACTGATAAATGCAGCTTTGATAAACTGACAGAACATTGACTACAAAGAGTTTTTAAGAGTCCTTGAATGGATTTTTAACACTTTTGCCATGATGTAAATCCATTCCAGCTGTCTTATAGATACCTACAGGCTCTTGGGAAAAGTTTTGCTACTGCAGCAAGAAATCAGGTCTGATGAAAACCAACAATCTCCAGAGCCCATTTCTGACCCCACCTTTTTTGTTTGTTTGTTTATTTGTTTTTCAAAACAGGGTTTCTTGGTGTAGCTTTGGAGCCTATCCTGGATCTCACTCTGTAGATCAGGCTGGCCTCAAACTCACAGAGACACGCCTGCCTCTGCCTCCCAGTGCTGGGACTAAAGGCATGCGCCACCACGCCCAGTTTCCTCACCTATTTTTTAACATATTTTGCAGATCCATTGTTCCTGCCCTACCTCCAGAGAAACAGAAGATGCCATGGCTTCTATACTCCTGATTTGGTGTGCCATTCCCCGCAAGCTTCTGGAACACCACTGCTGCAACCTGCCTGCTCAGCTCCCTCAAGGAACGTGCCTGAGATCCTCTTTGACTCTCAGCTCCCCCCTCTCCACTTCGCCCCCTGTCAGCTTGAAGGAGCCGTGAGAATTCAACACCCTCATTTCCTCCCTTACGACCATAACTCACCTCTTTTTATAATAATCCAGATGGAGGGTGTTAATATTCTGATCTACCCCTTGAAATCCCACCCCTTGGTGCCGCCCTGTGTCCTGATGTAAAAACCTCATTCTAAAGAAAAACTCTTCCCCTTCCTCTCCTTCCACTTTTCCTCCCATGTGGTGTGCACTGCCTCTCTCCCTTTCTCTCTCTGTCTCCCTCCTTCCATCTTTCCGCCTCTTCCTCTCTCTATTATAATAAACTCTCCATGTGGATGCATGCTCTGTTGTGTATCACTGGCTGCCCCGCCATGCTGGCCACTGCATCTACCCAGCATGTTTCCCTATACCCGTGGGATACGCTCAGGTCCCCCCCCCACACACATAATAAATCATATCAGGGAGGGCTGTTGAAAGTCTGCCCTGTGCTGGGAACTGAGTATACAAGAAGGAATGAGAGCTAGATGGCTCCCTAACAGAGCTTGCATTCCAGATGAATGAGTGTACAATATCTGTATATCTGGGAAGCTCATGAGCAGAGTACACAAGAGTGGCAGAGGCACCTGAGAAGGAGATGCAGTAGCTTAGAACTATAGAATGGAAAGGCAGGTCCTAATGAGGCTAGAACTACTGCAGAGCTCTCTTCCCTGTCAAGATGGAAGGACCAGTGTAGCTTGGAAAAAGAAAACAGGTTTGTTTTTTTGTTTTTTTTTTTAAAGATTTATTTATTTTTTATGTATACAGCATGTATGACTGCAGACCAGAAGAGGGCGCCAGATCTCATTACAGATGGTTGTGAGCCACCATGTGGTTGCTGGGAATTGAACTCAGGAAGAGCAGTCGGTGCTCTTAACCTCTGAGCCATCTCTCCAGCCCCAGAAAACAGGGTTTTATATCACTCAAGCTAGCCTCCTGATCCTCCTGCCTCTGTTTCCCAAGTGCTGGGATTACACACATATGCACCACTGTGCAGGCTCCTTGATCAGACACTTAGGCAAGAAGTCTGGGTGACGTTCTGAGGACCCAAAGAAAACACCTATAATGTGGGATGTGCCAGGCCAGGGACCCAGGAAGGAGGTGTGGGTAGGAGCCCTGGGTCAGCCTGTAGCTTCGTGAACTTGAGACTGGCCTGTGATTCCCCATGAGTGGGTTGCTCTCATTCAAGTGGGTGTGAATGTGAAGGTGGAGTTATCTGCATGGTTGCTCATCCAGACCGGATGAGGAGAGAGAGAGATCAGAGAAGTGGACAGCAGGGAGAGAATGCAGGGTCTGTGTGGAAACAGGAGGCCGCAATGGAATTACCTGAAGGGTCTGTTAAAACACCAATGTGGAGCTCCATGTACTCCACCCCCGGCTGCTAATTCAGTGGGTTTAAGGTTCAGGCAGGAGCATTCCCTGGTGATTAGATGCTGACTCAGAGACCACAGTTTAAAGAACATTGATAGCCGGGCGGTGGTGGCGCACACCTTTAATCCCAGCACTCGGGAGGCAGAGCCAGGCGGATCTCTGTGAGTTAGAGACCAGCCTGGGCTACCAAGTGAGTTCCAGGAAAGGCGCAAAGATACATAGAGAAACCCTGTCTCGAAAAACAAACAAACAAACAAAAAGAACATTGATGTTCCACAGCAAGGAGGAGAGTCCAGAACCCAAAGATAAACAGGACCATGTAAAGCAGTGGTTCTCAACCTGTGGTTGGTGACCCCTTTGTGGGGGTCAAACGACCCTTTCACAGGGGTCGCATATCAGATATTACAATCCATTAACAGTAGCAAAATTACAGTTATGAAGTGGAACAAAACAACTTTATGGCTGGGGGTCACCACAGCATGAGGAACATGTGTTAAAGGGTGGAAGGTTAGGAAGGTTGAGAACCACTGCTGTGAAGGACAGCTAGGGCAGGGACAGCTTGGGCAGGGAAACTGAGGAACATTTAATACCCATCCTCCCCAGGAGGTTAGATGCCCTGGGGGTGGGGGACGGTTTCAATCTCCATTGTCTTTCCTACACTAGCCCTGCCTCGGTTCAAAAGGCAACAATTTTAGTTAAGGGAAAAAAGGACTAAATTCACAGAAGGTCAGGAAACTTGGGAAGCTCTGTCAAACGCTCCAGAAAGGCCAGCGGGATCTGGACTGGGTATCCTTTACCACAGTTTTTCCAGAAAACTGGGGTCCTGTCAGCCAGTAGCTGCTTCAACTCCCTGCTCTTTCCTTAAGGGCTAGGCCAATCCTCCATTGGAGCACCAGATTCCAGTTCTTCTAGATTTTTTGTTTTGTTTTTCGAGATAGGGTTTCTCTGTAGCTTTGGAGTCTGTCCTGGAACTCGCTTTGTAGACCAGGCTGGCCTCGAACTCACAGAGATCCACCCGCCTCTGCCTCGGGAGTGCTGGGATCACAGGCATGCGCCACCACCGCCTGGCCTTTTTTTTTTTTCTTGCGGGAGCGGAGGACCGAACCCAGGGCCTTGCGCTTGCTAGGCAAGCGCTCTACCACTGAGCTAAATCCCCAACTCTTTCTTCTAGATTTTTTTTCACTCTCTCTTCAGCCTTCCTTTTCTTTCCTTCAAACAGCAATCTCCTATGGCAACACATACAAGTTGCTGTATCCTGAGATGGATTCACATTCCGGCTGGTACCTCTGTTCCTGTCGCCATGGCTCTGGGAATTCCCTGGTCTCCATCCTGACCCTCTGGTGGGTGACTGACCCTCTGGTAGGTCCATCCTGACCCTCTGGTGGGTCCATGTCTGCCTTCTCCCCTTTGGTGGTCCCCAAACCTATGTGGCCATTATTTCATCCAACCAAATGTTCTGCAGCTCACATCCCATGCTATTGTGCTAGCAATGGGATACAATGTTGTCTTGTCCATGCCAAGTGCACACCCTCCCTCAGAGCGACACTCCATGGAACTTAGTGTGGTTCTCAGTCTAGGATGACAGATGGACTGGAACCGACAGTGGTGAAGGGCAAAAGCAAAGGGGTGGTGACTCTCCTTCAGCAGGATTGTCATGAGAAGTCTTCTTCGGGGACAGTGATGCTAAAAGGTGTCATAAGCAGTACCACAGTCTGGGGAGATGTCTCTGTTGGTAAAAGGCTAGTTTTATAAACATGAAGTCCCGAGTTTGATCCATAGAACAGATGTCCGAAGGCTGGGTGTGGTGGCCTGTGTTTGTAATCCCTCTGCTGGGGAGGTAAAGGTAGATGGATGCCTGGCCAGCCTAGCCTAGCCTAATCATAAAGCCCCAAGCCAGGGCTGGAGAGATGACTCAGCGGTTAAGAGCACTGACTGCTCTTCCAGAGACCATGGGTTCAATTCCCAGCGCCCATATGGCAGCTCACAACTCTCTGTAACTCTAAGATCTGACACTCTCCCACAGACATACATGCAGGCAAAATACCAATGTAAATTAAATAAAAGTAAATAAATTATTTTTTTTTTAAAAAGCCCCAAGGGGTTGGGGATTTAGCTCAGTGGTAGAGCGTTTGCCTAGCAAGCGCAAGGCCCTGGGTTCGGTCCTCAGTTCTGGGGGAAAAAAAAAAAAAAGCCCCAAGCCAATAAAACAAGGTAGACAGTATTTGAAGAATGACACCAAAGGGGGACCTCTGATCACACATGCATGCATACACACACACACACACACACACACACACACACACACTTACAAGAGAGGTCATTATTTTGATCTATGCTCCAATAGCCTAGACAAAATGTAAAAATGAATCACTTATGCTAAAGGTCCATATCCCCAAGTTGAAACTAAGCTTTTTGGGGGGCGGGGGGCTAAGAAATTGGATTTAGGCCAGACAGTGGTAGCACACTCCATTAATCCCAGCACTGGGGAGGTAGAGCCAGGCGGATCTCTGTGAGTCCGAGGCCAGCCTGAGCTACAGAGTGAGTTCCAGGAAAAAGGCGCAAAGCTACACAGAGAAACCCTGTCTCAAAAACAAAACAAAACAAAAAAGAAATCAGATTTAAAGAGACAACAGCCTAATTTCCAAAACATGCTAGTTAATCCTCACACAAAATAACTGAGGTAAGCTGGCATTAGCCAATCAGCTGTCCCCCAGCTGTCTCCTCGCCTCTGCCTTTCAAGGACAGTCACTTACACTCTCTTTTCTTAACCCTTTTCTATCTACAAAAGCACCTTATTGTGCTCAGTCTGTAACACTCTCATTTTATGGGACAAAGCCGTGTCTGATTCCAGAGCCAAAAACAAAACCAATGGAGACAGATAAACCAAATTGTTGCAATTTGTCGGGAGTGGGGCAAGGAACATTGAAAGATCAAGAATGAAGCTGATCTTTTGTGCCTATGTATTAGAAATCACTACATTTTCTTGGTGAATTTTTCTCCCTATTAATGTATAGTGTCTTTTTTTTACCTCTTCTGATTAATTTTGGTTTGATAACTACTTTCTCAGATATCAGATATTCCAGGTTGTTTTCAACATTCATTTTCTTCATAATTTTATTTCTGTTTTTGACTGCTAAATATTCTTTTTTTATTTTTGAATAACCTTATTCAAATCTACTAGGTTGCTTTCATGAATTGAAATTATTTGTGAATATTCTGTCCTTCCCACTTATTTCCTAAATAGTACTAATATAAGCAGCTAACATTTTGTATCAGATAAATAAAAAATATGAAATTAAAAAAAAGAAGGAAGCTGATCATTGTGATCCAGACCTGTTTCTCGGCAGCTTCTCCACCACTCGGGTGTTTGGGTTGGGGGACAAGCCGGAGATAGACAGGATCCAAACAAAAAGCATGCACAGGGGTGGGTAGGTATGGCTACGACATGCCCAATGCATGATCAGCACACGGTGGAATGAGACAGGAGAAAGTGTTTAGCTCCTGGTCGCCCTGTGAGCTGCTGGATAGTCTGTATGTTCTTGCAAAGGTTACATAAATGCTAAGGGAATGTAATGGGTGTTAGGCAGTTAAATTTAAGGTTTCCAACTTTGTTTGCTTGCTTGTTTTAAGACTGACCTGAAACTATGTAGCTAAGAATGACCTTTGCCAGGGTGAAAACACAAGGCTCACCTCAATGGAGATAAAAGATGGTTTATTCTGGAGCCAGGTCTCTGTCTCAGACAGTGGACCTCTGGTTCTTATGAAGATGTATGTACCCTTGGGGTTGGGGATTTAGCTCAGTGGTAGAATGCTTGCCCTGGGTTCGGTCCTCAGCTGGGGGCAGGGGAGGGTTAGGGGGGAGAACTGGAGTTACAGATAATTGTGAGCAACATGTGGGTGCTGGAAATTGAACTTGGGTCCTCTGGAAAAGCAGCGGGTGCTCTATATGTTGACAATCTCTCCAGTCTTTTATCTTAAAAACAGACTATAATGATCTTTTCCCTTGACATGAAATTTCCTTTTGTTGTTGTGTCTTTGAAACAAAGTCTCTCTATGTAGCCCTGGCTGTACTAGAACTCTTCATGTAGGATCAGGCTGGACTCTTGAGTGCTGGGATTAAAGGCATGTGCCACCATGTCTGGCTATAGAATTTTGCTTTTGTTAGGAGATAAAGAAGGAAGAGACTAAAAATAAATAAATAAATAAATAAATAAATAAATAAATAAATAAATAAAAAAAACAAAACAAAAGCCATATGCTCTTGACAGGAGGTGGTGGCATCCACCTTTAATACTAGCAGAAGCAGGAGGTGGAGCTCTGTGAGTTCCAGGCCAGCTTGGTCTACAAAGCAAGTTCTAGGATAGCCAGGGCTACAGAAAGAAACCCTACCTCAAAAAATGGGTTGAGGATTTAGCTCAGTGGTAGAGCGCTTGCCTAGCAAGCACAAGGCCCTGGGTTCGATCCTCAGCTAAAAAAAAAAAAAAAAAAAAAAAAAAAAAAAGAAGAAGACGAGGCTCTGGTAGTGCACACCTTTAGTTCTAGCACTTGGAAGTAGAGGCAGGCATGCATGTCTCTGTGAGTTCAAGACCTAACCAGGTCTACTTGACTACATCTGCAATTAACTAAAACTCAAGCAGCTGGGTACAGCTGTGAGGTAATTTTTCTCTTTCTTTTTAAAAATATTTTTCTTTTTGGAGACAGGGCATCACTATATAGCTCTGGCTGTCCTGGAACCTCACTGTATAGACTAGGCTGGCATTGAACTCACAAAATCCACATGCCTCTGCCTACCAAGTGCTGAGATTAAAGTGTATATCACTATACCTGGCTAGGAATTTTTTTTTTTTAATTAAACCATTTGAAGTGGGAAGACCTGCTTTCAATCCAGGTCAAAAAGGCCATCTTTAATCTGGGCCACACCTTCTGCTGGCATGCAAAGAGGAAGCTTGTTCTCACTCTTTATGCCAGGTCATTTCTTCATTGGCATCAGAGCCTACTTCTTCAGGATTCTGACGTATACTGAAGACCAGCTGAGACATCCAGGTTTATAGATTCTTGGACCTTCCATTGGTAGACAACCACTGTTGGACTAGCTGGACCAGGGCCTGTAAGCTATTCTAGTAGTGTGTGTGTGTGTGTGTGTGTGTGTGTGTGTGTGTGTGTGTGTGTTCAATTTATAAATGTATAAGTTGTTTCTCTAGAGAACTCTGGACTATACAGTGAGACAGAAACAGACAAACACAGATTCCCTTCCCTCCTGTTTTGAGATGTAGTCTTGCTCTGCAATCCAGGTTAGTCAAAGTAGTTTTTTGAGTTTGAGTACTGATTTGGTCTAGCTATCAGACCTACTGAGGCATTCTTTTCTCTCTGGACCTCTTTTTCAGGATTGGGGTCAGATTGTGGGTCATGAAGCTAAGTCTATAGCCCCCTTAATCTAGAACAGTGGTTCTCAACCTTCCTAATGCTGTGACCCATGTTTAATACAGTTCCTCATGTTGTGGTGACCACAATTATAAAATTATTAAGTTGCTACTTTATAACTGTAATTTTGCCACTGTTACAAATTATAATGTAAGTATCTGTTTTCCCATGATCTTAGGTGACCCTAAGGGTTGTTCAACCCCCAAAGGGATCATGGTCCACAAGTTGAGAACTGCTGACCTAGAGATACACCTCTTCCCTCCTGAAAAATATGTTTGTGCTTATGGACACTAGATTTTCATGACTGAGAGGCTCTGTTCCAAAGGACTCAGGACCAAGTTTCCCAACAGGCATTCTTTTGACAGTGAAATGAATTTGAGGGTGTAAATGCATTACCAACCTCAAGGCAGAATAGCTAAGACAATAGCATAGCATATGGTGGGTGTATTGGTTTGGATCGTCCAGAAGCAGACAATTGGGTGAGATTAGATAAGTAAGAGGTTTTTATTTGGAGAAATGGCTGAGAAGGATAAAGAGGAGGGCTTAGAAGTGGGTAGGGAGAGCCTTTGGATCCTAGCCATGATATAGACCTGAGAGTTAAGGAAGGAAACAGGAAGAAGGGATTTTCCATCAAAATCTGAAGTTGAGATTGTTGCTAGGCGGATGGGGAGTTCACAAGGAAGGCGCAGCTATTAGAAGAGGCGCATTCTGTGAAGAAATAGCCCACTCATATCTCTACTATGCTCAGCATGAGCTGGAGCAGGCTGGGGCAAGGCTGGTCTCAGCAAGGACACTGTCAGTCCTCAAAACAGAATGACAGCTGTCAATCAAGTCCACTCCCCATAGCAAGTCATCTTACAAGAGTTAGGAGCAGCATACTCCCATGGCTGCCAGTTTTCAGCTGTTTCACAGTGATCAGGCCAATATCCTGTTACTTAGGCTTTCAAGCCTAGGGTTCCTTTCCCCCACCCACCACCACCCCCGCCCCTGCACAGGGGTGATGATGCTACACACTCTGTACCTGTTGAGAGGAGTCAGTGAAACGATGCGTGCCAACTCAATAAATGCCAGCAATGGTTATTATTAGCATTCCCGTAGGCAGTGTGAGAGGGAGAGCAAGGAGATAGTTAAGTCTAGCCCACTCTTGCTGGCTTTCGTGATCTTGGCCCTGTGACTCTCCAGCCTGAGAATAGTGCCTGGCATGTAGGCAGCATTACATTGTGTTACGGATTTGCATCATTATTTTCAAATAATAGTACTAGAGAAATGATTTCTGGAAATGTCATGCTCCAGAGTGATGATGCAGGACTCCTATGAGGTCTCAACCCTGCTCTGTAAATTTTTATTGCAACATAGGTAGGAAAACACACACACACACACACACACACACACACACACACACACACAGAGGCACACACACACAGAGGCACACACCCAGTACACACAGACGTGCAGGAGGGACACTTTGCTCCCCTCCCCCACTCGTCTAAGTTTTAGCCTTATTTATCTGCTCACAGCAACCTTGAAAATGTTACCTTGTAATAACCCACATTAACCGCTGTCTCGTGAATGCTTCCTATGTGGCTGGGGCTGTGTGGAGGCTTCTCTCTAGTCTCTTATTTCTGTGTTACTGATGAGGCAGGCAATCCAGGCCAAGAGCTAGGGATGCTTACCCAGCTAATACGTGACTTAGTTTCCTCTAGACATCTGTTTGGAGAATTGGATCATTGCCTCCATTTCATTTCCTTTTTTAGGTTTACTTATTTTATTTCATATGTGCGAGTGTTTTGTTGGTACATATGTATGGTACCTATGGAGGTCAGAAGAGGGTGTGGGATCCCCTGGAACTGGAGTTAACTGATGTTTGTGAATGCCCTGTGAATGCTGGGAATCAAATCCAGTCTTTTGGAAGAGCAGCAAGTGCTCTTAACCGCTGAGCCCTTCTCCGGCGCCTCATTTCATTTCAGTCTTATAGAATGCTGCTTTAAAAAAAAAAAAAAAAGATTTATTTATTTATTATGTATGCAGTGTTCTGCTTGCATGTGTCCCTACAGGCCAGAAGAGGGCGCCAGATCTCATTACAGATGGTTGTGAGCCACCATGTGGTTGCTGGGAATTGAACTCAGGACCTCTGGGAGAACAGTTGGTGCTCTTAACCACTGAGCCATCTCTCCAGCCCAAATGCTTCTTTTTAAAATTGTTTATTTTATTATGAATTTTTATTCCTTATTATTGTGGGTTTTTGTTTTTTGTTTTTTGGTTTTTTTGTGGAGCTGAGGATCGAATCCAGGGCCTTGCGCTTGCTAGGCAAGCGCTCTACCACTGAGCTAAATCCTTGTGTGTTTTTTGATGTCTATGGGGGTGGTGCACATGTGTGGAGGTCAGAGGACATCATCTTAGCATCAGCTCTGTCCTTCCAGCTTTCCACGGCTTCTGGGTCAGGTCATTAGGTTTGCAGGACGAGCACTTTCCTGGATGAGCCATCTCCCCTGGGGCCTTCTTTTCTTGTTCACTTATTTAGTTAGTTAGTTTGTTTGTTTGTTTGTTTTGTTTATTCGGAGCTGAGGACTGAACCCAGGGCCTTGCACTTGCTAGGCAAGCACTCTACCACTGAGCTAAATCCCCAACCCTTGTTTGGTTTTTTTAAGGGTGCTGAAGTGAACTAGAGCCTGTGCCTGCTAGGAAGCACTTCCACGACTGAGCATAAAAAGGTGGGTGTGGTGGTGCACACCCGTAGACTTCTAGCATGAAAGGAAGATCCAAGAATACAGGGCCATCCTTGGCTGTGTGGTGAGTTCAAAGCCAGCCTGGGCTACATGAGACCCTTTAATAAAATAAAAAATGTAAAACATGAAAGTCCAGCTCTGTTGACACCTTCCCTAGGAAGCCTTCCCCAGTTATCACCTCTGTACAGATGACTTTTTCCTTTGCCTGAAGGCTCCGTCTGTGGCACTTAACTCCGTAAGCCTTGGTGACAGATCAAGGTAATAAGTTATCCAGTTATCGCCGTGAGATTGTTTCGCAGGCAAAGGAAGATGCTTTACTGTTTTTGGTGGTCTAGGTCAAGCCTGGGTCTAACTTAGGTCCAGCCTGGGTCTCTCCCAGCAGGAAAACAGCAGTTATGAATCCTTTTACCCATACTCTTGACCTCTCCACATGATGGGTTTTACGTTCTAGCTTTTAGTAGTCTGGGTCTTGGTCGTGCTCCACACTTAATCCTGGTTTCAAATCTGAAAATTTGAATGAAAAATGAATGGTAAATGGTGGCTCATTGTTAAACATTTTCTAGCTAATGTAAAGGCCAGCAGGAGGCCAAGCAGAGTCACAGGTCTTAGAAGGGAGGACGGGAAGAAAAACATCTTTTCTTAGGACTTACTGAGCTTAGGGATATGGTCCAAAGTGCAGCCTGTCCCAATGCCTGAACCAAACCTGGAGGATCTCAGAGAGTCAGTCCGTGGGCAGGGAAGGGCCTTCCTCACTACAGGGCAGTCATTGTGGCTCACTGGAAATAGAGCTTTTGTAGGTAGCAATGGCCTTGCTGGCCACACCGGCTGCTCTCCCTATCAGAAAGTCTTTGGAAGCAAAGCATTCTTAGCATCTTTGGCACACATGCATGCACACACACGTGCTTGTTTCTTCTCTGTCTCCTCAGTAGGCACACTGCCCCATGAGTGTTCAGCTTATATACTTCTAGCCTCAGCAGGGAGAGCACAGAGGCTTCTTCCAAATGCCACATACAATGTGTTGACTAAATAAGGAAATGAATCTAGAAGACAAAGCCTTTATATTTCTCTATGTAAAATCACCTGCAAAGGTCTGCATATAGCCACACCCCCACAAGGGTCTGCATATAGCCTCCCCCCTTCCCAAAGGTCTGCACATAGTAATGCTTCCCCCTCACTTCTTTCTCCTCCCATCCATGAACATATACTTCTTTTGTTTGTTTGTTTTTCGAGACAGAGTTTCTCTGTGTAGCTTTGCGCCTTTTCTAGGACTCACTCTGTAGGCCAGGCTGGCCTTGAACTCACAGAGATCCACCTGCCTCTGCCTCCCGAGTGCTGGGATTAAAGGCACATATTCTTGTAGACACACCAGAACTGTCTATCAAGTACAGATCCACTAAAAGTAAGATCTGCCTCAGAAAAAAGCACATCCTCCCAACCCAGTGAGATTTTGTATTGAAGTCCTCAGGCCTCCCTCCAGATACCTGGCCTGGTACTTTATCCAGCTTCTTCCTACCTACCTTTTGTCATGAGATACTTTCTAAATTTTGCAACCTGAGTGTCCCTGTACCTCCTATGATGGTACATAGGAGCACACACCCTTCCTTTAAGACACACACCCTTCCTGATAGCTTGTGCTGTTTTTTTGTTTGTTTGTTTGTTTTTTGAGACAGGGTTTCTCTCTGTAACCTTGGCTGTTCTGGAACTCACTCTGTAGACCAGGATGGCCTTGAACTCAGAGATCTGCCAGGCAACCTCCCAAGAGCTGGGATTAAAGGTGTGCCCAACCACACCCATCTTGTTTTTGTTTTTTGAGACAAGGTCTCCTTTCATAGATCTCCCAGTCCAGGCATTTACTATGCAGATGAGGCTGGCCTCAAACTCAGAGATCCTCCTATCTCCTGAGTGCTGGGTTTAAAGGCGTGAACCACCATTGCCCGGCTTTCATTTTATTCTATTTTATTTTTTATGTGGTTTTTCGAGACAGGGTTTCTCTGTAGCTTTGGAGGCTGTCCTGGAACTCGATTTGTAGATCAGGCTGGCCTTGAACTCACAGAGATCCACCTGCCTCTGCTTCCTTAGTACTGGGATTACAGGCATGAACCACCACCGCCTGGCTCATTTTATTTTTTGTTTAACATAATTTTAAACAAGACACTTACCTTTAAAACTCCTTCAGCTTTGTGTTTTGGACTAGCTCTGTAGACCAGGCTGGCCTTGAACTCACAGAGATTCCCCACCTGCCTCTGCCTCCCAAGTGCTGGGATTATAGGCATGTGCCACCACTGCCTAGCTTATTTACTTATTTTTTTAAGATCTGGGTTTTTTTGTTTGTTTGTTTGTTTTTTTTTTTGGAGCTGAGGATCGAACCCAGGGCCTTGTGCTTGGTAGGCAAGTGCTCTACCCCTGAGCTAAATCCCCAATGTAGCTAGAGTTTTCCTGCCTGGCCCAGTCAGGACAAATCTCTCTTACCCGCCAGTCCCACAGTTGCTCAGACCCAACCAAGAAAGCACACAGAAACTTACATTGTTTACAAACTGTATGGCTGTGGCAGGCTGCTTGTTATCTACTTCTTCTATCTTAAATTAACCCATTTCTGTTAGTCTATACTTTGCCACATGGCTCGTGGCTTACCAGTGTTTTTACATGTTGCTTCTCATGGCGGCGGCTGGCGGTGTCTCTCTCCAACCTTCTACTTCCCAGAATTCTCTTCTCTCTTGTCCCGCCTATACTTCCTGCCTAGCCACTGGCCAAATAGCATTTTATTTGTACAGAGAGATATCCACAGCACCCCAACCCCAAGATCTGTATGTTTTTATTTCATGTGTATTAGTGTATGCTTACATGTATGTATGTGAACCACATCTGTGCCTAGTGCTTAGGAAGCCAAAGGAGGAGTCAGATCTCCAGAAACTGGGGTTCCAGATGGTTGTTAGCACCACGTGCCTCCAAGGAGCTGAACTCAGGTCTTCTGCAGGAACAGCAGGTGCTTTTACCTGATGAGCCATTTCTTCAGCCCCTTATTTATTTACTTGCTTATTTCCGGTCTCCTGGGACAAGGTCTCACTATATAGTCCTGGATGGTTTAAAACTTCTTTTCTAACTTTTTTTTGAGATAGGATCTATATAGTCCTTGAACTCATTATATAGACCAGGCTGGCCTTGAACTCTCAGAGATCCACCTGCTTCTTCAAAAAGTTTAGATGTAGGTTGGGGAGTTAGCTCAGTGGTAGAGTGCTTGCCTGGCAAGCACAAGACCCTGGGTTTGATCCTCAGCTCAAAAAAAAAAAAAAAAAAAGAAGTTTAGTTGTACTTATATTTTCCTGTTAAGGGTTAATAGACTTTGAAGCAGCAAGTGTTCTTGGCCACTGAGCTATCTCTCCACCCCCTTGTGTTAACTAGGGTGCTTATAGAATAAAAAACCAGAGATGTCACCAGAAATGGTGACAGTTACAGAGTTGGGAATTCCAACTAGGCAGTCATGAGCACAAGAACACAAGGCTTTTGCTTATCTATGCCTGGAATTCATATCTTTATTTAACAGATATGTATTGAACATTTACTCTGTGCCATGTTAGATGCCATTTTAATTAAGTTCCTGTTGTCATGAACCTTGTTTTTTGGAGAAAGGCAAAATGCTTGAGACCAGAGTGTTTTGAATCCTTTTTTTTTTCTTCTTCAGATTTTGGAATATTTTGCAGATAAATATATCTTAGGGATAAGGCCTAATTTTTTGTTTTGTTTTGTTTTTTTGTTTTGTTTTGTTTTGCTTCTTTCGAGACAGAGTTTCTCTGTGAAACAGTCCTGGCTGTCCTGGAACTCACTCTGTAGACCAGGCTGGCCTGGAACTCACAGAGATCCACCAGCCTCTGCTTCCCAAGTGCTGAGATTAAAGGCATGGGCGACCACCACCTGGCTAAGGACTAAATTTTGTTTTTCAAGGCAGAGGTTCTCTGGGTAAAAGCCCTGGCTGTCCTGGAATTTGCCTTGTACACCTTGCTGACCTTGAACACATAGAAATCCACCCACCTCTGCCTCCAGAGTCCTTGGATTAAAGGTATCTGCCTCCAAGCCCAGCTTCACCTACATTTTCTGTACATTTTTTTTCTTTTTTCATATAGCTCAGGCTGGCCACTCTGTTCATTTTTATAAGATTCTGGGGTCTGACCCTACAGCTTTGCACATGTGAGACAAGCATTCTACAACTGAGCTACATCCCCAAACTAGTGTTCTAGTGTTTCCAGTTTTACACACACACACACACACACACACACACACACACACACACACTACTATATATAACCTAAGTAAATTTTTTTCTTTTGTAGTTTTGGTGCCTGTCCTGGATCTCACTCTGTAGCCCAGGCTGGCCTGGAACTCACAGAGATCCACCTGCCTCTGCCTTTCAAGTGCTGGGATTAAAGGTGTGCGCCACCACCGCCCAGCCTTGGGTTTTTGAGACATAGTTTCTCTATGTGGTCTTGGCTGTCCTTGAACTCACTCTGTAGACCAGGCTTGCCTTTGCCACCAGAGTGCTGAGATTAAAGGCGTGAGCCACCAGGCCCAGCAATGCTTCTTGATTTAACCTAGTCACCAGATACTACTCCCTGAAGTCAGGAGAAACTCTGTCTTGTATATTATGGTAACCATGGCATTTGGCATCTGCTCTGATTGGCCATTTATTGGAATGAATGGATCTATAAATACACATATTTCCTCTTTGGTTTACTTAAACCAGTAGGTGTCAAAGGAATACCTGTTTACTTTTTGGTAATTTCTGGTTCGGCTAGATAAGGATAGAAAGAATGGTTCCTGGCATTTATGGTTTAAGGATGCTGGTACAAGTCTATATATCATAGTCCCATGAGACAACATGACTTTTCAAATGATCTGCCTTCATGTAGGTGAAAAGCCAATGATTACCATTCATTACCCAAACCCAAGGTTTCTCTGCGGTGTTTTGGTGCCTGTCCTGGATGGATCTCGCTTAGTAGATCAGGCTGGCCTGGAATTTACTGAGATCCGCCTGGCTCTGCCTCCCAAGTGCTGGGATTATAGGCGTGCGCCACCACCGCCCGACTTGTTTGTTTTTTAGAGACAGGGTTTCTCTGTAAAACAGTCCTGGCTGTCCTAGAACTCACTCTGTGGACCAGGCTGTCCTCGAACTCACAGAGATCCACATGCCCCTGCCTCGGGGCTGATGGGATTAAAGGTGTGATCCACCACCACTGACCACACCACTATTTCTAATGACCTCCACAATCCAACCTCAAGGTTATATTCTCTAAAAACTTCAGTATGTCTTATGTACTCAGCTCCACCGTGTAGAGGGTAATTTAGCGTCCCTTTGTGTAGAAGTAGGCATTTCGGAGCTGTTTTTAACATTATGGCTGTGTGTGTGGGGTCCACGCCCGAGGACGGTGGTGTTACTTCTCAGCCCACCTAGTGTGGAGAATCTTCCGCAGGTGCGAGCGGCCGGTCCTCCGACCGCCAGGGGCCGCTGTGGCGCCTCGCCGCCGCTCCAGGTCACTCTGGTGTGGCCGCCCCGCCTCGGGCCCCCGGGCCGAGTGGGCGGGCACGACTGCGCCCAGGTCGCGAGGCGCCCTTCGACCAGCAGCGCCCGGGGCGGGCCGGTATAAATGGAGCGGTGGCTGCCCCAGCCGCCTCTCTCCGCCCCGGGTCGCAGCCGCCTGTGCTGCGTTTGGGCTCAGCAAGCCTGAAGCAAAAAAGAGAAAAAGCTTAAAAAAAAAAAAAAAAGACAAAAAGCCTCAGAACCTTAAAAAAAAAAAAAAAAAGAAAGAAAAAAAGGAAAAAAAAAGAGCAAAAGAAGAAAAAGAAAAAGAACGAGCCAGCGAGTCGTGCTGGGAGCCCGCGGGGAAGTGACTTTCGCACGTTTCCGGCCTGCCTGTCTGTCCGCGTCCGTCCGTCCGGTGGTGAGCCACCCCCGGCCCGGCCCGCACGGCCCTCCTCCGTACGCCTCCGCGCCGCGTGGCAGCTCCGCGCCCCGCCGGCCGCACCACGTGTCCGGCTGCCCTTCGCCGGCACCCGCAAAGATTTAGTTTCCCCCTTCCCGGGCCGCTGTAATTGTAAACCGCCGGGAGCCCGGGGCCTATATTTATCGAGAAACGCGTGTCCCCAAGGCCGCCGTGAGCGCAGCATCTGTCTGCCTCTTGAATTTTTTTTTTTGGTCGCCCCCCTTTGCAAGGGGAGTTTCCAACTTTAATTTTTATTTTTAAGCTCCAGCCTAGGACAGCTGGAGAGTACAAACTCCAGGGGAGGGCCCTATTGTTTTTTTGAAAGCCTTTTGTCTTGGGGCTCTTGCGGTTCCGTGCAAGTCGTCCCCGCAACTCGCGTCCTGCTCCAGCCTCTGCCGGCGTCGCTGGTGCCACCTGTGCGCTGCGGCGCGGGCCACGGCTCCTCGGAGCCCCTTTTGTCCTGCAGTGGGTCCTGTGAGAAGTCCTCCTGGCGGGGCTCGGGGTGGTGGGGGGTGGGGAGATGAACGCTGCGGCCAGCAGCTACCCCATGGCCTCCTTGTACGTGGGCGACCTGCACTCGGATGTCACCGAAGCCATGCTGTATGAAAAGTTCAGTCCTGCGGGGCCTGTGCTGTCCATCCGGGTCTGCCGCGATATGATCACCCGCCGCTCTCTGGGTTATGCCTACGTCAACTTCCAGCAGCCAGCTGACGGTGAGTAGAAGCGGTGTCTACACCCTCGGGAGATTCTGGGGGACCTTAGGGGTCCTGTGGGCGGAGGCCGAACTGGCAAGGCAAAGGCTGGGGAGCTCCGAACATGACAGCGTGTTGCCAGGGAAGCCATAGCCCGGAGCAAGATGTAGTGGTTGAGCCTGGCATGTGGTCATGACCCCGGCTTCCAGTCTTGCTTCCACAGCTTGCTAACCTGGTGACCTTGGGCTACTGGGTGGGGGTGGGGTGGAGTGGGGGTGGGGACTCGAGGAGATTGTAAATTGGGATCTGAATAAAGTGGCTTGGCTGTTCTAGTGTGTCAAGTTCCATTCCGCTCCAGCAGAAGTGGGTCCGTTGTAGACCCAGGCATGGACTGGCACTCCTGGGTTGAAACAGCACCCTCCAAGGGTGTAGGGTTGCGAAGCTGCTGGCCCTTCCCGCCCCTTAACCTGGACTGAGTCTTGATTTTTGTGTCGATTAGGGATGGCTTAGGGCAGTGGGAGGCAAGTAGCCTTGAGAGCTGCTAAGCTGGTGTCACCAGCAGATTCTACCCGCTCACCCCCACCCCCAGCACCTGGCCTTTGCCACACTCTCCTGGGGACTTTTCTCAGCGCTGGGGAAAGTTCTAGGCTGGGGAGAATGGTACCATTTTTGAAGGAGATGGGACCCTTGTCAAGTAAAAAGAATGACAATGGGGTTGTGGCTCCCATGGAGCCGTGGATACCGCAGGCAAGCCACAGATAAACCCAGAAGAAACCCAATCAGGGCTGCACGTCACTCCAGATTAAAAGGAACAACTGCAGAGACCACTGGTGGGGGAGGGGTGGGGGCGGAACACAAGCCATTCTGTGGCAAAGGACCTCCAGGTCCCTGTCTATGTTCCATTTTCTGTCCGTGAGGCAGAAACTCTTCTCCCAAGTTGTAGCTGAGACCAGGAAATTGGTCTAGTTGACAATGGGTATTATCTACCGTCAGTACATAGAGCTGTCAGTACTTAGAGACTAGTACTAGTGCCTGGCCGGGAGGGTGGAAAGAGAAGGCTTGGTTTTGTTTTGGTGGGGCAGTAATGGAGCCCCTTCGCCTTGCCTGCTTTCTTCGGAACAGAAGTTATGTCTCTTGGAGATAGCAGAACCATTGGTCAGTGTGTCTGCCAGCACATACCTCTGTCGACTTCTCTCTGCTATAAATAAGCGCAGCCCCATTTGTCGGCTTACTGACTCCTGGTGTTGTCTGAAATAGATCAGGAATTGTGTTGGAATGGGCTCCTTTACTGCTAATATAATGGAGTTTGCAAACGTAGGGGCAAGTTCCTACCTGACTTTCTAAACTTTTTGCTCTGCACAGCCACAGTCCCCCACCCCCATGTAGATTTAACCCACGTGCTGTGGGAAGGGTTGGGAGTAAATCTTCTCGGCTGATTGGGTAGTTGAATTTGTGGAGCAGTTTTAGGGAGCTTTCCCCCTTCCTTGGCAATGCTGGGGATTAAACCCAGGTTCTCAGGCGAATTGGGCAAGTGCCCTACTGCTAATCATATTGAGAGTTCTTGTCCTCCTTTGAAGGTGAGAAATAGGCTTGCCTACTTTTGTGTTTGCTCTTGAGGCAGGGTCTCTGTGTGGCCTTGTTCCCTACTTAATGTAGGCCAGGCTGGCCTTGAACTGGGAGATCCACCTGCTTTTTGTTTTTGTTTTTTTTTTCCAGACAGGCTTTCCCTGTGTAGCTTTGTGCCTTTCCTGGTACTCACTTGGTAGCCCAGGCTGCCCTTGACGAACTCACAGAGATCCACCTGGCTCTGCCTGCCTCCCGAGTGCTGGGATTAAAGACCACCGCCCGGCCCACCTGCCTTTGTTGTGAGGCAAAACTCATGGGGAGGCAACACACACATCTGCTCACCCTAGATAAGAAAGAGCCCATGACAGACAAAGTAGATACCAGTGAAGTCCAACATGAGCCATTGAGTTTTACTGGGGCTGCAGGAATATGGGTGTGAAGACTCACAAAGCTAGCTAGGAACCTGGCATCACACTGTACAGACTTCAGGCAGCTCAACAGGTTGGTGTATCCTTTCTAAGTGCCTCAGTTGTCTGAAGATTTTCCGGACCCCTTGGCTGGTTTCTTTTTTCTTTTTTCCCCAAGACAGGGTTTCTCTGTGTAGCTTTGGAGCCTGTCCTGGATCTTGCTCTGTAGGACCTTGGTGTCCTAAGGTGGTTTTGATACCTTTTATTTATTTATTTTTTTAAAATCAGGTATTAATAGTCCAGTGATTATTATTTTTTTTTCCTGGAACAGTCACAGTCATCTTAGTTGATGTTTGGCGTTCTTTTTTGTTTTGTTTGTTTTTTCAAGACAGGGTTTCTCTGTGTAGCTTTGTACCTTTCTTGGAGCTCGCTTTGTAGACCAGGCTGGCCTCAAACTCAGAGATCCGTCTGCCTCCACCTCCCGAGTGCGTGCGCCACCGCCCTGCGAAGTTTAGCGTTCTTAATGAAAATGTGTTCCTCTTCTACAGCTGAGAGAGCCTTGGACACCATGAACTTTGATGTGATTAAGGGGAAACCAATCCGGATCATGTGGTCTCAGAGGGATCCCTCTCTGAGAAAGTCTGGTGTGGGAAATGTCTTCATCAAGAACCTGGACAAATCTATAGACAACAAGGCACTTTATGATACTTTTTCAGCCTTTGGAAACATCCTGTCCTGTAAGGTAAACGTTGAATTATGTTAGCTGAGTAGTTTCTGGATCTTGAAAACAAGATAAATGCTTAGAATTGGAGACAATTGGGTATGATAATTCTTTAAATGCTGGAAATGGAACATCGCCCTCTTCCTTCATTCCTGGGGATTGGATTTGCATGTAAGGCAAGTGTTCTACCACTGAATTGTTTTTTGTTTGTTAAAGGTCCATATCCCGCCCTGCCCCCACCCACCCACCTGCACTCCCCCTCCACCCCCCCCCCCCCCACACACAAGGTTTCTCTGTAGCTTTGGTGCCTGTCCTGGATCTTGGTGTGTAGACCAGGCTGGCCTTGAACTCAGATCCCCCGGGCTCTGCCTCCCAAGTGCTGGGATTGAAGGCATGCGCCACCACCACCCGGCAAAGGTATTTTTTATTAGCACATTTTAATGACGGGTAATGGTTTCATTATGGAATTTTTATGCATATACATAATAATCTTGATCATATCATACACCTATTGCTTTTCTCTTAGCTTGCTCCCCATAATCCCATTCCTAGTCCTTGGCAGCCCACTGCTGTCTGGTGTGTGTGTCCCAGTCAGTGTATCTCACTAGGGTTGTTCACAACTCTCCTTCATTACCACATAAGGCCTCTGGGGTCAAGCAAGCTTATCCTTAGCCCTCTTTACTTTTTATTTGAAACGTCTCACCAAGTTGCCTAGTCTGGCCTTGAGCTTGTGATGGTCCTGAGTCTTGGCATCCTGAGTAGCTGTGTTCTACCACTGAATTGTTTTTTGTTAAAGGTCTCCCACACATACACACACACACACAAGGTTTCTCTGTGGCTCTGGTGCCTGTCCTGGATCTCGCTCTGTAGACCAGGCTGGCCTCGAACTCACAGAGATCCGCCTTGCTCTGCCTCCCGAGTGCTGGGATTAAAGGCGTGCGCCACCACTGCCCGGTACTTGAACAGTTTTTATTTTGGATAAGGGAGAGGAGAGGACAGAAGCCCTTTGTTCCCAGGATCCCTTACTTAACCATCTTAGAGGCATTGGTTAACTGTATTCTGTAGCCTTCACATGGTGGATGTTTACATATTCAACACGAGACTTGAATTCTTTTGGTTTGTCTTTCTGAGCACTTTGGTTTATCTCCTGGGTTTTTATTATTACTGTTATTATTTTGTTGTGCTGATCACTGAAGCCAGGGCCTGGCCAATACTATGTAGGTGCTCTACTGAGCTACAATATCCATCTTTCTCTAAGTTACATTTTTATATGAACTAATTGTCTCACATTGTGCTCATGGAGGTCAGGATGATTAGCAAAAGTCAGTTTGATTCACTTTGTGGATCCTGGTGAATGAACTTTGGCTGTAGGCTTGGTGATAAGCATCTATACTCATTGAACCACACAGGCAGGTAGGCGCCCATCCCCACCTTTTTAAATTTTTTGTTTTGAGGCTGGACTGGAAAGTATCATGTGTGACCTTGAACCTCATCTGAGCTGTGGCCTATCCTTTCAAGTGCTGGTATTACAACAAGCATGTCACCACACTCAGCCAAAGCTTAAAAAAAAATAATAATAAAAGTAATTTGGAAAAAAAAGCCTGGGCTCGCAGGAAACTCCTTTAGTAAAGTGCTTGCTATACAAGAAAGGATGTGAGTTTGTCCACATAAAAAGTGAACATGGAAGCCGGGTGATGGTGGCACACACCTTTAGCCCCAGCACTGGGGAAGCAGAAGCAGATGGATCTCTGAGTTCGAGGCCAGCTTGGTCTACAGAGCAAGTTCCAGGATGGGCTACAAAGCTACAGAGAAACCCTGTCTCAAAAAAAAAAAAACAAACAAACAAAAAAGGACAAGGGGACTGGACAGCAGTGGTGCATGCCTTTAATTCCAGCATTTGGGAGGCAGAGCCAGGAGTTCCAGGCCAGCCTGGTCTACAGAGTGAGATCCAGGACAGGCACCAAAACTACACAAAGAAAAACCCTACCTCGAGAAAAAAAAAAAGTAGGCATGGGGGCATGGGTGTATAATGCCAGTACTGGGGAGGCTGAGACAGAATTTTGGGGCTTGCATGTCAGCTGACCTGACCTGACCAGTGGGTTCCAGGCCAGTGAGAGACCTTGTATCCAAAAGACCCACCTGAGGCTAGCCTAGCCACCACAAACATGACTTGGGATAGAAGCAGGCTAACCATTTGTAAGGGGAGACTGGGTGGGTGTTTGGTGCTGTGCCTAGTTAAACATAGGTCCGGGCTGGTCCGTGTGTGTGTGTGTGTGTGTGTGTGTGTGTGTGTGTGTGTGTGTGTGTGTGTGTGTGTGTGTGTGTGTGTGTCAGTCAGTGATGGATGCTCAGGTGGCCCGCCTTTTCTTCACAGGTGGTCTGTGACGAGAACGGTTCTAAGGGTTATGCCTTTGTCCACTTCGAGACCCAAGAGGCTGCCGACAAGGCCATCGAGAAGATGAATGGCATGCTCCTCAATGACCGCAAAGTGTGAGTGTCCCAGTCTGGAGGACAGCCATCGCATGAGCCAGCCATGGCCCCACCTCGGTATTAACTGGCACACACAAGGCGGCTACTGGTTCTCTCGGCCCAAGTGTGGCCTCCTACCTCTCCACTCCAGGGCTGGTGAGTCTCCCTGCCCGAGCCATGGCAGCCCTTTTGACTCGCCACGGTCGGCTCCCTGCCCGAGCCACGGCCTGCCTGCTGCCTCTCCCTTAAAGGCATTCATCTGTGGGTTTTGAGCATCAGCAACTGGGGCTGGCTAGAAGACAGCTCTGGGCCCACTCTGAGCAGGGGTCTTGGCCAGCGGCAGAGTGGAGAGGCCCTGGGCTGACCAGGAGCTAGCTACTAGCTGTGACCTTGGCTTTCCTTCACTCAGGTCTGCCCATGGGTCTCTTGCTAGTTTTTGGCACCAAATTGTCCTATCTCGTTCTTCCTTCCTTTGAACTGCAACTCCATTTCAGCATCTGCTTAGAAATCCATCCCTTTGCAGAGACACTGCGTAACATCTTGTCATTACTGTGGTTGGGGACAGAACTTAGCTGACCCCTGTGGGGAGAGGGAAATTACTGTTAGTTTTGGCTATTACAAGCAACACTCACTTCTGTCCTTGGTGGTGTGGAATAGACAAGGCTGTGTGTCGGTGTGGAGATGTTTTTCTGTTAGGGATACCATATGCCACAGGAAAGCAAAGGTTACCTCTGGCGGCAGTGTTCACTGCCAGACTAACCACTGTTAACAGTTTGGTTTGTATCCTTCCAGACGTTTTCTATGCATTTACATAGATGCACAGAAATGAACATTTTAAAAACATGGTCGTCAGGTTTCTTCACGAAGGCAGTGTGATGTGGTAGGCGTGGCCCTGGTCTGAACCAGGAGCCCTGGGACTGGTCCTCGCAGGATAGCCCTGCCTCTTTCTTTTTCTGCTGGGGACTTGGGGCATCTGAGCTGGTTCTCGTGGCGGATGGGGTCCTCGTGTGTTTTTTAACCTCTCCTGTCAGCCTTTAGTCTGCATTCCTTTGGGCCCCTGGAAATCATGTTTTGTTCCTTCCGAGTAATCTCTCCTTCATGATTTCTTTGTAGGTTTGTGGGCAGGTTTAAGTCTCGTAAAGAACGTGAAGCTGAGCTTGGAGCCAAGGCCAAGGAATTCACCAATGTTTATATAAAAAACTTTGGGGAAGAAGTGGATGATGATAATCTGAAAGAGCTATTCAGCCAGTTTGGTAAGTTGAGGTCTGTAGCCCACATGTCTGTCCTCTTGTACTGGCAAGAAATAACCTGTGTTGACTTAAGAAGCAGGGCACTTACCTCAGGGTCAGAGGGTGAATAGGGTCCAGGCCTTTTTTTCCTCTTCCCTTCATCCTAGCTCCTTCCGTTGTAAGTTATCCTAGATGTTATCCCAGGTGTGATACCTCTTTCTGCCTCTGGTCTCAGCCAGAGATTTCTTTCCTTCAGTTGAGCAAGACTTCTTGAGCTCTGTTAGAGACCATGTCACTAATAGTTTCTGTCCTTTGATAATAGGTAAAACCCTAAGTGTCAAGGTGATGAGAGACCCCAGTGGGAAATCCAAAGGCTTTGGCTTTGTAAGTTACGAGAAACACGAGGATGCCAATAAGGTGAGAGGGCTGGGAGGGTCAGGAAGAACCTGTAGGCTGTACCCAGTGCGCCGTAGAGCTGAGTGAGCTAGGGTGGTCTGCCTAGTGGGTGGTGAACGTGCACCTCTGTGCCCCACGCATCAACACTGATGCAGGTCCACAGTTCGTGTATCTTACATCACCCAGCATTTGCTCATTGCTGTCACCTCCTATATTGAAAGAGTTGGGACACGTAGTTGTTCCCATTGTTGGGTAGAGAAGCTGATGTCTCCAGAGTTGAAGCTCCACTTGTAAGCAGAGTGATGTGCTGGACTCTGAACCTGCAAAGGGGCCTGAAAATTCTATAGCATCAGTCGACTCACGCCATCTGCCTGTGTTTATACAAATATTGGGTGTGGAGTCTTCTCTCTTCTTCTTTTCCCTTCTGCACTCAAATCTTTCCCGGTCCTGCTGCTTGGTGCCGGTCTGGGGACAGAAGGTGCTACAGCAGAGCAGAGGATATCCAGACGGGTCATTTCCATTTGTCCTGGGGCCTGTCTCTACAGCTCTGCCACACTTCTTCCTCCTGGGCAGGGAGGGAGAGGGTTTTGAAGTTGGAACTGGGGCTGGGAATTAGGAACAAACAGTTTGGGATCTCTGAACCACTAACACAGTTAGATGCTAACTCCACTTTCTAGATGAGTCGAAGATTATTGGAGCAGGCTTCAGAGGTGGGACAAAGCAGATTGGCAGTCCCATGGGGAAGGCTTCTCTTGGTCTCTGCACCTGCAGTAAAGACATCCTTTGCTTTCTAGGCTGTGGAAGAAATGAATGGAAAAGAAATGAGTGGGAAAGCCATATTTGTAGGCCGTGCACAGAAAAAAGTTGAACGTCAGGCTGAACTAAAACGGAAATTTGAGCAGCTGAAGCAGGAGCGAATTAGTCGGTACCAGGTGAGGCGTTTGGAGAGTGCCCGTCTGCAGTGTCTTAGACTTCTCTTTGGGGGACTTAGCATCTGTACTCTGCAAAGATCAGGTTTAAAGGTTGTGACCTCCCTCGCAGGGGTGACAGTTATTGCTGAGCAGGGACAGTGATTCCAGCCTCTGTTCCAAAGTGTCTACTTACTGCTCTTTGCTGTGTGGGTTCATTTTTCTTAAACGGATGCCCCCTTTGGAATGACAGGTAGCTGAAAGAACCCTGGAGGGTGAGTGAGTGGCCAGAGCAGCTGTGGAGAAGGTGGCTGCATTGATGGGCCTGGCAGTCTTAGGGAAGGAGTTGCTCAGCCTGGGCTTGTATCAGAGTCCCCTGCTGCTGTCCCTTTTCTTTTGGGATAATAATGTTTTACTATAAACCCAGTCTGGCCTGAGGAAGTCACAATGTTGCCTATGCTGACCTTGAACTCCCAGAAATTCAGTACATGCTGGACCCCAATTTGAGTTCTGGGTTTTGTTTTTGGTTTTGTGTTTTTGAGCTAGGGTCTTGCTGTGTAGCCTAGGCTGGCCTCAAACACAAAATAGCCCCCGTACGCACCTCCCCGTGTGCTGGGAGGTTTTGTTGTTTTTTGAGACGGGTTTCTATGTAGTCCTTATAGCTGGAGTTTCTCCAGTCCTGCCTGGCCCACAGTCAGGACAAATCTCTTACCCACCTGTCCTGCAGCCACTCAGACCCAACCGAGTAAACAGACAGATTTGCACTGCTCACAAACTATATATGGCTGTGTCAGGCTTCTTGTTATCTAGTTCTTATGTCTTAAATTAACCATCCATTTCTGTTAGTCTGTACTTTGCCACATGGCTCGTGGCTTACCGGTGTCTTTCATCTTGCTTTTTATGGCTGAGGCTGGCTGTGTCTCTGCCTCAGCCTTCCACTTCCCAGAATTCTCTTCTCTGCTTGTCCTGCCTATATATACTTCTGCCTGACTACTGGCCAGTCAGCATTTTATTATATAGAGCAATATCCACAGAAGTCCTGGCTGTCCTGGAACCAGGCTGGCTTCCAACTCAGAGATCCGCCTGCCTCTGCCTCCTGAGTGCTGGGATTAAAGGTGTGCATCACCCCCCCCCCTTTTTTTTTTAAACAGGCAAGAGTTAATTTGACAGGTTCCCAAGCATGTTGTTGTGGGCCCCACACTTGGGAAGTGGCTGTGTGTACAGGTGTAATTAACAGTGATCCCTCCCCCAGGGAGTGAATCTCTACATTAAGAACCTGGATGACACCATTGACGATGAGAAATTGAGGAAAGAGTTTTCTCCTTTTGGCTCCATCACCAGCGCTAAGGTAACAGTGAATGTGTGAGTTTGCAAACAGAACATTCTGTTGTTGAGCTCTTGATGTTAGTTGTGTTGGTGTCCTGAGTAAAAGGTTGTGCCAGCATCTTCCTCCCGAGAGTCATGCTCTGGAGAAGTAGATCTGTGGTGTGTTCTCTACTCTGGAGCACTGGAGCTTGGAGTCTGCCCCAGGTCCTCCCTTAGCCCTACAGCACTCAAATCTTTCCCAGTCCTGCTGCTTGGTGCCGGTCTGGGGACAGAAGGTGCTATAGCAGAGCAGAGGATATCCAGACGGGTCATTTCCATTTGTCCTGGGGCCTGTCTCTACAGCTCTGCCACACTTCTTCCTCCTGGGCAATTGGCAGGCTCCATGTGAACTTTGGACAAGAAAGAATGGCTGGGTAGCCATGGTTACATGGACATGATCTGTAGCATGTCCTTGGCACTTATGGAATGTGACAGACTGGTGTCTAGAGTGTGCATGGCCTGACACAAGATGCTGCTTAGTAGGGTGCAGCAGTAACCACTGGTAGTGGGAAAGGAGGCTGGGAGGCTAAGGATTCTGTGGCCCTGCCTTCGCCCTTAGAATAAGTTGCTCTCAGAGTAGGGACATTGTACAAAGAATGTTAGTTAGCATTTGTATTTGGATGGTTTTAATTTTTTGTTTTGAGATAGGATCTCACTACACAGACCAGGCTGGGCTTGAACTCCCAGACATCCACCTGCCTCTGTCTTTCCTGAGTGCTGGGATTAAGGTGTACACCACTACACCCAGCTGGGGATGTTGTATTTAAGTGATAGCCCTTTCAGGATGCTGGCAAAAGGAACCTTGGAGGGTGTGTGAGTGATTAGCTGTGGAGGTGACATGTGATTGCTTTGGTCCTGACAAACTCTGGTTTTTCTGTTTCCTCTTGGTGTCACTTACTTGATTGGCCTGTTGGAGAGTCCTCCTGCAGCAGGCAAAGATCTGGACCCTGAAGTGTCCCTGTTGCCACTTTCAAGATGATGACAGGGCAGTGGGTAGAACATTGTTGTTGACTTTGGGCACCGAGTATCCTTTCAGAAAGGGAAAGACAGGAGTGGCCGACTGAGGTAGACTGCAAGGTCCTGCGCTGCATGCTGTCTGCTCAGATGTTTGAGTGACTCTTGTGGAAAGCCAGGCTGAGGCATGTGAGACTAGGTTCCCTGTCCTCAGGTAGCTGCCTCCCACTGAACTAGGGTGGCAGCCATTGGTGTCCCAAAAAACCTGCAAACAGCCATTGGAGTTTGGAGAGGGTTTCACAGCTGCTCCTGAGCTTCCTGCCTCTCCGAGTGTGGATCTCCGCAGAGCCGTGTGTGTGTGTGTGTGTGTGTGTGTGTGTGTGTGTGTGTGTGTGTGTTGGCTGTCGGTCTGTGCTGTCCTCAGAGTCAGCTGCTCTCTTCGTAGGTGATGCTAGAAGATGGAAGGAGCAAAGGGTTTGGCTTTGTCTGCTTCTCCTCTCCTGAAGAGGCTACCAAAGCAGTCACGGAGATGAACGGGCGAATTGTGGGCTCCAAGCCGCTCTATGTCGCCCTGGCCCAGAGGAAGGAAGAGCGGAAAGCCCACCTGACCAACCAGTACATGCAGCGGGTGGCCGGCATGAGGGCGCTCCCGGCCAGTGCCATCTTGAATCAGTTCCAGCCTGCGGCCGGGGGCTACTTTGTGCCCGCGGTTCCACAGGTGGGACTGCCAGGAGACCAACAGCTGTGGGGGAGGAGTTGAGGGTGCTGGTGTTCAAATATAAGGAATTAACCTGTAGTCACTACATACATGGCCTCAGAGAGAGAAAGGAAAAAACTGCCTGCTAACCGATCTTTCACCCAAATTATTAGCCTGGGGCTTAGTAGTAAGGTGAGGGAGTCAGGACTGGTGTGGGTCAGGTTCTAAGGATTTGGGTGCTCTTCTCCCCTCCAGGCTCAGGGAAGACCTCCATATTACACATCTAACCAGCTAGCACAGATGAGGCCTAAGCCACGCTGGCAGCAAGGCGGAAGACCTCAAGGTAGGTAGCAGGGAGCAGGGCTTCTTCCCCCACCAGGGTATGCCTGTCCAGTTCCTGCCTCAGGGTTCCAACCTCTGGCTTGTCAGTGACTTGCTGTCTCTTGGCCAGGCTTCCAAGGAATGCCAAGTGCTATACGGCAGTCTGGGCCTCATCCAGTTCTTCACCATCTGGCTCCATCTGGTAATGCTCCGGCCTCTCGTGGTCTTCCTACTTCCACTCAGAGAGTCGGTGAGCAAACTGGCCTGGAGGAGCATGGCCGGGGAGGAGGGAGTCAGCATGATTAGCTCTGCTCTGGCTCGGTCAGACTGGGACTCGTTTTCCTAAGTTCTGGTTCTGTCTCTAGCTGTGTGCTTACTTAGACAGATTCTTCATTCAGGAGCAGCGAGAAGTGAGTCCTGGGTGTGTTGGTTACTTTGAACATCCTTTGCTCATCGGTGGCATGTGAAGGCTTAACCAGAGTATTATTTATTCCATTTGGATCACTGTACAGACAACCTGCTGTTGAGGGGTCGGGGGAGAAGGAACCGTTTAGAGTATGTCGTGTTTTAAATGTGCAAAGACTTGTATGGTCCTTTGGCTCTGTGAGAGACATGTGTTGGAAATTCTTCCGTGGGACGTGGCCAGTTGGACATCTACTGCCAACACTGATGTGCGTTTGCTGGTCTGTTGTAGGGTCTGAGTGCCCGGACCGCTAGGCTACAGACTTCCGTGGGGCTGGTGCCGCCCAGCAAGAGCTGACTGACAGCTGCCAGTCTGGAGGTGGTATTGGCTGACACAGAAGGGGGAAAGCTGGGGTTTGACGGGCCTTTGCCCAGGCTGACGGGCTTTAATCTTGTGTGTTCTTCCCACAAGGCGTTCCTGCAGCTGTGCCGAGCCTTGCACCTCGCGCTGCAGTTGCTGCTGCTCCCAGGGCTGTGGCTCCGTACAAATACGCCTCCAGTGTCCGCAGCCCGCACCCCGCCATTCCGCCACTGCAGGTGAGGCCCAGCACAGCCACGGCGGCCTTGGTCCTGTCTCTCAGGCAGGCACTGGCCTTCTTTCTGATCAGTAACAGTTCAGAAATACCAAGAAGCAGCTGGTGCTTCCTGTCCCTTAAGATACTTGTCTGTCTTTGCTCTGGAAATGAACCCTGGTGTCGTTTTCAGACCCAGTGTCCTAATTGATCCTTGCTGTTTTGCAAGTTAATGTGGAATATAAAGGCAGTTAATAAACCTAACTTAGAAGTAAAACTCAGCTTCAGGGGCAAGGGACATGGCTCAGTTAGCAGTCTTTACAAGGCTCTGTAAGCCTGAGGACCTGAGTTCAGATCCCAAGCACACATGTGAAAGCTGGGCACTGTGGTATCCCCAGTGCTGTGGGGCTAGAGACAGACAAACCCTTGAACTTGTAAGCTAGCCGGTATAATGTAGTATAATGTAGCTCTAGACTATGAGAGAGACCATGTCTTAAAATAGGTGGCCAGTGTTAGAGGAGACCTCTTACTTACCCCCCGGCACGTGTCATGTACACACAGAGAAGGCTGGGCGGGTGGTCCATCCCCCATGTCAGTATGGGGGAGGCAGAAACAGGGTCCGTGAGGCCAGCCAGCCTACTGGGTAGAGAAAGATTCCAGACCATCTCAGAAAGCTTAGTGGGGTGGATAGTGCCTGAGGAATAAGACCCTAGGTTGACCTCGGCCTCTACATACATACATACATACATACATACACACACACACACACACACACACACACACACACACACACACACACACAGAAAAAGGCTTCACAGAGTTTTGGGAGCTTCTTTTGCCTAAGCTGTTTATTTCCACTAAATATAAATAAGCCAAGGTACAGCCAGTGTGTCTCCTTACTTGGCAGTGGTTTGCTGGGCCTGGGCCTTGCTTGCACACACAGCTTCAGGAGTGTGAGCTGCTTTGTGGATTCTTGTGTCTTCTCTCCACAGTCTTGGTACTGATATGTGAGTTGTCTTTCGCCTGTAAGGCCTTTTAGGACTCTGAGCAATGTTACTGCTGTATGTTAATAATCCTCTAGTAATTGCAAAGGTGTGTGTGTGTAAGTAAATAAAATCTGGTCCAGGCTCCAGTGCTGTAGGGGGAAAAAACTAGCCAGGATGTTGGCATGTAATCAGGATGCTGGGAATGTAGAGAGAAGTAAAAGGAAGGATTAGGAGTTGAAGGTCAGCACTACATGAGTTCAAGGCCAGCCTTCGTTAGAGACTAAGTGGAAAACCAAAACTCCTGGTAAGGAGAGAGTGAGGTGTATTAAGGAATGTTTGGATTCTCTCTCCTGTCTCCATTTGTATTGGAATTAACTAACGTGGAGGAGAAGGATTCATGAACTGTGAAACTGGCACATGCTTATAATTCCGGCCCTTGGGAGTTGGGGGCGAGGGATCAAGAATTCAAGACCATCCAGGACCACATGAAAAACACAAAATTATGTTCCCTGTGGCCTGACTTACTGCAAGGCTTGAATTGGGCAAGTGGAGCCCCAGCGAATGTTCACCCAGCATAGCAGGTTTGCTTGGTCAGAGGACTGGCTTCTGCTAGCCATTCCAGGCTAGTTTCTATGCTCCATGTTCTGTCCCTTGCTGTCTGTCCTTCAGTTCCCCCAAGCACGAGACAGGCACCTCCGTTCATTTCTCTTTTCTACTCGGGAACATGTTTAGATGTTTAGCTTGCTTGTCTTTGTAGTGCTAACCCCACTGCCTGTCCTGGTTCACAGGCACCACAGCCCGCAGTTCATGTCCAGGGGCAGGAGCCGCTGACTGCCTCAATGTTGGCTGCAGCACCCCCCCAGGAACAGAAGCAGATGCTGGGTAAGTGTCCGTTGCTTGTGGAAGAGGGCGGTGAGCTTGGTTGGTGCCAGCTGTGCTCACTGGGATTGGTGGTGATGGTGACCATTCTACCCACAGGGGAGGGTTTGTTCCCACTTATCCAAACAATGCATTCAAATCTGGCTGGAAAGATCACAGGGATGCTGCTGGAAGTTGACAACTCGGAGCTGCTCCACATGCTGTGGTCCCCTGAGTCTCTCCGGTCCAAGGTGAGCTGCTTTTCCAGGCCCTGTGGCATCAGGGCTCAGCTTCAGGGAATGGGGGTGGGGGCCTTAGAGAATGCTGGCTTCTGGTCTGTTTAGGCAAAGGTCTGTTGCCCCTGTGACCCTCAGTGCCTCTTGTGGAATGTGGGCTACTGCTGAAGGTGCCAGCTGTCCAGCACCAGGGCAAACCAGGGACCCTCTACTCATCCACTGGGTCTGGGTGCCGGGGAGACAGGCAGACGCTCTCCTCCGTCACTGGGCACCTGGGGTCTTTGACAGGTGGATGAAGCTGTGGCATTTCTGCACACTCATCATGCCAAGAAAGAAGCCCCCCACCCCCGGAAGGTGGGCGTTGCTGCTGCTGCTGCTGCTACCTCTTAGACTGGGAAAAGTATGTATGTTGGACAGTTGTTCTTTTGTTTGGTTTGGTTTTCCAGATAGGGTCTCACCATATGCCCCAGGATGCCCCTAAATTCACTCAGCCTCCAGAATGCTGGCATTAGGGGCAGAACTTAGCATCTGCCTGTAGTCCCAGTTGCTCATATGAGCAACACAGAAAGAAGGCCCTTCGCCATACACCCGTAACAAGTAGACTCCTTCAAGAGTGCCTGATCACACATGGCTGATCAAGGCCCAGTGCCTCCCACCTCATAAAAATGAATAACCTTACTGGCCTGAGATAGTGACAGGAAGAAACGGTTCTCTGCTCATAATAAATACATCATAAGAACTGCCTGCTGTCTGTCTGTACACATCTTGTAGCCTGGCCTGAGGTTGGTGTGTTCACCGCTCTGGGAGTGCATCGCGTCTGGGGGAGAAGGGGCACCCCTCACTGCTGAGAGTTGTGGCCTCAGCCTGCAAGAGTTTATAGAGTGGCCAGGACTAGTGGGCTCCTTTCCATGGAAAGGGGTGATGGGCAAAGGCAGAGGGAGGGTGGAGGTCAGGGCTGGGTCTTTGACATGCTTGCTTATTTCTGTTTTAGGAGTCAAAAGCCAAATAACCCCTCCTGGCATTCAGCTAAGGTCTGAAGACTTCCCAGATTGTCTGTGGACCTCCATAACAAGAACCACAAGTTGCAAAATTCAATAGGTCATTTTGTATCAAAAGGTCAATTATTATGAGGCACCTAGAATTTTTCAATTATAACAATATATTCTATGGGTTCTGCTATGGCCCGGGTGGTAACTTTTTTTCTTTTCTATTGGGGGGCTTCTGATTTTTTTTCCCCTCCCAGAAATTGGTTTTGATGTACCCAAGACTTAAGTTTCTCAATAAAGAAAAGTAAATATAAACTGGCTGTTATATTTGTATGTGTTTTCTTCCATAATTTGGGGATTTTGCTGGAAGTACTGTTAAGTTCTGAATGGAGCAAGTGCATTTACTTTAAATTATTTTTTAGGAGGATAGTTTAGGGTTATAGCAAGGACAGAGAGGGTTAAATGTTGGCTGGGATGGAGCTTGCCTGACATACTAATCCCTGGACTTGGTCATTTTTTTCTGTACATGAATATAATCAGGTTTTATGTATATATGTACATAAAGGAGATAAACACATAGTTGTTTCTTCTTACTCTGCACTAGTTGAGGAAACAGTATGTCCCATTTATTCCTCAATACTTTATTTTTCTTTGGTTGTTCAAGCTAGTTTCTCTGTGTAGTTTTGGTGCCTGTCCTGGATTTCACTGTAGACCAGGCTGGCCTCGAACTCCGAGATCTGCCTGGCTCTGCCTTCTTAGTGCTGAGATCAAAGGTATAAATTTTAAAGTTTTAGTTTTCCTGTGTGGCCCGGCCCGGCTGGCCTCAACTCACTGCCTCTTTCTGAATGCTAGGATAAAAGGTGTGGGTAATGATGCCCAGCTTTTAATGTTTAGATTCCAGCCAGTGCTGGTCTGCGCTGGAGTCCCCTTCATTAGAAGCCATTTCCCAGGTTTCTGGGGTCCTGTTTGAAGGAAACAGGCTGGGGCTTAAGCTGTCCTCAGCGCTGCAGACAGGTGCTCCTGATGACAGCCAAGTCCCTGTTCTAGAATACTGTGGGCAGTGTGGCCTGTGAGGAAGTACATGGAGTGGACTCCAACACCCACTATCGCTCAGTTAAGGCAGTCAGGTTTCACTTTTGAGAGGGTTTTTTTGTTTTTGTTTTTGCCTTACAAGGTCTCACTGTTGTAACTTCGAACTTGAGGTTCTCTTGTCTCAGCTTGTCTGAATACTGAGATCACAAGGCCTATGTCATGCTTGGCTTTTTACTAGTTTTGAGACAGGGTCTCATTGGGTAGTCCTGGTTGACATGGAACTGGCTATCCATAGAACAGCCTGGCCTGGAACTCAGTGTCTTTGAGTGCTGGAATCGAAGGTCTAAGAATTGTACATGAAGCTGCTGCCCCTTCTCCCTCCCGCTTGGGTTAAAACTAGTTTATTACTTTTCCCACCACTGGAACAAAATACCCAACAGGAGCACCTCCAGGGAGGGCATGGTGGAGCAGCAGCCAATGTTCAGAGCACTGAGCCATCACCTTCAAATTCACCCTAGTGACTCAGGTGTGGCTGAGTCCCCATACCACAAAGATTCCCCCACCTCCCAGAACAGTGTGCTGAGTTGAGGAACACACTTTCAGAACCTTAATGTGGGGTGGGAGAACTTCCAGTTCAAACCATAACAACCAGTTCTGGCAAATCCTTGGGGATTTGTGTTTTCTTTTTTTTTTTCAGATACAAATAGAAACATGTCCTTATTTCTCCTCTATTCTTGCTTAAAACCTAAAATATTCTTAAAGATATTCTTTTCTCACCCTGTTTTATCCGTGTAGCAGCCTCTGGAATTCAGTCCACAGCAGGTCCTAGGTGTCTTCCCTTTTCCTAGTCCATGGGTAGACTGGCCGTCATTGATTCGGCCAGGGCCCTGTGCATGGTTCTTGTGGGCAGTTTCTGTTAGAATAATGCACACTATGCACATTTAGAGGTGTGGCGATTTACCCAGAAGGTATAAACAATGTCTGTTCTCTCCTCACGAGGTCCCTGTTATCAGACAGAAGTAGGATTCTACCAGTTCACTCCGGCTTCCTTACAGTGCCTGAGTGAGGGATTATTGACAGGAGGGTAGATCTTTCCAAACAGCTGCAATGGAGAGTTTACCAAGTGTGGATGGCTTCCCCACAGTCAGAGATGGACACCCTCCCTCAACCTTCCCCAATCTGTACATCTTAGGTCCTCCTGAGAATCTGAGCTCACAAGGCCACATGCAATCAGTGCAGAATTGCATACAAACGGCAGGTGTGTGTGTGTGACTTTCCAAGTTCCCTCCAGATTGAAGGTGATTAAGTCTTGCAGCTGATCTGATGAAGATGGGGCAATTCCTAGAATTAGAATTACTGGGTCAAATTACTGTAAAGAAGCAGGCTATGGTGTCACATATTTTAATCCCAGCACTTGGGAGGCAGAGGCAGGTGGATTTTGAGACCAGCCTGGTCTACAGCGTGAGTTCCAGGATGGCCAGGGCTACACAGAATCTGTTTCAAACAAAAAGGTTTGTTAGTCTGGCAGTGGTGGCTCATGCCTTTAATCCCAGCACTCAGGAGGCAGAGCCAGGCAGATCTCTGTGAGTTCGAGGCCAGCCTGGTCTACAGAGTGAGTTCCAGGGAAGGCGCAAGTATTACAGGTGTGCCACTACCACCTTTCAAGCTTTTTTAAACTTTATTTTTAATTGTGTGTTTGTGCAAGCACATGAGTGTGGAAGCCAGCAGTGTCTAATCCTACTGGAGCTGGGGATACAGGTGGTTCTGAGCCACACCATGATGTGGGTGCTGAGAATCAAACTCTTGAAGAGCATTATGTACTCTTAGCTGCTGAACCATCTCTCCAGCCCTTCACTGTTCTTCCTTTAAAAAAAAAAATGTTTTTTTATTTTATAATTTAATTTAATTTTACACATCAGCCATGGATTCCCCTGTCCTCCCCCCCTCCCGCTCCCACCTTACCCCAGCCCCCCCTCCCCCATTCCCATCTCCTCCAGGGCAAAGACTCACCTGGGGATTCAGCTCAACCTGGTAGGTTCAGTCCAGGCAGATCCAGTCCACTCCTTCCAGGCTGAGCAAAGTGTCCCCGCATAAGCCCCAGGTTACAAACAGCCAGCTCATGCACTAAGGACAGGTCCGGGTCCCACTGCCTGGGGGCCTCCCAAGCAGTTCAAGCTAATCAACTAACTTATCCAGAGGGCCTGATCCAGTTAGGGGCTCCTCAGCAATTGGTTCATAGTTCATGTGTTTCCACTAGTTTGGTTATTTGTCCCTGTGCTTTTTCCAATCTTGGTCTCAATTCTCGCTCATACAATCCCTCCTTTTTCTTGCCAATTGGACTCCTGGAGCTCCACCTGGGGCCTGGCTGTGGATTTTTGCATCTGCTTCCCTCACCTTTCAAATGTAACATTGGTCCCCTTGTTGGAGCAGGGCATTGAAGCCGTCAGGCATGCTGGATACACAGATTCACCACCAACTGAGCCAAAGGCTTAATCTAATAAGATCCTGAGAGTCTTTGGGTATTAGACATTGTGTGATATCTGAGGCACACAAACATTTCTCTTGGTTTATCATGCTGTTGTTTTTATTATTTTACTTTGTTTATAATGCATTTTTTTTCTTGAGCTGAGGACCGAACCCAGGGCCTCTACCACTGAGCTAAATTCCCAACCCTAAAATGCATTTTTGTTGTGTGAAGACTTGTTTTTATGTAATTAAACTTTTATTTTTTTTAAAGACAGGGCTCACTATGTAGACCAGGCAGGCCTGGGATTCACAGAGGTCTGCCTGCCTCTGTCTCCAAAGTGCTGGGATTAAAAGTGTGTGTCACCATCACTAGCTGGTTTGGGTTCTGTTTTGTTTTGTTTTTAAGACAGGATCGCATCTAACGCAGGCTGGTCTGAAACTCACTAGGTAGTTGAGAATGACCTTGAACTGCTGATTCTCCCATCTCCATCTCCTAACTGCTGGAGTTGCATAAGTGCCTCCATGCCTGTTTTCTTTTTTGTTTTGTCTTGTTTTGTTGGTTTTTTTTTTTTTTTTTTTTTTTTTTGAGGCAGGCTTTATCTCTGTATGTTTTTTTGAGACAGGGTTTCTCTGTGTAGCCCTGGCTATCCTGGCCCTCACTCCATTGATCAGTCTGGCCTGGAACTCACAGAGGTCCGCCTACCTCCGCTGAGATAAAAAGGCGTGTGCCACCACTGGGCTGCTGTTTGTTAAGACAGGGTCTGGCTTTGTAGTTAGGCCAAAGATTACTGACATGCCTTGCAGTTTCCAAGTATCCTCTAGAGGGCAGTATGACCCCACTGAGAGTCTGGTCCAGGACTCTGCAAGGCTGAACTGGTCTCTATGTGACTCTCTTCCACCTCAGGGCTTTATGGCTTCCTGCTCTTGGCTGCTGTCTGTCTGTGGTCTCCTTGGACCCCTTAGACTTCTCAGATGAAAGCTGCTGTGTTCCCCTTCTCCACACTTCCTGGTTTAGCAGACACTACCACCCAGCTTGCTGGTCAGGGTCTTGGGGCTCATTCTTGGCATTCATCTGGGCCCAGCTGGCCCCCTACCCTCCACCCCTACCACACGGTTCCCCGAGGAGCTCTTTCTGTCCTAGGATGGCCTCTGTCTCCTGTTAGTTTGGGCAGAGCCGTCTTTTATTGTTGTGGTTTAGATAGGCTACTAGGTAGCCCTGGATAGCCTGAAACTTACTCCATAGCCCAGGCTGGCCATGAGTTTGCCAACCTGTGTCTACTTCCCAAGTCCTGGGATTACAGACAAGTGCTATCATGCCTGGACAGATCATTTTTCCCCTCAATTTTAATTTTAATAAAAAAAATAACATATTTACAGTCAGGTGTAGTGGCACAAGGCCTTTAATCCCAGAACTCAAGAGGCAGAGGCAGGGGCATCTCTTGAGTTCGAGGCCAGCCTGGTTTACAGGGTGAGTTCTAGGAAAGCCAGAGCTACAGAGAAATCCTGTCTTGAAAAAACAAAAAATAAAAATATTTTCACTTGTTACTATTGTGTGTGTGATGTGGGGCACACGTGTCATGATGCCCGTGTGGAAGTCAGCTGATAACTCTGGAGTCAGCTCTTTCCTGGCACCTTCATATGGGTGTCGGCGAAAGAGCTCATGTCGGCAGACTCAGCCTTGTTTCAGCCTCTGAGCCATGCTGTCAGACTTCTGCATTTTGTTTGGAGGCAGTTTCGTGAACCCCGGACTGGCTTTAAACTCGCTATGTAGCCAAGAATGGTCTTGTAACATCCGATCCTTTAGCTTCCTAAGGCCAGAGAAGGATGTTTGGTGTCTTCCCAGGCAGCACCGGTCCCTGAACCCGCAGATCTCCGTTTCAGCTAGCTCTCGGGGCTGCCCATCTCCACCCCTGCTGCCCCAGTGCAGACACGTGTCCGACGTGGCACACAGGTACTGGAGATTCAAACTCACACCCCATGCTTGGAGTGTGAGCACTTTACCCCAGGCTCTCTACAGTCATCTTTGGGTGACTCCGCCCCACTAGGCTGTTTCCCATGGTTGCGACCTCCACGGGAGTCTCATTACCACATAGCTAGTATTTGCTGAATAATAAGAAAAGAGGTTGGGGATTTAGCTCAGTGGTAGAGCACTTGCCTAACAAGTGCAAAGCCCTGGGTTCGAGCCTCAGTTCAAAGAAGAAAAAAAAAAAAAAAAAAAAAGGAAAGAAACCAGTGTTAAAAAGGTCAAAACCACCCTCCTTAGCCTGCTTCACTCCTGAGAGAAGGACCAGGTGAGGCTAACGCATCCCAGAGCCTGAGCCAGCTGCTGTGCAGACACGCTTTAAGGACTGGGAGCAGAGTGCAGGGAGACCATGCTTATTCCTCCCAAGCCTCTCCGGGCCAGCTGGGCCCGAACACCAGTGGCTTCCAGTTCTTCCTGACTTATGCAAAGCAGACCGACTGGGTAGTGAGCTCTGGGTGTCCAGGGAGGCCCAAAGGCCCCACTATCTTGAAGCAGGTTGAAGTAGGTCACCCTGCCCCTGCTCTGGCTAGAAGCCTTGTGTAAGGTCTAGAGAGGGGTCTCTGTGATCAGATTCCGAGTGCGGATGAGGATCCCTGAGGCTTCTACCCTCTCACGCTTTCCTTCTCTTTGATCCCTGATTTCTCTGCTCTGCCTGCCAAGGCCCAGCGCCACAAGCATAAGAAGACAAAGCAGGTGGTCACAGCTGCCTGGCACAGGTGAGGAGACTGTGTTCTCTATTCTCTGCTTTTGACCCTGAGTTCGGGAAGGAGGAGGTAGCCTCGCGAGGTAGCACTGGGGCTGGGGGTGTCCTGTGAAGCAAGCCGGTGTGGGCTTGAACCCTTTGGCTTCCTCAGGAACAGTTCCTGCAAAGTACAGCCTGGCCTGTCACACTCTGGGCACTTTCCCAGGGGTAGCTGGGGCCTGGGAGCCAATGCAAGTGTCCCCCTCCTTACCACGGGCAGCTGTGCCTAGCCATTGCTCTCCCAGGTGTGGACTGCCACAGCCTGTCTTGGCCATCTGTGGTTCCTGAGCAGTGTTTGTCGTTGGTTTTTGATAAACCCTGGTTTTTGCAGTGACCTCCAGCTAGGTCCCCAAGGTGGCAGCTGGGACAGACCTAACCTTCCTGAGGCTGAGACTCTGGGGAGGCTCCTCCCCTACATGCTCAGTGCTGGAAGGTTGAAATCAAAACTGGGCAGAAATGCCTCTCTGTTTTCCTGCTGGCCAGACAGGGGACCAGGTTGGCCAGGTCGGTTTCTGCTCTCACATACTGGTGCTGTAGCTAATGGCTATCTCTAGTCAGTCTCAACGTGTCCTCTCCTCATTCACCCACTGACACCACGACAGAATGTTTCTCCCATGGGATATGCAGGTCCCCCTCGGAACCGGTAAAACATACACAAGCCGGATTTGTTCCTCCGCCACCCCTCCCAAGTCCTGGCTGGAAATGGCAGCCTGCAGTAGGCTGGCCTTACTCCCTACCAGCCATGCCCTATGGCATCTTGTGTGTAGAGGCTGAGCCCCACCAGTCACTAGGGAACCTCGTCCCCACTAGCTGCTACCTGATCCAGTGTCAGTTTTGAAACTGTCCTGTGGGTGGGGCTGTTGCTCTCAGGATATGTTCTCACTTGGGGTCACAGGATAAATCTGGAGGGGAGGAGAGAAGCCTGCTGCTCTAGCCTCGGTGGCTCCAGAGCAGCCCATGTTGGGACTCTGGGCTTTCACACATTAGGTTGATTTGGGCCATGTTCATTGATTTAGAGCCCAGCAGGACCTGGCTCTTGGTTTTGTTTTGTCTGTTTGTTTGTTTTTCTCTGTGCTCCTTGGCTGTCCTGGAACTCACTCTGTAGACCAGGCTGGCCTCAAACTCACAAAGGTCCACCTGCCTCTGCCTCCAGAGTGTTGGGTTTAAAGGCGTGAGCCACCACTGCCTGGCTGTGGGCCAGTCTTGAGACCATGCTCAATGAGGCACCCGCTGCCCACTGAGGAGCCTGTCCTGTGGAGAGGAGGCAGAAATCAAGGCATAGACAGACTACTGTTCAAATTTGTTTTCAAAAATATTTAATATCACAAAATTTTAAAGTCCATTATATACTGAATCAGTTCACCAGCAGTGTACAGTACAACTCTAACTTTCTAAGTTACCCACATAGCCCATGTGGGCGCATGTACACAGGATCCAAGAAGAAACCAGGAGGATTATTAACCCTGGTTAGCTAGACAGTGGAATTATGGGACTTATAGTCTATTCTTTAAGTTTTAAATTTAAAATTAATTTAAAAAACATTCCCCAGTATATATGTAAGTTTCCTACATAAAGAAGTTGGTTTTTTTTTTCCCCCTGAGACAGGGTTTCTCTGTGTAAAAGCCTTGACTATATTAGAACTCACTCTATAGACCAGGCTGGCCTCAAACTCACAGAGATCCTCCTGCCTCTGCCTCCAGAGTGCTGGGATTAAAGGTGTGTACCACCACCACCACCACCACCACCACCACCACCACCACCTGGTTAGGAAGAATCTTTTTAAAGGTCAAATGTCTGATTGAACTTCCCCCCAGTAAGAAAAAAGACTTGGCCCACGAGGACAGAGTTGGTGCATGACCACTAGTGGGCCATAGGTTAGGACCACACCTACCATGTCTTCACCCTAGAGACCCTAGTGCTATAGCTTGACCCTTCTCACAGGTGGACAAGGTGCAGGGCCAGCACTCACTCAGAGATGGTTTGGGGTAGGCATAACTTCGTTGGTCAAAACAGCAACAGCAGGGGCATTCTGGGAAAAGATGGCATTGTTAGGAAGGCTGGCCTGGGCCGCAATGCCAAGTCCATTTACAATGAGACACTATCAGTTGGGTGGTGGAGGCACATACCTTTAATCCAGGAGGCAGAGGCAGGCAGATCTCTGTGAGTTTGAGACCAGCCTGGGCTACAGAGTGAGTTCCAGGAAAGGCGCAAAGCTACACAGAGAAACCCTGTCTTGAAAAACCCAGTGAGAGAGCAAGGGGGTGGGGGGAGAGAATATACACACACCTCAAATGGCAGGTGCTGAGGGCTCTGAGCACATCTGAGCCTTGGGTGAGGGGGCTCACAAGGGCAGAAGGGCAGGTCTAACCCAGCACCCAAAGGGCCTGGGTTAGCACTGAGGCCTGGGCAGGGGTCAGAGTCACAGAGCCAGGGCCAGGACTTGATGGCAGCTCTGTTCTGCTCCACTCCAAACCTGTGCCCTCTGCCTCTCTTCCTGTAAACTGTAGGGAGTTTCTCCACAGTGCATCTCCTATTTTGTTGCATCTAGCCACAGGAACAGCGCTGTACCCAGCCAGCATCCAGGTGTGCTGGGCTGCAGCCGTGAAGATGTCATGAGGGTCTGTCCCCCACTCAGGCAGCCCTGCTTTTGTGCCTTGTGGTGTTTTCTTATTTTTGCCCCTAGGGGCCTTCAGTGAAGGCCATTTTTGCTTCTAATGTGTGACCTGGGTGGTCAGAGATCACCATTAAACCAGATGGTCTTGGTGACATTGCTGATGTCCCAGGTGCTATGTCCCTCTCTTCTCTAAGATCTTTCCATTTGGTGCCATCCACGACTGCCTGGTTGGCTGATGGTATCAAATGTCGGGGCACTGGGAGGCTGTGATCGCCAGGCATTTGCTTTGCTGTGGGAGGAAGTCACACAGTGGCCCCATGCTCCTGCTCTGCATTATGACAGTACAGAGGCTGCATCTTCCAAACATTCATTTCACAAACACGGTTGCTCCCGACCAAGCCAGGCTAGAATCTGGCACTGACAAGCTAAACATTGATCTCCCTCCTATTTGGTGCAGGGAGGTTTGCTGGATAAGGCTATAAGTCCCATGGCCAAGCCTTTGAAAGGAAATGGCCAAGGAGGCAGACAGGTCTCCTGGCAGGAAGAACCTATGGAATGAAAAAAATCAAAAATAACAATAAACTCCTCCAATTTAGATCTGGGATATCCCCAACAGCCTGGGGACTCGAGGCTTAGTCCCAAACTCAGGAGCTGGAGGCAGCTGTGTCTAAGGAGGAGGTTTTTCTGGTCACGTGGCATGTGTCATTGAAGGAGCGTCTGGGATTCAGTCTACCCTTTCCTTTCTTCAGCTTCCTGTCCACCATGAGATGAGTGGCTTCATCCCGCCCTGCTCTTTACCACAGCTTGTTGCCTCACCACCAGCCAAAAGTGGTGGGGCCAGCTAACCACAGATCTCTGAAGCTGTGAGTCAAGAGAAACCTTTTCCTGCTTCAAATTGATTGTCTCCGGCATTTTGTTACAATAACAGAAAGCCAGCTTCCTGTTACAGATGGGAGATTTAAGCTTGAGTAAGAAAAGTCATTTGTCCAAACACTAACTAAGCAAGTCAGTGTCCTGACGTTCAGGCTAAGGCCTTGTGCAATCCCAGCCAGCCTTTGTTTGAAGCCCCGAGCTTTTTTTTTTTTTTTTTTTTTTTTTTTTAAAGATTTATTTACTTTTATTCTCATGTATATGAGTGTTTTGCCTGCATGTATGTCTGTGCACCACATGTGTGCAGGAGCCATTGGAAGTCAGAAGAGGGCACTGGATCCTCTGAAACTGAAGTTACAGACAATTAAGCTGCCATGTGGGTGCTGGGAATTGAACCTTGGTCCTTTGGAAGAACAGCCAGTGAAGCTCTTGGGGAAGTTACCATCTTGCAGATCTTCTGGGCTTATTCTTTGTATACATGGAAGGGTCCCCTCCTCTGGCCTCACACAGGAGGCCCTCCCAGGTCGAAGGGGACAGGCTGCTGTCCTGCAGCATGGCCCAGTCTCAATGCCTCCAGCCTCACTCCAGCCGCTGGTCCCACCCTACAGGAGGCCCGTTCAGGGGTACAGAGTGTGAACTCCATGGAGTGCATCCCTGGGCACCTGGGTGGGTCCACCTCCACTGGGTGTGTCTCTAGATGGGGATGGGCCCAGGACCTGCTCTTAATGACATAGTTGGGGCAGCTGGACTCTGTTCCCGCAGGTAAATTACAGGCTTTAGCAAGTCAGAAATCAAATAAACACTCCAGCTCCCAGCGGCTGCTCCAGGGGCAACAGTGGTTTCCTCCGAGCCTCCCCACCCAACTCTGCCTAATTACCACCTGTCAGTCCCCTGGGACAGGGGCCTTTTCTTTGACTCACAGGTCCCAGAAACAGGATGGGGCTGCTGGGCCCCCAGGGTGACGCCAGCTTGGTGACCAACCTGTTCTTAGTTCCCAGACATAAGCAAACGCTGACACTCCCCCACTTTGCCCCATGCCTGGCTGGAGGGCTGTCTAGTTACTGTGCCCTGGGAGGAATGGACGGCTGTCCCTGGGGGAAAAGGAAAGCCAAGTCCTTTCCTCTCAGGAGCTGCTGGTGGCCATCTGCAGGTCTGTGCTGAGGATGTGGAGGGCCTGTCCAGGGGCAGCGTGAGACATTCAGAGGGAGATCATTGATGCAGGCCATCAGCTAGGAGAAGAAACAGGGGCATCTACTGTGAGCCAGCCTGGACCAGCCACCTCAGCTATGTTCTTGCTTCTGTTAAGAGTTTACTTTGTCATAGCGCCCATCCCCAAACTGGTCAGCATGGTTATGGTAGGAGAGGGAACTGCAAGTTCCCAGAGTCCTTTGCTTCTAGGCAGAAGGGCAGGCCCAGGACACATGTCATGAAATGTACCTCTCACTTTTACTGAAAGCCATGAGGCCCAGCTACATGGTTCTTTTTCTTTTTCAGACAGGGTCTCCCTGTGGCCTTGAACTCACAGAGATCCTCCCTGTCTCTCTAGAGCTGGATTAACGGCATGCATTACCACACCTGCCTCTGCTTACTCTTTTTCTAACAAGCTAACCGCACGAGAGAAGTAGAGCTATGCATTGATCTAAGTGTGTGTCTGTTATACCTAGACATGCGCCCCCCCTCCCCCGCCATAGTGAATGGTGCAGAGCCCAGATCAGCCAGTTTCAGACTCCAGGGCCACCTCAGACCATCCAGAATGGGCCATTCTGGGCTGGGGATGGCCAAGGAGCAGTCTTCCTGTCTTGTAGGTCTTCAGTGCTGACCCCAGACGCTCAGTCAGCGCAGCTCTGGGATGCCGTGTGCATTCAGTCTGTGCTTGGGGTAGGGGCCTGGGAGAGGGAGGGAATAGGCCACACACCCCAAGAAGGGAGCAGAGGAGCTGGGAAAGGACCAACATTTTAGCAGGAAGTGGCCAGGGGAAGTAGGGGCCTCCTGTTGCCCCTGTCTGAGCTATGACAGCATGTGAGGGGTTCCTGTCTCTGGAAAGGGGCCTGACCACAGCAGCCGGGGAAGGTAGCAGAAGCAGCTGTAGAGCAGGGCCTCAGTGGCAGCCACAGGCCTTGACCACCATGTTGCGGTGCTTGCGCAGGATGACGTTGTTACTGCTGTCGTAGTAGAGCACAGAGGTGGCACTCAGTTTGGTGGGCGCGCAGCAAGCCTTGGGGACGACATCTGGTTTCATCAGGTGTACCTGACAGGGAGGGGGGCACAGGGGTGCAGGCAGGAGCATAAAGACCTGCCCAGCAAAGCCCCGCCTCACACTTGCTTCCTTTCCAGAAGGTCTCACCCCTCTGGCCAGCCCAAGGTCATTCCCCACCTTTGGCTAGAGCAGCCCCCTCCTTGCACACGAGTCCTGCCCACTGACCTCAGAGCACAGCCCAGGCACCTGGCGTGGAGGTACTGATCCACAAACCCACAGGCACTCTCAGCCCCTGGTCCACTGTCACATTCGATTCTGCCCAGACACAGAAGACAACTTTGCTTGTCCCCAGCACTGGGTCCCCATGGGTGTGTGTGTGCCCTCTGAGGTGCCTCTTCTGGAACCTCACTGCCCCACACTCTGTGTGTGTGTGTGTGTGTGTGTGTGTGTGTGTGTGTGTGTGTGTGTGACATTCTGCAGACTGAGTTAGAAATTCTAGAATTCTGTCCCACTTGATGTGGCCCAGCCTCAGAACTTCTGAGGCAAGGCTGTCTTTGTAGGTGATACATCGAGCCTACGTGGGGTTCCCACTGGCTGGCTGATGGTACCACTGGCCTTGAAACAGGTGTTCATCCATATATCCATCTCTCCTCTCTGTCTGTCTGTCTGTCTGTCTCTCTCTCTTCTTCTATTTTGAGATGTAGTCCTGGCTGTCCTGGAACTTGCTATGTAGACCTGACTGGCCTCAAACTCACAGAGATCCATCCACCTGCCTCTGCCTCCCGAGTGCTGGGATTACACCACCACACAACCGGGCTTGACATTTCTCTTTCTGTTGCTGCCCCGATGCTCCTGATGCGGAAGCCCACACCAGGTCCGCCCCACCATCAATGAGCCATGTTAACCTAGAACCCAGGTCCCCTCTCACTCCCTGTGGCTTTTGCTTTCACTCCAGCCTCCCTGGGGGACAGAGGTTGTCCTGTCTGCCACCTGGGCAGGCCGTGAGCACTGACTGTGGCCCCTTGTTGACAATGGCTTCATTGTCAACAGGGGAAACAGAGGCCAGAGCAAAGTGGGGAAGGAAGCAAGACCTGGGAGGAGCAGAGCCACCCACCCCACCAGGGAACTACTGACTGCATATCGCACTGTCACCCTGGGCTGCTTCTCTCAGGCTCCAGCAAATGAGGTGGCCGTGGTGAAAGGATGCCTCAGTGTCAGCTCAAGCAACTCTTTAAAATTCACGATGCTCACTCCAGGCCATCACTTGGCATAGTCTCTTGCTAGATAAACACAAAACTGTGGGACACCAGGATTCCAGGAAAAACATTCTAGAATAAGGTCTTGACACCAGAGTCAGCAAGTACAAACGCCTGTCCATACAGGCTGCGGTATTGTCCTGCTCGAACCCGCTCCCACCGCTGAGGATGGCCCAGAAACTAAGGCTCACCAGTGCTACCCCTTGGAGGAAGAGTCAGGAAAGAAATGGGGTCAAGAGCCAGTGGCAGGGGCAGGGCTCTGGACAGAGCTCAGTTGGCTGTGTGCCTGTTTAGCATGCAGGAAGCCGTGGATTTGACCCACATCATATAAACTAGGCATAATACCGCACACATATAATCCCGGCACCCAGGACTGGAGGCAGGGCTAGCACAAGTTCAAGGTCATCCTTGGTTACATACTGAGTCTGACTCCAGCCTGGGATATATGAGGGAGAGGCATCAGGAATGAGCAAAGGCCCAGAAGAGCAGAGAGCCCAAGGGGAGATCCACCTGCTACGCAGGATAGATGAGCACATGTGCACACCAGAGAGGGTACATCCACCCTGTCCATTGGGCACTTGTGCACTGAGGTCACACAGGCCGCCATGGGGTGCCCCTGTGTAGTGGTATTTGCTCTGCCATGACCTTGGGCTATAGACCTGAAGGAAGCGGTGCTTCTTGCCGGTGTATTTGACCTCTTTAGAGAAATGGGAGAGGGGGTCACAAGCCCCTGCTTCCTCCTTCCTGATGTGATCGAACTACCGGGTGGATTCAGTCCCGGTCAGATCAGAGGACGACTTCAGCTGTCTACTTGGTTCTGTATTCATGAGTGTATTTCCTCAATTTATATCCTAATAAATTCCCTAATCCTCCTTAAGCAGACTCCTGTGGATGTCTTGCTTTACCCCAGTGTGACCACAGGGGCTGTGGTATGTCAATGTGGGCCCCACACAGGCTCCCAGGCTCCCACTTGTGCATGTACGCTCAAGTGTCTGCGCACAGATGCTCATGTGAGTGTCAACTCTTACTGAGGTTCAGGAATCCAACTCTGTAGCTGAGTCTGCAGAGCAAGTTCCTCTTTGCTGCCATTCTTACCACTGCCTGCTCCACCCCACCTCACCCCGCCCCTGCCCCCTGGGTCCCAGCTGGCCACTGTGGTACTCACCAAGGACTGTAAGATGGCATGGTTGGTGGCATTCATACACGAGTCCAGTGGGAAGGCACACTCCCCCTCACAGTAATAAGCTGAGTAGCCCTGGGGGGCGATGACCCAGTCCTGTGGGTGGGAAAAGGTGAGTCACATCAGTGTCCTTCCATAGACCATCACCATAGGTCCTGTCACAGGATGACCTGAGCCTGTGAACCCTCATCCCCCTCAGTGACCCTCAGCAGGCAGGGCTGGATACCAGCTCTGTCCTCCACACCTAACCCTCCTCTGCTGTCTTCTCCACAGCTGCCCCCATGCCTCCTGCAACAGCTGTAGCAGGAAGAGCCCAAAGGCCCTGCCTCAGTTTCTCTGTCGTGCTGACAGTTTACTGGGCAGAGGGCTCAGGTTGCTTCAGTTTCCCGGGCTTTTATGTACAACTAATGGCACAGTAGCTCCACCTCTACCCTAGAGACACCAGGCTCTGCAGGTGGCATTCAGAGAGGAGAGGTAGAAATTACCAGCCAGCCGAGGTCCCGGAAGCTGACGTAGAGCTCGTGCCTACGGCAAACATCTCTGCCTCGGGCACCATGACCATCTGCAGGACAAAAAGGTGCAAAGTCTCCTCAGGGGTCCTGCTCTACGGAGTTGCCATGGTACTCTCATGGGGGGTGACATGACAGGCACATTTACAAATGAAGGACAACAGGAAACGGAACCATTGGGGTCACAAGTTCCATTTCTGGATCCCTGCTCATGCCATGACCCAGCTCAACAGTCCTCAGTGGCTCCCTGTCACCACAGGGTGTGGCTGTGCTCTGGGCACATTCGGCTTTTGCTTTCCTCTGCAGACTTGATTGCAGCCCACCCTCCCTGCCAGGCACAGCCCACCCTCCCTGCCAGACACAGCTCACCCTCCCTGCCAGGCACAGCCCACCCTCCCTGCCAGGCACAGCCACCCTCCCTGCCAGGCACAGCCACCCTCCCTGCCAGGCACAGCCACCCTCCCTGCCAGGCACAGCCCACCCTCCCTGTCAGGCACACCAATTAGCTTCACTGGCAGGCCACCACTTTCTAAAAGGGCCTCAGATGAGGGAGGCTCAACCCCACCCTCACCAAAGATCCCCGGGAGTTTGTTGGGATGTGGAAGCTCATTCGCTTTCTTTGGCTGCCTCCTCTTCAGTGGCCTCGCTGCCCGTGGGGCCCGCACAGGACTCGGGCTGGCCCTGAAGAAGGTGACCAGGAAAGGCTGTCTGGATTGTGGTGCTTGTTGTCCCAGCAGACCGGCCAGGCCAGGATCCATGCTGTGCCCTGGGAGACAGAGACAGAAACACTAGACTGACTGACTTGTGGGGGGGTGTGTGGCACCTACGACCCTCTGTTTCCTCATCTGAGGACCAACCCAAGCACTCTGGCCAGCAGGTCTGAGGTGACAGGGACAGGGACCTCAGTAGCCACAGGCATTCCTGCTGGGGAGAACCTGACAGATGGAAACTTTTGACAAGTGTCAGGGTTTTGCTCATTAATGTCCTCAGTCGGTCCTCACTGTAACCCAAGTCACAGTCACTCAGAGTCCACTGCCGGGGATGCTCAGGACCCAGACGCCCTTGGTCCAGTGATCTAACACCCAGGTCCCATCTTCATCCTGCACTTTCTGAGGACTAGAATGTGTGGTTCATGACACACCAGCTCATGGCAGCCTCTGCAAGGACATCGCTGGGGCTTATTCTCCCAGCTCGACAAGCTTGATTATCCAAGGGCAGGGCATTCACTGCCCTGATGCCCACTACCAAGGCCTCAGTCTGAGCAGGGCCAGAGGTCAGAACAAAGTCCAGGGTTCAGTTCACATCAGGCTCATTCCAGTGCCAAGTGTGTGTTCACCAGGCCAGCTTATGGCTTTAAAGAAAGGAAGGGGCTTCAGGGAGACAGACCGGAGCTTGTCCACAGGAGGAGTGGAGCCTATAAAGAGTGTGTGTGTGTGTGTGTGTGTGTATGTGTGTCAGGCTGGGCGGTGGTGGCACACGCCTTTAATCCCAGCACTTGGGAGGCAGAGGCAGGTGGATCTCTGTGAGTTCGAGGCCAGCCTGGTCTACAAAGTGAGATCCAGGAAAGTTGCAAAGCTACACAGAGAAACCCTGTCTCGAAAAACCAAAAAAAAAAGGGGGGGGGGGTGTCACCTAATCCATTAAGGTCTGCAGATGCCTCTACAGCACAGTCAACCCAGGACAGCAAAGCCTCCACCACCAGCTCCAGCTTTGCTGGGGGCCCTGTCAGTGGCCCCTGCCTTTTCTTTTTTTCTTTTTCTTTTTTTATTTTATTTATTTATTTTGGTTTTTTTTTTGAAATAGTGTTTCTCTGTGTAGTTTTGTGCCTTTCCTGGAACTCGCTTTGGAGACCAGGCTGGCCTCGAACTCACAGATATCTGCCTGCCTCTGCCACTCGAGTGCTGGGATTAAAGGTGTGCACCACCACTGCCCGGCTTATTTTCTTTTTTATTTTATGTGTATGGTTGTTTTGCCTACATGTATGTTTGTGCACCACATGCATGCAGGGCATTAGATGCCCCTGTGACTTGAGTTACAGATGGTTGTTAGCCATCATGTGGTTATTGGGAATTGAACCCAGGTCCTCTGGAAGGGTAACAAATGCTCTTAACCCCTGAGCCATCTCTCCAGTCCTGCCCTGCCCTTTCTACTCCAAAAGCAGTGTACTAAGCTAGTGTGGTGGGATACACCCGCAACCGGCATTCAGGCAGAGAAGCAGGAGGATGAGGAATTCAAGGTCATTCTATTCCACATATCGAGTTGGAGGTCAGTCAAAGCCAGTCATATAAAAGCTCGTTTGAAAAAACAGCCGGGCAATGGTGGTGCACGCCTTTAATCCCAGCACTGGGGAGGCAGAGCCAGGCGGACCTCTGTGAGTTCGAGGCCAGCCTGGGCTACAGAGTGAGTTCCAGGAAAGGCGCAAAGATACACAGAGAAACCCTGTCTCGAAAAACAAAACAAACAAACAAACAAAACCAAATAAGGTTCAGCATGGTGGTATATGCATTTGATTCTAGCCCTCCGGAAGCAGAAGCAGGCAGATTTCTGTGAATTTGAGGCTAGCCTGGTCTGCATAGGTGAGTTCCAGACACACCAAGGCTGTCTCAAAGAAAAAAAATCAACCAACCTTCCAAACAACTAAATATTAAAAATACAAACCAAATCAAACCAAATAAAAATACGCAAACAGTATAATAACCACAGTGGGGTAGAAAAATTTCAAGAAGGAAGAGGAACCACAAATTCCCTTCACAACTCCAGAGCTCCTATTTCATGTCTGGGCTTCTTCTGTCCTGTTGGTTTAAGTTCTAACAGTCCTTAGCACTGCAAACCTTTCCTATTGTTAGAATAGTTGTCCACAATAACCACACACATGCAGCAGCTGGCTTTGGGTGGGCTCACCTCCTACCAGGCAGTTAGGTTCCTTTCTGGTGTCAGGATAGGACTCAGAAACATTTCCCTTTGTGCCTGTGTGAGATTCCTTACATCAAAGCCCAGCAATGCTCACTTTATAGGTCATTAAACACAGCGCTGACATTCAGCTGACATGTTACAAGCACTGATGCGTACATGTACATGCATCATGTGCACATATAAAATCTCAGACACTAATGTGGCTCAGACACTAGTATGCTCCATGCCCTGGGTTCCACCCAGTGCTGGAAGAAATGGAAAAGAACCCAAAAGGCTGAGGCCACAGCTCAGTAGCAGAGCGCCTGTCTGGTAAGCCGAGGCCTCAGATATAATCCCCACACAACACTGTAACGAAACAGAACACACTCATGTGCACACTCAGGTCTGCTTGCTCCACTTGCACTCTACCAGGCCCTTCATTACACATGGGGTCAAGGCCACTGTCGGCCTGCGGTGGACAGTCCACTCAAAGGTCAGCCCTTCAAGCAGCTGGACTCCACACCAGATGTCCACCAGGCACTTGAAAGAAAACTCATCAATATAGCCTTTGACCAATGACTTCACCTGCCACTAACAAGTGTGCTAGGCTTGTGAGGCCCCGTCCCAGGACCGAGGCTGAGAGCTGTGGAGCAGGCTGGCCCTGAGAAGAGACTCAGAGGAGGTCAGGCAGGAAGAATGGGGTCCAGAGTGAAGACATTGGGGAAGCAGGTGCTGTGAGGGGCAGAGCCTCAGGCACAGAGGGAGAGACAGGGAAGGCCCCAGGGCCACACACTGGGAGGATGGAGCAGCTGTGAGCAGGAAGGTGGTGAAAGCCACCGTGTCAGGCCCTATGCATGACACAAGGGGCAGGCTGGGACCCAGGACAGGCCCTGTGTCCTGCTACTTACTGTGGAGTCCCAGAGCCCCGGCTTCTTTGGAACAGAGAGGCCATCAGTGTTCCAGGCTCAGGCACACTTGTTTTCCTTTTATGTCACTGGTCTTCCAGGTCTGCTGGACAGAGCAGTCCTTGACTGATCTCCTCAAAGCTAGCCTGCAAGTGTGCTAGAGACCTCTGGAGACTCTCAAGGCAAGGTGAGCTGGACTGAGAACCCATGGATGCAGCTAAGTCAAGGTTCCCATTTTACAGGCACACAAACTAAGACCACAGACGGCATCAACTGTTCAAGGCCTGGAGCAGCTCCTACCCTCCCCACCCCAAGGCAGAGACTGAGTGAGGTGGAGTGCAAGCCCAGAGGGACTGATGCTGCTCTTCTCAGAGTTCTGGATCTGATAGGCCTGGAGAAGCTGCTCATTGCCCAAACCAGAGCGCACATTCCCTACAGCTCTGCTCCTTGACCCCATTATCAGCTAAGACCCCTCTGGTAGAAGGGCACCAGGCTTCCCAGCTCTGGACGGAAAAGCATGTTGGGAGGCATGCTTTCTCAGTGCGAACACACACACGCACACGCACACACACACACAGGCACACATGCACACGCATGCCTCTATAACTTTCTTCACTTGTGAGATTACAAATTCAGAATGAGAGACCCCAGAGCTACCACATTGGGGTTAGGAAGGGAGGCCTGCTGGACTTCCGGAACAGAATGTCAGTGTGGTATGGGCAACAGGAAACACTGCAGTTTACTAGATAAGAATTCATCCGTGACATTGATTAGATTCTAGACTCCACTTGTGCTAAGCCCAGGCCTCTTCAGACACTCGCTGGGACTGTTTATGTACAGTGGTTTTTCAGGTGGAATACCAGTACCAACCCTCTTCCCTCAGTTTTGTCCCATGGGAAACAGGCCTTGCCTTTCTTCTGTGGACACCTAAGCAGCTCCCAGGAGGAAGTCGGGAGCGGGCAGATTCAGGGAAACAAAATTAGGAGCAGAAACAAGGCCCAGGAAGAGAAGCCTGAGTGTTTGTCCTGCTCACAGACCTGCAGTTCTGCATTCCGTGGCAGCGGTCAGCGGCACCGGGTGAACTCTGGATCTCTTCCTGCCTTTATGCTTTTCTCTGTGTTTCATGATTCAGTTATGAGGGCCAACACTGGTTTTGAGACCTGTCAGGAGACACTCTGGAGCCTTGTATGTGAAGGTCACAAAAGCGAGGGACAGGGACCAGTCTCCTCGATGGTTGTAGTGGAGGGCTTTAGTTAGGCACAGGACACACAGGCTCAGCTTAGGAATTTTAATTAAAATCACTCGGCTCTTGAGAAGATGCTCGGTCAGGAAGGCCCAGAAGCCAGTGGCACACTGGCCAGGTGCTGCTCAGCATGTCCCCTGTGGTGGCTAACTCCTTCGCAAATCAGCCCTGGAGGGGAGGGGTGTCAGGGCTCCTCAAGCATCAGGTTTGATCTGCTGCATGGGCTTGAGGTTGGGGGACACCTTAAAGGGGCAGGCTGTGGTGGCCTTGACGTCATCCACCGACGAGCCCTCCCACAGCTCTGTCAGCGTCAGCCCCTTTTTCCGGTCCACACTAAACACAGCCTTCTCGGTGATGATGAGGTCCACGCAGCGCTTGCCGGTCAGCGGCATGGTGCATTTCTCCATGATTTTGGGCTGCTTTGTCTTGGTGCAGTGCTCCATGGTGACCACCACTTTGGTCTTGTCACTGGACACCAAGTCCATGGCCCCGCCCATGCCCTTCACCTTCTTGCCTGGCACCATCCAGTTGGCCAGATCACCGTATTTGGAAACCTGCATGGCACCGAGCATGGTCAGTTGGATGTGTCCCCCGCGGATCATGGCAAAAGAGTCATCGCTGGCGAAGAAACAGCCCCCGGGAATCACGGTCACTGTCTGCTTGCCGGCGTTGATGATGTCGGGATCCACCTCTTTTTTGGAGGGGAACGGGCCCAAGCCCAGGATCCCATTTTCACTGTGCAGGTAGACCGTTATCTTGGGGCTGATGAAGTTGCTGGCCAGGACAGGGATCCCGATGCCCAGATTGGCATACATGCCGTCCTCGAACTCGAGAGCCGCGCGCTTGATGATGCGTGTCCTGGCTTCGGCCTGTTGCTTGTTCATGGACGAGGGCTGGCTGTCGCACGTGGTCAGGCGCTCGATGCGCTTCTCGTACTTGGGCCCCTTGATCACGCGGTCCACGTAGATGTTGGGGATGTGGATGTCCTCTGGGGCGAAAGTGCCCACGTCCACGATCTCTTCCACCTCCACCACCGCGACGTCCGCGGCCTTGCACATGGGCACGTTGAAGTTGCGCGCGCTGCCCCGGAAGATCACGTTGCCGGAGCGGTCGGCCTTCCAGCCCTTGACCAGGGCGAAGTCGGCGCGGATGGCGTGCTCCAGCAGGTAGTGGCGGCCGTTGAACTCACGCACCTCCCGCGGCTGGCTCAGGGTGACCAGGTGGCCGTCGGGCGAGTACCGGATGGGGGCGCCCCCTTCCTGCACCAGCGTGCCGTAGCCGGTAGGTGTGTAGAAGGCGGGCACGCCGGCGCCACCTGCGCGGATGCGCTCGGCCAGGGTGCCCTGAGGCGTCATCTCCAGGTCCACCTGGCCCGACAGGTACAGCTGCTCGCACAGAGCGTTCTCCCCCAGGTAAGAGCACACCACGCGCCTGACCTGCTTGGAGGCCAGCAGGATGCCCAGGCCGAAGTCATCCACGCCCACGTTGCTGCTGACGATCTTCAGGTCCTTCACGCCCTTGGTCTTCAGGGCGCCGATCAGGTTCTCGGGGATGCCGCAGAGCCCGAAGCCCCCGAGCATGACGGTCGACCCGTCCTTGACGCCCTCCAACGCCTTCACCGGGTCCTTGTAGAAGTGGACGCGCCCGCAGCGGTCGCTAGCATAGCGGAGGACAAGGCGGTGGGGCAGCGCGGGCTGTAGGCGGTGGGCGGAGACCCCGCGCGGGAGCGTCCACGCCAGAAGCCTCAGCGCCGCCATGGTCCACGGGCCACGCGGTTCCCAGGACCGGGACAGAGAGGGAAAGGCCAGATGCACCGTGTGAGCCTGCCCCACGCCGCCTCTGCGCTGCGTCACAGAGCAGGGAGGGAGAACACCGGCTGGCATCGCCATGGGTCTCACTGGCTGAGGACACCCTTGGCCATCCCTGCCTCTGGTCTGTCTCACAAGATCTTGGACAGACACTGGAAACCCTTGGAAATGCTGCTGACAACTGGCAGTGAGTTCTGGGGCCCCATGGTACCCAGGAGAACTCACCTGGGGGCGTGGTTAGGATTCCCTACTTGAGGGGCTGAAGTTGCCTGGTCTTTTAAAACCAGTCACATCTGTCACCCACTGCTTTAAACTGCTCTAAACTCTCCAAGCACTTTGCCAGTTTTCCCTAACTCAGAGTGACCCCTGCCCTTCTCTGGCCCTCTCCTTCCAGTTATCCCCCCAGCCTTTTGGTGAACCCCGGGCAGGCGGGTCTCCTGCCCTGCTGGCCTTTCTGTCCTCACTGCCGACATGAAGGAAATGTCCCAGAAAACCCTGCCAGTGAAGCAGTAACTATAAACCTGTGTAGACGCGAAACTGAGGCTCAGGTGCTGAGTTCCAACACTGCGGAGCAGGGACAGCCCAGGCCTCTGCACTCAGAACCTGGGGTGCAGATGCCCCATCCCTCCTTCCTACTGTAGAATCTCTGAGTGGAGGCCTGCTGCCCCTGGAGAAGCGCCACCCTCCACCCCCACCACTTCCATCCCATGCCCCTAGAGGGTGCCAGAGCTGGTTCTCAAGATGTCAGTTGTCATGTAGGAGGGACAGGAAGGCAGCCCTGGCTAGGACCTGGCCACTCTACCCACTGAGTCCTCAAGAAAGGCCAAGGAGAGGGCTCAGTGTACTAGGCTGGCAGCCTCTGCTGGAACCACCTCCCACCACCCCTGGGGCAGCTTCCTGCTAAGCCCTGGAGCCTCACCATCCTCAGTTTCCACATAGAGGCGGAGTCCCAGGTCCTTGTTATGGTTCAGCAACCATCGGTCGCTGGCTGCTGTGATGTCCAGCACCAGCCAGCCCTCGTCCCCAGATCGAAGCGTCTGAAGATCCAAAAAGAACAAGTCAGACTCCCTGTGGACATGAAAGAACAATTAACCAAGGGCTGAGGTCCGCATGGCTGCCTGTGTCTTGTGCCTGCCTGGGGGTCCACTTTCAGAGATTCTTCCCTGTTTGGCTCTGGCCTGGCCTCCTTTGGAACCACAGTCCACTGATAACCAACCCCTGGCATTTTCCTGTGTCCGTGAGCTACTGACAGGGACACTGGCTCAGTGGCCCAGTACTGTGGCCTATTGAGGGCTCCACAGTCACAGTGGCAGGGCAGGGCGTTCCAGGCCAAGCCCTTTCCTCACGTCTCAGGCACCTCTCCTAGGAGGCGCCCCTTTCCTTTCTTGGAAATGCCCACTCTGGACAGGCCCTGCCAGAGCCTAGACCATGAGACCGTGAGGTGAGGTGGGCATCTGGGCAGAGTGAAGGTACCTGTTGGAGTGTTCCTGGACCACCTCGAACATGCTGACATGGAGAGTTGTGTTGAGTGGGTGGCTGCTGGGTTCTTTATATATCCGGAACTCGGCAGCTGTGACGGCCTCCCCAGCAGGGATCTGGGTTAGGTCAAAGAGGAATTCCTTCCAGTGTGGCCCCTGGTAGTCCAGGGTACGGTCTCGCTCCACTGGAAGACAAAATGGGAGTGAGGTGATCACCAGGAGCCATGACCCCAGGCAGCCTGAATGGGGCCCACTCCTGCTCTACACACAGGCTTGTGGTCTGCTCTGGGAGCACACCAGGCCTAGGAGGTGGTATAGTGGGCAACTCAGCAAGTGCTCAACATCAGTGGACCCATCAGTGAATCAAAATGCCTTCTCTCAGAGCTCCTGAGCTAATGGCAAGATGGACATTGGTCCCAAGGCAGAACATTATCACAGGTCCAGGGTAAAACCTTGTCTACAGGGACATAGTTGGCAAATTTCAGTGGGACAGAGGACACCTTGAGCCTGCCCTTGATAAGAGGGTGGGGTGGGGGAGCTCAGATCTGACAGCTGAGCTGAGCTGTCAGTTCTGTTTGAATCTCCCTTGGTGTCTAGGGAGAGGGGTGTGCAGAATGCACATTACAAAGTCTGCTGCTGAAGGACCTTAGGAAAGAGAGGGACCCAGTGCCATCAACCAGGGGACAAAGGGAAGGGGACAGGCAGAATGCAAGAGGAAATGGTGACATCTGAAATGATGGACAAGAAGGTGTCTTGGCAGTAGCCAAGCATGCTCTAGGCAGAGGAGAGTTGTCTGTAGACCAATGGCTCTTGGGTGTAGCAGTGGGTTTGGCTGGAATCCAGGTTTGCAAGCAAGGCTGTGCCAGTGGGAGCCATGTGGTCTAAGATTCCCTACAGGACCTGCTGGAGGTGAAGGTAATAGCAGTCTAGGGTGACAGCTGAGGAGGAGCTTGGGCTAGAAGCTGACCTTGCTCCCTATAGTAAAGGCCAAGGGTTTAGAATAAGATATGTGCCCCAGCTGCACAGATGTGCTCAGGATGGTATATTTAGGGTAGCCTCACTTCAGCTGTTTGTCACTTTCAAATGCCAAAAATCTGTGTTTCCGGAAAGAAGGGGTGTGGAGCCGCCCAGCACTGTCCCCAAAACCCAACAGAGATTTTAATTATATGTTTTAGTCTTAAAAAAAAAATCCTCTCTGTGGCTATGGGCTCAGTGACCACAAGCCAGGTTTTAAAAAGCACCAAGATGAGTGGATATGAGGAGTACTTCCTGTCCTCTCCCTAGAGTCCTGGTCTAGTGATGGATGGAATACAGATGTGCTGGGCAGAGCCAAGGAAGAGGCACATCTGGGCAGAAGCAGGTGGAAAGGGAGAGGAAGGAGTGGACAGTGTCCCACAGCATCTAAAGATGATGGGCACACAGCACTTGCCCACTCAAAAGTCAAGAGAGAGAATGTGACAGGGCATTGGCCCCTCCTTTGTAGGTAGACCTCGTTGAGGGTGGGTTCTGAACCTTGGCCTAGTATCTTTTCCTGCTGTGGACACTTATCCTCATGTGTCCTCCTCCATACTTAGCTACTTACACACCCATAATGTTGTTGACAATTTCTTTGGGTTCAGGAGCTTCACAGGCATCTCTGCTACATGACTGTACTCAGGCCCTGATGTACAGGATAAAGTTGGTTTGGGCTGTTGCCTGTAACCGGGTGTGGTCAGATAGGGTCCCTCAGGCACATCCTTCTCCCCACCTTTTTCAGAACAAAGTGGGGCACAGGTGCATCCTGGGAGCTTTCTCTGGGGACTGACCCAGAGCTCGGCGATCACCCTCCCTTAATGATGTGTGTAGCCTACACAGGGTGCCTTGAAATACTCTTGGATTGAACTGGTCCTCACTTCCAGACTTCTGTGCTATGGGCTTGTGAAATCAAGAGCCAGGGATTCCAGCACAGAAAACTCTGCCTTGGTTATATCAGACAAGCAGTGGATCTGGGAATGTTTTTGTTTGGTTGGTTTTTGTTTTTGTTTTTGAGACAGGGTTTCTCTGTGTAACAGCCCTGGCTGTCCTGGATCTCACTCTGTAGACCAGGCTGACCTCGAACTCACAGAGATCCACCTGCCTCTGCCTCCCGAGTGCTGGGATTAAAGGTGTGGGCCATCACCACCAGGCTGCTCTGGGAAGTTTTTAGCAAAAGAGACACTGCTGGAATTGGCTCAAAGGAAGCACCCAGTTTCTTTGCAGAATTGTGGATCTGCAGCTCCTCTGTGCTTACTAGGGTTTGGAAAGCTGGGGGTACCACAGAGCATTTGCTGGGGTCTTGTTCTCCCCATGGGACTCCTTGAATAGCAGTCTCCACTTTAGTCCTGGGGCAGCACTGGAAAGCAGCCGGTTTGCTGCGGCAGCTCCCAGGGTCATTCCCTGTATGAGTTTAGCGTGTCTCTGTGACGTGAGCACACAGGGATCCTTTCCATGCAGGGCTACAGAAGTGCAGGAGCTGAGTGAGGGGTGAGCAATCGTCGTCTGAGCTCTAACTTCTCAACTTTCCCCATGTATCAGTGTGGCAGCCTTCACAGAGCCCCATTGGAAGGGTGTGCCTGAAATGCAGAGGCACAGAAGAGCAGGAGACACATTCAGTTTTCTCTCTGTCTCTTTTTCTCTTTCTCCTCCTCCTCTTTCTCCTCCTTCTCCTCCTCTTCCTCCTCCTCCTCCTCCTTCTCTTTCTTTTTGAGACAGAGTCTCTATGTAGCCCTGGCTGTCCCAGAACCAGCTATGCAGACCTGGCAGTCCTTGAGCTCACAAAAATCCTCCTGTCTCTGCCACCTGAGTGCTGGGATTAAAGGCATGTGCCACCACTCCCTGCTCAAAAATTTTTTTTTTCTAAACAAAAGTATGAACAAGAAACCATGCCATGAAAATGTCAGCTCAAAGGCATAAGGAAGGTTTCAGGTGCCTCCTTTGCGCCCATCTGATCTTTGGCAGTTCCCTGGCATCTGTGTCCTTGGCTATGTCATGAACCTTCAATACGGTGCCAAAAGAACACCACGAAAAGCATTTCCCTTTCTATGTTTGTCCAATCCTCACCTTCCCATAAGTTAGGCTCCGGAATCTCCCAAAGATGCCAAGACTCCAAGAGGCAGCCCCTCAACCATGCTCCGGCAGGGACAAGAGCACTGTGGAGCACTGGGACTTTCGTATACATGTGGGTGCGGAACCCAGGAATCCTAGCTCTCAGCAGAATTCCGTCCATCACAGCAGCTGACACCATGTGCTGATGAAAGCCGTGGTGTACAGTGAGTTAGAATTAGTGAACGTGAGACAGGTGACCAGAGGAGATGCATGAAAGGCCTGCTGTGCTTCCCAGCCCGTTTGCAGAGTCCACTGAGCGAATCTGAGAAAGGGCATGGCCTGGAAGATGTGGTTTCTCGGGTTTTCCCAGTAAAATCCTGTTGCTGGCTGTAATGCTGGTAAAATTCGGTCCCTGGAAGATTCAGATAGACTGGGGGATCCACGACCAATTTCCTGGCCACTGTCCTGCATCCTGACCATGTGAGATATGTCCTGCCAGGAACTGTTGGAGGTGACTCCAGAGGAGGTGGTGAGGTTTGGAGCGAGGTCTCTGCAGTTAATAATGGATAAATGGAGGGAGGGTCCCCAGAATGTCACTTTGGGGTATGTGGGAGAAGGTTCTGGATGTTTTCTTCTGACAGCTTCATAAAATCCTTCAATTTTGCTGGCATAATGGCCCAGAGGTTAAACACATTTACTGCTCTTGCAGAGGACCTAGGTTCAGTTCCCAGCACTCACTTGTCAGCTCACAATCGCCTGTAACTCCAGTTCCTATAGATATGATACAGTCTTCTGCCCAGAGAGCTTCTACACATACATGGTGCACATATATGCACGCAGGCACACAAATACATAAAATAATCATTTTGGGTTTCTTTAATCCTTAAGTTTCTGCATTGATTTTCCCTAGTAGCATTCACAAAGATTACTTCATTTATTTATCACATTTTAAAATTACATTCATTCACTCAGTGTGTGTGTTTGTGTGTTTATCTATCTACCTATCTATCTAGATATACATGCCCACAAGCATGGTATACTATCCTGTAATCACAGCAGTCTAGAGGCAGAGGAAAGAAGCTACTGAGTTCAAAGCTAGCCTGGGTAAGCTGGGCCAGCCTGCACTACAGAGTGAGAGTGTGTCCTTAGGGGTGTGGGAGAAGTGGGATTGGGGATAATGCAGGGGGTATTGTGAGGCCACTTCACGTTCTTTATTCTGAACAATTTAACTGTTTAGGCTACAAGAACAGCAAAGATTTCTTATTCCTTCTGTAGTTCTGTACTAATGTTGTCTGAACCCCATGGAGACTATCATAGGAAGATGAGGCCAATACCAGTGCACCTGAACCAGGCTTATCTCTCCAATGCCTGCTTTCTGTTTCAGGCTGGAGTCCAGGATCCACATTGCATTTCCTTCTCTTCTCTCTGAGGGCTCCTCTGATCTGTCACAATTGCTAGTCTTTCCTTATTTCTCAGTACCTTGGCACCTTTGAAAGGTGCTGGTGACATGTCTCAGTTTGAGCTTGCCTGTGCTCTGGTGAGGACGATGATTATGCACTTTGGGGAATATGGTGACCATACCTTCCTCAGGGCATCAGATTAGACAACATGATGTCTGTGACAGTAACTAATTCCTTGGTGTCTGCCAGATTTCCTCTTCTATGATGTTACCAGTTTTTCTTTTTTTTTTTTTTTGTTGTTGTTGTTTACATCATTATGGATTAATGGATGTTTATTTAATACCATACGCTAACTCCAATACTATTGCTCCCTTCCCCCCCCATCCCCTTCCTTCCTGGCACAGAGTCTCACTATGGTAGCCCAGGCTGGCCTCAAATTCATGGTCTTCTGAAATTCTGAGACCAAATGTGCACTGTCACACAAGGGTCCTTTTCTATGTTGAGAATATGTCGGCATCATAGTCTACATCAAATGCTGTAGGCTCCATCTCTCCCTGGAGAGCTCAGCTTCCTTTGCTGGAGGGATGTTTAGAAAGCAGGATCTGGGTACCAGGTTGCTCATGACTACTGGAGTGTCATTTTTACACTGACTCAGTGGCCCGAGTCAAGAAATAAGCTAGCCCACACCTGAGTATACACCTGTATTTTTGTGTCCGCGTGTTCATGACGACGCAGCTCTTGCAATAATCTGAGCTCAGACTCTGACCTCCAGTCTCAGTCTGGAGTGGAGTTACGTTAGGTGTGGTGAGGCCTCTTGATTAAAACCCTCCAAGAGTTGCTCACTTTGGGTGTGCTTCTCATCCATAGCTCTCCTGAGTCAGAGTCTTCTTTGGGCTGATCTGTCACAGGCACTGTCCTGTAGAGTGTAGGGTGTTGTATGTCCACAGTCCTTGGCAGGATCACCTTCCCCTCCCCATTAGCAATGAGCAGAACTGACTCGAGCTATTGTCCAGGGCCCCCAGGGAGGCAAAACGGACCCTGGTTAAAAAGCACTTCCTTTGACTAATGTCAGACCCCCCCAGCCTTGCTGGCTTAGGATGTGTAATCCCTATAGTGGTCATCTAGTAATAATCAAGAAAAATTAGAAATGTTTTGACTTCCAAATTCAACTTTCAAAAAAATGTCCCAAAGACAGTCACAAAACTACACAAAGAGCTGTGTACAAGGCTATTGCAGCATTAGCTGACCGGAAACAATCCAAACATCAATAGGAGATTAGCTGTGAACTGAGTAATCTTCTCAGTGGGATGCCACACAGCTGGAAAAATCACTGAAGTATGTAGTCTGTCATCGGTCATCTGTCATGACATGTTCTCTAGAAATACCACTTTAGAGCATGGGGTGCAATGTAGATAATAATCCTTTATCTAAATTAAAAGGATAAAAATAGAAATACTATGAACATATACATACACCATGCATACATGTTCATGTACATATGTAATTGTGTGCACATGTATGATATATGCATGTGAATTTATGGGGGTGTGTGCTTGTGTGCACAAATGTGGAAGCAAGAGTAGACATTGGGTGTCTTCTGCTGTCACTCTCCACATCCTGTCTTTGAGACTGGGTCTCTCATTGAACAGCAAGCTGGCTGGCCAGCAGGCTGTAGGAATCTGCCTGTCTCCACCTCCCAGTGCTGAGGTTACAGCACATACAGCTGTGCTCAGCTTTTAACATGGGTGTTAGGGATTCAAACACAGGTCCCCATGGGCACAGCAAATGATCCTAACCACTGAGTTACTGCCCCAGCTCTGTAACTGTATATTTTAAATAGGGAGCTAAGCCACAAACGAAAAAAAATTACTACTTTTGAGTGGTGAAAGGGGACAGGGACAGAGTGCAGAGCATGGAAAAGGGAGTCAGATCACTTGCAAGGCTCCTTGCTTTGCACATTTTGTAAAGATGTCACAAAACATGAAACAAATACCAATTCAAATAACAAAAATAAAGAGCAAATCTAGCAAAATTCAAAGCATGGCAATTGAACTAATTGTATATTAAGTTGGTGGCTTAGCTATAATGAGGAAAATTTTGGGGTATGATTTTAAACAAGAGTAATTTGACTATCCATTCCTAGTGAATGAGTAAGAACAAAATAGAGGGACTGGAGAGATGGCTCAGTAGTTAGCGCACTGGTTGCTTTTGCAGAGAACTTATGTTCAGTTCCCAGCACCCAGTTGGCAACTAATAACTGTTACTCCAGTTCTAGGAGGTCTGATGCTCTCTTCTGGCCTTTTCAGGTTATCCCAGCACTCGGGAGGCAGAGGCAGATGGATATCTGTGAGTTCGAGGCCAGCCTGGGCTACAGAGTGAGTTCCAGGAAAGGCGCAAAGCTACACAGAGAAACCCTGTCTCGAAAAACCAATTGTAATAATGATGATGATGATGATGATGATGATGATGATGATGATAAATAAAAAACAAAAACAAAGCCAGGTATGGTAGTGCATATCCCAGCACTGGGGATGCAGAGGCAGGCAGATCTTTGTGAATTCGAGGTCAGTCTGGTCTACAGAGTGAGTTTTAGGACAGCCAGGGATACACAGAGAATCCCTGTCTCAAAACAACAACAAACAACAAAAACAAGCCAAGCACAATGAGAAGGACTTCTAACCTCAGTACTGGGGAGGCAGAGACAGGCAGATCTCCTGGGTTTACCTGGCCAACCAGCTTAGCCTAATCGGTGAGTTCCAGGCAAGGGAGAGACTCTGTCTTAAAAAACAAGTTGGGTGGTGGTGGCACATACCTTTAATCCCAGCACTTGGGAGGCAGAGACAGGCGGATCTCTGTGAGTTCGAGGCCAGCCTGGTCTACAGAGTGAGATCCAGGACAGGCACCAAAACTACACAGAAAAACCCTGTCTCGAAAACCCAAAAACAAACAAATAAACAAAACGAGGAAAGCACTTGAGGGACAATACTTAAGGGCATCCCCTGACCTCTAAACACACATGTAGGCATGTACATACCACTCATACACATGAGTATGTGCGGGCGTGCACGCGTGCGCACATACACACACACACACACATACACACACACACACACATCAAAACACCACATATGCTAACACTCAGCAAATAAACAGCACCAGACTTTCTTTGCTTGCCTTTCACAGGTGTGCCTCCGCTCGGCACTGCTGACATTTGGGCAGGACATTCTTTGTTATGGGCATCATTCTCTGTATTGTAGGCTTTGAAGCGCCATTCCTGACTTCCTATCAGATGCCCATATGGATTCCTTCCCCTCCCTAGCTGCAATAACAGACAATGACTAGGTAGTGCCTAAGATCCTTAGGGAGGCAAAATTGTTCCTGCTGAGAACCATGGTCTACAGATGGCCCTAGCAACCCATGTTCTATTTTAAAACCTTGTGAGCCAAGACTGTAGAAAGATAAAGAACTAGGCCGGAGAGATGGCTTGACTTCCTCCACAAATCTACTGATCACAGTTTGATCCCGGAAGCCACAGTCAAAGAAGATAACCTACCAAAAGCTGTCCTCTGACCTCAAATGTGCCCTGTGGCAGGTGTTTGCCTGCACACACACACACACACACACACACACACACACACACACAAATATTTTCAATTTTTTAAAAAGATCAGTTTTTATTTTTAGCTTATTTTAGCACATGAATGCAGGTATGCTTGGATGCCACAAGAGGGTGTCAGATCCCCTGGAGCTGGGTGGTTTTTGATCAACCCAACTTGAGTGCTGGGAATAGAACTCAGGTCCTCTACAAGAGAAGCATATATCCTTAACTGCTGAGCTGCCTCTCCAGATCCAATTAAAAACAAAAACAAAAACAAAAACAAAAACCAGAAAAGAAAAGAAAGAACCTGTTGCATGAATCTTAAAGGTACTTGTTAATAAAACTCAAACCCGAGGCCAGTTATTGGAGTGAATGCTGGAAGATCAGAGACACAGAACAAGCCACAGCTATCTCACCTTGCTAATTCCTCAGGTGATCCTGTTTCCTCAGGCTGGAAGCTTCTGAGTCCTCATCCCAATGGTTCTCAGCTGAACTGTGTTGCTCCAAAGCCTGAACGCTTAACCAACCAAATGCTTAACTAACCACATGCTTTACTCCTTTAGTTCCTGGTCCTCACGACTTATATACCTTTCTCTTTCTGCCCCCACTCCTTGGGATTAAAGGTTGTGTTTCTGGGATTAAAGGCGAGTGTCACCATGCTTAGCTGTTTCTAAAGTGGTTTTGAACTCAGAGATCCAGCTGGCTCTGCCTTCCAAGTGCTGGGATTAAAGGTGTGTACCACCACTGCCCAACTTCTGTTATGGCTTACTCTTCTCATTTTCTAGCCACCATTTTTGGCTTTGTTCTAGTGGCTGTCTGTTCTCTGACCCCAGATATGTTTATTTCAGGGAACACACAATATTTTGGGGAACACACAATATTTTGGGGAACACAACACCACCACAAAACCAGCATTCAGAGAGGTGAAGGAAGAGCTGTCCTAGCATAGAAACCCTGAAAAAACACAGGGCCTGTGTGTGTGAACCCTAAAGAAGGCAGCATGGCTGGAATCCAGCAGCAGGGCCTGAGGTACACAAGAGGACCACAGGACAACAGGAAAGGCCAGGCCATTCACAAGACACTCTGTTCCTTACCTCAAATAACAGGGTTCCCAGACACCCTGTGACCTGGGAAGAATTCTATCCAGTTCAACTGTTGCTGATGACAGTCTATGGCACTCAGAGACAACAAGCCTGTCACCACCTGGGCAGCAATGTAGATCTAGAGTTTCCAGCAACGGAGTCTAGGGAGAGGGCTCAGAGTGGAACCACTCACACTGCAAACAGGAATCCTGGAGTGCAGATCCCCACAATCCACATGAAAGCCAGGCAGACTTGATGGCCACCTGCAATCGATGCTCAGGGCAAGGTGGCCAGCTAGACTAGCTGGAATTGGCAAGCTCTGGGTTCAGGGAGAGACCCTGTCAATACCTAAGGAGAAGAGCGGACAAAGAAGGTCCTCGGTGTGCTCCTCAGACCTACATATGTCACACATACCTGCCCTCGCACATGCAAATACACACACACACACACACACACACACACACACACACACACACACACACGCATGCACACACACACACGCACACCACACGAAAGGAAAATAGAGTCTCCAGCAAGGACTCTAGACAGGTAGCTCCACAGAGCTGAGAGATGAGGGGCGTTCAGTATGAGGACATACAGGCTGCCCTCTGCAAAGCTATAAACAGGGAAGCTAAGTTTACCGAGTTTACTGAGCTGCTTGAGGCTTTGAGAAAACAATCCTAGAACCCTTGGCTTCCTTCTCCAGACCCTGATAAAACTAGCTCCAGATGCCATGCTTTGGGAAAAGGCCCACTGTGGGCAGGAGGTGGCTTCTCCGGCCACAGCACTGTCCACATCCTGCCCGTCTGCATCTGGAGCCCTGTGCCCCTCCAGCCAGACTAGACCTCCACATGCCAAACCTTGCGTTGATCAGCAAGACACCCACAAAATGTTTCTCCTAGACAAAGTTAGATTCACTCAGACAACCTAAATCTGTCTTGCTCCTGACCAGAAGAAATAACCCAGAAGTCACCCTCCTCCTCTGCTCAGAGTGGCTGGCCTGGGAATGGGGTCTTCTCACTAGTTTGTAGCAACCCATCTTCCTCTGTCCCTCAGGGCCCATGGGAGAGTTAGCCTCCTCTCTGTCTTAGGCCCCCACCCCACCCCTGCAAGCTGTCTGTCAACCCACCAGCCTCCTTGTGCCTTCTGGCTGAGACCAACCCCACATCCCAGTCTCCTGAGCTTGTTTTCCTAGGTTGCTCTCTCCTCCCTGACACATTTTCTTTTTCCTCAGCCCAGCTGAAGAGCCTCCTCAACTTCCTCGACACCTTTCACACCAGGACACCAGGCTGTGTTCTGACTCCTCATGTCAGTGGGGTGCATCCCCTCTAGATGGTGAGCTCTTTAGGGCAGTAACTGAACATGGCTGGTGGATGGATGGATGGCAGCAGCCTGTTCATCAAGGCACTGTGTTCCGGGGACAGAGAGAGTGACCTTCTGTTCTTCCTCAGGACACTGGCTCAGTGTCCATCACTCACAGCTCCTGGGACTCGGGTGCTGCTGCTGGTCTGGGTGACAGCCATGTCACAGGAGTCTCCATCAGAGGCCACTGGTGTCTGCCCTTGCTGTGAGATTTGCTTCCTTTCCTGGCGGAGCCTTTGAGGGTGGGGACAGGTTCCCAGGCCCTGAGGAGGCAGGGCTGGGCATGACTGCTCTATGCTGCTGGTACCAAAGGCTGAGGGGCCCGCACCAGACTTACAAGACCCTGGACTCATGCAGGACCTCAGAGGAGGGTGGGGCCCTGGGGTTAGTGACCTGTGCATTCTGCACCTGAAGGAATTTCTCCCACCAGTAGCCTCAGTACTGTGGCGAGACCCAGGATCACTCCTGGGGTATTTTCAGCTGAGTCTCCTCACTGACTTTTTTCACAGGTCATTTCCATAAACGGCACTGCACACATAATTACTGGTCCAGTCCTCAGCTGGCTCCAGACCCCAAATTAAAAGGGAACACCCGCAGAGGCTACCACATCAAGCCTGCCGAGGTAAAAAATAATTCCCAGGAGATGTGAGCAAGGGTGCGATTCCTCCAGAAGAAACTCAAAGAAGAACTGAACTGTGGGAATATTCTAGAAAGATGTGGTCATGATGACACATGCTTGCTTATTTACCTATCCTATGACTCACTTTTGGAGAGACCCCCATCAGCAGGCAGGGTGTGTAGACACAGTTTGAGTCAGAACTGAGAAGGTCTTCAGGGTTGGGGTGCAGAGGCAGCTTTCCATTGATGTCATAGATGAGCTCAGGGTAGTATGATACCAGCTTTCAGACTCGGCCATATGAAATGAGTGGCCCTGGAGTTCAACAGGTGGCATATTGGGGTGGAGGTTTTGTCCACAAGGACCCTGGAGTGCCTGTTGAAGCCACCTTTGTCCTGCTGGGTCCCATGGAACTGGGGGTGTTAGGAGACGCTCAGATGTGCTCACTGCTGGCACCACAGACATGGAGAGGGCAGGCTTTTATCCCATCCGATGCAGCTCTCAGTGCTCCCTGACTCCTACAGGGCTGTCTCCTTCCCTTCTGCCAGTCTGCCCTGAGTATCTGTCCATGGGGGCTGTGGCACATGGTGGGGTGAGAGCCATGGAGGGTCCCATTCAGGTCACTTCCAGGTTGTTTCCCAAGGACAAGGAGAAAAAGAGGCTATCTGTGACCCCCAACTCAGGCAGAGAAAGCCAAGCGCCCCAGGAGGTGTGCCATGCAGTCTGGGATGACCTGATCACAGGGAGCTTGCCTGTCAAGGATGGAAGAGCTGAGCTAGGTCAGGTGTATGGAAATCTTGCCCACCTCTTTTAAAACAGGAGCGGAGTTTCTTAATCCAATCTCTAAAAATAGAGGTGGGTGGGCATGGGTGGTAAGGGCACACACACACACACACATACACACACACACACACACACACACCACACATACAGGTGGTGGATGAGAACGAGGATATGCTTTTTTTTGGTAATGGGAAGTAAAGTCAGGGCCTAATGCACACTAGGCAAGGGCTCCACCACTGAGCTATATCCCTCATCTCTTTTTCTTTTTCTTTTCTTTTTAAAAACAATTTATTTTATTACTGAGGCTCAGAGAGGGAAGCCGGGAAAGGCCAACCACAGTGAGGGTAGTCAAGATCGGATTCTCTCCATGTGAGTCCCAGGTCAAACGCCCCTTGGCCCAGCCCTTCTCGGGTCCTCTTGTTTCCAAACTGGGGTGGGGTGTCTGTATGTCACCCCTGACTACCACCTTCACGACACAGCATTGTCTCTCCCACTGGAAGGTCGTCTCTGAAAGGACACAGACAGCGCCTGTTCAGTGTGACTTCCCCAGCAACTAAACCAGGAGCCAGGCCTCCTGGCACATAGTAGGTACTGCCTGATTACTTGTGGAAGAAATGGATGAATGAGTGAGCGAGTGAGTGAAGAAATGACCGAATTCCCTGGCAAAGGATCAAAGGACGTGACCCTGAGGTCAGTGGTGTGAAAGCATCACCCTCAAAGTCACATGGCTGGCAGGGGCAGAGCTGGACCAAGGCCTGGTCTCTCATTCCCTCAGATCTGGCCGCCACAGTTCATTGCTGCCCTGCCTCGCCATCTGAGGCCTCAGAAGAAAAGCTCCTGGGCTGGGAAAGGGGCCTAGGCTCGTGCAGACGGCTCCATGTGGTCCTGCCTGGACTCTGACTGTCGGTGCTATTTGTGCCTCAGTTTCCCCATCCAGAACACAGCCACCTGCCTGTCCACTGACATGAGCAGAGCTGGTCCTTCCTGCCCCCTTCCACCCTTGGGAAGGACAGGAGGGCCTGAGGCCACCCAGCCCAGGGGCGGGGCAGTGAGGCCAGCAGGTGCCACTGAAACAGAGCCGAGGATCAGGGCTGGGAGGCATCTTCCTTTTCTGATACTATCACAGCAGACAAGGAACAGGACCACTGAGGGAAGGCACATACATGATAGAGACCAGCAGGGACCGAGGGTGGGTCGGGAGGGGACAATAGGGTCTGGTGCTGAGAGTACCAACTTAGTTCAGGGACACCAGGGACAGGAGTCTGCTGTCACACTGCTCCACGGGGCCACAGCCATTGACACCCTGGCATGCTGGTTCCTGGGCCCTGACCTTCAGGCTTGGGCCTGGGCTTGCCAACAGAAGGCATCCGGGTACATGCCTGACACACGGGGCCTGGTAATCACCAGGTAAGCAATCATTCTAAGATGGGCATTGTAGCTCAGGCCTTTAATCCCAGCACTCAAGAGGGAGAGGCAGGCAGATCTATGTGAGTTCAAGGCCAGCCTGGTCTATAGAGTGAATCTACATAACGAGACTCTGTCATGAAAAAGAACAAACAACAAAATCACTCTAGCTTGGCGAGCTTATTGCTGTGGCCAGTGTATCAAAATAAAGACATCGCTCTGACGGGTCACCCACAGTGTGTCCGCGTTCAACTGATGGGTCACCCACAGTGTGTCCGCATTCAACCAAGGCCTGTTGTTAATTCCACAGGTCTAAAGGCAGTGGTTGTGGGTTGGGGAGCGGGGTCAGTCAGTGTGGGGAAGACAGGATTTAGATGGGTGTGTCCTAAATGCTGTGTCTTGGTCCTGCTATTTAGCCCCTCTGGGGCCATGAAACAGGATGGTAAGACAGGTTCATGCACTGCTGCCCCAACCAGATGAGAACTGGAAGGGTGCAAAAGGCAAAGGCTAACTTTGCTTCTAAACACAGGACACACAGCCTTTGGTTGGCTTTTAGAATCTATTTCTAGGTTCCAGTGTGCACGAGACACAGAAACACAGGGCTAAGTTATCTCCTCCCTTCTTTCCGTCTCTCCTTCTCCTGCTGCCTTTCTCTCAATAAGGTCTGCTGTTACTCTGGTGGTCTGGATGGCTTTAAATATATGGTGTAGCCCAGGCTGGCCTTGAAGCTGTGGCAATTCTCCTGCTTCAGCCTCCCTTAGTGCTAGGTTTACAGTAGTGATTCACCACATGCAGTCACATAGATTGTATTGCTTTTACTTGCAAAGCTGGGCTGCAGCTGGTGGGTCTGGGGTTAGCAGTGGCCTGGCTCCTGCTCACACTAGGGCAGCAGTGGCCTGGCTCCTGCTCACACTAGGGCAGCAGTGGCCTGGCTCCTGCTCACACTGGGGGGTGGTGGTGGGGGGCGGTGGCAGTGGCCAGGCCCAGTTCACACTCTAAGTGAAGGGAGGCTGCTTTTCCGTTCTTGTTCATTTGTCAGTCAGTCATATAACCTTGAGGACAGGCCACTAGGGGTCCCATATATGCATCTATTTTCAGACAGAGTCTCACTGTATAGCCTTGGCTGGCTTGTCTGGAACTCATAGAGATCCACCAGCCTCTGCCTCTGGAGCACTGGAATTAAAGTTGTGTGTCATCATGCCTGGCCAAGGAGTCCCATTTAAAGGGACAGATGTTAGGCTCAGACACAAGGGACCCCCCTAAAGCTGCACAGCAGCAGCAGCAGCAGGCCCTCCTCTGTGTACAGCACCAGCTCCCACAAGAGCTCTTCAGGTTTTGACCGAGGATGGGGGTGGGGTGCAGAACATGGGCTGGTGATTCATTCTGATCGGCAGCTCCTCTGGGGACATTCTTGGGCAACTCTATCCTTAGTTCTTAGTCCTAAGCCCTGGGTCAGCTTGTCCTAAGGACCAAGAGGCAGTTACAGCCCCACATGTGGTCTGCCCTAAATCCCCACCCTGCCCTCTGGGCAGAAAGGCAGTATCTAGATCCCTCCATGGAGCTGTCTCCCCGCTGTGCTCTGCTCTACCCTACCTCAGCCACCACCAGCTCTGGATGGGAAAGAGAGGCTTGGCTGCCCTCTCTTCCTGCCTTCTGGTAGGAAGGCAAGTGGCTGAGGACACACACCCTGCTGTCCAGTCCCCTGGGTTCCTCTGTCCATGCCCTATCAAAAGCATCTTGGAGGGAATATCACCAACCTGAGCACTGGATGCAGAGCAATTGTAGGGCAGCCACTGACTCTCTGCGTCTCCCTCCCATCCCTGGGCAATGGGAGTAGAGACTGTGGCTAAACACCCAGCTTTGAGGTGGGTGCTGTGCTATGCTGTGCAGGGGCTGGTGACCGTGGCAAGGCCCTGTTCCCTGCTTTCAGCTCAAGGCCTGGTACTCAGACTGACCCAGCCTAGTGTCTGCTTAGACCCTGACCCACCACAAGCGTCAGCAAAACAGGTGAGGACCTGACCAACTATGATGCAAAGGTATTCTGGAAAAGCACCTTTCAGACTATTAGAGGTTGGGGTTGGAGAGATGGCTCAGTGATTAAGGACACCTGCTGCTCATGACTTCCTATAATCTTTGACCCCAGAGGATCTGACGCCCCCTTCTGCCCCCACGAGGCACTGCTTGCACTTGGTACACATACATATATGAAGGTAAAACCTTATATACATAAAGAAAAATACTTTTTAAAGGTGGGGGAGGTAGCTGCAGAGATGGCTCAGGAGTTAAGAGCATTAGCTGCTCTTCCAGAGGACGCTGATTTGATTTTCCAGCACCCACGTGGCTGCTCACAACTGTCTGAACTCCAGTTCCAGGGGATCTGATGCCCTCTTCTAGCCTCGTCCAGCAGCAGGCATGAATGTGGTGCATAGACATATATGCAAGCAAAATACCAATACACACACATTAAAAAGTAAAGACTAGTAGTAGGGGAAGGTGGCCCTGAGGTCTAGAGATACATGGGAAAAGGAAGAGCCACACTTTGGGAGAATGGACTCACAGCTGCCCCTTGGACCATTCACTGCCCTGAACACTCACTCCATGCCAGACCAAGGTCCAGATATTGGGGCCCAGTCCCACAGAATTACAGTCATGGCTTGAGTCCGTCCACTCCACCTCTTGACAGTGCACCCCACCCACCCCCTTCCTGCTGCCCAGAAAGAACCTGCCCTCAGGGCATATGGGTCAGCTCTGGTCACTTTGATGATATGACCACAGGTTTCCACGATGAACTTTGTCCCTCTCTTCTGGGCTGCGTTTATCACAATGACAGCATCACAGTCTCTGTTTACTCATCAGTCTTCCCAGGACCAACCTCGACCTGGGCCTAGGAGACCTGGGCATCACCAGATTCCCACACCTGGGTGCCTTGGCAGGCAAAGACCCTGGGAACTCGCTCTAGCCCTCAGACCTTCCAGTCCTGACCCCTACAGTTGTCTCGTCCCCGTGGTGCTGTTGCACCTTGGCTTCCTGTCCTGGGGGGCACTATCCGAGGACATTATCCTTAGATAGGCAGCTATGCCCACTCCACATGGAGACTGCTGCCACCAGGGGCCCTCGAACTCACCCATATTGACGAAGCTCATGACCAGGTCGGCGCGGCTGTGAGGCTGAGGGGGCCCGCCGTCGTCATCATCGGCCATGGCGTGGTACAGGTCCAGCATGAAGAGGGGCGCGGACGCTGGTTGCCGGGAGGCAGCAGGTGGCACACGGGGTCGGGGCCGCCCAGGCAGCCCGAGCACCGCCAGGATCTCTCGCTGCATGTCTCGGCGCTCGCGCGCTCCCAGGCGACGCTGGGGACAGGTGTGTGGGGGCCGTGGGCTGTGGCCGCCTCCCAGGGCGCACAGAGCCAGGCCCAGCAGCCAGAGCGGCCCCGGACGCACTGCCATCTCGGACTCTCAGCGGACGCGCACCCACCGGCAGCCGGGCGGGCCCGGGCGCGACGCCCCGACAGCGAGGACCGGACGGCCCCGCGGATCCCCTGAGTTCGCACCTGTCGTGGGCAGCTCTGCAGCGGCCGCGCACCACGCGCTCGGCAGGCGGTGCTGAGCCCGTAGGTCCCGCAGAGCTACTTGGGCTCCCGCGACGCGGACCCGCCAGTGTCCGGAGCGGGACCTCCTGTGGCCTCGCAGACAGGCGAGCGCCTTCTCGGCCCCGCCCCTGCCCGGGCCAACCAATGGAGACTAGGGGGCGGGCCCGAGTGCGGACCGACTCCCGCAGGGTGTCTAAGCAGATACCGCTGCACCGGAGTGGTGGGAGCGCCTGGTGCGACCCTGAGGTAAGCAGCCGGCCGATCGGGGAAAGGCCTTCAAGGGTGTCCTGGGTCCCATCCAGATGGCGGGGCGCACGCTGGGCTCCGCGCGGAGACGTCGGAGTCTCTGGAGCAGGCACCTGTGCCCTAGGCCGGGTGGGATCCGCTGCGTCGCCCTTCTCCTCGACATAGCGACTTAGATGGAGTCCAGACATAGTTCGGCCGTCTGGTCTGGGCTGATGCCAGCCATGCCGCGAGGGTGGGGCACATTCCGTTGCACACTCCTCGGGTGCCAGGCGCCTTCTCCACTCGGTGGATCTCGTTGCTGATCCAACATGGGGTGGGCTCTGGAGCTCCCCGAAGGGGGTCACCTTTGCTTAGCTCCTCATTTGTGACAACCTCCAGCAGCTTGCAAGAAAGGGACCCCGGGAAAACTCGTTGACTTACACCCCTTTCTGCATTCCCGCCTCCCATGGCTGCTGCCACAGCATTGACTCTCCGTCATAAGTAGCACTGACTCCCGGCTCAAGGAGCACGGAGACCAAGCTGAAAGGAATTGACCAAGAAAGACGGAAGTCAGTGGACCGAAAGTACCCAGCAGAGGGAACGACTGTGTCAGGCTGGGAGTGTCAGCATGGCAGGTAGCAGCGTTTCCAGCCTATTCTTAGTGTTCACACACCATTACGGGGCACACAGCGCTCCCCCCCCCCTCTCTCTCTTCCCTCCCTCCCTCCCTCCCTCCCTCCCTCCCTCCTTCCTTCCTTCCTTCCTTCCTTCCTTCCTTCCTTTCTTTATTTTTCTTTCTCTTCTTGGTTTTTCAAGGAAGGGTTTCCTCTGTGTAACAACCCTGGCTGTCCTGGAACTCGCTTTGTAGACCAGGCTGGCCCCGAACGCACAGAGATCCATCCATCTGCTTCGGCCTACTGCGTGCTGGGATTAAAGGCATGGGCCACCACTGTCCAGCAGTCTTTTCTTTTTTTTTTTCTTTTTTCTTTTCTTTTCTTTTCTTTTCTTTTCTTTCTTTCTTTCTCTCTCTCTCTCTCTCTCTTTCTTCCTTCCTTCCTTCCTTCCTTTCTTTCTTTCTTTCTTTCTTTCTTTTTTTTTTTTTTTTAGGCAGATTCTCACTATGTAGCCTTGGCTGACCTGGAACTTGCCCTGTAGACCAGGCTAGCCTCAAATTTATAGAGATATGCCTGCCTATGCTTGCCTCTGGGATTAAAGCATGTGCTATTGTGCCTATATATATATATATATATATATATATATATATATATATATATATTTTAACAAATGGGGAAGCTGAAGCATACAGAGGTTAACTGAAGAGCTGGAAGTGAAGGGTGGGTGCTGGAGGGCTTCCAGGAGGGGGACCATAAATGGCCCTGTAGGCGGTGCTACATGAGCATTTGGGCCCGTTATGGATTCTCCAGTGTGGATTCAAAATAAAAATCCAAATAAATGTATAACGGTCACCAAAATATGCTGAGGTGATCTTTCAAAACTTTTCTTTTTTCTTTTCTTTTCTTTTCTTTTTTTTTTCCGAGACAGGGTTTCTCTGTGTAGCTTTGCACCTTTCCTGGAACTCACTTGGTAGTCTAGGCTGGCCTCGAACTCACAGAGATTTGCCTGGCTCTGCCTCCCGAGTGCTGGGATTAAAGGCATGCGCCACCACTGCCCGGCAACTCTGCTCTTTCTTAAATGTGTGCACTTCCTGTGTACAAGTGTCTTCTCCTCTGAGGTCAGAAGAGGGCGGTGGATCCTCTGGAACTGAAGTTACAGCCTGTTGTGAGCCACCTGATGCTCTGGGAACTGAACCCAGGTCCTCTGTGAGAGCAGTCAAGCGCTCTTAACTGACGAGCCATCTCTCTAGCCTTGTTTCAAATTTTAAGTATCAACTGATTCTTCAAGTAATCATCCACAGTCTATCTTTCATCCAACAGGTCGATCTCCATACTGTTTCAAAGCCCCCATCAAGACAATGAATGACTGAGGGAGCAGGAAGATCGCTGTAAATTCAAGGCCAGAGTAGTTTACATCGTTCTGGAAGGCCAGGATTGGCTTCATAGCTACATAGTTAGACCTCGTCTCAAAACAAAAACTACAGAACAAGGAGGAGGAGGAGGAGGACAAGGATGGAAAGAAGGAAGAAAAGGGGGGAAATGCTGGACTTCTCAGGATGCTGTTGCTAAGGAGCCTTTAAAACTGCCCACACTGCGGTTAGAGCTAGACTGTGGGTGGAGGGAGACAAGTGAAGTTGGAGACAGATACAGTGCTAGGGGAGGAGACTGATAATGACTTCGTGAGGGAATGAATCCAAGGGCTTGATGACTGAAAAAGGTAGGTAGTAAGATGGTCTCCATATAATTTTTGTTCAGGAGTTCTTGAGTCTCCTGCACACAGTCCCCTCTCCCCCTGTCCCCTCTGGACCCTGGGTACCCTCTGCACCAGACTCCATACCATACCACCGAGAACCTTCCACCCCACCTGTAATTCTCAGGTTGCATTCTAGGCTACCAGCATGGGACTGGTTTTGGGGGTGGAGTAGGGAGGTCATTCATCTCAGCTTAGGAGCTAGCCACCTATTTACCACAGTGCTTCACATTCTTGTGAATAGAAGCAGGGTTTAGCCAGCTACCCAAGAGCTGCCATCCAGTATTCAGTTTGTCCATGGCCATGGTGGGTTGCTCTCTACTGGGCCGGGATTCCACCAAGACTCCACCTTTGGGCAGTTCCCGCTCTAACAGAGTTGACTGTCTGGGAACTTGGCCATTTCAAAGGCAGAATGAAAGCTGGACCCCCAGAGGAGCCGGTGGTTTCTGAAAGGGCAGAGTAGGGGTGCTGGGAAGAGGGAGGTGGGTTCCTGTGAATGAAACTCTGAAACAGCAGAAAGACTAAGGTGTCTAAAGTTTCTTGGAGAAGAGAGTGTCCAAACGTGAGCTTTCTGGCTCACCTGCTGTCACTTTGATAAGTTACTCAACTTTATCCTTAGGGGGACTCAAGGTCATAGAATTGGGACCTGTATTGAGATGTATCTAGAGTGTATAATGTATGGAATGCTGGCAAGCATCCCATGAACTTTGGCTGTTGATGTATCAGCTAAAGCCCCAGCAGCCACTAAATTTGTATCATTTTTCTCGAATGTGTGTGCACACGTATGTGCATGTCATGTGTGGAGGTCAGAGAACAACATCTGGGAGTAGTTGGTTTTCTCTTACCATGTGGGCTCTGGATTGAGCTCAGGTCATTAGCCTTGGTGGCAAGCACCTTTATTTGCTGAACCATCTCATTGGCCATTAAACATGTCTCAGAACTGTTATTACGGTGGAGAAAGGCTTATGTACAGGTTAGATGATGATTTTGTGGAATCCATTCCCAGCCTTTTTGTGGGTTCTGGGATTAAAGGGAGGTCTTCGGGTGTGTGTGGCCACCACCTTTATGGCTGATCCACCTTGTCAACCTCTGTAGCATTTTAAGCCCTTTATTTGCCTATTTCCTATGTCTTCCACAGCTTCCTGTTGAATGGAAATAAGCTTTCTGTGATGCTACTAAGCTTTTGGATGCATCTCCCCCCCCCCTTTTTTTTTTTGAGACTGGGCTTCTTCTCTGTGTAATCTTGGCTGTCCTGGAACTCACTCTGTAGACCAGAGTGGCCTGGAACTCATAGAGATCTGCCTGCCTCTGCCTGTGCTGGGATTGAAGGCACGCACAACCACCACGCCCACTTCTGTTTTTGAAAGATTTATTTTAATTGTGTGTGTGTGTGTGTGTGTGCAGATGAGTGCCTATGTTCTTAGAGGCTAGAGGCATTGGATTTCTCACCCTATGTAGGTGCTGGGACTTAGCTCAAGACCTGCTCTTAATCCCTGAGCCACCTCTCCAGGTGCTCCCCACCCACACCTGCCAGCTGAGCTTTGCTGGACACTTAGGACCTAAACCCGGAAAGTAAATAAGAGCAGGTAGTCTACCCCAGAAAGATGGGTGCTATCCACTCCTGACATGCTCCTGCTGTTGGGCACCAGGAAGCAGAATCCAATTTTGGTGAAAGCACTATCCTACATTAAATTCCAATAGCTTTTTAAGGAAAAGATTTTAAATGAAAAGCAAATCTATTTAAATTATGTGTACATAAAGCTGGTTGTAGTAGCACATGACTTTAATCCCAGCACTTGGGAGGCAGAGACAGTGGTCTACCTAATGAGTTCCAGAACAGCCAAGGCTACATAGTGAGACCTTGTCTCAAAAACAAAATGAGTAGGTGTGTCTGTCACATGTAAGTATGTACATGTGAGTGCAGATGCCTACAGAGGCAATCTGATAAGGGTTCTGAGAGAAAACCCAGGTTCTTTGGAAGAGCAGCAAATGCTCTTAGCATCTCTCCAGCCCCAAAAGATTTTTAATTATGAGTATGTGTAGTATGTGGATATGTGCATGTGTGCATAGGTATCCATGGAAGCCAGAAGATTCCCTGAAGCTGGACTTACAGGTGGTTGTATGCCACTGTATGGATGCTGGGAACTGAGCAAGTCTTCTCCAAGGGCAGCAAATGCTCTTAATGGCTGAGCCCATTCTCCAATCCCAAGTTGATGATAGCTTTAAGGTCACCCAGTAAGTGTGGAACACACCAGGCTATCTATATATTTCCTTCAATCTGAACAGGTGGCCGTATGGAGCTTTGGCAAACAAGCATTTACATCTTGCCAAATTCTAGAATTCTAAGAGGGGCATGTGGCCTGAAGAGCAAGATCACAGATCTGAGTTTGAGCCCTGTTTTGAGTTCTCATTATTCAAGTCAGTATCTGGTTGTTCTAGTCATGTCAAAGCCAGCTAAGGACTGGAGGAAGTGGAAGCATCAGACTAGCACAGGAGTCCCAGGTTCAACCCCAGAAACATTTACTAGTAGTCTCATACTGTGATCTGAATACATCTGCCTCTCCATCTGTAAAACAAAGGAATCAGAATAGACTGCCTTCCAGAATTGAGAGATGTCCAGTGCACTCAACTTCACCTGACCCAGTAACTAGGTAGTTTTCCTTCATGAGTCTGGACACTAGCCAGAGGGCTTCTACCTTTTCCACTGGGGACTATGACAGGAGGGCATGTGGGCAAACCAGTAAATTCAACAATAGTGAAGGAAATAATGGCTCTTGAGATTTACACAGCTGCAAGACATCAGTCTAGGTAAGCACCAGGTGGCGTGTATCATCTGGCCACTGTGAGAGTGGGGGTGGGCTTGTCTATGGTTACCCATCCCCCATATAAGCCACCCTGAAATCAGCTCTTTATGGTGTCATCTGACCAGCTAGTTCAGCAAATAGGGGTCTTTCTGTGCCACGGGCTTGCATATCCATCTGCTTCCATCCTACATAGTGGCCTCAAGGTTAACAGAACTACTTTGGCTTGTGAAGTTCATTCAAGTCATAGAAATTTCACCATACTGTGGGACGTTTGCCCACCCCAAGGCAAACTTCTCACATACTATCTGTTGAATCACGTATGTGGACAGTGTCCCTACACATCTGTGTGAAAACATTCCGCTTCTTTGGTACCTCGTTAAAATTAACAAGGGTGAAAAAAAAGTAATGAGTTCTATGATTTTTCCATCAAGAAAACGCTTGTTGAATGATGTATTTAAGTACTACAACATTTTTATGCCATTGGGGTAACATTGAAATATAAAGTAGTGATTCAGAATAAAGCCAGGAATTACAAAACATCTGTAACTGCAAGCAATTTTAATACAAAAGTGTGTCTTGTTTTAAACAGTTCATTGGTACAGCTTCAGTTTCTGCCTCAATTAAAACCAATTGAGATAATCACACAGCAACATGGTCGGAGCTGACAAGGAACAGCAGCTAAAAAACAGGAGCCCCAGACAGCCCCCTTCATGGTTGCTTGGTCAGCTGACTTTATTACACACACAAAAGACGGAAGCAAACGGGACTGGTGAACAAGTGTGCTGGTGAACTCCGTTAAAGGATGAGCAAGTGTTTGTCTTAGGTCCACATTTCAAAATAGGCTTATGGAATTCATTCCTCAGTTTGTGGGAGGTTGATCGATTTAAATAAATAGCAAAAAAAAAAAAAAAAAAAAAAAAAGCAGATAAACAGATCTGTAATTCACAGTGCCACCAAGGAGTCTCTCCCTCGCCAGGGCTGGGGGCCTGGTGAGCACAGGAGTTCTTGATGGCTAGGCTGGACAGTTAGTTACAAATCAGTTTCAAACCCCAATGTTCTGAAGTTTTCTTTTTCCCCTGAATCCTAGCAGCTATGTGCCTTTAACACCCAGGACAGAGACATTAGTGTAAGACAGTACTGCAATGAACTTCTTTGCTGGATCCTGTGCAAACGGACTAGAGGAGGTTCTGTCTCTCCAGCTAGAATTACATGACAGTGAAACAATGGAAATGCAATCCTAAGTACCCTCTTCTTAGTTCTTGCTAATCCAGGTGTCTGTGATTTAAAAAGAAGAGTTCCTTAAACATTGCGGAATTCTTATTTTTTAATATAATTTATCTTGCTGATATAGCAAGTCAAGTTTATAAAGAAGATGCATTTAGGAATAATCCTAAAAGATAAAGCAGGTTTACAACCCTGCGCCACATGAAACCCTATTTAGAGGCTTTTCTTTTTAATACACATTTGCATCTTGACCTTTTGTTTTCCTCAAATATTTCATCTCTGGGCCCCATCCATTACAGGGTTACCAGGAGGCAAATTTTATCTACATAAATATTCACATGAAAATAGTAACTTACAAAAAGGAAAAAAAAAAATAAGGCAGCTTCATAACACAATTATTCTTTTACAATTTTAACAATATAACTTCTCCCGTTCAGAATAAATATACACCCAATGTATGGAGCAGGATTCAAAGTGGATAGTGGTGTGAGGTGCTTGTACAGTGTTATCGCTTGGGACCCGGAGTCCTGGGAGAGGCAGTGGTGGTCTTCTTCGACATGGTTGGGATTTTGGAAGGTTTGGTGAGCCCTCTTCTGGAGCTGCCCTGGCCCCCTGCAGCACTGCTTTCAGAAGTGTCTGAACAAGCCGACTGAGTCTCTAGAAGGTCAAAGTCAGAGGCATCACTTCCTCTCCGACTGCTGGCTCGGCTCCCGGCCCGGCTCCCGGCCCGGCTCCCAGGACGGCTGGCAGACTTCTTAGGGTCTGGAATTTAAGAGTAAAGCAGAAGATTTAATGGAGAAGGTGTGATATGGAAACACAAGTGACTGGAGGCCAAGGGGTTGCTGCTAATAGCTCTTGATTCGCTGAGTGGCCTTGGAGGAAATCACAGCCATTCTGGATTCATAGCTCACTACAGCAGGCGATGAGCCTTTTCTGGTTTGTGAGGCTACCTGTGATCCCGAGCAGCACAAAGTGGCTATCAGCAGCCAGACCATCTTTCTTTCTTTCTTTCTTTTTCTTTTTTTCTTTTTTTTCCGAGACAGGGTTTCTCTGTGTAGTTTTGGTGCCTTTCCTGGAACTCACTCTGTAGACCAGGCTGGCCTTGAACTCACAGAGATCCACCTGGCTCTGCCTCCCCAGTGCTGGGATCAAAGGTATGCGCCATCACCTCTGGGCCCAGATCACTTTACCAAGCTGCTTAGACACCACAGCTCAGGTAGGTGAACTGATGAGGTTGTAGCAGATGTGAGCAGATGGCAAATGGAGGTGCAGGGGGGAAGGGGAGAAGCCAAGAGGCCAGTTTTCAGGTTCCCAGGAGGAGCTGCTGTTAGCCAGCTTCTACTTTCCCAGTTCACCAGCAGCCATAGAAAACACAGTGCACTGGGAAAGTTATGAACAGTTTACTTAGCTCTGGGCTGCCCTTTCGCTCTCCCTACTGGTCACTGCTGATCCACACAGGGCTCCAGTGTGGAGTGCAGGAGGTTAGTTTGCTGCACTGATAAGAAAAGGTAATGGCCGACTACAAAGTCTTTCTGGGCAGAACACCGAGTGCTCCTCCCAGCACTGGGGCCTGAGAGGCCAATGCTTGCCCACTTCTTCCACCCCAGCCCTATGCATGGTGGGTACTTACCTGCCCGGTTAGCTTTGGCACCCGTGGAAGCTGGAGAAGAACTATTGCTGGTGTCGCCAGCAAGGGATGTTCGGCTAGAATGGAAAGTTGGTGTTGGTCGTTTTAGCTTGCTGCCTGTTGCTGGAATAACCTTAAAAATAATAAAGATTATATTTACTTGATAAAATCTTTAAATATGTAATTATACAGTCGATTTAAGCGCCTCTTTATAGACAACTATTTGAAAAAGCAACTTAAAAGTCCAGGAAAACAAAGATTTTTTTTTTTTTTAACAAAATGCTTTAATCATGGATTTTAAAAATATTCTCAAGAGGTTTCAAGGTCCAATTAAAAATTTGAGCGTCTTCTAGTGCCTATTATTCCCTAGGAATGGCAACCTTTCAATGTCTGTTAATACTGCTGATAAACTTCCCTAGAAATAGGAGAAGATCTTCAAGAAGAAAGACACTACAATTACAAATGAACGATGAGTTACAAGAGAAAACCAAATAGCTCTGTGGACCAGTGTGCTGGAGCAGCATCTAAAGCAGGCTCAAGTGACACCCGCCAGCCACCAGCACACAGAACAGCTGTAGTCAAGATCTCTTATGAGCACCTCTCTCTCTCTGCTTCTCCCTCAGGAGATAAGGGATGGATCCTGTCTCTCCATTTCTGTCACACACCCTTCCTGTTCAGCCATCTTAGAAGTCTGGGCCTCCTTGCTGTTTGCCCTACGGCCCAGTGAAGTCTTGTCCCCTTGTTCTTACTGAGCCCACACTGTCACTGTGCAATGACCTTCCTCCCCAAACACACTCATGGCTTAGACCATGTACTTCAGGGCTATGTTGAGAGGGTGATCTCGTTGGAGAGGCCTCCCATCTCAACACCAGTGGAAGCTTTCTTCTGCTTCTGCATTTCCATTTTTAAGGATAGCATTTTTCACTGCTTGACATACATGCAAGCTTATTGCCTTTGTCTCACATTAAAGCATCAATTCCATAAAAGTAGAAACTTTTGTTATTATGTACTCTTACATCTTAGCACCTACAACTACATGGCAAAAAGGACTCCATACCACCTTGCTGAAAAACAATGCACAGACGCACATCTTAACTTGAACAAGAGTTGCATTTTATGATTGCTGTTACTGGTAGAGCTACATTTCCTTACTCACATAGACTTAATGTAGAGAAAGAATATTTTAAAGTCTGTTTAAAAATATTACTTATGACAAGGTATACTATTCCTTGAAGTAAGCTGGGTAAATTGTTTTCCAGAACCTTTTTTGTTTTTTCGAGACAGGGTTTCTCTGTGTAGCTTTGCGCCTTTCCTGGAACTCACTTGGTAGCCCAGGCTGGCCTCGAACTCACAGAGATCCTCCTGTCTCTGCCTCCCGAGTGCTGGGATTAAAGGCGTGGGCATCACCAACACCCGGTCAAAGGTTTTTTGGTTTTGGTTTTGTTTGTTTGTTTGTTGCTGAGTATGGAACCCAGGGCCTTGCACTTGCTAGGCAAGCACTCTACCACTGAGCTACATCCCCAGCTGTTTTCCAGAACCTTTAAGATGCTTGTATAGATAGGAGGGAAAAGCACCTCCATCTCATTGTGCAGGTGAATTTCTTCACAAAGGAAAAGCAAAAGCGACAGGAAGTGATTGACACCCAAGCGAGACCTCTCCTGGCCACCAAGGAGGAGCACCAGTTCCAAGAGCTAGCCTTCCTGAGCACTGCTGCCTGGAGCTCACAGCTTGGGCGCCTCTGGACTGGGGTTCTACCTTAGGGCTTGGCTAGAGTCTCAGTGAATAAACAACTTGAAATGAAAGATTACATTGGAGAATAAAATACAAAAATCCTACGGAGTCTGTGGTGAGCAATACTGACACTTTTCACATTTGGGATTTCAATGGAGCTGGAGCCACCACAGAGGTAAAGAAGCAAGGGCAAGTTAAATCTTGGGTACTCAGGCAGTCAGCCAGTGCCCAGTTCTTGAGACCACAATCCACAGTTCTCAGATGGAGTTTGAGCTGGGAGTGGGGTAAGTCCATAAGTGGCAGTTCATTCACAGCCCCTGGCTTCTGTGTCCGACCAAAGGCAACACTGTGCTTGGAGGGTTAGAATTCAACATTCTCTTCAGGGGCTGAGAGATGCAAAGTATGCTGCTGTTATACAACTTCTCTGCCCAGGTTTTGTTTCAGTTTTTTTCTTTTTCTCTTTTGAGACAGGGTCTCAATACATGGTTCACATGGCTTTGACGTCCGATCTGCTGCCTCAGCCTCCCAAGTGCTGGGGATTATAGGTGTGTGCTATGACACCCAGCCATGTTTTTTCCCTCTAACACTGTTCTTCTAAACATGTTTAGGTATTTTAATAGCTGTATGTGAACATGCTTAACTGTTGGTATGTGTATTCAAATCAAAATAAACCAAACTACTGTAAACCAGATTCCTAAGCCAAGGGAACCAAGAAGGTAGAGCTGGAGCCCCAGAGCAGTAGACACTTGTAGGGAAACTGTGCTTGGCTGGAGTAGAGAGCACCCATGCCTTGGACCCATGTGGCAGCACCAACCACCCTGGGGAGGGATCTTGCAAATCATCCTCCTGTTCTAAACACATAGAACATTGGTGAACATGCGCTGTGGTTTAATTTCAAGTGTTTGTAACTCGTCTGTGTAGCTGACATTTGGAGATTCCAAGAGACCTAATTACAAGTCATATTAACAAGTAAACAGCCAGGAATGACTGTGATCAATCATCCTGAACAAATGTTATGCTTAAAAACTTATAAAGCTGATAAACAATCTTGTTTTAGGCATCTCTTATTCATCTCCAATTTTAGTGAATCCGAGTTAGAAACCCCTGAAAACATTTGGCCAACTTGATCAATCAGCTGTGTCAGCAAGCATCCCAGAGATGGAAGAGACACTGGGCTCATGTCAGGGAAAAGAGCTGGCAGGCTCTTGGCATGAGTGAGGCCTCTTCGTGACTTCGTGTCCCACTCAGCAAAGCCATACTCTACCTCAGGACTGAGGAGCTGGAGGTCAGGACAATGGCTGTCCCTGACATGGGTGCCAGCTTTACTGTTTACCAACCAGGGTTTGTCATAACAGCGAGAGGGCTGAAGTGGAGTCTGTGGAGGGGTCCAAAGGGAAGGGCAGAAACAATTGAAAAATACAACAGAAAAGGGAGTAAACTGGGGGGAAGATACTACATTTTAAAGAAACAGAAAACAAATAAAGCAGATGTAAGGCCAATGGGCCGAGATGGAGCAGGCAGAAGGTGTTCTTCACCAACAGCTGACCAGCAAGCCCGCCTATCAGCTCCAATTGCACAGACAGTACCTGGACTTTCCAAACCAGTAACCTAACTCTGGACAAGCTCCAACTCAAACTAAGAGTAAGGAGGAGGAACCATTTCTGATATAACCAGCCTGAACAGGAGTTTTATATATCAAAGGTGGTGATCTGTGCAGAGTTGCTCTATGTTTTTATGTTCTTTTTCTTGATAGGCTTTTCAAGGTCTGCCCATCAACGAGCATCTATCAAGATAGGAATAGGGAAGAACAGTACAAGGGAGGTCAGCACACACCTTGGTCCCGCTGGCTGGGGTGGCTGGAGAAGAAGGCATGGACGTACAGCTGTGATTACTCTGACTAGCACTTGAGCTGGAGCGGGTGGGAGAAGCAGCTCGGGAAGATGGTTTGGATCTTCGACCCCGTGATCGGAATGGAGTCATCCCCTGGGATGCCCCTTCTGGCAGGATGAATTTTTCTCGAAGTTCTATGTTAGTTCTGCCTCGTGCTAAAAAGAGAACAAATATATACACGTGCATATAGTTAGTTATCTTAAAATGTATCTTGGATGGTCATACAGCTGCTTGACCCCATGATAACAGTAAGTTGTGCATAGGTTTTATACCACCTATGGATTCTTTAAAAACAGCTTTGTCATGTTCTGACCCCAGCAGACACACTGGCTAATATCTTAGCTTGCTCTAACAAGCAAGCCTATCAACAGAGGACCATCCACTTTGCTGCCATCATCTGGCTTTGCTGCTGTCCCCTGGGGTAAGCACACCGTAGCTGCTCAAGGAGACATAGATGCACCATGACACAAGCCTCTGAGCTTAATCAGACTCCTGTTTTCTCTCTCATAGACATGTGTACTGTTTGCTGAGTTTTTACAAGATACATGGTAATGATATAGTGGAGAAAACACATTAATGGTATCAAGACTCTTCCATTTGAATTCTGTCAATAATAATCCTAAAGGAAGGGGTTCAGAAAGCCAGGATAGTAGAGATAAGGACAGAGTCTTTAAGAAGCAAACATGTAGGGAGAGAGAAAGATCAAGACATGCACAAAACCGAGAGTGAGAATTTGTTAGGTAAAAGCTGAAAGAGCAGTTTCACGTAGGGGAGGAACTGAGGGAAAATTGGGAAGAGGACTGAAGGCAAAAGGAGCTGCCTCCTAGCTCTCTGGAGCTGTAAGACCAGAACTTCAAATATGGATTTAGGCAGAGATAATCAAGTACAGTCAGAACAAATGTTGACGTCAAAGATACTGCTAATTTAGAAGAAATATACTCTGGAAAAGATCCTTTGATTTCTCACTGGACGATGCCCTGCAGTAACCTTGGACCTGTTCGTCCACTCTCAACTATTCATTTTAAGAAGATATTAAACCTATCTGGCAGGTGGTGGTGGAACCCTAATTGAGCAAACATTTGATAGTTCCCTTCTCAACACACTGCCTGAGGGGAGGAAAAAAACCAGCAGAGGACACAAGAGGAAACCTTGGGAATGGCAACTAGCTGGGGACAGCCACATTTAAAATGTTTTAGAGAGGGCTATAGGCAGGTGGTAGCATGAACCAGCTACTTCAGACTGAGGCAGGGAGGATGCTTCAGCCCTTGAGTTTGGGCAAATTGAGCGAAATCCCATCTCAACAAACACACACACAAAGAGGACTGACTATCTGTAGTAATGGAGTGATAAGATTATGTTCCTCTCCCACTATAATTTATACAGTGTTATCACATGCAATACTATACTTGATTTTCATTAGCATCTCTATCCCACTAGACAAAGAATGAAGTGCCTACAAAGATTGGTCAAATCACAGCAGAGGCAGCCTATCTATTAGCTATTCTCTCTACCCTGCCTCCAAGCCATTCCTGGCCATTCTCTTTATGACATCTACATCAGCTTATCTCAACTACTCCATGGCATTTACTAGGTAAAGCTCTACTTTATAAGGGGACCTTCTTGCAATCCCAGAAGCCATGTAAATGCCAGGTATGGAGGGGTGCATTTGTAACCCCAGTGCTAGCGAGAGGAGGCAGGCAGATCATGGGGGCTCACTGGTTAGTCAGTCTAGTCCAAACAGCAAGCTCCAGGTTTAGTGAGAGAAATGCCTGAGGAAGATATCCCAATGTCAGCCTCTGGCTTTTACAAGCTTCAGCATACCTCCACTCCTCCAAGAACCAAAAGTTGCTCATTCTTGCATCCTACAGCACATCACCATTAACATACTGGCATGTCTTTATTTTTTTGAGCAACTGTATACATAACTTTTAATACAAAGATATCAGGAATATTTCTCCATTTCCTATGTGTCACATGTTAAACTTCAACTAACTTTAAAGTATAATTTCATCATATATATGTCACTTTACTGGTTAAATGTTACACTTCTAATTTGCTAAAAGTTTTAAAAATACAGTATCCAATGCTGTGACAACTTCTAAACTATTTTTGTACATATCCTGACATTTCCTGAGGATAAATTTATACAAGTAGCTTTGCTGGGGGAGGGGAGACATTTTCTCCAGAGGTGTATGCTCCTTTAGTAGCCCTAATTAAACTCTGGTTCAATGGGCTCACATATGAACACGAGTGCACACCCATTCAGAGTTCTAAGCCAAATATTTTTTAGATTATGAGTATGAGTATTTTGTCTGCATGTATGTATATAAGTACCATGTGCACCTAATGACTGTGGAGGTCAGAAGGTGTGGAATCCCCTAGAAATGGAATTATGGATGGCTGTGAGCCACCAGATGGGTTCTGGGAACTGAATTTGCTGTGCCCTCTGTAAGAGTAACTCTAGCTACTGAGCCAGCTCTCTAGCTACTTACCTTTATTTTATAGTGTGTGTGTGTGTGTGTGTGTGTGTGTGTGTGTGTGTGTGTGTGTGTGAGAGAGAGAGAGAGAGAGAGAGAGAGAGAGAGAGAGAGAGAGAGAGAGAGAGAATATATTTATGCACATGAGTGCAGGTGCTCACAGGAGCCAGAAGAGGGCACTAGATCCTTTGGAGCTGGACTTATAGGCAGCTGTAAGTCTCCTGATAGGAGCAGGAACTGAACTGCTGACCCAGCCATTTCTCCAGCCCTGAAAACCATCTTTTAAATCTCCATAAAATGAAGATTTCTAGATCTTTACTATCTAAGGGAAGTAATGTCTAACCCTTTAAAATATGCACAGTACATTAGGCACAGGTATACCCATTTTTCAAAAGCACAAACATGCCTCCATAAGTTGGAGGACAACTTCAGGGGTTAGTTCTCTCCTTTCAGTATGTAGGTTCCAGTCACCAGGCTGGGCAGCAAATGCCATTACCTGCTGAGCCATCTCACCCCACTAGGCCTAGAAGCACTGTTCTTATCTCCATCCAAAGCATTATGTATGATCTCCCTTGTCACAAAAACAAACAAATAAACAAGACCCATTGTGGCAGTATCAGAAAACTATATAAATAGCAGACCCACCTAGTGGAATATTATTATTTTTTAAATTTGGCTAAACCAACACATTATTTGAGGTTGTTTATTGTTTCAGTAGCTATGTGAAAAAAGTAACAAATGAATTGGCATTAATAATCTTGTAGATAATTCTATGATGTCCTCAGCATATCATCCTCTATAGTTCACAGGCACAAAAAAACACAATAGCAATTGGCCCTACAGAAACCCTAGATAGGTCCTTATCCACTTTGTCTATTTTTTGATGAAGGTTTCCTCCTGCTTCTGCCTCAAATAGCTGGAATTATAGCCAAATGCTCCTGGGCCCAGCAGGTAATTGTCTTCTTGATGTTCATGTCCCTCTAACTTACTGGCATGCACTCTGGCCCTGGGTGCTTACTTCTAGCACTATTTCGATGTGACAAGAAAGTCCACTGGTGGTAGTTACTGAAAGCTGCTGGTAAGTTCTATTTCAGTCAATGGACAGAAGTTGATTGCCAAGCTCCAAGGAGGCATTCCTAGAGAGTTGGAGTGTCTTACCTTTGCTCTGAAGGATGAAGAAAAGGGCTACCAGTTCTCACAGAAAATAATATTAGGTAGCCCTCCCCAGTTTCCTTGGAGTTCCAATTTTTACTGAGGAAGATAAAGATAAGCAGAGAGTATTCTTGCCAGCCAGCAGCATAATACAAGTGTGAACAGAGCAGGCAGCAAACAAGCAGGCAACCAAGGATCATAAATACCACATGCAGTGTCGGTGTTGCTTAGCCTCACAATATACATGACAGGAAAAACAGGATGATAACAGACTTAGAGGACATTGTTTCGTTGTTTGTACAGAGATAAGAAAAAGATGCGTATGTTGTTCAAGTTCATGATATGATTAAATACTAAAATTGACTAAGTCTTTTTAGAGTTTATCAGAAAAGGTATTGTCAAACTTAAATTTAAAAACTTCTGATAGCAATCATTACTCCTCAGCTATCATTCTGGCCTATTGGAGTAAATGCAGAATGAATTAAAGAGAAGAAAGTTATAGATACTACTGCACTCATGTGAGAACCATACCCTTTAGGTATCTCTAAACCTTTCAGAATGATCGAAAACCACTTCCAAAGAAGTTATGTAACTGTGTTGCAAGCATTTATCTTTGTTTAGCTTATGAATAAGCTTTAACAATCTAATTGCACAGGCTAGACTAACTATACACATGTAGAGTATAGGGTGGTGGTCAGGACCACCACTTAGGAGCCTGGCTGGTTCTTAAGTCACTTAAAATTTCCATATCTCAAGCTCCTACCCTATAAAATGGAGATAACAGAATCTACACCTCATAGGATAGATATGAGATGCAAGTATGTTCCTATTTGTAAAATGCTTATATGTAGAGGCATTTATTATTTTTATTTATTCATTTACTCTATGTAGAGGGAGGGTATTTAGTAAATAGTAACCAAATTCTGTGGCTACTATCTCATTAGAAATATTTTATACCCTGTCAATATAGAGTTGTTGAAAAGCAGTGGTGTGGCTATTTTGAGCATTCACCAAGGCAGCAGATCTCACAGAGCCAAGAGATGTTACAGTTTAGGAAGCAAAGCCATTCTCAAAGGACCAGGTGTGGGGAAGAGAGACAAAGCATAAAAGCCAACCTAGGGGAGACTGGCTGGAAACCGAAGAGCTGGAATCAGAACGCTTTATTTTACTCCCAGGATGATGAACTGGAATAAAAAAGATGTAAACACAAAGACAGAGACAGAGCAGGAAACACAGAAACCAGTCAAGGAAGACAGACAGCTGAGGCACCTGTGCACCCATACGGAGCTCTCCTAACAGGAAAAGGGAGTGGGGTGGCTGGGCAAGATGCAGCAGCTGGGGTCTGGCCATCTGTCCCCTAGCTACAGCTGCTCAGGCTGTGCTGATGTTTTCTTTTGCCTGAGGGTGGGTGGCTGTCTTTTCATGTCTTCCATGTCAGGCACATGTCCTTTAATGTCCCCAATTAAGGACCCTCACTAGTCCTCTGGATGGAAGGAGCTTAGCATGCTCTGAGTCTCAGCCACAGGGATTACAGGCTAGAAGATCAGAGGCTCTAAAAAGAACCAAGGCTTCACTCTAGGTTAGTGCTAATGTCACACCCTAACATAAATAGGTAATACCAAAAAATTCTTTTTCTGTTTTGGAGACAGGGTTTCATTCTAGCTCAAGCTGCTCTTGAACTTGCCATGAACCTGAGGATGACTTTGAACACTTTATCTCCTGCCTCTACCTCCCAAATATGAAAGCCTAGAGACTCCAACAAATTCTTCTTCTTCTTCTTCTTCTTCTTCTTCTTCTTCTTCTTCTTCTTCTTCTTCTTCTTCTTTTTGTTTTTCAACACAGGGTTTTTCTGTGTCGTTTTGGTGCCTGTCCTGGATCTCGCTTTGTAGACCAGGCTGGCCTTGAACTCGAGATCCACCTGGCTCTGCCTCCTAAGCACTCCTAAGCACCATCTCCTGGCCACCAACAAATTCTTAATTCTCATTCCTGTGTTCTTTCCTGACAGCACCAGTGTCTTCAGGTTTTCTCCCTGAAACTGAGGTTCTAATCTGTGTTGGATGGGACAATATCAGACATCTTAATAACAAGACAAAAATCAGAAAGACTACTGTCAATTTCCCAGGAAATCAGTGTGGGTTGATACTATAGCCTTCCATGTCACCCATGGTTGGGGTGCTTCCTTACCTCGGCAGGGATCGTTTTTCACTAAAAACTCATCCAAGGCCATCCATCCTCCGCCAACACGGACCATCACAGTGCTGCGCAGAATACGGACCAGCCGCAACTGCTGAGAGTCCCCAAACTGGAACCAAGGGGAGATTCGGTTAACAGGGACACCTTAGTGTGGACTTACCCCACATTCCCAAAGCAGACTGTATTCAGACAGAAATGATGTGGCAGTTGGGGAAGAATTTTTAACTCAATTTTGCATTTTTACATCGTCATAAAAAGGTTAGCAAATAGAAAAGCAGAAAGACTACACCTATGAACCACTGTCATGAAATCCTTCCCCTGGGATAAAATTAGCTTCTGATTGCCACACCCCGGCTCCTGTACCAAAGGTAGAGGAGGCAAGATGGACATGTATTTGTTCACTTGGATTCTTCTGAAGGTTCTGCCAAAGTGAGCACCCCACACTGTTATGCTTATTTCCTTAGAGAAAGGGGGTCAACTTCTGAATACAGTGTGCTGGCAAGTTAAATGGATGGTAGCAAATACTAAGTCAAGCATTAAAGAAACTCTTGCAAAGCATCCTCATTACAAGTTTAGGAAGAAGTTTGGTTTTTCTGCAGCCAGTTCTCAGAAGTATACCCTACATATATTCTGATTGTGATGTCACCAGGAGAAAAAGTTTTCAAGCTGAATAAATGATTAGATAGAATTAAAATTTAGTTGAAGAAACAGAAATTTTAATCTCTTATCATGATTAGCAACAGTGTTCAATAATCATTCTGGACCTTAGAACAAGTATGTTGGGCTTCTTCTTGTCTCCATTCCTAATCTCCTACTTCCCAGTTCTACCTCAGTATTTGGAGCTTCCCAGTGTATAAATCATCCTTTTTCCAAAATGAAGAAGCAACAAAAGAGAAGCATACTAAGATTTCAAAGCAAATACCAAACCAAAAGTCAATGAAACAGAATTTCTAAGGCTATTAGGGAGACTGGGGCAGGGAGGTAAAGAGAAGAACTGATCTTCTTAATTAGGGTTTTCAAAGTTATAGGAGAATCGTAACTTTGAAACAGGGAGAAAACTGAAACTGCAAGAAAGGATGTTTGAGGAGGATACACAACCACCTCCTCAGTAACAGTAAGTGGGTGGTTACCTCTCTATTCCTCTGCTGCTGACTCAAATGCACTATATGCATAGGCAGAAGTCTGGAAAATGCTTTCTCTTCCCTCCCCAGACATTTACTCCAAAAACAAATAGTCTTACACCATTTGTCTCATACAGCACTTAAATGGTTACACAAAGTGGCCAGAGTGACAACACAGTGGAGCAGAATCAGCACTTCCCACAACTGAGGGGAAAAAGACCCTTTCTGGAAAGGAAGCTGTTCCCTTCTGTGGGAACAGCTACACCATCCAGTTTGTTATCCACTGATTTCAGGGTTGCTTTTCCTTAGTATCTCCCCAAAGCTGGTGGAAAGATTCTAATTTGTTTCTGTTGAATGCAGAGACCCAAACACTCCACGTGTATGTCTAAAGGTCTAAAGACCTGCAAAACAAGGCTGGGGGAGAGCCAGAGAGAACTCAGAGGCAGAATCCTGGCAGTCACTGTGTCCTTCTCAGACAGGGACTTAAGTTCTTAGGACATTAGCTGTGTGAGTGTGCCATGCAACCTTTGAGGCCTCCAGTACTACAGCAATAAAATGCACTTCATAATTCTGCTCACGATATTAGAACGACTCATCAAATCCCCCCAGGTTAATGGAGTAGTAGAGGGGGTGTCAGTGCCCCATCAAAGGGACCCCACCTAACAGGTACAGACATCAGAAGTGGCATGCTGAACACTTGACTATAATTGTTACTGACTAGTTGGAGCACTGGGGACAGACTCAGGGATGTGTAAGGCAAGTGCTCTGAGATACACTATTAGCTTTTCTTATTTCAAATTTTCAAATTTTGAGACAGGGACTTGTTAGATTTCTAAAACTGACATTAACTTGCCTCCCAAGGAGCTAGGATTATAGTTATAAGGAAGGCATTATGCCCAGCTGGTGAGGATTTATTTAAAACCAACCCGACTGTTCTCAGTCTTACATTTTTCTAGTATTTGTTCTTCCCACGGGCCCAGAATATTACTGTAGTTAGTGATTATTACAGTAACTAGACTTGAACAGTGATTTAGGACTTCAACTCTTAGTGTTTCTGACTTCTTGCCAGACAGATTGATTTTATTCATGCAACTTCCTTCCACATTTGAGAGACAGCACCAAGAACCCTCAAAAGAGATCTCAAAGGTTAGAGTTGCCAAGTGGAGTCAAGACTTTCAATGCTTCGTGCAAATCAAATTGGAGCCCATTTCATTTTGAATGGTTGGCTATAATCTGCAAATTTTAGGCAGAAGTCAAATATGCTTTCCACATTATAATTTGTATTATAAAATATAAATATAAATACCTATAACTATTAAGTTAGTACTTAGATAATATTAAGATACCCTCAGGACTTTTTGACTCAAGTATACATTATGAAATTTCTATTTTTTTGGTTGTGAGCCTAGCCTTTAACGGCTGAGCCATCTCTCCAGCCCACGAAATTTGAATTAACTATTAAAGGATTGGTAATGAATCAGAACTGTGCCAATGGTACTCTGACCCCAAATATAGAAGTGTAAGACCAGGCTCTTTACAGGTGGAATGGATGATATCAGAGCCACGATTTTTTCTGAGTCATCACTGTTATAACTCAGTGCAGCATAATATCATTGCTTTTAGCCAGCCTAAATTGGAATGGCAAATTTCATTTTTTTTAAATATAAAATTATATCTTTTTGCTGATAAGATAGCTATGTGATAATAGCTGTTGGCAGTTTTCCTTCCCACTTGGTAAGACAACCAGATGTGACCCAGGCATGCTTCTGATTATGTCCTTTCCCATAGCAAAGAACAGGCAACACCAGCTACAAAGACCACATTCACCGAGGACATTGCAAGGCACACTGTACCTGATTGCCGAGGAAGAACTATAGACAGTAAAAGTAAAGGATGCGGGGAAAAAAGAGAACATTTTGTCAAGTTAACACTAGGAAACAGCAGCTTTATCGTATTCCCAGTCTAGGCACACACTGACTATGTTCTTACAGGACCAATTACAAATCAAGCCCCCACTCTCCGTCTTGTGCTGCTTTTGCACCCCATCTCACTTGCTGGTGACTAAACAAACACCAGAAAACAAAGCCCAACATGTAACACAACCTCCCTGGAGCTTCCTGTGTTCTGGGCTTGTGGCATTCAGGACACCCCTAAATGGGCAGCTGAGCCCAGGACTCCGTCCGTACGTGCTGTGCAAGTGCTGACCTACTGAGCCACAGTTTCAGCCCGAGGACATCGAGTTCCTAATGGAACCTGGATATTCCTGTGTCTCAACTGAAGATGGCCATCTAAATCTTCTTTGCCAAGCATAGATTTTTTTTTTTTTTTAATTTTGACAAGCTGATGAACAGTTTAGGAGTCTTGGTTTAGGTTTCTACTACATCCCTGACTCTAGCTCCAAGAGAAGCTAAAACACAAGTATAGTTTACTGTTCCTTCTGGTCAAAACTAGCAAGTCTTTCCAGGGAAGAAGCCTGGCTCTCCAGTGCATGTAGGTCCCAGCTGTAGGCCTGTTCAGCACAGGAACACTAAGTTACTGGGGCCTTGACACAGTCTTCTATGAGCATGGGAGACACTTATATTTATAATGATCAGTTCTTGGGAATAAATCACTCTTTTTTTTTTTTTTTTTTTTTTTTTTGGTTTTTCGAGACAAGGTTTCTCTGTAGCTTTGGAGGCTGTCCTGGAACTCACTCTGTAGACCAGGCTGGACTCGAACTCACAGAGATCCACCTGCCTCTACCTCCCGAGTGCTGGGATTACGGGCATGTGCCACGACCGCCCAACTGTTTTCTACCTTCTCAAATATAAGCTATGGTCTCCCTGGATAATGGTAACTTTTCAGATGAAACTACACAGGACATGAAACCTGACACCTAGGGATGAAGGCCCATGGTTCTAGGCCTTGGGAGGCACCAGGAGTGAAAAGGCAGGATGAGTCAGGAGGGGATGACCTCCACAAATGGTTGGGTTTCTCTTCCTTACCCGGTATTTATTCTCTCCAATCTGTTCCACCTGAAATCTTTTTGCACACTTGCACTGTGCCACTTGTCTTGTGACCTGTTGGTTGTGAACAGCAAAAGGACATAAGGGCAGAGAAACACTTTGTTTTAAAATGTAAACAGAGAAGCTACTGATTATTTGTTTTTTAAACATTTTTGCCTTTTTCCTTTGGAAAAAGGATCTTACTCTGAAGTCTTGGCTGTCCTAGAACTCTCTACACAAACTAGCCTGGTTCCCAACTCAGATCTGTCCACCTTTGTCTTCCAGTTGCTAGGGTTAAAGGCCTGTGCCTGGTTCATTTTAGGCTTTTAACACATGCATTTATCTTTTATTTAAAATTTTACCCTACTTGAGATAAAAAAGATATTGAGAAAAAAATAGCAGATGAAAGAAATATTCTTCATCATTGCTTCAAAATTCCTCAGAGGAAAAGTGCTAATACAAGGGGTTGGGGATTTAGCTCAGTGGTAGAGCGCTTGCCTAGCAAGTGTAAGGTCCTGGGTTCGGTCCTCAGCTCTGGGGGGGGAAAAAAAAACAAACCCTTGATTAGCACTAAGCTAAGGGATATCAGGCATCTCCAACTCCTTTGTGCTGGCTTCGGCAGCACATATACTTAAAAAATAAAAACAAACAAACAAAAAAACTGGAACGATACAGAGAAGATTAGCATGGCCCCTGCGCGAGGATGACATGCAAATTCATGAAGTGTTTCATTAGAAAAAAAAAGTGCTAATACAGACCTATTAAAATCAAATGACCAATACAGTAACTCACAAACTGAACCAAATTTCTACCTAGAACTCCCAAATTCCCAGGAAATCAGTCTCTTTCCACATTCATATGGTTCCGGGGATTGAATTCAGGTCGTCAGGTTTGCATGGGGCAAGCACTTTTCCCTATTGGGCCATCTCGACAGCCCTGTTACACAGTTTACCCCTTAATGCTGCTTCTGAAGCCCATCTGATCCCTTACAAAATCCCTCCTTGAACCTCATGGTACCAAAGACATGAGTAGTAGAGTTGGATCAATCCTCTAGACCAAGCTAGAACTCAGTAGTCAAAGGCGCTCTAGAGCTTATTGAAACATTAACTCTAAATGATTACTTCCCAAGCTGATTCACACATCCAAATTTAGGGTGATGATAAACCTATGGCCGAAATATTCTACTCCAAATTCCCTATACCTCATCTTCAATTTTATCTGCATCAGTTGTTGGTCGATAGGCATCCTTGTTGGGATGTAAGGCAGCCACAAATTCATAGTAGTCAATGTAGCCATCCCCATCTCTGTCAAAAATGTCAGCTACAGCTGTCATCTCTAACTTGGTGGTAGGGAACTCTGGGGAAAAGAAAACGTGATTTGAAACATTGTGAGGATTTGAAACACTGAAACATATGTGGCTGGTTGGTAATTATACAAGTTCCTGAAGAAAACAAATTATATCTTGATTTTTTTCCTAAACACCACCACCACCACATATCTATCTACTATGGAAAATTCAGGAGATAACAAATTTTAAAGATACAAATCATTGGATCAGCTGTTAAGAGTACTGGTTGCTCTTGTAGAGGACTCAGGTTCAATTGCCAGCACCCACAAGGTGGCTCACAACCACCTGTAACTCCAGATCCAGGGGATCTGATGCCCTCCTCTAACTTCCAAGGGCATCAAGCATATGCACATGCACATGCAGGTAACAAACTCACACATAACATAAAGTGAATAAATCTAATTTTAAAGAAGATACAAATCATTTTGAAAATGTATTACCCAAGGACTACTCATTGTTGATTAATGTTTGATTAATGTTAATTAATTGTTAAAATCTTAATGTTTTTACCTACAGATCCTTTTTTTTTTTTTTAAATGTTTTTTTTCAGACAGGGATTAAAGGCATGCATCACCATCGCCCAGCTTGTTTGTTTTTTGAGACAGGGTTTCATATAGCCCAGGCTGGCCAAAGATGACCTTGAACTTCTGATCTTCCCTGCCATAACTTCCCAAGTGCTAGGATCACAGATGTGTACAAACATAACCAGTTTATGGGGTGCTGAGGATAGAATCTAAGGCTTCATACATGCCAAGTAAGCACTTTAATAACAGAGCTATATTACTAGGAGCCCCCCATTTTAAAAATAAAAAGCAGTAATCAGATTTCATATACAGTGAAAAATATAAACTGAAACAATATTACAGCCATCCATAGAATTAGCACTCATCTTAAGATTTATTTATGCCAGCAATGTCGGATGCTTAGAATGATGGCATTACTCTAATAGTGTTACTTTGGAATAGCACCCTGTCCTGTTTAAACTCTACAGTCCAAACTTTGCAATCATGTTTAAACTCTTTCTATACCTATGGAAATAAGATTCTGCCATCTATGAAAACAACAGACCACACTTGGCAGAGAACTTCTTCCCTCAGACTATAGGTCTTACTTCAGAAAGATCCATTTCTCAGAATGTTACAACTTCTACCAAGTGTGAGGAATCCAGGTGTGACCTGTGCGTAGAGTAAGAATCAACTTACTGGATGCTAAAATGCCATCGATAAACTCCTGACGTGTTATCTTCCCATCCTGGTCCTTGTCAATACGCCGGAAGAAATCCATGACTCGAGATTTTTTGTGATTCATCCACCGCATATACTTTTTCCTCCAGACATCAAAGTCAAAGTTGGCAAATTCCTTTAACTAGATGAACGTCAGAGGAGTTAGCAAGCCTTGCTATTTTGGACCCAGAGCATATCTAAATTCTCAGACATTCAGTAAAGCCATGCAGGCCTTCCAGGGGGCACCAGCAATGCTATCCATAGGTTGTCTCACTTGTGAAACCACACTCTGCCTCCTTTAAAGACTCTGCTGTTTAAACAAGCTGTGATATCATAGTGGAGCAGGAGAAACAGTGACTGAAAAACAACCTTGGAAAATAAGGAGCACGCAACAAGAATGGGGAGAGACAGACTTGCTTTCTCTTTGGACTTTTCCGAGGATCATCTGCTTAGATGTAAGGGATGGATTCTGTCCTAAAGGGAAGGCCTCAGCACCCCTCTCTTAGGCACTATTAAACACACATAGGAACCACATCAAGAGGCTCATGTTTCCCATCATTTTCTGAGATCTTAAAGATCAAGATGGAAAGCATTAAGAATGCAACCCTACATCCAAGCGTGTTTCTTTGGAATTTCACCAGAGGGAGCAAATGCCCACCCAACATCGCTATTAAATAGTTGACTGATTGGTGGTGACTGGTGGAAAGCAGGCCTGTATAATGCACAGGGCTTTTTTTGTTGTTGTTTTAGCTACTTGGACCATGTTAGTGATTCTCACTTAGAATGACTTAACAGCAGCACATCATTTTCCCCCTTTCACTCCAAAGTTGGAAGGAATGGGGAGGAGGGAAGTCGGCAAGAACCAATGTGCTTAAAATGCAACTGACCTACGGAAGGAACAACAAAAAACACAGAACACTCACTTCCGGGCATAGCTGCTTTGATATGCACAAACAAAAGAATATAAAAGATATTAGATGCTCGTGTTAGAAAGGAGGAAGTGCAGTACCATATATCTTAGATGATACTTCAAAACTGACTTGCTTTTCATGAGCTATTGTAGACTACAAGTAACAAGATTATAAAAAGTTGATCTTCTTTCATAATTGTAGAATATCTATCTATCTCTTCATATGACAGGATCACTAACAATCCCCCTCCCCTCACATTTTTTGTATTTTTGAGACAGAGTTTTTCTGTGTAGTCCTGGCTGTCCTGGAACTCATTTGTAGACCAGGGTGGCTGTAAACTCAGAGATCCGCCTGCCTCTGCCTCCTGAGGGCTGGGATTAAAGGCGTGCGCTACCATGCCTGGCTTCCCTTTTATACAAACTACACATTTAGAGGTAACTTTGGAAGCTTTGTTTCTGAAACTGAATCACAGCATGCTGCTGAGGAAGCTCAGATCGCAGGCCTCCCTCTTGTATGGAATGTCTGATTTATGGTTTTAGACCATATGGCACAGCTTCCTTTGTTTGAGTGGTTTCCTTAAGAAACCTATCTTTTCTTATTCAGGGGCTTGAAGGAAGGGGAATAAGTGAGTAAAGGGCTAATTTTACCTCTGAAGAAGTAGATAAAGACACACAGATCATACTAAGAGAGCTTTAAAGGACAATGTTTACCTCCTCTAGTCTGTCCAAGGCATCATTCAGCTTCCGCTGGCGCTCCAGTGCCAACAGCCATACTTGCTGCCAGCGGGCAGAGAGCTGGTTGATTCGTGGGTTTTTTGCTTCAGATTGTGAGAGGATTGGCATGGGAGGAGGAGTGGGTTGACTCAAGGACTTTCCTAAATGAAAAAGTAATCACAAGATTAGAAATGTTGGCTTTGCCAGTCCATAAAGAAATGTCTGTATGTTCAAAGTTATCCTTGGCTATATACTGAGTTTGAGGCTAGCCTTGGGATATATGAGACACTATCTCAAAATCAAGAAAAGAAAGAACTGTATACATGAAGTAGCCTTTTACACTAATATCCATTTTGTAACTGAAAAGAAACATGGGAATGGCAATATTCTGGTACAGAGGCATACTAATTCCAGAACTGCTGCCTCTCCCCCGAACCAATGAAGAATACCCACCTCCTACACATACCCAGTTAATTATGCTTTACCTTAGTGACCTGAGGACATAGCAACCCAGAAAAACAGCAGTGGATTCCAAATCTCACAATTAGATTAGTGCAATGTAAACACAACAAAGAAAGGCCACTGCTATATAACAGAACAGGATTCACCACCTGTAGCTTCTTATTAATCAAAATAAGCAAATGAATAAACAAACAAGTAAGATATAACTAATCACTGTTAGAAAAGCAAAGTTTCAAAATGAGAGATTGTGGTCCAGCGTCAATATGATTTGGGAAATCAAAACACAGTTCTCGTGATGGCACTTTGTGAGGTCTCAACTGCAATTAGCAGGAAGGAAACAACTAGAATAGTGGGATGGAAACGTACTGCTACCACTGCGGGACTTCTCAATGAAAGGAGCATGGGTGGGTTCGACATTCTTCCTCTTGTATGTCTTGGTGACCCGGTCCACATCAGGCTGTTTGCGCGTCATCTCTTCCATAAATGACTATTAAATATAAAAATTAGTTATGAAAATTCATAGTTTTCTTGGTCTAAAATGGAAAGTTCTTTCTAATAAAGGCCAAGCCCATGGCAGACTGCCCAAGTGATAAGACTGCCCTGTGTAACTTCTCACTCCTTAAAAAAAGATTAAATTGGGCTGGGAGTATAACTCAGTGGTAAAGCACTTGCTGAACTTATGCAAGGCCCTGGACTGAAACCACACCACACAGAAAAAAAAGAGAAGGGACAGACAGGTCCGTACTGAGAATGACTGAAGAAGGGAGAGAAGAGTCAGCCTCCGCCTTCAAGGACTCACAGCTGAGTGAGGAAAGCCAGAATGTCATGCTAAATGTTACACAGTTATGCGGAGAAGACCTAAGAGAGGTGCTTCTGAAGTGACAAGATGCTGAGGACTCAAGATGGGGAGGACAGCTCTGCAGACGGTTTGGACAGAACATGGAAGCCAGACCAGGACTCTTCATTTCACTTGCTGACAAGAGGGTGCAGTCAAAGGAATAGCAACATGTGGGGCTGGAGGGCAGGCAGGAGACACAGGAAGGCTCGTGTCCAGTGAAGGACTCTGATACAAGAGGAGACACGATCAGATCTCTGCTTGAGAGGATCCGTCTTCCTCTAGTCTAGAAGGCAGAGTGACAGTATATGGGCTAGGAAATTCTGTGATTCACTTTCCCTATTTCTGTGATAAAATGATGCCAGGGCAACAGGCTTCTGGCTTCAGCAAAGGTCAGGCTTCTAAGCTGGGTTCCACACTTTCCACTTCTGGAGAACTGCCCTGTGTAACGCCTGTGAAACTGTGAGAGGCTACTCTGTGGGGTAGTCGTCATCTTCTAAAGAAGACTAAACTGTTTCTGCTAGTGACTTCAAAGCACAATGAGTGCTCCATAACCTTAGTGACTTCCAGCAAGAAAGCGGAATCTTCAAGCCTACAAATGCAAGGAACTGAATTCTGTCAACAAAACCAGTGAATGTGGAAGATGATCCTGAGCTCCACATGAGAACTGCAAAACTATTGGCTAGAGAGGTATTTCAAAGCACAACACCTCAGTATTGAGGAAATCGTGATTTCTGCCTGAGGAAACCCTATGATGCTAACCCATACCTTGACTCCTAACTCATGAAAACTGATAAACAGAGCTGTTGTAAGCTGATAAGTCTGTGGTAATTAATACACGCAGTAAGGATGGGAATGTGGTCCATGACACACAGGAGACACAGAGAAGCAAGATACCTGATGCTCAGTGATAAGAGCTTTAACTCGGTCTATATTCTGAGGGACAGGCTCCTGATCCCGCTGGATTAGGGTGGTCTCAGCCCATTGGATCCAGGCCAGAAGTTCTTCCAGGAGTTCAGCATTAGCCACCAGCTCTGACAGAGCAGCTTCCAGGCGCTGCTGGTGCTGCTTTGCCCATGTCAGGACCTATGGAGAGAGAAACCATGACCCTTTTCAGAAAAGCAAATCTTGTTTGTTTCAAAGCCCCCTTCCTACCTGTCATACGCTTTTACTCAGAGGAGGACCAACTTAAGGAGCCAAGAGATTTCTTTCTGACTTCAGCTGAGAAAACTCAAATGAGAAGTAGAACAAGGAGTCATTTCTGCCAAAAGCAAATCTAGTACATTCTATTAAACACAAACTCCTCAGGAAGGAAGGCAGCAAAACACAAGGTGTCCGCAGAAGCTACTAATGGGCACCTAACTCCTAGTGCCACTCTAGCCGTCACACCGGTCTTTACTGAAACACTATTGCTTAGCGTGGACGAAAGGTTCTTTGGCGGCTGGCCTGAGTATTCACTGGGAGGCCAGCTTCCTGGGTGTGTGCTGCCTCACCTCCTCAAAGCGAGCTCGGATGATGGTGATCCAGTGTTTGATGGTTGTGATGCAATCGGGGTGGCAGACGGCCAGGATGACTTCCCCCATCGCCACCGCTGTGTTCACATCAACCCGTTTTTCTTCTACTTTCTTCATGAATTCCTAAATAAACAAGGGTCAAAACCAAAAACACGACAAATCTACCATCAGTACCATTAGTTTATATTAAAAGGAGAAACATTTCATTGTTTTTTTCCTGTGTGTGTCAGCACAGGCCTTGAAAAAGCTTCCTTGTATGTAGGTGTTGCTAGCTTGGAGTATCCAGTTCTGAAGGTGTAGGGAGGTAAGACAGACGCTCTGCTAGAGGCCACAACAAAGACGAGGGGCACTAGTGGCCTCTATTCCCTCTACTCCAGTTTCTGTTTTCAGTTTCTCCCTCTTTCATTGGTATTCATTTCAATTTTACCAAAACATTTATTTTACGTATGAGTATCTGGCCTGTATGTATGTTTGTGTACTGTGTGTGCCTGACACTGGAAGAGGCCAGAAGGGGGTACCAGACCTCCTGGGGGGGAGTTGCAGACAGCTGTGAACCACCGCGTGGGTGCTCACAACCAAACCTCTGAAGAAACATCAGGTGCTCCTAATGGCTCAGTCATCTCTCCAGCTCTTTTATTTCTGTATTTAAAGATTGATTTATTTATTATGTATACAGAAGAGGGCACCAGATCTCATTACAGATGGTTGTGAGCCACCATGTGGGTGCTGGGGATTGAACTCAGGACCTCTGGAAGAGCAGTCGGTGCTCCTCACCTCTGAGCCATCTCTCCAACCCCTATTTCTGTATTTAAAGTATATTTTTTTTGGACAAACAGGATGTCAGCCATAAAACACTGAAATATGTAAAATTCCTACCACAATAGAGTGCAACAATAAAAGTAAGATTAAATATCTAGATCGATAACATGAAACATTCCCTCCTCCATTAGAGCTGACTGAGGTCCCAGATACCATGTTTTATTCTGCATGCTAAGTGGTTTTAGGAGATCAGAGAAAGGCCAAAAAGCTAGTTAATATAAGCTAAGTCAAATAAAGGTATGTGTAGGTGAGAAGTAAAATGGAGTTGGGTATGGTAAGACACCCTTGTAATTCTAGCACCTAGGGGGCTGAGGTAGGGTGTTTGGGAGTTCAAGGGTACATAATAAGACCCCATCTCTGTGGTGATAGATTGTGTACCCTAATAAAATATGCCTGAAGATTAAGGTAGCAGAGCGAGCCACAGCCACCTGCTACCTTACCAACTCCTCAACCTGAAAAGCCTCAGCCGACAGGCCTCTAGCTGAAAGGGACGCTTCTGACTTAGTTCTTGTCTCCTTACACCTTTCTCTTAGTTCCTTTCTCCACCCACTATATCACTTCCTTTTTAGTGCTGAGATTAAAGGCATGTGACTTCCCAAGCAAAGGCATGAGATCTCAAGTGCCGGGATAAAGGTGTGTGCCACCACTGCCTGGCTCTGTTTCTCTCCTAGATTGAGTTAATCTCATGTAATCCAGGGTGGCTTTGAACTCTGTCTGGATCTCTGCCTCCTGAGTGCTAGGATTAAAGGTGTGTGCCACCACTGTCTGGCATCTATGTTTAATCTAGTGACTTGTTCCGTCCTTTGATCTTCAGCCAAAGGGTACACAGTATATCACCACAAATCTCAAAATCTAGCCAACCAATCAACAAAAATTAGAAAGGGAAATGTTCAGCATTTTCTTTTAGAAGACTATGTGGTTTTACTTGTTTAAAGCCAACATGAGGGGCTAGAGAGATGACTCAGTAGTTAGAGAACTAGCTGCTTCCAGAGGACTTAGGTTTGATTCCTAGCACCTCCATAGCAGCTCACAACTATCCACAACTCTAGTTCTCGGGAATCTGATCTGGTTTCCTTGAGCACCAGATATGTATGAGGTGCACATGTATAGGCAAAACCATATGCATCAAATAAAAATAAATAAATCTTAAAAAATATAAAGCCAGTATAAGTGAGCTGTATAAATATGAATGAAGGGCTGATGATAGGCATCACAAAGCCTCTGGTTTCTGCTGAGTACCCAAATGGCCCACTCTTGTTTGTCTTCTTTTCATAGGTCTGACATTTATAAGCAAGTCCTGCTTTTCTTTAGTGCTGGGGCAATTCTCACCACGGATGAGTAACACAGATCACCAAACCTTGAGGCTAGATTACCTTGTGAGTGTCAATGAGAGACTGTAGGGACTCTGTGTCATCAGGAAGGGCCCCTCGAAAGCGAAGTGTTTGTTCTGCTTCAGAAAGCCATTCCAACAGCATATGGACTGTGTCCCGAAACTCTTCTGCCTGAAATAACCAAACACAAGATCTGGCTTCCCTCTGCAGCTGAGGCACTAGACACTACAGAGTGTGCTGGAGAAGCAACAGCGTGTGCTGGAGAAGCATCCAGGACCACACGCAATAGAGGCATTTGATGCCTTTGTCCAGAGCCATAAAGGTCACCTTAATTTGTAGACCTTTGAAAATCAGTTCAATGACTGGTCAAAATCCCATAGAATGTTCAGAATGTCCACTTTATTTTTGTTCTAAGACTGTGGGACTTCATGATCCTAGTAAAAAAACTAAGATCCATGTGCTCAGGTCCCCCTGCAAATTTCTTACCTGTTTTAAGGCCTGCTCAAGCCGGCTTTGCTTGGAAACAGAGAGTTTGCACACAGTATCCCAGCGAGTGCTCAGTTCCTGGAGCTGTCCCTTTACCCAAGTTGTGTCATCCCTACTGTTCTCAATCAGCTCTCTGCCTGACCGCTTCAGGACTTGAACAGTGCCGGTCCGCTTCCCTAGTTCTTTTTGGAATACCTAGTTAAAGAAGAAATGAGAATTAGTTCTGTTGTTGTTGTTGTTGTTGTTTTAATTTTCAATGATTTATTTTACTGTGTGTGTCTTATTTATGCAGAGGAAGGCAGGATGGTATGTCAGAAAGAACAAGCAGGTAACTCTCTCAAGAAGCCTGCACCACCAACTGCTTTCTCCTTCAATGCCTGTACTTAAATCAATATTCAACCTGTTTCTCAACAAACTCCAACTTTGTTTAAAAAACAACAACCAGGGGCTATACAACACAGTAAAACCTCGTCCCCAAACCAAACCAACCAACCAAACAAACAAAAAACAGGAGGCAGAGGCAGGTGTATCTTTGTGAGTTCGAGGCCAGCCTGGTCTACAGAGAGTGTTCTAGGACATCCACAGCTACACAGAGAAACCTTGTCTTAGAAAATACACACACACACCCCACCCACCCCCACCCCACCCCTGCCAAAACAAAACCAAAAAGCTCTAGCTGTGGGTGTTAGCTCAGGTGTTCTGACCTGCTTGACTCTGGAAAAAGATTTCCAATCTGAAAAGTTGGAATAATTATACTAGCATTTCTAGACTTGAGGGAGATAGTAAGGAAATCCCTGGAGTACAGAGAATATGATAAATTACACTTAGTCCTGTTTTTACATGTCAGGTCTCTCCTTCCATCATGTGGGTTCCAGGGACTGAAATTGGGTTTCAGGCTTGGCAGCAAGTACCTTCAACTGTCGAGCTATCTCATTAGCTCATAGAATGTGGTATAATTTCAAGGTGAAGTACAACGTTGTGTGTTAAAACAAGAGGACATTATGCAGCTCCACACGACAGGCACAGGACAGAAGAGCTGGTGGCGTACATGGTGCTTGTGCACTTACACAAGTGGTTAGAAGACAATCTCCCATTCCATTTTAGGTGTTAGAGGAAATGGATTTCATAACAGTCTCCCTCTGAATTTAAATTTCATTTGTGACTCAACCAAGAGACAAACAGGGAGAACCTCTTCACATGCTGCCAAATCTGAGTCAAACCAATTTTGGTAAATTCTTTGTGACTGATGCAGAGTCCCAGCAAGTTTTGTTTTGTTTTTTTTTGAGACAGGGTTTCTCTATGTGTCCCTGGATGTCCTGGAACTTGTGATACAGACCAGGCAGGCCTTGAACTACAAAGATTAAAGTCGTGTACCACCACACCTGGTCAAAAGTTTGTTTAAACACAGAAGACAAAGAGCTGCTCCTCCACATCAGCACTCATTCTTCTCCAGATGGTCAACACAGAGCAGAAGGTACACAGGGAGAGAAGACTCTGTTTTTGCCTTCCAAAAAGCTAATTCCTGTTCCTCACCTTATGGGCATCCATGAGGTTCATGACAAGGTCAAGGTCCCCGTGTACAGGCTGGTCCTCAGCCAACTGTGGCTCCACCTTGTACAACCAGTCAACTAACGCCTGCAAAGCATCCATGAACTGGCCTGAAAACAGTAAGGCTTCTTCCAACTTGTGTTGTCTGAGAAAGGCATACAAAACTCAGGGATTTTAAGAATAATTAAGAGGGAAAAAAAAGCATCAATGCTCACAATTCTGACTATTGAAAAGGAATACTACTTAAACTCTATAAAATAAATTCTATGTTAGAACAGTTAGAAATAGACTACAAAAAAGTGAGAAATGCCCAGACATTTTAAATCAAACCATGTCTAGATTAGATTTATTTTATGAGTGGTTGGCCTGCAGGTATATCTGTGCACCTATGTGTGCCTAGGCCTGCAAAGGTTAAAAGAGGGAGATGGATCTCCTGGAGTTACATGTATCAGTCACCCAGAACTGATTGTGAACACGAGCCACACATGGATGCCAGGAACCAAACCTGAGTCCTCTGCAAGAGCAATAGTTGCGTAGTCACTAAGCCATCGACCCAGTCCCCTTATTGCTATTTTAATTTAGTGACAATCTCTTAAGATACTTTGACATGCCATATCTGTATGGTCTACCCTTACGGGGGGACATTCATGCTTACCGTTCCACAGACTTGCCACAGACAGTATCCCATTTGTCTCTGACTTCTCCTAGCAAGTTGTCAAGTTTCTGAGTATCATCAGCAAGCAAAGTCTTTTCTTTTAATGCTCTACCAGTTCTGATTGTGGTATCATACACAGGCTGTTTGCCACCAAGAGTTTTCTGAAATTCCTGTTTCCAGAACAAAAGAAAAACAAATAACACATACACACTTATTAAAAATAAAAAAATAGCATGAGGTCCTGGGTTTAATTCCCAGTCCTCTAACAGGGTAGGGTATATTTTGATTTGTAATCAACTTCTTTTTCAGTTTCCAGGTTTCTAAAATAAATATAGCATCAAACAATAGCAACACATACTTACACACAAAGCCCCAAACAAAACACTATAAACTAAAATTAACAGTAGCTTCCCCTTAAAAGAAATTTGTAACTTTCGTTTAAACCATATACAACAGCACAGAGCAATTTCTAAAACCCCACACCTTTGGTTAATTATTCATATAACCAGTTTGCTCACACTATTACATAAAAGTATGAATGTCATGTTATCTAGGTATCCCATGGACTCCTGGTATACAGCACCAAGAACACTTTCCAGCAGTGTAAGCAAACAAAAAGCAAGGCTGATTTCACCATGTTTTTTTTCTAGGTGGCTCAAGCTGGCCTGGAGCTCTTCTATGTAGCCCAGGCTTTTAACTCTCAACCTTCTTGCCTCAGACTGTAAAGTGCTGGGATTACAAGTATTTGCCACCATGCTTGGCTTCCACCTTTCCTTTTTTTTTTTTTGAGACAAAGTCTCACATATCCTAGGTTGGTCTTGAACTTTGGATCTTCCTGCTTCTTGGGATCACACACAGGTGTCACCATGGCCAGTTTATGAGGTACTAGGGAGTCAAATGCAGGGCCTTGTCCATGCCAGGAAAGAACTCTTACCAAATGATCTACATTCCCAGCTCCTTGTTGATATTTTAACAGAATCAACTGTTTTAAGAGGCTCTGGCGAATACCAAGCATAGGGCCTCACAGTAATAAACCATTTTACCTTATGTTTAGAAAGCTGAAGTTTGATTTTGTCTGGGTCATTAGAAATCTCCAGTTCTGAGTCCAGGTGACTCTCTGCATCTTCTAGCCAGTCAATTAATTTTTTCCAAGCTTCATAGAACTGAAATGAAGGAAGGTATACATTGTAATAGAAAAGAACTATATAACTCACCCCTGACCACCATTCATGAGGCTCGGGGCTCAAGGCAGTTCACCAAGTTGGTGCCTTCTTTAATAACTGACCTGCTTTGCCCGCTTCCTGGCATCATCCAGTGACCTCCCCCTTTCAATGGATCTTTGGACAACCTTCTCCCACCGAGACTGGACACTAACTAACAGGTTCTTGATCAATACAACATCCTGTTTCTGACTAAGGAACTTCAACTGGTTCCCTGTTTGATCCAGCTCGATGATCTGGTCTCGATGAGCGTTTACTTCATTAGCAAAAACCTGTGGGAAAATATTGCTCTTTTTAGCTATAAAATAAGGCAAAGGAGCACTACTTTGAACAAATCCTTTTAAAGAGAAGATGATATCATCTTAAGGCACAGTTACCTTGTGCTCTTCTATCTGGGACAGAACAGTGTTCAAAATCAGGCTGGGAGGCGAGGCGATGTTTAAACTCTGCTCTGCCAGAGTAAGCCAGTTGATAAATTCTTGCAGGGAATTCTGGAATTCTGTTGCCAGGCTGAGAGCCTCTTCAAGCTTTGACTAAATTTTACATAAAATATATATAAAAAAAGTACCAGGCTCAGAAATTGTACAACAAAAGTAAGAGATATATACCAGATTAAATGATCTAGACAGGAAGACTCACTTAATGAACCACCAAATATGCCTCAAATAAAAAAGATGGGAATTCTAATGTGAAGTGTCTGAAGCTAGAAACACTGGGACAAGAACCTGGTACTTTTTTCTGTTTTATATTTGACTTGACTAGCAAAGAAAAAATGAGACTGTGATCATTAAAAAGAAAAAAGAAACAACAACAACAACAACAAAAAAAAACTGCCTCCTAGTGGAGGCAGAGGCAGATGGCTCTCTGAGTTTGAGGTCAGCCTGGTCTACAGAGTGAGTTTCAGAAAAGCCAGAGCTACAGAGAAACCCTGTCTCAAAAACCAATCAACCAACCAAAACAAAACCAAATACCGCCAGGCAGTGGTGGCGTACACCTGTAATCCCAGCACTCGGGAGGCAGAGGCAGGTGGATCTCTGTGAGTTCCCGGACAGCCTCCAAAGCTACAGAGAAACCCTGTCTCGAAAAACCAAAAACCAAAAACCAAACCAAACAAAAACAAAAAACAAAAACAAAAAACAAAAATCAAACAAACAAAAAAACTTTAAAAAAAAAAAAAAGTCTTACTCCTTTCTGCTCTTACAAAGAAGAAAACCCAGTTTCTGAGGATTAGTTGGAAAGAGGTCATAATTGACCTTTCCTATGGTTTTCAGTAAAATTTCTTGTAGAATGTTGCTGATCACACTGCCCTGTCCCCATTTTCTCAACTCTATGTTAAACTTTGTTTTCAAGTAGGATCAGAAACTGGCAATAGGTGTCAGATGTGAAGCCCAGCACTAACAGTAACAGGCAGTGATGTCTTAACTGGCTGGTGGAGAAAAGGAACAACTGTACAATGAAGTATGAGCAGGAACGAACACCATCAGAGCCATGGAAAACAGAAATCAAAGATTGCTTAATATGAAGTTCATTATAAGGGCAAGTTCTCTGACACATCACAATACATCCATCTTGAAAAACATCATCATAAAATAAAGATGGTAATGTCTTATGGTCACCAAACATACTGCCAAACAATGTTTCTGCAGCGGTACCTTTCTTTCCTCCATCTTACTGCTGACCACATGCCACTTCTGTTCCAAGAGAGCTACACTCTGTTCAGTTTTTGAACCAGACCCAGAATCACCACGGCTGAGGAGCATAAGCCTGCCCTTGTCAAGCAGCTGATTGTAAGTCTCTTCCTTGGCTTTCAGCTGGGAATGCAGTTCCTACACGAGAAGGCAGAGAAAGATATCAATAATATCTACTTCCTGGAAGATCCCCCATACACATAGATTTCACTAGCACAGTGGGAAAGCCTACAGTGGGAAAGCAACCCAAAGGCCTTGCCTTAATAGAAGTCTCTTTTAGCTTCAGATCAAAGTATAAGCTATTATTAAATAGAATCCACAATTACTCCTTAATATGGAAACAATTAACTCACCAAGAAAATAAATTATTTTTAAGGATCAAAGATCTCAAAAAGTAGTCTTTAATAATTTATTTCCACTTAAAAAAAAAGATTTATTTATTATGTATATAGCATGTGTGCCTGCAGGCCAGAAGAGGGCACCAGATCTCATTACAGATGGTTGTGAGCCACCATGTGGTTGCTGGGAATTGAACTCAGGACCTCTGGAAGAGCAGTCAGTGCTCTTAACCTCTGAGCCATCTCTCCAGCCCTATTTCCACTTTTTATTAAGGATTTCCCTAGAAACTATGTTGCATTTTGTTCTCAGTAGGCTCTCTTAAAGTACTCCAACATTGCTCAGATTTCTCCTAAAGCTTTACTGAATACAAGCACAGCAATGCTCTTACCTCTAGTCAGGATTCTGTGCCCACCAAATAGATGGACTCAGTTTACCAGCTCACCGATGCTTTTCTAGCTGACTCTTCCCTTCACTGCTGCTGCCTGTGTTGGGTACTAAACTCTGTAGATGAGCTGTACTAACGTCTCTCAGAGAGACTGACTGTAAGATGCTATGTGCAATCAGAAGAACTGCTGTTACCATATGTGTGTCAAGCTGTTCTCTAGCAGTCTCAGGGAGTCCTCCTGTAGGCTTAGATGCAGAAAGCTGGCTCTCCATTCTATTGAGTTCCAAGAGGAAATCTTCAATTTCACTGTGGAAACCCTGGGCCTTTTGAGAAAAAGACATATCACAGTATCAGTAAGCGAGCAGCTGTAAAAGCAAACTTTGGACTGATCCTGAGCTTACTGGGAGAAATCTGAAGCTGCTGCCAGGCACAGTAGCCATTTTATTTCTGGACTGGCACAATCTGCTTACTATAGCTATAATCTACAAAATCCTTCAGACCTTACTTACTATAACACAACACCGATGCCTAATACAATCTTATGACTGGACTAAAGGATTGCTGAACAGGGAGAAGCCTGACTTGATGATATAGGAGAAACCTGAATTTCAAAATAAGTTGGTCAGAGTAAAGACTAACAAAAGAGTAAATACAACGAACTGCAAACAAATTCCAAGGGGCCCAGCAGTCAAAAACTGCTCTTTTCCTAAAGGGTTCTACCCGACATGGGTTCCTTCCTATCACTTAGGCCTCCTCCCCAAGCTCTTCCACCTGGTCTGGACACACGTATACCTGCTGCAAAGTTGACTGCAGCTGCTGCTCCCTCTCCTCTGTCTTTTGCAGCACAGATTCCCAGCACTGGTTCATGGTTTCCAGGCGGCTCCTTAGGCTGCTGGCATCATCTCCAGCACTAGATTCAAGAAGTTCATTGCCAGCTTTGTTGACCGTTTCCACAGTGGCTTGGTGAGCCAAAACATCATTTTTTAGAACCTAAAAAATGTTGAATGACATAATTTATTTCTATTGATGTCAATTAAACCTGGCTCAAGGTTCACATGATACTAAGCTTCTGGTGGTATCTGGTCTCAAGCTAACAGAGTTAGGTAGAAATGAAAATTCTTACATGGTGTTTTGCAAGCTCAACTTCAATGACTTTTGGGTCTCCACTTATTGGCCTCTGAGCATCAAGCAACTCTTCAGTGTGAGTTAGCCAACTCATTAGTTCCTCTAAGGCATGTTGGAACTGGCCAAGGGCCAAGAGAGCACCTTCTAGCTTATGCTGCTCGGAACAAGACAAAGAACATTTGTTAGGAAACCAGAGAGATTAGACAGCAGTTCACAGACCTATGGTACCACTAGCCTTACCTGTCGATGGGCAATTTTCTCACCCAGATTCTCCCAGAGGTGTTTGAGTTCTGTCAGTGGTTCTCGTATAATGTCTCTGTCTGTTTCATCGGTAGCTTTCTTTAACATCAATTCGCCCTGGTGATTGAGTTTTTCCATCTCAATTTGCTGTTGGTAAACCTCTACTTTGAACTCCTATAAAAGATGTACTTAATGTTAACATTAAACCAAGTCTTCAGCATTAAGAAGAAGCAACTCTCTTTCCAAAGGCATTTCTAGATACAAACCTTCATTTCATTTAGCTGATCTTTGACAGTGTTGAGGTCAGTGCCCACTGGGGGCATGGTGCAGAGTTTGATCACAGTGTTATCCAGCCAGTCAAACATAGCCTGAAATGAAAACACAAACATGAGGTTACAAGAGAAGGGCCATTTTCTTCCCAATGTTGGGCTTCCTGATTACGTGGGTTCAGGACCTCTAGCAAGCAGTGACTTACACAATCTGGCCAGCTTCACTGAATAGCTGAATGGGTACAAATATGACAGGCAGGCAATGACAATAAAAATGGAAACAGTAGTAGAAACTTGGGCCAGAAATGTAGACGTTAACACCATCTTAGGTTTCCAAACACTGCAGTACTGAGGGTACGTCACTCCACACCAGATTTAGAAAATGACAAGAGAAAGCAGAACATGTATTTCCTTGGTGGGCATCTTACCTGGAGAGTGTCCTGATACTGCACAGCCGCTTGCATGGCATCCTCAAGCTTTTCTAGCCTTTCTTTCCAAGTTTTGTTTAAGTTCTCCCAAGCATTATTCATCTATGGGGAAATATTGAATCAAATTCTTTTAGTAGTACCTCTCTGGTCTAACTCCACTATTCATCTGAATCCCTCACCCACTCTCCACACCTCATCAATGCTCTTCTTCACTTCAGGCTTCTCAGTTTCTCCACAGGCAAAAATCAAATCTGTTCCAAGTATTCTAATGAACTCCAACTCCTCATGCAGACCATCTGTCTCCTCCTTAATTGTCTATATGAAAAGAGCAGAAAATTAGTCAAAACAGAAAGCAGAACATAACTTCTCAAATGCAATATAGCCCCCTAATCAAGTGCAAACACTAAGTAGAACCTCAAAAACCATAAAATGATTTTAAAAAAAGATTTATTTATTTATTATGTACATAGAAGAGGGCACCAGATCTCATTACAGATGGTTGTGAGCCACCATGTGGGTGCTGGGAATTGAACTCAGAACCTCTGGAAGAGCAGTCAGTGTTCTTAACCTCTGAGCTATCTCTCCAGCCCCATAAAATGATTTTTATGCTTAAGATATTACTTATCCAGAGAGTGCAGCCTCATATTCAAATGGCCAAAGTACATACACATTAAAAATTAAGTAGATCAAATGTGGTACACACACAAGTCATAAAATATGAACATGTAGTCATGACAAAATGGCAAGGAAAGCATGTTTGAAGGGTATATAATGAGGTTTGATAATTAACCAGCCCTTCCTGGCTCCAATTAAAAAAAAAAGAAACAACATGGAAGTCACAAATGATGGTGTGGACAGGCCAGGTCACGGCTGGGCTATATAATCTTAAACACAAATAGTTCTTTGTTAGAGTCTAAAACAGTTCACAAACAGAGAGGAGGAGAAGGTTCTATATGAAAAGTATCTGAAATAAGATGGCGAGACAAGCATTGCCAAACAGCTATCATATGAAGTCTATCTAGTAAAAATTAGACTTCCCAGAAAGACTAGAAAAAGAAGAGTTTAAGTAACTTGCTATCCCTGGATGACGAATTCAGAATTTTTTATTTTGTACTGTCTATCTCCTCCCTGAAAGGGGGGGGAGTCCTCACCTTAGAATCAAAGCTTTCAAAACACTGAGCCTTGATAAGCATCTACCACAACATACTCAGGGCCTGGGGGCTTAGCTCAGAGGCACTACCACTTGCTTAGCATGTATGAAACCCCCGGTTCAATCCTTGGCATTGCATAAAAACGAAACAAAATAAAAATCACCACCCCCACACAAACACAAGAGTGTGTTTTGTCAGGCAGTGGTGGCGCATGCCTTTGATTCCAGCACTCAGGAGGCAGAGCCAGGTGGATCTCTGTGAGTTTGAGGCCAGCCTGGGCTACAGAGCGAGTTCCAGGGCAGGCATCAAAACTACACGGAGAAACCCTGTCTCGGGGGAAAAAAAAAAAAGGTGATGTTTTGTATTTTTGTTACCTCAGCAGCTTCAACCTGTTGCTTGATGATGGATGGGTCAATGCCAGGGCTTTCCAAGTCATGGACAATATCCTGGGTGTCTTTGATGGTGGTCAGGAGAGCTGCCATATCATACCAGAACTTCTCGGCTAATTCAAGGACATCAAGGAATTTAATTTCTCGTTCTTCAGACCGTGCTTTGATGTCCTCCCAGAAGAATACCATCTGATCCAGCTTGTCCTGGATTTCTGAAGTAGTAAAGAAGAGATGTGAATAGAACCTCTCTAAATTTGAAATCTAAAATTTTCATTGAAATCCAATTTAATTCAGACTACTTATAGTTCACAGTAGCATTGCTACTATCATCTCCCGACACTAATTTTTTCCTGCTTGTTGATCTCCTTCATAAAGGGACCACAGAAACAACCATGGAAATATCACACAAAATATATGGTAAGATAAAAGCCCTTAACTTAAAAAGGGCTGAAATGGGAATGCTTCCTTCTAGTGTTCTTATTGAACTTGCTGTGAATTTCCCAGGGAAAGTGTTATAAAAGGTAGCTGTGTTCTGCCCACTATTGACACTGTGATCCTCACTTTAGGGGTTAAAGGAGCATTTGTTTCCTGGCCTGGGAATCTAACTGCCAATTGTAACCTTGTTTCAATAGGAAAATGTGTTCTGAATTCTAAATGAATTCCACAGACTTTTTGGAATACTCATTACTTGAGAAGTGACTCTGGGTAGGATGCTGGAGGTAGCCACAGCCCAGAATTCATTCTGTGGTCTTTCTTAAAGAATTGTCAGATCCCAGCCTGGTACCTTTTGCAGCCAGATCCTTGTCTGCCCCCTGAGATCTCCCAATGAGCTCTTCTCCTCGACGCTTCAGGGCCTCCAAGGATGGCTGCAGTTTCTCCAGCTCCATGGCAGCACTTTTATTGTCACTGATGCACTCTCTAATCTTGTCTACTTCAGCAGGGATCAGGGGCGGCATCCGCAGTCGAGAGGAAAGATTCTCCAGAGTCTCCAACATGGGTTCAATTTTATCATGAAACTAAATAAAGTTGGGTTATTAATCATTGTAGCAATACTTTATCATATTAGGGGACATGTTAGGGCATAAGGTCAAACTATAAACCTATTGTTTAGGATTGCCTGTGTTCAGTCCCACCCAATGTTTGTTAATTGTTGGGTTTGTCTAAAAAACTGTTTTGGACATAGTATATTAGTGCTGGCCCATTAGAGTGGGGAAAAGTCAGTATTCATTTTGTGAGTCAAAAAATACTAAGTAGTATACCAAAAATCCACAAAAATGGTTAGTATTGTCATAATACTTCTCAAACTCCAACTAACAGGATGGGATAGGGACAAGACTATGAACTGGTGAGCCAGTGTCTCATCTCAGATGACAGCTGCATGCAACAGACCAGACCAACAAGTCAGACACTCTCCACCGCTATGGAAGTGGACGGGAATTTAACATGCTAAGGCCTGGAGTCTAAAGTACTATGGTATGCAGTTCAACAACCCACAATGTGGAACAAGAGAAAGGGAGATGCTGGCATGATGAAAGGTAACAAGGAAGACCAAATCTAACTTTCCCACTTCTCTGGGACTTTGAATAAAATGACTAAAAATCGTAAAATTCTGAATTTATAATTTGATATATAAGTTAGAAAGAGAGAATAGCACAGAGAGTTTTCGTCTAAAAACCCCTTTTAAAACCAACTCTGGATTTATTAATTTGAGTAAGGCTCATCCATGTTAAGTGCCCTACAAGAAAAACAAATTTCTTAAATCATTTCCCATTAATTACTCTCTTACTTCTATATTCCATCCCAAACAGAATGGTCACATTAAACTTCCACAAAGGTAAGGAAGCTTTCTTAATAGGCAATGTCCTCAGTTCTCAGCTCTGTAAGAACACTGATTCCCATGGAAGTGAGTGGCCCCTTACCTCTGTAATCTGCAATGGTGGGCGCAGTCAACACAACAATGACATGTGGCGATGTGGGGAACACAGGAGCAGGTAGCAACACAGAGTGACACATTCCACAATGTGAGTGAGATGGGACGGGAGGGGGGGAAACTTGAGTAAGTACAAGTATTAACCAAGAATATTGACTCAACAAGGAATAAAACACCCACACATGACAAAAGTACCTAATATATTAGTTGAGAAGTGTGTAGTTACATGCTTTAAACTCTACAGCTGGTGGTTTCCCTTCTCCTTGGTGTACTTCTCCCTATAGAGCATACTTTTTCTGAACTAAAAAGCTAGCTGCTTAAGTTCATGCGTTGTTAGGCCGGGCGGTGGTGGCGCAGCCTTTAATCCCAGTACTCGGGAGGCAGAGCCAGGTAGATCTCTGTGAGTCCGAGGCCAGCCTGGGCTACCAAGTGAGTTCCAGGAAAGGCGCCAAGCTACAGAGAAACCCTGTCTCGAAAAACCAAAACAAAAAGTTCATGTGCTGTCATTCTAAACCTCACCATTAATAGCCTTAATTGGAATCACTGGTTGTGGATCTGCAAGATGAATTTTTCCTTAAATCATCCCTGCTAAAGAGTCACTGCAACATGAAGTTTTCAGAGAAACCATCAACGAACAATTCCATAACCCAGCCAAGATGCACTTCAGCCTGCATACAGTGTCAGTGCGCCAACACTCCTGAGAACAGGAATGCAGACAGTTTCCTACTCTGCAGACCCCTGCACACAGAGGCATGACTTAGACTAGTGGGCAGTCGAGAGTTCTAATACAAACACACATACCTGAGCGGATTGGGATACAGCCTCATCCAGAGCCAGGGCCCGTTGGCGCACCTCATCTTTTATTTGGGCATACATCTTTTCTGCTTTCTGGTATTTTTCTTCCACCATTTTCCCTTCCTCAGGGTTTAGCTCCTTTAGTTGTGGGCCTATCTTTAGTATCTTATCAATATGAGGCTTGTGTTCAGCGATGGATTCCCTTAGTTGCTATGGAAAGAAATATGAATTAAAACATAGTAAATGAAGAGAGCAAGCTATTAGCAACAAAAATATAGTGAGGTTTCCTAGGTCATAACAAACAAACCAAAAATAATGAGCACGTTTCTATCAGTTTATTTAGATACTTTGTAATAACAATTTTAAGAGGAACAAACTGGATTGTTAACCAGCATGTCCTAGCCTCTCTCACTGTTTATGGGGGTCTTGGGCTCTAATGCTATGTAATTCTCTTAATTTCCCAAACCAGATCAGATGTCCAATCACTGTGGAAGTCTTCCTGGACATATTGTGTCTCACTTCCCACACTATTACTAAGTATGTCTTGCCACCACATCATCATAATATTTATTACATAGCTCAGTATCTGTCTACACTTCAGACTGAGTCACCAAGCAGTGTAACTGAAGACAGCAATCATTCGGGAACTCAACCACTCTGACTTTACTGCTATGTTCCCTAAAGAAACATGGGAAGAACACTAAGGAGAAACCTTAGAGCAGAAGTGACACTTAAGTAAAGCATTCCTCACAGTACAGTTTTACTGATACATCTATAAATTTCTTTCACCTTATACACGAGGCAAAAACTCTCTGATTAATATCTTCACAGCTCTCAGTCTCATCAAGTGAAAGAGCCATCCAGTCACACTTACTACCTGAATAGCCTCAGAAATATTTTACATTTCTTTGATTTTTAGCTTGTTCTTTCATTGTTTCTTCTCGTACATTGGGGATCAAATTTGGGGCCTCAGGCATGTGACAAGCGCTCCGCCACTGAGCTAATCCCAGCCCTAGTTAGCTCTTCCTTTATCCCTGTATACAAAAGTTGTTTTAAATCTCTTTTGCTATACCCCAGCCTGAACTAGAATTTTCTCTGTAACCCAGGCTGTCCTCTAGCTCATGACCAACAATATCCAGCATGCTGGGATTGCAGGCATACACTACCATGCCTGGCTTGACAGCTTCTTGACACATCTATAATCTTAGCATTTAATTAATTAAATTAATTAATATTAAATGATGAAGAAAATTTAACATGCATTTGCACTGTGAAGAGAAATTCTGATTAGGAATTGACTTTGTAACATAAAGTTCACCTCGTAGGCTTTAATCCATAATATTTTCACTGAGGGGAAGTGGCTTGCTCCTTACCCTCATCTCTTCCTGCTGCTGTCTGAGTTGCTCATGATCAACAGCTGGAGGGGGCAGCTGTGCTATTAATGCCAGAGTTTCTTCTGCCCAGGGGCTAAGCTCTTCGTATGTTTCCCAAAACTGGTTCACCAGGACCTGTGCCCGCTCTAGGCGGGCATAGCGCTCTGAGTTGAGCAGGCTAACAGCTTCATACTGCTGTATTAGACACTCAGTTTTCTCCTATGGGTCAAATAAAAACAGAAAAAAAGTTATAAACCATTTTTCCTTAAAAGAAAATGCATAAAAGAAAATGCATAAAGGCCTTCCACAAAATTGTGTGTGCGTGCGCACATACACACACACACACACACACACACACACACACACACACAAGTGTAAAGAAACACACTAAATTAACTAAGATGGACTAATGAATAAATGACTTTTAATTTCTTTATATTTAATTCAAATTTAACTACTATGCATATACATTATTTCTAGAATTTGAAAAGTATGAATATAGTTGAAAAGGTAGTAACACAACACAAGAAAAATATAATAAAAATGATCTTCTAGGGCTGGGGGCATAGCAGGCAGAGCCAGGCCATCTCTGTGAGTTCCAGGCCAATCAGGGCTCCATTCCAAAAAACATACAAACAAAAACAAAAGCCTAGCAGACAGGCACAACCATGAGACAATATTATCCCAACAAAACAGTGGGAAACTGACCCTGCAGATTGCTGATGTAAGAGAAAAGCCTCCAAATGCACTCTTACTCTTTAGGTGCTTAGGAGGAATAGCTCAAGTCAATTTTTTTCTGAGGAACAGTGGTTACCATGCACCTTGTGTTGTACTTTTAAGATAAGGACAGATATAACTTAGATGGCCTGGGACTTGAGAGGCTTTTGCCTCACTCTCTCATGTGAAGGGATTATGGGCATGTGCCCCATTCCCTGCCCTAATCATCAATAATCAGAAAGTCTAGTGGAAGGGAAAAAAAAACCACTTTAAAAACACTATTTTATTGTTTTACTTTCAATTTACCATGATGAAGAATAGCAGCATAAAAAATAATTGTAATTCACAGGAATTTCACTTACACAATTTAAGTAAAATATAGCTCTCTGAACAGAAGATAGGTTTCTTCTGTATCCCAGAAGCTATTATTTGGCTTAAAAGGGCTTATTGGGAATTGTTATCATTTTTACTATTTTCTACAGAGAAAATACTTTCCTGTTTCAAATAACCCTGGACTTTTGAATTATAACTGTTTTTATATTAAAAAAAATTATAATTCACCTGCAATACAGCTTTCTGCTCCTCTCCACATGTGCTAAAGATTTCACCACGGTGACTGAACAGTTCATCCATTGAATCTTTGTGTCGGATGATGTCAATGGAGAAAGCCTTTGAAAAGTAAACTGCAATTAAGCCAAGAAGTGAAAGGACCTGCCCTGTACCCATGCTGACGAAATGTCAGACACAGCAAATGGAATCCCCGCTTTAAAATATCTAAAAAGTATTCTTAAAGGTTAGCTTTTACCTATCATTGATGCTCATCTTCAAAAGAAAAAATTATTTTCAATGCTTATTTTTAGTTATTTACAAAAACATTTCCTTCATAAATCACCTAGGAGATTGTTAACTATTCTTTCTTGGATTCAAAGGTCTACTTACCCTTTGCTACAAAAGAAACAAACAAACTCTTTTCCTCATCCAAATCAAACATTTATAGATTAATTGCTATCATCACTCCATGAAACCATTAACTCTCTTCCAGTCAGGACATGGGGAGCACTCGGGCTGTTCTATACTCACCTTTTGGACCTGCAGCTGAGCAGTGGTCTGGTCTTGTTCTAGACGAATTGGACCAAGTGCCATCAGCTTTCGCTTTGTTTCAGCAACCCATGCTAGTTCTGCGTCAGCAGCTTGCTCGTACTAATATAGTCAAGAAAATGAACAGTTACATACAGCCAAGGTCTCTTTCTTACAGCTGTAAATTAACCAACACCAGAAAGGCCTGGATTTTTAGAAACACAGCCACACTTCAAAAAGTAAGTGAAAAACGAAACGATTTCCTAAGAATCACAAAGAGGGCTCTGCTGCTGGTGGAAGAGGACTTGCTGAGCATGCGTGAGGCTGCGGCTCAATTCCCAGCACCATGGGCGGGGAACAGGGTGACGACACATGATGAAGATTGAGGGTGGTGATGCATGCCTATGATCCTATCACTTGGGAGGCTGAGGCAGGAGGATCAAAAGTTTGAGGCCAGCCTGAACTACACAAGCATACCTTGTCTCACAACAATAATAAATTTCCAAAAAGAAAATCCCAACAACAAAAATGTAGGAAAATTAGAATTCAACTCCTTCAAGAGAAGCTACAGAACTTAGGAGATGATTGGTCCTCCATTAGAAACAGGAGTTGGAATCTTTCCAAATGTGCTTTCTAATCAGGGAACTTTAATCAAGTGGTACTTTCTGTCAATCCTCTTCAATTCCAACACTAAACTGTAGTAATTTTAGTTACATTTGTTACTATTTATTATTTTAATTAATGAAAACAAACACTCAGGTTCAAATACATGAATATATCAGGGCATTTAATAGTGACCTGCCTTGGAGATGCAGGAGGCTGTGAGGGAAGAGCCACTACAGAAGGAAGAGGTCAAGAGTGCACACACAGTTCATTGTTTTTTGCCGATTGACCTGTTTGTAAACTAACAGTGTAGCTATTATGGAACAAATATGGAATGCTTCATGAATTTGTGTTATCCTTGCGCAGGGGCCATGCTAATCTTCTCTGTGTTGTTCCAATTCTAGTGTATGTGCTGCCAAAACTATCTATCTATCTATCTATCTATCTATCTAACTATTTTTGAGACAAGGTCTTATGATATAACCTTGTGTATTATCATACCTGGATACAGGTGTTTAAATATAAATTTAAAATGTCAGACAGCTGAGTAGTGTTGACTTGAAAGAACTTGGTCAGATAAAGAATGGGACCTAGAAGAATCCCAAAGTCAATCACAAAAACTAAGAACGTTCTCTGTATAACTTTTTTTGGTTGTTTTTGTTTTTTTGTTTTTCAAGACAGGTTCTCTGTGTAGCTTTGTGCCTTTCCTCGAACTCACTCTGTAGACCAGGCTGGCCTCGAACTCACAGAGATCCACCTGCCTCTGCCCTCTGAGTGCTGGGATTAAAGGCGTGCGCCACCACTGCCCGGCTCTGTATAACTATTGATCATTACAGTTCTCTAATCTCTATAACCTTTTCTTCCACTGTATTAACCTCTGTTTACTTTATTACCCTTTATCAAAAATGCTTAGAACCAGAAGTATTTTGAATGTTCCAAAATTTATATAGGCAACATTACTGGTTGAGCATCCTCTGGATTTTGGAATACTTCACATTTTTGGATTAGGGCTGCTAAGCCTATGTCTAAAGAGAAAATGAACTGACATCATGGAGAAGGCCTATATCCTAGCACCTGGGATATAGAGGCAGAGGACAGTGAGTTGGAGGACAGACTAGGTCACAGCAGACTGTCTCAAAGTTTATGTATGTAGAGTGTGAGTGGGTACTCAGTTTCCCAAGCACAATACATTGTAATTGAAATTAGCTGCAATGATTAGGCATAACCCTAAAGACAAATTAGGGATGTAGCTGGAATCACACAGTGTTCATGGTTCAGAAAATATTTATCATTGTGAACCCAGGAGTCATCCATTCACTTGGGTGTGTGTTTTGTTATGACATATTAATAGATGCCAGCTGGTGTGCTAGTGATGCCTCAGGTGATTCAGGAGGAGCCTGAGTTCAAGGCCAGTCTGGGTTACATAGTCTGTCTCAAAAGATGAAAGGGGGAAAAGTACATATCCAGCTATGGAGAAGAGTAATTATCTCCCCTCCCTGCCAGAAGGCAGAAGGAAAAAGGGGAAACATGACACCTGTGTTTACTAAAGGATTCTATTTTGGGCAACTATGCTATTTTGGTTTGCATATTTGAAAGTAATTATAGTTCTTGGTATCTTTCCCTTTTCCATCAAATGCTAAATATACTTTTAACCCCAGCTTCCAGAAGGCTGAGGCAGGCAAATTTCTGTAAATTTAAGGCCAACTTGGAGCTACATAGTGAAATCCTGTCTCAAAAGAAAAAAAAAAAAAAAAAAAACAACAAAAAACTGAGGGAGGTGGGGAGGCAGGGCTAGGGAGAAAGGGCACAGAGGTTAAGAGCACTTCCTCTTCGGAGGACCTGAATATGGTGGCTCACAACCATCTGATCGCAAGCCCTCTCTGGCTTCTTTGGTATCAGACATAAACATGGTGCGCAGACATGTATGAAGAAAAAAAACATCCATACACATAAAAGTTAAAAAAAAAAAATCTTTAAAAACAAAAAGCCTCACTCACATAGGTCTCTTGTTGCAAGTTTTTCTCTATTCCTGGATCAAACCTCTTCCAAGTATTCTCCATTACTGAAGCACGTTTGTTGTATTTATTTTGATCTCATTATTCTTCCTGAACCTGTACTTACATAGGTTTTAGTACTGTATCCCATACATACCCCATGACCTAAAACACTAACGCACAGCATTATAAACATTATTACCTGTTGTGATCTCTGAATAGCAGCATCAATTTCATCCACCCTTTGTCCAATAGTGTCACTGACCAGTTTGTACTGCTCGTTGGCATCAGACACAAGTTTGTCCAGCCCTTCTCTGGCTCTCCAGGGCACCAGTTCTAGAAGAGCATGGCTCACTTCATTCACTGTGTCCAACACCAGCCTGTGCTCCATGACCTCCTTCTTCAATTCCTAAGGAGGGAAAAGTTTTCAGGCCACACCTTGCTAAATTAAGCACATCAGCAGAGGAGCAGTGGGAAGCGCTGTCTCTACCACATATCCCAGCAGGGCACTGACCTCCTTCCTTCAGCTCTTTTTTCCTTGTATCACATTTTTCAATCATTCTGAAACCTGACTTTAGGCTTAGCTGATGCCTTACTTAGAACTGTCTGCAAGACTTGAGCCACATTGTCTGTGAGTAAACAGTGTTCCTTTTCCTTCTTTTATTTAATGCTCCAACTATGGATGGACATTTAACCTAATGAATAGCTGCACGGTGTTTCTGTACAAGAACTGCATCTGATTCCTCTGCAGAATCAGAAGTCCCTAGGAAGCACCTCTCCCCATTTACTTCTTTTACTTGTCCTGTTTACTCTTCCCCCTTCCAGTGCCTTCATCCATCTCCCTGGCCTCCTTTTAGAGAATGAACAGTGGAGGTCAATTAGAGAACGTAACACAGCAAGCAAACTTCCTAGGGACTTGGACACTGATTTCTTTCTTCTTCTTCAGACTATAGTTTCACCCATGTCTTTTTGTCAGACCTTACTGTCATGAGTAAACAAGACAAAGCAGGAGCACGTTTGGTTGAGATTTAAGGTAAAGGTAAGGACAAGATTCAAAGACGAAACCTCTTTCCTTGCAGTGTAAAATGATGGCTTACCTTCTGTCTTTGCTGAAACTGGGGTATTTGCTCCCCTGTGGGAGACTGTCCTCCACTGGCTGCCAGCTCCTCCTCCACCTCCCTCAGCCACCCAGTTAGTTCCTCATATGTAGAATGGAACTTAGTGGCCAGCTGCCGGGCTTGTTCTAAAGTTCTGAGGGCCTTGGAGCTAGTGACTGTGATGTCTGCGTAACGGGTCTTTATTCCGTCCAGCTTCTCCTGGATAAGTAACACCTCCTCACCTGTGAAGAACAGCACAGCACTGCTCACACCAAGGAGCTCTCTTCAATTTTGTCTTTAAATTCGAGCTTCAATTTCACAGACTCCTTGCAATGGTGCTTATAGCCTAATATCCCAAACTGGGGGTTAACTTGAAATAAACCTTCAATCGCATAAATCACTTTTAAGATTAAGCTCTACTGGCTGTTTGAAACCTTGGGCTTACACAGGGACACTTTGCTCAGCCTGGAAGGAGGGGACTGGACCTGCCTGTACTGAATCCACCAGGTTGAAATGAATCCCCAGGGGAGTCTTGGCCCTGAAGGAGATGGGAATGGAGGGGAGAGGCTGGGTGGAAGGTGGGGGCGGGGGCGGGAAGGGGGAGGACAGGGGAACCCATGGCTGATGTGTAAAATTAAAACACAAATATAATAATAATAATAATAATAATGATAATGATAATAATAATAATACTAAGCTCTAAATCCAACTGTAGGTGTTTCCATATGTTTGCAGAACTTTACAGATAATGCTAGTATTCAATGTATTGTCATCTATAACCAGATATAAGACAACTAAGTCTTGTGGTTTTTAAAAGATTTAGCAGGAAATGAACACATAACCAACTTCCCTTGAGAATACAGTAATATAATTGAAAACCAAGTTTCTCATAGACCAAGAGAAGAGGTTCATGCTGGGTGCTTATGATCTTTAAGACTACAGATGTGGGGCTGGTGATATGGCGCAGAAGACCAGGGTTTGGTTTCCAGAACCACACAGTGGTTTACAACAACTTATAACTCCAGTTCTAGGGGATTGGATCCAAAGCCCTCTGGGTGTACCAAGCACACAACTGGTGTATATATATATATATACACACACACACACACACACATACACACACACACACACAGGCAAAACACTCAACACATAAAATAATCTAAAAAAACCATAGAGGTGCTAAGGGGTACACTTTTCAAAGTACCTGTAGTTTGCTTTAGAAGAGCCTGACCATTTTTAATAGCTTGATCTACATTCCTCTTTCTATTAATAATTTCTTCATTTAAAGCCTGAAAAGAAAAAAATGGCTTTAATCTCAAAACTATTGCACAACAAAGAAAAGAAATGTGAGAGCTTTAAAAGAGCATTTAAAGAGGTGAGTTAGCAGTTTTGTTTAAAATCAAATATTTGATTCCCTTTGGTTCTCTTTGGTTACTCTCTATTTGATTATTCAAGACAATTAAATACTTTATACACAAGCTCTCTTTTGGGCTGGATGAGAAAAGATTTAGGATGAAATCAGCTTTATCAATCTATCAGTATTAAAAGAACACAAGAATGTTAGAAATGAAATACAGCAAAAATGCCCATTATGTCCAAAATAAAGAGACTTCATAAAAGTAAACAGAAATATAGCTGGAGAGATGCTCATCAGTTAAGAGCATGTACTGCTCTTCTAGAGGACCTGAGTTTGATTCCCACCACCACCATCAGGCAGCTCACATCCACCTGTAACTCTCCCTCCACACAGATCTGACACTTTTGGCCTCTGCACTCACAGGCACATATACACAAAGACACATAATTTAAAAAATAAAAAACAAAAAACCTAAAACAGGAATATTTTATAAGATGACATGGAATCCCTGATATTTCAGAAATGTTCTTGTTACAACTACATGATGAGATTATGGGTACCATTTAGAATGTGTGGTTTTGTTACAGTATGCTCTCATCTACTCAAAAATCTACTGCTACATTACCCAATGATGTAAATCACAAGTTGCAGGTGAGATGGGCCTTGACTATAACCTGTATGATCTTCTATAATCATCAGCTAAGCTTGTTAAATACAAGTATTCTCATGGACCTATCCAAAAAGAATGAGTACCTGGCATCAATTCAACTATGCACTTATATGCATAAACACACTATGCACACAATAAAGTTGAAGTGTTTGGAATGAAGGTGAGGAGAGAGAAATTAAAAGAAGAAGAAATGAAGAGAAACACATATCAAAATGACAAAATAATTTAGTAACATAACTATAAGAATGAAAACACAAATACCAGGTGGTCGGCATGCTGTTTCTGCAGGACATCCTGTCTGTAATCCTTTACGAACACTGCACTGAGCTTGTCCTCAACCTCAGCCAGCCAATTGAGCACCTCCACCTCATCCTCCCCAAACAGCCTAGCGTTGAACAGTGCCTGCTCAAGCAGGGTTGCCTTCCGACAGCACCGGTCTTGAATCTCACTGTATCGGGCCTGCAAGGAGTCTAGCTTTTCTGACATGATACCCTGTTCTGCAGGACATGTCAGGGAGGAGAGGGACTGCCCAATTTTAACTGCCTGGTGCACATCTGTTGCATGGTTTTCTATTTCTTCCTCTAGAGCCTGGAAATCCAGATGGGAAAAAAATGAGTAACAAAAAAATAAATGAAAAGCAAACACAAACAATGAATAACAAATAACAGAACAAATTAAAATAAAAATTCACCTGCTGCATGGCAAAAGCACTATGAAGAGCAGCTCATAAGCTGTTTTTCCTCCCTCTGCTGTTAGCTTATTAGTCAATGTCTACTTTTTACTCCAACCCAATGGATCTTTTCCAACTAGTAATTTGACCTTATCTTAAAATAAAAACTCCATAAAACATTTTCTAGGGAATGCTGCAGTTTTTCAGTTTCTACTTCCAGTTCTGTGTTTCATCTATCATAATGCCTTCCTACCTTGTGACGAATTATCTGCTGATGTATTTTGGCAGTCTGAGTGCCAACAGGTTCCGAGTTAGCAAGCTTTTTCTCTGTGACAGATAAGAAGTCAGAAATAGGCTCAGCTGTCTCATGGAATTGTTTGGCCAGAACCAAGATATCTTCCAGCTGTTTCTGCCTACACAAACACACAGAACAAGTTGCTCAGGCAGAAAGTCATGCAGTGTTAAATCCAGTAAAAGAGCAGTCTACAGTAGGCATGGCTTCAGTGCCCACAGCAAACAGAACGCACTATTAGGTAGAGCTGCTTTGCAGCTGGAGTAGTCTCACCGTGTCATTTCCCACTGGCCTTCTCTAAGGTGAGTAGATAATTATCCCACGACTGGAACAGAGAAAGCTAGCCCTGATGGCTTAAACAAAGACTTCTCCAGTCACCTCATGAGTAGAGTAAGACAGAAGGAGATCTTTCATCACTCCTCCTTAGACCACCTTCCACATATTAGAATGGAACGTAGGGTGTGCACCACAAGAACAAACAGCCATGATAAAACTTAAAGGAACCTCAAATCAACTGTCTTCATGTCTTACTCTACCCTTGCTATCTCTGCACATGAGTGAAGAGAATATTTGAAAACCAAATAGTAATTCTATGAGCTAGAAGTCCCTCCACAGTTTAAAAAATCCAATTAGGCTTCTGACAATTTCAAGCCAAAACTATACCATGAGTCAAAATTTAAAAGACTGACCCCCGCCCCAACACACACACTCTTACTTCACAGGTCATTTGGAATCTTAAATCTTTTTGTTTTGTTTTGTTTTGTTTTTTGAGACAGGGTTTCTCTGTGTAGCTTTGCGCTTTTCCTGGATCTCGCTCTTTTTTTTCCCCTCCCAGAGCTGAGGACCGAACCCAGGGCCTTGTGCTTGCTAGGCAAGCGCTCGACCACTGAGCTAAGTCCCCAACCGGAATCTTAAATCTTATATGATATCCACATTAAGCTTGGATTATAAGTATATTATACATTACAAAGGGGAGAGGAAGCCACCTTAGGTAGAACCTGGAAATAACCACAGATCTTTATGAATACCAAATTAGTAATGAAAGGCCATAATGCTGGGTTTGGATGATAAGAACAGACTGAATGGATAGCTATTTAAAAAGGCTTGGCACTACTGGGACATGTAGCTCAGTAGCAGAACTCTTGCCCAGCATGCATGATGACGTGCTAGGTTCAACCTCTAGCATTGGCAAAGTAAATAAGATGAAATAAAAATAAAAAGACTTGGGATTGTGTGATGTATTTCAGTAAAACTTTACTTAATACCTGCTTTATCCAAGTTACACTTAGCAAGCCTATTTCATGTTTAATTTACTTATTTTAGATGGAAAATATGTATGCATCTCTTGAATGCATATATATTTAACAGTATCACATGCTAGTACTTGAGGATACAAAAAAATCAAATATTAGTATAAAACAACAGAAAAGAAACATGACAAGTTTCAATTATAAACATTAAAATATACTTTATATATATGAAAAGAAAAAATTGTCTCAAAAACTCAAACTATAACTTGGTTAGACTGTAGGCATCTGCATCTGTTTTCTGGAACAGCAACTCTACGGTGGCAGAGCCACCACCCACATCAAGCAGTCTCTGATATCAGCTGCTGAGAGTAATATGTGGGTTATCACTAACCACCTATCACTTGTCAATAAAAGCCACTGAACACCCCCAAAGCAATACACGAATTATCCAAGAGCTTTTACAGCACTTCAGTGACTAACCAAACACAGGACAAAATAACCCTCTGCACATGCTTCAAATCCCTTACCTGGCTGCTGCCTTGTTGAGGAGTTCAGTCCATCTGCTTTCCAGACTCTCCAGCTGCCCGGTGATTTTCTCTCTATCAGCCAGCTCAGCGGACTGTGCTATTCTGCCTCCTTCTGCTTGAAGCATATCCACTGTGGCCTTTCGATCATCCAGGAGTCGCTGGAGCAACTGTTCCATATATGTTTAAAGAGAGAGGAAAGTAACAACACAGGGTCATTTGAAAATAAACCAAGAGCCGGTTGTAGTGGCATACACTTTTAATTCCAGCACCAGGGAAACACAAACAGGTGGGTCTCCATGAATTTGAAGTTAGCCTGATGTACACAATAAGACCTTATCTTAAAAAGAAAACAAAAAACTCCAAAACAACTCATCTGGGTGAATCTGAAGCTTAATTGAACAATGCATTCTTGACCCAAAAAGTATGTGACACAGTACAGTGCCTACTACTCCCACTCACTTCAGTTTTTAAATAGTGTCATGGCTGTCACTGTAACTTCCTTTGAATTAAGAGACAAGTACATGAGCCAGGAGTGGTGATGCACACCATTAATATCAGTACTCTGGAGGCAAAAGCAAGCAGATTTTTGTGAGTTCAAGGCCAGCCTGGTCCACATACTGAATTCTTGGTAAGCCATAGAGTCTCAGAAAACAAACAAGAAACAAGCAAAAGACAAAATCACTCAGAAAAATCATTAGGATCTGAAATGACAGATATGCTTAAGGCAGTCACTTCACAATGTATTACATACATATACCAAAACATCATCTTGTATGCTGCAAACAGATACAATTTCATTTATTATTATATCTCACTAAAACTAGAAAAAGCCAAAATTTCTTTTAAGATAAACATGGTCTATAAAAAAAATTTTCCCCTTGGTGTACATTCATTGTACCTGGTAATTTCTGAAACACGATCTATACTATGTAATCAAGGCTAACCTGAAACTCAAAAAATCCTTCTGCCTCAGCCTCCCAAGAGCTAGTTTTGGTTTTTTTTTGGTTGTTGTTGTTTTTTGTTTTTGTTTTTTTGAGACTGGGTTTCTCTGTAGCTTTGAAGCCTGACCTGGACTAGCTCTGTAGATCCACCTGCCTCTGCCTCCCGAGTGCTGGGATTACAGGTGTGCGCCACCACCACCTGGCAAAGATATATATATATATATTTAATTTATTTTTTATTTTTTGAGACAGGGTTTCTCTGTGTAGCCTATCCTGAAATTCGCTCTGTAGACCAGGCTGGCTTCGAACTCACAGAGATCTACCTGCCTCTGCCTCTCAAGTGCTAGGATTGCCACTACCACCCGGCAAGAGCTAGTTTTGAAGGCATGTGTCACCATGCCTGGCACATTGAAATAGAAATTAAACTAACAAGAACATAAACAGGACGGGGGAGTGAGAGAGCTGAGCGGGTACAGTGCTGGCTCAGCATGTGTGAAGCCCTGGGTCTGATCCTCAACACTGCCTAAACCAGGTGAGGGTCACACTTAGAATCCTAGCACTCGGAAGGTGGAGGCAGGAGGATCAGAAATTCAGTGCCATCCTTAGCAACATAATGTTTCAGACCAGCAGGAGCTAATGAGACCCTGACTCAAAAAAGCAAAAGATTATTAAATTCCAAGCCGTAAAGACATTTATCCCTCTCCCTCTCCCTGGGCTTAGGAAATACTGTAAAAGAAAGGGAGGAAAGAATTAAGAGCCAGAGGAAGGTGTGTGTGTGTGTGTGTAATGCTGATGTCCAGACCTGACATGCTGTTTCACTAATGAAGTCTCAGCAGCTGTGATTACATGTGTAACATCCATGTTAAGATTGGCCCCTGGAACCCCACCCTTTTCTGAAGATCTGATACAGTTAATAGCAGATGGGAGAGGGAAAGACATTGACAAGGAACCCATATTCCTGTAGACAGTTTTAGTGACACTTACTAGGTCTCTCTCACACACACAAAGTAGAAGTAGGGCGAGGTGGGACAATGGGGACAAGTGAAGAGGGATGAGAAGGTAATGGAAGGTGAATGTGATCAAAATATATTATGTACATGAATGAAAATGTCATAATGAAACCCAGTATTAATATTGCTGATCTTAAAACATGACACATGAGCAAGTATGTAGCTTGCTAGGTCTAACAAATGCCACAGTAAAGCAATGAAAATCAATGTCTCCCTTTCTTCTCAGGAGAACCCAGTGTAGGTTAAGGTTCTACTGAGACTCTGAGTTTGCTCCTTAAGTTATGGGCAAATGTGTTGTCTGTTACTGGTCATTTCAGTCCGTTGTCTACATCCCCACTTACCTTCTGTTCTTGGATCTGTGCTTTCACCACTTTATACTCAGCAGATGGAGGCTTCTGATTGGCTATGAGCTCCTCAGTGTCTGCCAACCAGCTGAGCAATGGCTCTAAGGCATCTTGAAATTTCCCACAATGTAACAAAGCCTCCTGCAGTTGTGCAAGTCTTTGTGCAACCTGTGTCACAGATGTGAAGAGCTCAGTAATAAGAAGGAAGAGAGTAGTATTTAAACTACTACTTCCCTTTTAGTAATTACAGATAGCAACACTCAACTTTGTGGGCATTTAGTTTCAAGGAAAGTCTTAGGTTTAGATGTCTCTTTTTCATCCCTTCCAGTTTTAGCATAGGAGTTACTTGCTCACTACTCACCTTTTTATTCAGTGTATTCCATCGAGTATTGATCTCCTCCATGTCATGTTCTAGACCCTGCACGTCACAGTTTTTTCCTGCACTCTGAATTAATCCCTGGCCAAGTCCATTCACCTGCTGCAATTTCACCTGAAGAGGATCCACTTGTTCTTTCTGAAACATCTGGAGAGTTGCAAAGCAAAGCAGATTTACGCTAAAGGACATGAAGCCTTCTACACCATATCTGGTCATTCTCAAAGAGATTCACAACTTCACGAAGGAGGGCAAGGAACAAAGAGGAAAATGTAAGCATGAGAACAGTGAGGTACCAAGGGGACACATGGATTCATGTTTCAGTTACACGTCTTCTTATTATCCTCTTAATAACATATACCCAGAGGCAGTTACAGCACTGTTTAGGTCTTTAACCTAATGACTCAGTATCTTCTTTCAAATCAGTTCTTAATTTTTAATGCTAAAGCTATAGGGGATAGTGAAGTGTCAGTCTTAAAATACTATGACTCCAGAAAGGGAAGGATGCTATCAAATTACCAGTACTTAAGATCTGAAAAAATGCAGTGGAGAATAGCTGCTTGACCAGTGACAACAGGCAATGGACTTTTCTGGCTAGGATGAGTAACTCAATCAGTTAAAACAGATCAACAGTGTGAAAAATGAAAAGCTCATAGCTTGAAACCCCTGTGGCCGTTTAACTCCATTCTGTTTCAGGGCCACAGACCACATTCAATTGTCTTGAAACAGTACTCCCCTGTCTACAAGAAGAAATGCTCCTAACAATTTTGACACATATGCTGAGGAAGACATAGAGATATAAAATACTTTAGAAACAAAAGAAGTTAAAAAACAATGGGAATAAGTGTAGTAAGCCATATGTCTAGTTTTCTCTACTATGGTTAAATCTTGGACATTTCTAAATGCAACAGTCAGAACAAAAAATGGTCCTTTTGAAAACTCGGTGTAAGCCAGCAAGCCTATAATCTCACCACTCAGGTGGAGATACAAAGATCAGAAAGTTCATCAGCAGCAGCACAGAGAATCTGAGGCCTTTCTGGGGTACATGAGACCTGTGGTGATATATTGTGTACCCTAATAAAATTTACCTGAAGATCAGAGAAAAGAACAAGCCACTAGATTAAACATAGATGCCAGGCAGTGGTGGCACAGACCTCTAATTCTAGCACTGGGGAGGCAGAAATCGGTCTGGATCTCTGTTGAGTTCAAAGCCATCCTGGACTCAGGCTAGGAGAGAAAACAGGGCCAGGCAGTGGTGGTACACACCTTTAATCCCAGTACTGGGAAGCATACATGCCTTTAGTCCCAGGAAGTGATGGCTGGGCGGAGAAAGGTACATAAAGGCGTGAAGAGACAAGAACTAAAGGCTTTTTCAGGCTGAAGAGTTGGTGAGGTAAGAGGTGGTAGCTGTGGCTTATTCCTTTGTCTCTGATCTTTCAGCATTTACCCCAATATCTGGCTCAGAGTTTTTTATTAAAAGACCTTTTAGAATTTGAGTTACAGAGACCCCCATCTCAAAATAAAAAAAACAAAGAAACACCAAAACTTTAGTTTTCCCACACTTTTGCCAAATTCATAGTCTTAAGAGAAAGAATGACAAATATTTATTCTAAAGAACTGGTTTCTCTCAATTATTAGAGTATAAAATTAGCTGTATTTTACCAGCCTGCCTAAATATACTTTTCTTTAGTTCTCTTCTATACAAAGTTACTTCTGTTTCAGAAAAAGAGGTGTGTCTGTGAAAGCCAGAGCAGGACAGAAAATGGAAGAGGACAAGATAAACATAACAGAACTGAATGCTTAAGACAGACTGATTCTTGGGTGACAGCTATGTGACTCGATCTGTTTGTGGGGTCCCAGGCAGCAGGACCAGGACTTATCCCAGATGCATGAACTGGTTTTTTGAAGTCCATTCCCTGCTGTGGGATACCATGCTCAGCCTTGATACAATGGGGAGGGGCTAGGCTCTCCTTCAACTTGGTATGCCAGACTTTGTTGACTACCATGGGAGGCCTTACCCACTCTGAGGAGTGGATGGGGGTAGAGTGGGAGGGAGAAAGGGAGGGAGGGGGAACTGGGGTTGGTATGTAAAATGGAAATTTTTAAAAAATAAATAAACATATTTAATAATAATAATAATAATAATAATAATAATAATGACAGATTGATTCTGTTCTACAACAGACCATACATCACACTATGGTTGGATAAGTGAATCAGTAAAGACGGAAAGGCCCAGTAAAAACTGAAAACGGTAGGGAAGGAAATCACCAGTACACTTCACTTTATACTACAACTTGATCATATCGTATTTTGTTAGGTAAAGTACAAATAATTCAGCTTCAACAAAATACAGTTCTCAGAAAAAAAAAAAAAAAAACCACAAGTGCCACCACATATCCGTTCTGTAACACTAAAGATATTACTCTGAAGAAAAACCAAGAAGAGTGAGGATGAGGACAGATGAAGAATATTATGAGGACACAGGGCTCTGAAGTTTATTAATGATGGTGAGGATTAGAAATGGAGGAACAAACCAGACAAGAGGCAGGGGGAACTCTGGGAGTTCAAGGCCAACCAGCACAGAGTGATTTCTAGGACAGCCAGCAATACACAGAAAAACCCTGTCTGGAAAAAAAAAAAAAAAACAACAACACAACAACAACAAAACAAAAGCAGGGACAAGGAGGAGAAGGCCCGGAAGACAGAGAGAAGGTATTGAACCACACTGAAGGACCCTTTTTACTCTATCAAATCAAATACATTCAAGCTATTGTTTAAGGTTTGTTTTTATTTGTGTGTATGTGGGCACTGGTGAGGGCTGCAGTTACTTTTATCTTTGGTGGTACTGCATTTCTATTGGAATTCTGGCTCATCTTTTCTTGATATTTTTCTTCTCTTTCTCCTCTTCTTTACCTCGGAATGGAGGATGTTAGTCAAAAGGCTTCCTCAAAATTTTTATTTCATTCATTCATTCATTTGAGACAAGCCTTACTATATAGTTCAGGCTAGCCTAAACTCATGATCCTTCTGTTTTAGCCTCCTGAGTTCTAGGTAATTGGTAGGTGTACATCACTATACCTGGCTATCTCTTTTCTTTTAGTGTCTTGTGTGGGCAATTTAATCTATCTATATCACTTGAATTATTAACTTTGATAAATACTTATGGTTCTCAATTTAAATCCCTCTTCTAAGCTTCAAATCTACACATCCAACTGCTTTCTTATTATCTATTTATATACCAACAACCACTTACAGGTACCTTGAACCTAACGGTTCCAGTATCTCTCACTTTCCCATCCCTTTACATTTATTCCTTCCTAAATCAAACCCTAACACTTATTCTTGAAAACAATAATTTACTACTGTCCAGTTTGTTCTTAACTGTATAAACCAGATTCCATGTCATCCTGGATAAATGATACACCTCCAACATAAAATCTATCAACAGGTCTTAATTCTACTTCCAGAGTACTTCTTGACTCTATCCAATTGTCTCCCAATCCACTCTGTCAGTTTATAATTACGTATTTACAAGAGCCACTGCTGTGCTGCATATCTGCCTCCCACGTGCTACTGTAAGGCCCACAAAGGCAGGCACTGCGCCAGTTCTATTCACTGCAAGAGGCTAGGATCTGGCACAAAGTTGATGCTCAGTAATTATTTATTTCTTGAATGAATGACTCCTTGTATAGAAACTGCTTAAGAGAAAGCAAACAAACCATGACAGATCTGCCTATCAGCTGGACAGTCAAGCACTGAATTAGCATTGAGAGGAGCCCCAGTTTTTGCTTAAAAAGACTTCCTTGGCCAATTTTAATTTTATGAAAGCCCTACTTTGTATAAAAGGCTGCCCCCTCTTCCTCTGAACTTTTGACTGTAAGGAAGACTGAGGGAACCTATAGATGGGGTTTAAGTAACTGGGGACTGCTCTCAGTGGTCCAAGATCCCAACACAGAAATAATGAATCAACTAATTAGAAGAATCAACTTGATTCTTCGAGTCAAGTTCTTACTAGTGCCTATTATGAAATTTATATATTAAAAGAGAACAGAAAGTTTATATTTTTAGCTAGGTATATACATGTGCATAAACATACAAGTTCTGAAGCCTTTTACTCTAAATCAAATTCTAGGTTATGATTACTTGATGAGTTCTAAGTATTTATGCATAGATACAATAAGTTCCTTTGCTTCTAAAATCTCCTAAAAGCCAAGTATGGTGGAGGCTGAGGTAGGAGGCTCCATAGTGAATTCCAAGCCAGCCAGATTAGGTCCTGTCTCAAGACTCACACAGACCAAAAAACTCTCTAAAAACGTATAAACTGGAATTCATACAACCTTGGGAAAAACACTTCTACTTCCTGCAGGGCTACAGATGGACCCAGGACTGTGTGCATGCCAGGCAAGTACTCTACCAATCAGACACATGTCCAGCTCTGAAAAACTTTTTAAAAACCCAACTAATGATAATTTCAGTAGTATTTCTCCATCTTCCCTCTCCATCCTCATTTATAGCTCAGGGTGCCCCTAATTATGTAGCCCAGGTTGGCCTCAAATATCCCCTCCCCCAGTCCCCAATAGCCCAAGTGCTCAAATTGTAGGTATACACCACCGTGCCTGGCTTTAATAGACACTGTCAAAATAGCCAGGCATGGTGGTGCATGTCATTAATCCCAGAACTTTAACCACAAAGGCAGAGGCAGGGAGATCTCCATGACTAGCCTGGCTACATAGTGAACTCCAGGCCAACCAGGACTACTATACCGTGACACTTGGCCTCAAATAACCCCCTTAGAGGGTGAGTGGTGAGATGGCACCATTTATTTCTCCTGTCATTTATCAGGCAGTACTTTATAAAACGAGCATCCCCTGTACCTGGAAGGTTCTCAGAGACCAGTATTGAGGACTTCTCTGAATTCCTCTCTATGCAGCTCAGACTGGCTCTTTATGCATTAATCCCCTTCCACTGATTGCTACTATAGGCTTTATTTATATCAGAAGTATTTCATATTTCAAAGGTGCAAGAAATTGTTCTGTCACTGGCTTACTGTTCTAACTTGAGAGGTGACTGCAATCTCAGTATCAATTCCACATGCTATACAGTGTAGCAAATTCTAACTTGACAGGAAGCTACAAGATAACTGTTGACCCCAAAGGGAAACAACGATCACCCAGATAACAAGAGGATTTATAGCAGAGCAGGCAGCTCAAGGGGCACAGTCAAAATTATTTAGCCGGGTGGTGGTGGTGCATGCCTGTAATCCCAGCACTTTCGAGGCAGAGGCAGGTGGACCTCTGAGTCTGAGGCCAGCGTGGTCTACAGAGAGAATTCCAGGACAGCCAGGGCTACACTGAGAAACTCTAAATGCCACCACTATCACCTTATCCTTACAATCCTCTGAGGAATCTTGAGTGAGAAGACTCAGAACACCTAATCTTCCCAGAGTGGTTCAGAAGTACTCAGGTCTCACTCAAAGCTCAGTGGAATTCAGCCTAACTACACATCACTAATAAACATGAACTCTCTTGATTTTAAGAAACAGGCTTGCTATATTTTTTCAAGAGGAATCACACTTTCCTGCTAATAATATTTTTTAAAAAGTAAAGGTCGCCGTGCAATGGTGGTGCACACCTTTAATCCCAGCACTCAGGAGGCAGAGCCAGGCGGATCTCTGTGAGTTCGAGGTCAACCTGGTCTACAGAGTGAGTTCCAGGACAGGCTCCAAAGCTACAGAGAGAGACCCTGTCTTGAAAAACCAAACAAAACAAACAAAAGTAAAAGGTCTATTTACAAATGTGTGATTTTGGGCTCCAACATACGCATATAAAAAAGGAGTAAAATCTTACACCAGAGAAAAAGTAAGATACACCCCTAACTCAACAGAAAAGTAAGATACACCCCTAACTCAACAGAAAAGTAAGATACACCCCTAACTCAACAGAAAAGTAAGATATACCCCTAACCCAACAGAAAAGTAAGGTACACCTCTCAACTCAACAGAAAAGTAAGATACACCCCTAACTCAACAGAAAAGTAAGATACACCCCTAACTCAACAGAAAAGTAAGATACACCCCTAACCCAACAGAAAAGTAAGATATACCCCTAACTCAACAGAAAAGTAAGATACACCCCTAACTCAACAGAAAAGTAAGATACACCCCTAACTCAACAGAAAAGTAAGATACACCTCTCAACTCAACAGAAAAGTAAGATACACCCCTAACTCAACAGAAAAGTAAGATACACCCCTAACTCAACAGAAAAGTAAGATACACCCCTAACTCAACAGAAAAGATACACCCCTCAACTCAACAGAAAAGTAAGATACACCCCTAACTCAACAGAAAAGTAAGATACACCTCTCAACCCAACAGAAAAGTAAGATACACCTCTCAACTCAACAGAAAATTAGAGACAAGCTCAAGAACACGGAATTCACAAGAGGAAGGAGGACCTATGCCATCACTAGTTACCACCAATGAGAGACGTTCCAATTCTTACTTGATTCTCTAGCCTTCCTGCCAATGAAATGAGCAACCATTACCTCAGGAGAATTTAATCCATCAGTTGTAGCCAGAGGCACTTTCCCATGTAGCACTGGGCCAGGCACCTCTTTTATCTCAAATGCTGAAGAATCAAGGTCCTCTCTGACCCCCATTTCAGGGGAGGAAGAATCTTCAAGAACAGGAGTTTCTTCTGCAATGGGCACTGAATCAGTGTGGGTAGTTCCTCCCGGGAAGGGTCCACCAGGAGAGAACATCTCCTCCACAGCAGGCACTGCTGGAGTGACAGGACATTCTGGCGTGGACACACTAACTACTTGAGTATGAGGTTTCTCAGTCGGAGCAGCAGACTCCTCTGGCGTAGGCCCTGCAGCAAGAGAAGTGCCAGGCTCCTCTGCAGCGGACACTCCAACTGTTGGAGCATTGGGCTTCTCTGAGGTGGGTCCTGCAAGAGTTTTTATGGCAAGTTCCTCTGGGAGGAAGACTGCAGCAGCTTGAGTGTCGGGCTCATCTGAGGGAACATCCTCACCTATGATGGGTACTGTAGCAGTCTCCACTGGAGGCACTGCACCAGATGAGGCAGCAGCCTGTCCTGGGGCTGATAATGCAGCAGCTGTAACATCCTCCTCCAAGATGACCACTGCAGCAACTGGGATATCCTCATCGGGGAAAGACACTACTGGAGCAGCTACAGCAGTTCCCTCTGAGGCAGAGGCTTTAGCAGCAGGCCCCTCCAGGGCAGGCACTGCTACAGCTGAGCACTCCTCTCCTGGCATGGGCACCACAGAATCGAGCACGTCGTCTCTCATGGCTACGGCAGCAGGTGGGGCAGGCTCCTGTTGGCTGGATATCCATTCCTCTGAACCCCGCACAGTGTTACTGGCTTTGGGGACTTGTTCTTCTGGAACCACGTTCAGGGTTGACTCTAAACCTCTCATTTCCGTTTCCCCTTCCTGTGATGATGCCATATTCAGCTCAGGTTCTCCATCATTCATGGTTTCTGCTCCAGCCAGCAGGTGCAGACTCACAGCCCCTGACTCTGGAGACTCCCCCTGGAAGTTTCTAAGAAAATGTACTGGCACTCCATTCTCTAAAACCTCTTTTGTTTCACCATCATCACCACAAACTTTCTCTGTGGACAGCTCACAAGGATCTACGCTTCCCAATGATGTTGGATTGTTATTTGCTGGACTCATTATAGCTCTTTTTCCACTTTCTAAACAAACCTCATCTGTTAATAAATCTGAATCAGATGATAACACCTCTACTTCAGGTCCTGAGGTAACATCTTGTTCACAGTTAAAAGCAAAACTGAGAGGCATCTTTTCCATATACACCTCTACATTTCCCTTAGTCTGACTGCAGTCTACCTGGGACAAATTGCCATTTTCTTTGGCTAACTCAGAAGCAATAAAGGCTGGCAGTTTTTCTTCACAAGAGGCTCTGGGATCAGAGTTCAGCAATCCTCCTCTGTCCAGCTCTCCAAGTGGCTCCAGATCAGCCAGAGACTTAAATTCCTCACCAATCTTGGGGCTAAAAGGCACTTTTTCACACTCCTTGCTAACAGTGGAAGTATCCCTCCTGCTATCAGGGTGAGTACTAAGTTCAATAACTTTAGGCACCTGAGAAGAATCCAGGGCGTTACAATATTCACCATCTAATCCAGTATCATGGTCCTTTATCCTTACACTTACAAGACCCACATGCTGTTCCTTTTCTAAAGCAGCTCCTGGAAAATGACTAATTAAAAGAGAATCTTCGGCATCCTGGGGCAGGGTCAGCCCTTCAGAAGAGGCTTGACTCAGCAGCTCAACTGAAGAATTTACTCCTTCCTCACATAAACATTCCTTCTCAAGCTCAAGAAACATCTGCACAGAATCTGTGTCAGAGAGCTGCCCAGCTTCTGTAGGGCACTGGAACCCTGAGATCAGCCCCTCCAGGCCCTGAGCAGTTCCGTTTTTCCTCCCACTGACAGCATCTTCACCTGCGGTCACACAGGTGCAGTCAGCCGGCAGACCCTTGGGAACAGAAGCTGCAGGTGGGTCCCCAGTTGGCTGCAGGTCATCAGCGCAGCAAACCTGAGGAAGAGCTAGGTGGTCAGAAGTTCCCAAGACAGATGAGCAATCGGACCCAACCTCTACCTCTGCTTGCTCTCTCTCTTCAAAAGCCTCCGTCCAGCTGGTCTTCTCATTTGCAATTAGAAGACTGTCTCTTCTCTCCGACAGGTTTTCTTCCTCCCACTCCTCCTCAGCCTCCGTCATGATCCATCGCTCATCCTCCTCAAATTTTAACTCAGACTCTGTTTTTTCTCTCAGGCTAGGTGCTAGAAGAGTATGTAATTCTGGATCCAGCAGCTCTTCACTCAGGCAAGGAGAGAGAGGTGGTAGTTCCACAGTGCAGGCAGTGTCCCCAAGAGGGTGCTGCTTCTCACTGAAGCCTCCCTTAGAAGAAGTTTTCCTGGCTCTAGGCCAGGTTGCACTTGAGAATCTGTGTTCCTGCATTTCATCTGAGTTACCACTTGCGGCTGCAGCTTCGGACTCCAGAGGCTGGAATTCATGGGGAGAGTTCTCACTGTGCTGCGGGAATCTGGAGTCCTGGCACTCGCGCAAGTTTCCATCTTGCACTTCTGGAATATCTACAGATTTGGACATGTGTTCCAAAGTTACAGACTCAGACTGAGGTTCCCTGTGGTCAAAGGGACCAGAACTTTCTGTCAATGCAGAACTGGATTCCTTTTTCTCTTGCAAGGAAGGATTTGAAGCACCAGCTTCCGAGACTTCACTGAGAGAAGCCTCCATCCTTTCTGCAAATTCTGGGAAGTTGGGCGGCATGAAGGACTTCCACGATCTTCTGTTAATGTTCTCTTTGCGCTCTGTGTTTGGCCGGCGTCTGGGTGGCACAGGTGCTGACTTCTGCACATCACTGCTTAGCTTTAATGCATCAAATATTATTCTCTCATCTAGCTTCTTGCCTTCTGGCACTCTAGATTCAAAAACATTAGATGATGCTCCTAATGTGCCATTGCTGGATATGGTACTTCCTTCCATCTTCTCCATGGTGCTTTTGGAAGTCTGATTAAGTTTTGATCCCTGGTCAATCTGTTCATTTATCCTCATAGTATCATATATAGAGCGCTGTGGAACATAGCAGTCTTCTATATAGCCATCCTCCTCTTCCCCCTTCCCCAGGCAGGTGGGGTTTCGCCTTAAACAGTCTGGCCGGCTAAGTGGCTTACCCATACTTTTTCAATAAAGATGAACTATCAATCTTTCAGAAGGTTTTTTTTCCCCGACAGGTTCTCCCGAAATACATTCTACACGAGTTGTAAGTCCTCTCACAAGTTTATATTCCAAACCACGAACTGCATCTACCTTCCAGAAAGATCTGGAAGTTCCAATTCGAAACCATTTTGGGAGAAACTCTAAGACAAACAGGTTTTTCCTCACAGGCTAGAAGCCTCATAATTGCAGGCAGACAAATGATATTATTTAATCAACAAGCATAAAATAATTACTTGCATGGCTTCTGGTTTTACTTTTCTAAAGAGCACTGCCTTTTCAAATTCAGTCAGCAAGAATCATTTGATATCGACAAGTCTTATTTGATATCTAGTTTCACTCAATTCTCACTGAAGCTGAGTTGGAAGCAGAAAATGTATACCAAGTATGTCCTTTAATAACAACGGCACACCCTCTCTAGCCTTCAAGTATGGTCCAAGCTCCTAAGAATTCCTTTCATTTTATCCTGTGTTCAGCCCTGAAGAGTCCAGCTGGTCTGAATTAGCCATTCGTCCTCTCTAGTTGGGGTGTTTGCATTTGAACAGGGCTGGTCAGCGGATATTCCTGCAACTTTAAACACAGGAAGTCCTTCATTCGGGGCCAGTTTGGGGCTTCCTGTCTCCAAAACATCATGGCATTGTTGTGGCTTCCAAGCCAACACTGTATCGTGGTCGCAAAACAAGGCGAGTGGAGGCCCACACTGGGCCTTTCAGGAGGCGGGCAGGCTGCGGCAGCCGAGGGGCTGTCTGACGGACCCACTCAGCACCGCCCGCAAACCCGCGCCATGCCTCGTGCCCGAGGGCCAGGGTCGCCTCACCGCAGCCTTGCAGGTGGCTCTCGGACAGCGCTGGCCTCCGGTCTCGCACTCAGGAAGTTAGTTTATCCCTCCGGCAGCAGAGTCCCGTGCCCTGTGGGCGCCGCCTCCCAGGCCGCCGCAGGTCTCCGGCCCCCAGCCGCCGCGTCGTGGGCTGCATGACAAGCAGCCGCCTCTTTTCTCCACCACGCCGCCGCTGGCCCTGCGGCCGTCCTCCCCGCCCGCAGCTGTCACGGTCCCGGCATGCAAACTTCTGGCTGGGAACAAAAGGCTTCGCTCCGGCCGCACGAGGGGGGCGAGCCCGCCTCTCTCACGCCGCGCGGCCCGCTCGCCCGTCGCTGGCTGGAACTGCTCGGGCGGCGGGCGGCTCTCCTCCCCCTCCCAGCGCCGCCACTGCCGCCGCCCCGCCCTGCCCGGGCAGCCCCCTTGGAAGCCCGGGAGCGCGCGGCGCGGACAGCTAGGGAGGAGGGCGGGGGCGGGGCCAACAGGGAGCCCCGCCGGGAGGGGAGGAGGCCGAGGCCAGGATTGGAGGCTGAGGCGCCGAGGGAGGGGCGTCCCGAGGTTGGGGCGAGGGACCCCAGAACATCCCGCACCACCAGCCCTGCAGCTCACTGCCTCCACACTCGCGGGCGTAGCAGAGTCCCCGCCCGCCAGGGTGAGCGGAGAGGAGCCGTCCTGGTCACGCCGGGCAAATCCCCTGACAAAGGAAAGCCCCGCCCTCCTAGCGCTGGCCCGGCCCCTTCCTCCCCTCCCCCGCGTCTTTCCAACCCGCGGGATCCGAGCCCAGCCCAAGGGCGAACCCAGAAGGGGCGCCCCCGCCTCCCCCACCGCCAGCCGGTTGTGGCTAGGGCCACTCGGGGCCCCATCTGCCAGTAGAGACGCACGGGCTGGGGTGGGCGGTCTGCACTACCCCAGGCTCCAGCTCTGCCGCCAACGGTTGTCCCTGTATTTTGCCAATGTCACCTCTGGCGCTGACCAAAGAACAGTCAAGTCTTAAACACAGTCTTTTCTTGGTATCCCATGGAATTAAGTTAGACTTAGAAACCAAGTTATTGGATAAACTCTAGGCACAGTTTCCCTTCTCAAGTATGTTAGATCATGGCCCATTGCGCCACCTGGACTTCTTTGCCCAGACTTTGGCGGTCTTTAATCTGGAAAATGGGGTTCGAGTTGCGGGGGCGTGGGGGACACTAGCAGGAACAGCCCATGCCCAACACCTGGACTGCTTTTTTATTGCCGTGCACATCCAAGAAAACCTGAGCCTCCTTGGGGCTAGATGAAAAGTATAAGTCTGTATTTCAAGTCTCCAAAGAGAAAATTAATAGAGAAACGTGTTACACAATCCTGCAACGCCGCTTTCTGGCTTTTAGAAAAACTACCTAGTGGCCCTGTAACTGTTAAAGTACAAAGAGCAACACAGAAGACTGCCTGCCAGAAGCAGCTTGCATCTCTATAAGGTGTAATACTTTACTCCATTGTGATGGTCCCTGTGATTTCATGAAGATAAAAAGGTTAAAAAGAGAAAGAATGTCCAAATTCCTGTTAGCCCATGTGATCAATACAGATGGCAAAACTTATGAAAAAGTTATTTCCACCCTCCACACAAACCATAAATAAAACCAGTCATTGGTGTGTGGAGATCCAGAGGAAGCCTGGAGTTAAGCCTTAGACTTATGTGAGGAGACAGCAACTTCTTTGGCAAAATTAGGCACAGGTTGAAGCCATGGTCAGACCGGGCAAGTAAAAGACAACTTTGCCTAGCAAAATGTTTCTCACTTCAAAAGATGCTGATCAATTCTACCCACTCAAGTACAAAGACTCTTTCCATCTGTAAAGGGAAGGAAGTGCTGGAACGCTCTAGATAGTATTGTTTTATTCTAGATACCCTAGTCCTTAAATTTACAGTTTTTAAAAGAGCTGTCTAGAATCCTGTGACCTCCTGGTCCAATAGTGAAGACACTAGAACACTCTTCTATAAACACAGTGAAAAAAAATACAGGATGTTTGATCTAGACCAAGTTCCAGGAGATAGGAGCAACATTAAGCATCTGAAGAGCTGGGGCGTGGGAGGAAGAAAATTTGTTCTGAATGTCTCCTTAAACTGGCACACCAAGATCCAAGGGCAGATTTCAAACCATCAGTTTTCTCACAGTTATTCAAAGAATAAGGTATCTCCTAAAAGGGTGATTTTCCTGATCCCGATGGAGTGTGAGCAGAAACTGAAGCAATCATGTGACACAGCAGTCTCAGGAAACAGATTCACAAATCTTACAGTTTGTTCAGGGTAAGCTTTAAAGTTCCTTGTACCCCTTGCACACTGACCCACAGGGCAGACCAGCTTACAGACCTGATTCTTCACAATTCATGGAATTCAGTCAGGTTTTAATTTTGTTGTAATTATTCAATACAACTAGGAAACCCCAAAGAGGACAGGATTAATTTCACTAGCCAGTCTTCCTAGCCAAATACATTCATCAAGTGTTCAGATATCCTAACAGACTGTGTAGCATGCCAGGGCCCCTCTGGTTAAAAGAATCTGAGGAATTCTGGCTCTGGACTTAAGGGTGGGTGGTTATCCTACTATAAAGAATGATCTCGATGTGGAATCACAGTCTTCACAGCCAGAAATTCCTTTCCTGCTTCCTCACCAAGTCAGGTGCCAAACAAGTCAGTCTTTTCCTAATTAACCCTCCCCACACCTACTACCTTGCTTTACTTTTCTCACCAATGCTCAGATAAATAAATGTAACAATCTAGCAACCAAGGTTCAGACTCAAATTACTTATCAGTTTTTGTCATACTCTATTTAATTAAGGTATAAAATACTACAGAGAAACTTACTAAAAGTTTAAACAGAGCTTCTAGAGAAGATTCCACAGGGCATGACGGCATATGCCTTTATCCCCAGTCTTCCCATTCAGGAAGCAGAAGCAGAGCTCTGTGAGTTTGAGGCCATCTTGGTCTTCAGTGAGGACCCAACACACACACACACACACACACACACACACACACACACACACACACTCACCCAAACCAACTGTCCCACCCTTTCAAAAACAACCAACCAGAAGCCTCCTAGTTTTGCTCCTTTTTATCACTGGTGTCTGTTAGAAGCAAGGAGATAAAGCACAGGGTAGGCCTCTTTCCTTTATGTCTTATTTTTTATCTGCTCATGAGTTTCTCTTGAATTTTAGTGTGTGGAATTCTGCCAGTAGCCATCTGCATGAAATAAGCACCCAATCCAGCATTCACCCTCTCGATGCACTGATAGCTCCAACACAAAAAGCATCTGTACATTCCACATGCCTGCTAAACTTTTGAGGGAGGCACTCGGGGAGCTGCAGAGGACCTCTTCTGATGTTTTCCCACCCTGAAACCACAATTGGATGTGCTCAAGCCACGTTTCAAATTAGCTTCCCATTAGTTGACTACAGAGCTCAAAGTATTGCCTACACATTTTGAAATTCCTAAAGAACAAAATTTGGTGTCAGATTTCTTCAGTGAACCTAGAAGAAAGAACAATGTTGACTCTTGTAGCTTTTTCATGCTGTCTTCCTAATTAAAGTGAGCTGGGTGGGGTCCTCTCTGCACTCATGCCAGCCCCTTTCAAGTTTTGGATCTGGCATTGCCTTAGTCTGCCCAAAACTGAACTGCCAGCTTAAACAGGACAATCCAGAGACTCCCACATTTACCATACCTCAGTGAATAAAATGCCTTTCATCTACCTGACAGGGTCGGTCTGTCGGTCTGTCTGTCTGTCTGTCTGTCTGTCTGTGTCTCTCTCTCTCTCTCTCTCTCTCTCTCTCTCTCAGGAGTCATTGAACAAAAGTAGATATAGGGTACTGGCAAAATCCACTCAATGAGCATTATTCAGAGTTAAGTGGAAACTCCACAGTATTAAGTTTGTGCCTGTTGGGCACCAGTAACTACCATGCTTTGTGTTTTTGTTTCTATAAAGATAGCACACTCTGAGTGGCACACAGATCAATAGAATATGGTATAAATTTTTTGTCTTAAATAGGAAACCAAGGGTTTTGAGGATATTTGAGTCCTTGGGTATTCCTGAACTCATAAGAAAACTTTACACGCACTTTACAGGAACTCCCATGACCCTTGAAAGCCCTTTGTTGCTTACGGACTTCCTCAAAGACAGTGTATTGATTCCTTGTTTAGATTAATGATTAGTTACCAAGAAAGAGATGACAACAAAAATGGAGAGCTTTCACAAGTTAGAAAGACCTGGCAGAAGGTAGGAGACAGGAAGGCAGGAGGGTTAGAGGCGGCTTCATGAAGGGAACATCTGTTCATTAGGGTATTTATTATTGATTTATAGGCAGGGTCTCATGTAGTCCAGGCTTGTCTGTATAGTCCAGGATGACCTTCAATTTCTGATCCTGTTGCCTTCACTTCTTGAGAGTATTGGACTTAAATGTACACCACTTTCCTTGCTTTATGTGGTGCTAGGGATGGAACCCAGAGCATTGTGCATGCAAGGCAAGCATTTTAACTACTGAACTATATCCTCAGCTCTCCATATTGGGATTCAGATACTTAGAAATGGCAGAAACAAGTATTTCAAGTGAAGAGCTAGAGACAGGACAACATTCTCTTTATTCTTTTGTTTGTTTTTTGAGACAGGGTTTCTCTGTGTAGCCTTGGCTGTCCTGGATCTCGCTTTGTAGACCAGGCTGGCCTCGAACTCACAGAGATCCACCTGCCTCTGCCTCCCAAGTGCTGGGATGAAAAGCACGCACCACCACCTCCTGGCCATTTTCTTCGTCTTAAGATAGGTGTTTGCTACGTAACCCTAGGCTGCTTCTATCTATTGACAATCTTCCTGCCTCATCTTCAAATGCTAGAATTTGAGTATGCTCCACCATGCCCAGCAAAAGTAAAGTTTCCAAAGAAGCCAAATTTTAATGCAGTATGGCTTAAGTCAAGGCTGTGTGGAAGGAAAAGTGTTAGAGTGGGAAGAAGCCTGTGCCAAGGGTGTGTGTGTGCTTCACTCGGAGAAGCGTGACTCTAAGATGTAGCTAACTGTAGATCAGGTGGGGCAGCTCACAGCTGAAACAGGAGGATTAACATAATCTGAGGCTAGGATGGGCTGCAGAATAAGACTCTCACAAGAAAGAGAAAAAATACTTAATGGAAATGTGTGTGGGAGGGACACAGCACTCATTCAGCTGACACCTATCTCTTTTTGTCTCACTTGAGAATTGAAACCCTTAACCTTCTGAACCTTAGAGGTGGTAAATATACTTGTCTTTAAAAAAAAAAAGAAAAGAAAGATTGCTGGGTGGTGGTGGTGGTGGTGGTGGTGGTGGTGGTGGTGGTGGCGGTGGCGGCGGCGTTGGCAGCCTTTAGTCCCAGCACTTGGGAGGCAGAGCCAGGTGGATCTCTGTGAGTTCGAGGCCAGCATGGTCTACAAAGTGAGATCCCGGACAGGCACCAAAACATCACAGAGAAACCCTGTCTTGGAAAAACAAAACAAAACAAAGAACAAATGAAGTAAGGGACTGAAAAAAATGAAGAGTCAAATTTGGTCTTGCTAACTGGGTAGAAAGTAGAAGTTAGAGAGAAAATAAAGATAATGCTATACTATTACTCTGCGGTTATGAAGGGCATGGTAAAACTTACAAAACAGTTTGGGGAAGAAGGTGGTTGATTCATTTTGTTTAGAGTATTCGAAGATAACTCACGTGGAACTTCTAGAATGGCCCCTCACATAGGAGGGTCCACTTTTGGGGTAGAGATATGATTTGAAGCCTCTCTCACCGTGAACAGTGTGGGGCTGGCTACCTCAGCATGGCTGAGTGTAAAAGGAGGACAGATGGCAGAGCCCCAAAAGAAAGCGGATCAGCCAGAGAGAAGGACAAGAAAGTAAGTGGACACCAGGCATGGCAGCACCCACCTGTACCCTCAGAACTCAGGAGGGGAGTCTGTGGATGTGTGCACGCAAATCTGCACACACATGCGCCCCAAGCCCAGAGGCCAATGTCTTCCTCTAGTCCATTCTATCACCCTTTCAGACAGGCCTCTCCCTAAACCTGGGGGCTCACCCACTATGGTAGACTGGCAGGCCAATGAGCTCTAGGGATCCACTTGCCTCTGGTGTCCTTTACCCCCATCCTATCTCTGGGCTTATAGATGCATACCACTATGCTTGACTTCTTTTATGTGGGTTTTGGGGCTCTGAACTCAGGTTCTTATGCTTGTGTGGCAGGTTCTTTATTGACTAAGCCATCTCTGCAGTCCCTAAAACCAAGTTTTTAAGAAAGAGGACAATGAATTAGACAATGTCACCAGATTAGTCAAGTAGGAAGTCAATGACTATTTCTAGGAAAACAGTCTTAGGAGTGATGGGTGCTGAGCCAGACAAGACAGCAGAGGTTAAGATAATGGGTGTGTGAAGGAAGTATTTGCCGTCCCTCGAGACTCTCCTCTTTTGGCTTCCACAGCCCAGTGTTATGATGCCTCTTTTCCAGGCAGCCCTCCTTTGTCTCCTCAGGCTCCCCACCCCACCCTGTACTATTGAAGCTATATTCTTAAAAAAGTATTTTTTATTTTAGGTGTATTATTGTTCTGTTCTACGAATGCATGCCTGGGGCCTGTGGAAATCAGAAGAAGGCATCGATCACTGAGAACTGATCATTACCATGAGCTACCTACCATATGGGTGCTGGGAACAGAACCCGGGTCTTCTGAAAGAACAGGAAATGATCTTAAGTGCTGAGCCCTCTCTCTAGCTCCCTTGAGGTTGTATCAATTTTATTTTCTTTTTAAACAATGCTGAGGATTGAAGCAGGACCTTATACTTAACTAGGTTCATGTCCCATACCCCTGGCTCAAAGTTATCTTTTTTATTCTTTGTTTGTTCAATAAATATTTATTGGAACCTACTATGAGCCTCAGACTATGCTAAGACTGAGACATCTTAATGAGACATGGTCAGGGGTCCCCATCCTAGAAGCTGAGGGAGCCACCATTTTAACTGTATGCGGACTCTGAAAGAAAAGCGGACAGTGCTCTGACTTGCCTCAGAAGTTCAGGGAGGCGTTGCTGAGAACATCGCGATCTAGGCTTTCCTGGAACTGAACAGTGTTTGTTTGTTTGTTTGTTTGTTTGTGTAAGGTTCAGAGTGGTATGACTATCACAAAGTTGCTCTTCTGCGTCGAATCACTAAACAGTCTTATTCAGATGTCCTCTCTCAAATATGAGAAAATAAGACAGAAAAAGAAATACAGACATTTTTGAAAATCATTTCTTTAATTTTGTTACTTTGTGTGTGTGTGTGTGTATCACACCTAGGGCCTTGTGCATGCTAGGCAAGTATGATACAGTGGAGGTATATATATATAGCCCCTACTCAAGAAATTAGTTTTGATCACAAATGAACAAATAAACAACTAAGGTCGGAGGTTAAAGAACTAGACTAAAGGGCTGGCCAGAAGACTCAGTGAACAAAACAAGCCTGATTTCTGGAGCGCACATGCTGGAAGGAAAGAACTAACTCTCATGCAAGTGCCTGCCTGCCTCTCCACCCCGCCCCGAGAGGGGGGGGGGAGAGAGAGAGAGAGAGAGAGAGAGAGAGAGAGAGAAAGAGAGAGAGAGGGGGGGAGGGAGGGAGGGAGGGAGGGAGAGAACGAACTCTAAGCTCACTCTTGGGGATTAACTGTAAAATGACACATCCTAAATGGTTCACTTGAATGAGACCTTGAATTCAAGTAGGATAAACCTACCTTCAGCTGCCTTAAATTCTCATCATCTTCCTTTGGATGATATATACACACATATTAGACCAGACACTAGAAACTTGTATGTACTGAAACCATAGTTACAGACTTCTTGTAAAAATCTCAGTCTGGGTTGACACTGCAGAGATGAACTCTATCTTTTTAAAAGCTGATTTGCTCTGGAACAAAGCTGATGTTTTTTCCTTTACGCTTTGATGTTTTAATTAAAGACTGATTAATATTAAGCAGTGTCTCTCTTAAAGATGCTGACTTAGTAGTTGCCACTGTTTGGCAACAGAGGAAGATAATGTGGTATATGTTGAAAGCTAAAGTTAATTAGGCCAAGGACTCCAAGATCATTAAAGCCGATCTGATGAGCAACTGAGTGGCTAGGAAAGCCACTGAGCTGGTAATGTGTTCTGGTTAATTTGGGTTAATGATTTAAAAATAATATTGACTTATAGAACACAAAAACTACAGTCAAAATGGCCTTAGAAAAACTTGCTGGTTATGGACTTCTAATAAATGAATAAATTAATGAATAAACAGTATGTAGATGTATATAAGATACAATAAAAATTATTTTAAGGTGCCATGCCTAAACTTTCAGCCTGACTCTGTGGCTAGAAACAAGCCCTATACATATTCCCTCCAAAAACTGCTCATGAAGCCTGTCATCTACCCATCAGCTAGTTTGATTAGCGCCATAAACTAATTTTTCTTTCTTTCTTTCCTTCCTTCCTCCAGCCCCCTACTTCTTTGTTTTTGAGACAGGGTTTCTTTGCGTAGCCCTGGCTGTCATGGAACTTGGTCTATAATCCAGGCTGGGCTTGAACTCATAGAGATCCATCTACTTTTGCCTCCTGAGTGCTGGGATTAAAGACACATACCACCACTGCCTAGCAAACTCAAAGGACTAACTTTTCTTTACCTTCATAATTGCTGGGTTTTTTTTTTTTTTTTTTTTTTTTTTTGGTTGTTGTTGTTGTTGAGACAAGGTCTCACTATGTAGCCTTGCCTAGCCTGGAACTTGCTATATGTACCAGCTAACCTCAGACTCATAGGATCTTTCTGCCTCTGCTGCTTCCTGAGAGCTGGTATTAAATACATGTTCCACCATGCCTGTCCTCACAATCTGTTGTGGAATATTAATTTAAGATGTGTTACATTTGTTTATATTGTGAAACATTTGTTTGATGATGAAAGATGTGTTGCATTCTTTTGTGTTTAACTGTGAAGCTGTGTTACTTTGCCTGTCTAAAACATCTGATTGGTCTAATAAAGACCTGAAAGGCGGGTTGGGGATTTAGCGGTACAGCGCTTGCCTGGCAAGCACAAGGCCCTGGGTTTGATCCTCAGATTAAAAAAAAAAAAAAAAAAGAACTGAAAGGCCAATATCACAGGAGAAAGGACAGATGGGGCTTGGCAGGAGAGAGAATAAATAGAAGGAGAAATCTAGGAGGAAAGGAAGGAGCAAAAAGAGGAGAGGAAGGCCCCATGGGCCAGCCACCCAGCTATATAGCAAGCCATGGAGAAAGAAGTAAAGAAAGGTATACAGAAATAGAGAAAGGTAAAATTCCAGAGGCAAAAGGTAGACAGAATAATTTAAGTTAAGAAAAGCTAGCTAGAAACAAGCCAAGCTAAGGTTGGGCATTTATTAGTAATAATAAATCTCCATGTGTTATTTATTTGGGAGCTGGGAGGCAGGCTCCCCAAAGAGTAAAGAGTAAAAACAACCAACAACAATAATCTCTAATTTTTTTTAAAGAAAAAGAGCTAATCTAATATAATAACTGGCCTTATACCAAATCTAGAGAATGATCATTTCTACACATAGAGAAGTAAAGCTATTTGTTTTTGTTTCTTAATTTTAATGTAGCCCAGGCTCACCTTGAACTCAACTCCCTATGATGCCCCCAAAGTTCTGATCCTCTTGCCTCCACCTCCCAAGATTACAAGGATGTGTCACTAGGCCCAGTTTAGGCAGTGCTAGGGGTTGAACCTAAGGCTTCATGCATGCTGGGCAAGTAACTAAACCAAACCCTCAGGCCCTGAACAACTTCTTAGTAAAAAGACTTTACAACTGTCTGCTTGGCATGGTGGCTCATGCCTGTACCCCAGTACCCAGAAGATGAAGAACTGCTGAGAGTTTCAAGGTCAACCTGGGCTATACAGAGCCTTAAAAAAAATGGGGGCTGAATATGGCTCAGGTTTACAATCTGAGTTATGAATTCAACCCCCAAGATCAACAACACGTGGAAGGAGAGAAACTAATTGCTGCACGTGTCCTCTGATCTCCACACAGTGTTGTGTATGTGCACATCCACATACATTCACATAAAACACATGGAATTTAAAAGGAGGAGGAGGAGGAGGAGGAGGAGGAGGAAGAGGAGGAGGAGGAGGAGGAGGAGGAGGAGGAGGAGGAGGAGGAGGAGGAGGCAGCAGGTGTTTCTTTCTATTACCAGGGAGGCAGAGACTGGTAGATCTCAGTTTGAAGGCAGCCTGGTTTACTTAGTGAGTTCCAAGATAGCAAGTGTTACCTAGTAAGATCTTGTCTCAAAAAGAGTTCACAATGTTCTAATATGTATTAATATGCATTTCTGGATAAACTTTTTTTTTTTTAATTAAAAAAACAAAAACAAAAACAAAAAAACAGGGTCTCTTCTATGTAGCGCTGGCTGTCCTGGAACTCTCTTTGTAGACCAGGATTGGCCTTAAATTTACACAGATCCACCTGCCTCTGCCTCTTAAGTGCCAAAGTAATTTTCTTCAAGTTGCTCAGCTTGTAAATGGTATCAGCTAGGATTTAAAGTTGCATAATTCTGACTTGACTTTGGATTCTTCCCTTCCCCTCACACAGTTCTGACTTGAATTTGGACTGCCCCTTCAACCCCGTTATACAGGGCTAAATGACTATGAAGACTCCCATTAACTGGCAATTAATTACACAAATGATAATGACTGTAGAGTGATCAGAAACTAACTACACAGGCTCTTTCAGAATCTGGCTTTCTTGAAGTGTATATGAAATAGAAAATGTTTTCTTCTTTTTGCTGTTTTGTTAATACTAAAATGAGATCATATGTTCTTAACATGTGCTAACCAGTAGAGAAGCATGGGAGCCTGGGAGAAGGCGGAAAATTAAGGAAAGCAGACTAATACCATAAGGATATGCCTCAAGTATTATAGAGTCAGTAGCATTTTGGTTGTGTGTGTTCTGAGACATAGTCTCTAAGCATTTTGTTGTTGTTGTTTGTTTGTTTTCTGAGACAGAGTTTCTTTGTGTAGCTTTGCGCCTTTCCTGGAACTTGCTTTGTAGACCAGGCTGGCCTTGAACTCACAGAGATCTGCCTGGCTCTGCCTCCCCAGTGCTGGGATTAAAGGCGTGCGCCACCGCTGCCCGAGACATAGTCTCATATGTAGCCCAGGTTGGCCACAAACTCACAATTCTCCTTCCTCAGCTTCCTGTATACAGGGATTACAGGTGCCACCATGCCCAGATACCATTTTGAATCCTAGAGCTCATATGGCTTATGAGAAATAAAGAATATCCACCTAATCAGTTAAATATTTAGCTGTCTTCAAGTGAAAGGCACAAAAATAGATTTGTTGAAAAAAGGGATGTATCTAACAAAAAATAATATAATCACAAAATACCCATATTTGGTAGAATTTAGAAAGGACCATATGAGTTCAAGTGAATTAAGTGATTTAAATGATCAGGAGGAGAAAGTTGGAGGGGTCAGAAATGCTTTGTAATAAGATGGGACTTGAGCTCAAATGTGTTAGGGATGCCTGGGATCAGGAACTGGAGTGCAGAACTGACTAGATCAGAAGAAGCAGGACTGGAAGAACAGTGGTGCTCAAGGACTTCCAGACAGAAGGAAAAGACAGGGACAAAGAGACAGATCAGTTCTGGAAAACGCCACCACCCAGTCATTCAGGTCAGTGCTCACACACTGTCTGGGTGAAGAAGAAGCATGGCCAACACAAGGGTGAAGTCAGAAGCTCAGGAAGTCCACCTGGGAAACCCCTGTTTAGAAAGCCACAGAAAGATGTCTGTCTCTCTCCCTTTTCCCTTTTCCGTGGGAACCATGTGCGCACACACTGACTGTCCAACTGCACCAGCTCTTTCTTCCTAACACAGAGTCCTTTGTTCCAACCAGCGTCTGATAAAATGACACTGAGATCAGCACTCCCATCTGGTGCAGGGGCTGATGCCATTCCACAACACACCCTACAGGAAGTAGCTTGAGATACACAGCTGATTGATGTCCACAGCAGGAACCTTGTGGCAGGGTGGGGCGAGGACTGGTGAAGCAGAGAATTCTTTAGCCACTGAGTCAATTAAGTTCACAAAGATCCTGACTGTAGAAGTCATCCCAGGAAGCAACCCTATTCTAATCTTTTAAAAAGATGAGGAGAGCAAAAGAAGCTTCTCTATGCAGTGTTCATGGAGTCTGAAGGAAGGTAAAAAATAATCCCTATCTTTCTAAAAGTGGGTTGAGTAACTTTTTCATTGTGAGGAACTATCCTGTGTATTTTAGCATATCCAGCAACAGTCACTAGACACCATTAGTGGCCTCCCTATTAACGATAGCACTCAGGAGTCAGAGATAGGTATATGTCTGTGAGTTTGAGCCTAGCCAGGGCTACATAGCGAGATCCTATCTCAAAAAGAAAAAAGAAAAAAGAAAAGAAAGGAAGGCAGGCAGGCAGGCAGAAAACTATCTCTTGGGCACTGCTAAATGTCTCCTAAGGAGTACAAGTCCTCTGGGTAAGAGCCACTGGCATAATGTAAATTTCACACCAAACATACCTTTTCAGTTCCACTCAAAAGTTTATTTGCTGAGTTGCTTGAGCAAGTTTTTTTGTTTGTTTGTTTTTGTAGACAAGGTGTCTCTGTGTAGCTTTGAGCCTTTTCTGGATCTCGCTTTGGAGACCAGGCTGGCCTCGAACTCACAGAGATCCGCCTGCCTCTGCCTCCCGAGTGCTGGGATTAAAGGCGTGCGCCACCACCACCCGGCGTTATTTTCTAAAATATATTTTAAAAAATTATGTGTATGTCTGTGTGTTCCTGTACACATGAGTACAAACTCTTACAGGATCTCCTGGACCTAGAGTTGGTTACGGGTGGTTGTGAGAGCAATGTGGGTACTGGGAACTGAACAGAAAGCTCTTAACTACTGACTACCTCTCCAGCTCCATGCTTGAGCAAGTTTGTTTTGTCCTCTTAAATGCCGGTCTTCCCTATAACTGCCCCCCCCTCCCCACACACCAAACAGGGTTTCTCTCTGGCTGTCCTCAAACTCACAGAGATCCACCTGCCTCTACCTCCTGAGTGCTGGGGTTAAAGGTGTGCTCCACCACCACTGCCTGGTGAGACTAAGTTTTATCGGCAAGCTGAGATTTTTAAGGTCTAATTTTTACAGGGGGGTTATGAGAACTCATGTAGACTCTCTTGTTGCCGTTACACTCTTACCACAGTGATTTGTTGTGCCTATTTCTCACTGTCACAAGGATGACTCCACCCTAGACTATTAGCAGTAGCGGAGAGGGTGCCTGAATTGGCCTTCCCTGGTAATCAGATTGGTGACTACCCTAACTGTCGTAGTAGAGCCTTCATCCAGTAACTGATGGAAGCAGATGCAGAGATCCACAACCAAGCACCAGGCCGAGCTCCAGGAGTCCAGTCAAATAAACTGAAGAGGGATTCTATGAGCAAGGGGCATCAAGATCATGATGGGGAAATGTACAGAGATGGCCAAACCAAACTAGTGGGAACTCATAAACTGTGGACCAATAGCTGTGGAGCCTCCATGGGACTGGACTAGGCCCTCTGTATAGGCAAGACAGTTGTGTAGTTTGATCTGCTTAAGGGTCCCCCTGACAGTGGGATCAGGATCCATCCCTGGTGGATGAGTGGGCCTTTTGGAGACCACTGCAGCCCACTGCCTATGTTGGGACACCTTGCACAGCCTTGGTGCAGGGGAAGGGGCTTGGACCTGCCTCACCTAAGTGTAACTAAGGCTCTGCTGACTCTTTACGGGAGGCCTTGCCTCAGAGGAAGTGGGAATGGGAGGTGGGTTGAGGGAGGGGTTAGGAGGAAGGAGGGGAGGGGGATCTGTGGTTGGTATGTAAAATGAGTAGAAAATTTCCTTTTTTTTTTTTTGGAGACAGAGTTTCCCTGTGTTGTTTTTGGTGCCTGTCCTAGATCTTGCTCTGTAGAACAGGCTGGCCTTGAACTCACGGAGATCTACCTGCCTCTGCCTCCCAAGTGCTGGGAATTACAGGCGTGCGCCACCACTGCCCGGCTAAGAAGCACGATTCTTTGCATTTTTTTTTTTTTAAAGGTCAGGCTAAGGCTGAGACCACTTGCACCCATTCATAGACATAGCAATAAACTGTCTAGTCCTGCAAGTCTGTGATAATATCCACAATCCATGTTCACTTAATCAAATGTTCAACAACAATTATTTTTTTATTTGTTTGTTTTTTTTGTTTTTCAAGACAGGGTTTCTCTGTGTAGCTTTGGAGCCTGTCCTGGATCTCACTCTGTAGATAGGCTGGCCTTGAACTCACAGAGATCTGCCAGGCTTTGCCTCCCCCACACCCCCAGGGCTGGGATAAAAGGCCTATTCCTTTGGTTGAGGATATAATTGTTGTTATCCACAGTGAGATTTATCGGCACTTTTTTTTCCCCTTTTTTTTTTGGTTTTTCAAGATAGGGTTCTTCTGTAGCTTTGGAGCCTGTCCTGGAACAAGCTGGCCTGGAACTCACAGAGATCCGCCTGGCTCTGCCCGGCTATCTTGATGACATTCCACTCAACATTTACTGAGGCACAGGCTTCTCAGGACAATGCAACAGCTAGAGGCCTCAGATTATGCCAAGTGATGCTTATATTCAAAATACTAATTATTATTAGAACTTTGTTTTTGAGATTATAATTAGATCATTTTCTCCCTTCCCTTTCCTCCCTCTAACCCATGTCAGACTTGCTCTCTCAAATTCAAGGCCTTATTTTCTTTAGTTGTTGTTACATGTATATGTAACATATACATGCTATATATACACGCATGTACATTCTTTCCTGAATATGTAACTATAACCAGCTCAGTCTTTAGTGTTACTTGTACGCGTTTTCAGAGCTGACCATTTGATGTAGATCACCAATTACGGAAGACTATTCCTCTCTCAGTATCTCTTGGTTGCCAGTAGTTCTTTATCTAGGTGGGAATACTTTAATAAAAAGAGAACTAGGGTTGGGGATTTAGCTCAGTGGCAGAGTGCTTGCCTAGCAGGCGCAAGGCCCTGGGTTCAGTCCTCAGCTCTGGAAAAAAAGAAGAGAGAGAGAGAGAGAGAGAGAGAGAGAGAGAGAGAGAGAGAGAGAACTAACTAGAGAGGGTTCCACATAATGCAAAAGTTCCTTTGCCTCCTCCCCATTCAGTTGGTAATGGAGGTGGAGAGGATTATTACAGTGTGTTGGAATTCTGGGGGGAGTGTGGGGGTGGAGGGTGGTCACATAAGGGTTATAAATACCAGCAGCCAAACTTTGGGTTGGCTCCAGAGAACAACTGACATACTGTAATCTCCCCTTAAAGGCACAGGAGGACAAAGAGGCACCCTGAAGTATTTCCACCAAGCAAGTTCCTCTTTGGAAACACACCATCAGCAAAATACCTGTACCAACAACTGCATAGAAATCTCACATTCAGGGAAAGTGTGTAGGAGGTTTTCAACCAGACATAGATTATCACCAGAAAAACAAAGGCTCCAGAGCTGGTCTAAAGGCAGGCTGACTTAGAGGCAGTGTAGCTAATACACAGTTCTAATCAGATTACAGGAGGTTGCCTGCAATACAAATATTGAACTTAGGGTTGGGGATTTAGCTCAGTGATAGAGCACTTGCCTAGCAAGCGCAAGGCCCTGGGTTCGATCCTCAGCTCAAAACAAAAAACAAAAAACAAATATTGAACTTAATCAGCCGGTACCCATCCCAGCTGAGGCAATGTTTTCCCAGAGCAGTTGTTCTAAAGAGGGCAGTCTGACCAGGTTCTTACAACTGGTAAGTTACTATTGCTAGTGTGTACAGGTCAGAGATGCTGCTCAACACTCTCCAATGAGCAAGACAGCCCTCCACAATGAAAACTAACCCAGCTGAAAATTGACAAGACAAAGGTAAGGAAGACACTTTAGGGTGTTTTCTTCCATGGACTCCAGTTGCCCTGGAACAGCACTGCAGTATCCTTGTTTGGAAAAGATATTCAAAACAAAACAAAACAAACAAAAAGCTCAAAACAGGCCAAGGTTCAGTTAGCACTAGACAAGGGAGGAGGCGAGAGGGTGGAGTGTGCCTCCTGTTGGCTGTTTTTTAGGGTTGTCTAACCCTCCAGTGACAGACAGGTTCCCCTTGCTTTGATTATCCAAGGCAGGTAGACAGTGTTGACCTCGTTTGTTTTATCTGCTAGTGACTCATTCTCAGGCAGCTGGACTAACTGAAAACCTTGGATGGGCTGATAATACCTTTGTTCTATGGAGAAAGGAATGAACAAGCATCTGCAAACTGGCAGTCTCTCAGCACCATACCCAGCTCATCATCCAAGGATTCTCATTTGTGCACATAAGAGGCTAAGCTTGTTTATTATAGGGGGAATCAAAGGGCTGTGACTGAAGAGCTCCTTGCTCTGGTTTGCTAGAAGGCTGTTCAACTTTGTCAGACAGACAGAAGCTGCAAATATGACTGACCCTGACTAACTCTGCTCAGCTTGAGTTAGGATAGTGGTTCTCACCCTGTGAGATCACACATCAGATTTTTACATTACAGTTATGAAAGAACAATGAAATACCTTTACAGCTGGGGGTCACCACAACATAAAGAACTGTATTCAAGAGTGTCAGTGTTTGGAAGGTCGAGAACCACTGAGTTAGGAAAGAACAGCACTAGGAAGCTTGCTGCAGCACCTACATCCTGTGAGCCTCAAACACAAGAAAGGGCAAGTCTGGGGGCTGTGACATAGTTCAGTAGGTAGACTACTTGCCTAGCATGCACAAAACCCCTGGTTCCATCCCTAGCACTCCATAAAACTTGGCATGGACGCCAGTAATCCCAGCAGTAGAGTTAGAGACGGGGATCGGAAGTTCAAGGCTTGCCTGAGCTACATGACATCTGTCTCAAAACCAAAAGATTGATGACTGGCTTGGATACCTCAAATGTGGTGACATTAAGTAATTGTGGGAAACTTAACAGACCCTAGAGAGATTCTTAATCTATGGTTTCTCATAATCAGAGACATGAAACCAATGGACCCAATTGGTTTCCAGATGCAGTTCTGGATGCTGTTCATTGGTGTCATGCCCACACTATTACGTCCTTTCTGCCTCAGAGTCAAGCAAAACTCTTGTTGGGGTACAGGGGTGCAAAGGAGAGGTGAAGTAAAGACTCAGAATCATGTTAAGTCCTGACAAAATCTACAGACAGTTTCCAAATGAGGAAAGCTTCTTGTTAAGATTGAACAGTTTTTTGTTTTTTCTCCCTACCCTTCCCAGGAAGGTCACATTAGGGGAATTCTTTGGCTCAAGTATCAGTGTTATAAACAAAGGTCCCTCCTTTCTTATTAATCTCCTGTTAGACATACACAATTCCTTTTCCTCAATAATCAGAAACGGGATTTCCTGAAGAGATTAGTAACAGCTTCTCCTCACAGTTTTCTGAAAACATGCCCTAAGTCATGGTTTCTGGAAAGGCCTCTTCCTTTCTATTTCCCACAGAAGGGAAGAGAGATGGGGCTGTGGTGAATGTCTCAGTGCAGATGGCTGAGGACTTTACTTGCTTAGTATGGCAAGGACTCTTCTGTTGTTGTCTGATCGATACTCATGAGCCAACCAGATTCTACAAGTCATCCAGAGGGGACTAAAGGAAAACCTTCCCTAGGAATAATGACTTTTAGTTTTTCCACATCATGGGAACCATTTCCTACAGACTAACTGGGTTTATCAGGACTGCTATCCCAAGGAAGCCTGAGGCTCTCCATAGACTGGACTATCTGGCTATCCTCAGTGGAGTTAGCCAGATCAAAGCCTGGCCTGTGCTTCTGCCTCCCAGATTCTTATCCTCTCAGTCTGTCCTAAGGGTGATCCATTAAAAAAGAACACTGTTAAGTTGAAATGCCTTTTAATATGTATCTTCATCTGATTTTTCTTATTGAAAATGATTTGCATCTGAAAGCTGAGTCAACCTTTATGAATCTAGTCTGCTGATGGGGCAAGGGAAGATTAATCAACTTCTGAACTATAACACATAAATCCAGAAACTCAACACTTACTCCCATCATGAAAATGATTCAATCCTTAGAATAGGTCCAAAAAGACCTTTATGCAACTGCTAGAGGGCTGGGCAACTGACGGATAGTTTTCCTCTTTCATTGTCTTAATTTCCCAAGAGCTCAGCCAAGAGAATGCTCCTCCCTCCTGACCAAAGTCCTCTGCTGGGAGGAGGAAAATAAATAAATAAATAAATAAAAAAACAAAAAAAAACAAAAAAACTCCACTTCTCTATTAGGAAAGTTAGTGACTAGGATTCTGACTTGACCACCAACCTGGGGTGGGGTACTGACTATAAAATGCTTTATCAAAGTACTCCAGCACCCTCCCCCTTTACTTCTAAGCTTGCCTTGTCAACACCACCACCCCCTCCCCACCCCGCAGGTAAACAGCCCGCCAGTACCAGCTGATTGACAGATTCCAGCCTTTACAAGCATAAAGTTCAGTGGTAGGAAGCTTATTCTTAGAAAACAAGAGCTAAGCAGCGACTACTGAACTCTGAGCACTCCGAGGAACTAACATGCTAGACATAGAAGCAGTAATGCCCAGTGAATCTTCCAGCTTCATCAAAATCCAGAACACCTCTCAAAACCAGTGGTTCTCAACCTGTGGGACAAGGCTCCTTTGGGGTCGAATGATCCTTTCACATTTTCCTGCATATCAGATTATTTACATTATGATTCATAACAGCAGCAACATTACAATCATGAAGTAGCAACAACAATAATTTTATAGTTGGAGGTCACCACAACATGAGGAACAACATTAGGAAGGTTGAGAAGTACTATAGTAAACCGAGGGAAAAAAAGACTCATCAAATCCAACACAAGGTATGCCCTCTACCAGCTCTTTTGTAAGGTTGTATCTAATGCTTTTTGCTTGCTTTTGAAATAAGGTCTTACTTACATAACCCAGACTGGCCTTGAACTCACCATCTCCCAACCACAGGCTGCCATGTGCTGTCATTATAGTCATGTGCCACCATGCCTGACTGACACAATTTTCACAGGCTTGGTGACTTCATTGTCTAGCTCACTGAAGATCAGACTGCTACAGGCAGCCAGCCACCGCTATGAAGGTGACAGCAGCAGTACACTTGGGGACCCCATGCTCACCCCAATTCCATTCTCAAGTCCATTCTAGAAAGCGACATAGTATTTGTATCTTCTCATCGACTTTAAATCACATCTAGGTTACTTCTAATACCTAATGCAATATAGATACTTGTTTTGCTATATTGTTTTAAAATTTGTATTATATTTATTGTTGTATTGCTATTTTCTATTCTTTGGGTTTTTTTCTAAAATATTTTTAATCTGTAGTTAGTAGAACCCATCTACACACAGAGCAAAATGTAATGCTTAACATCATGGTAGTTGTGAAAAACTCAAAAATTATCTCCTCACTATATATCTATATACATAGCCAATCCGACCAGTACAACACTGTAGAAACCCCAAACAAGCACTTAATAGGCACTCTGACCACAGAACATTTACTACAAAGTAGCCCCAAGTATTTCTTGAATCCTCAAAAATATCACCATAAGAGAGCAGTATCTTCTAATGTCACCCTGCAATCTTTAGGAAAAATGTATGCACAATGCACTGTTGATAAAATGAGGCAAGCTGGGGTCACAGCTTAGCAGAATCTTTGCCCAGCAAGTTGGAGGCCTAATACTTACATACATATAAAACAATTTATTTTTTTTTAAAGATTTGCCATGTACACAGTGTTCTGCCTGCATGAATGCCTGCCTGCCAGAAGAGGCTGCCAGATCTCATTACAAATAGTTGGGAGCCACCATGTTGTTGCTGGGAATTGAACTCAGGACCTCTGCAAGAGCAGTCAGTGCTCTTAACCACTGAGCCATCTCTCTAGCCCCACATATAAAATTTTTAAATAATTCCTCCACAAACTAGGATCTGTTGAGATAAGCTATTTTGGAGACTACAGGGATAAATGTTAGTTTGCCACATTGCCAATGAAACAGAGGTATGTGTCATGGGTATGAATTTTCTCCAACTACCAAGAAACTACTTAAATATGATGATCTTTTGTAGCTACAAATTACGCTATCTCCAAATGTGGCTTCTGCCTCTGTCATACTAGGCATAATAGAATGAAGTGCTACATATATTATTTCCAAATCTATCCCTTGTGTCACGAAAGGTATACCAGCAGAGTGAGGTACTTATGGTTATTTGTAACTACAGGACTCTTCAGCCAAGACCCACCACGTAAGCACCTGACTGACAAATGCACACTTTGGATTTGATCCAAATGACCCAGTCACAAGATCGCCTCCTGTTATTTGACTTTCCTGCAGGTAAGGAGAACTTGTACTTGAGGAGTGTCGGGAGGATTCCTAGGCTGCTTGTTGCAAGTCGGAGATTTCTTTGACTCAGTATATTTCATTTAACAATTCATGGAAACCTTACACTGTTTCATAACCTATCAATAAAGTCTCCCTGAAATGTGTGCAAAATTAACACTTCAGGAGATGGCTAATAGCTCAGTTTGAAAAATAGGACCATGAATACAGTTTCAGTTACCAAATGAGTTAATTTGAAAATTCAAGAAATCATGAGGAGATTCTTAGACTAAGAGATAAGGTTTAAGCACTTTCTTCCATATCCTTAATTGGCTATAAAATGGAAAGAAACCACAACAGAAAAATGTTCAAAGCCATCTTCTTAGACATCTGAGAGACTTTCAGTCTCCACACAATGTGCTTTGCTGGTAATGGAAGTGAACAAGGAAACCAGGACCCAAGTAAAAAACGTACTCTCAACTGGTATCTAAACTGTAAGCATTAGTGATACAGGAGGAGGAAAAGGTAAAACTCACTTTAAAATCCGCTAGCTGCTGGTTGATGACCTCCACTTCAGTCCCCACAACCCACTGAAGGGCCTCTCCATCTTCTGCAGCTGAGGTGGCATCACTGAGGGCCTTCAGTCTCCTGTAGAAATCCTCTACGCGGCCCAGTGTGAGCGCTAGCTGTTCCTGGCGAGCTTTCCCTCTCTCTGTCAGTTTTCCACACTGTTTGTTAAGGGCTTCTAGCTCCCTCTTGAGTCCTAGTAAGTCCAAAGTCCCCTCTTCCTCCACCATCTTCCGACACTCTGCCTCAGAGACCTCTATGTCAGACCTGAGGGCTTGGATTTTGTGAAGGAATAGCCGAACATCCTCAATTTGTGACTGGAGGCTATCTGTGTCTCTACCAATGGCTCCCATGCCATCTAGCTCATCATCCAGGTCAGCCAACTGAGAGAACATTTCTCGAACTCGACAGTGAAACTGCCCAATCCCCTCTAGCTTGTTTTCCATGGTCAGGCAACCACTGTTCACACGCTGCTTCACTTCTAAGAACTCCTGCTGGGCAACCTCAGCTTGATGCACAAGCGGGGAGGCATCAGCTCCATCTGGAGCATCTTCTACAAGTCCCTGAGTGAAGTTCCTCAGGTAGTCAACCTGAGGCTCCAGGGCCTGCAGCACTTCTTGCTGAGCTCGTAGCCTCTCCAGATTCTTGCTGCTACAGGCTTGAGAGCCCAGAGCATCGAAGATTTCAAGCTGGTGCTTGGCTCCTTCAACCTTCTTTTCAATATTCTTAAAGCTTTCCTGGAACTCCTTGAGCCTCTGAGTCATCTCTTCTAGAGAGCCCGTTTTGGCCTGTAGCTCCTCTGTAATGGCATCCATGCTCTGGTTGAGTCCAGCCTTCTCATCCCGGATCTCATCTTCATCTATTTCTGAAGAATTGATCAGAATGTCAGCAGCACCATTCAGTATTTCCAGCAGGGAGCGGCGCTTCTCTGCCTCACTCAGCATAGCCTTTGACCTCAAGAGGCTGGACTCCAGCTGCACTGGATCCAAAGTAACCCGCAACTCAGACATCTTGGTCTTGCAATCTTCTATCCAGGGCACAAGGTCTTCCACATGCCACTGATATTTCTGAGCTTTCTGCATACAGTCCTTGAGCCTAGACTGTCGGTCTGCAGTTTTTTTATTGAGATCTTCCCAGTGGCTTTTGAGTTCAACCAACTGGTTTTGTAAAGTCTTTTTCTCTTCCCCAGGAGGCACAGAGAGCAGCAGAGACTCCCCTTCAGCCACAATTACCTCATAGGAACCACTGTGTTGATTGAGGTGCTTCTGAAACTCTTCATTCTCTTGTAGCTGAGACTGAAGCCGCTCCAATTTTGCAGAAATTGGGCAGATTTTTGCTTGCTGGCTTTGTTTTTCATCCAACCAGGTTCTCAGCTCATCAAACATTTGCTGGAATTGCTGGGTGCTGGCGAGAGCTGCCTGGAGTCTGTTCATGCGATCAGCTGATATAAGAAAATGAAATTAAAATCAATCAAGCCTGAATATGGGATGTAAAGTGTTTGCTAACAGGGTATGGTCTAACTTTAAGAATACAAAACAAATATTGAGAATCTACCAAAAAAGATAAGTATAAAGCCATGTTCCCACTCAATCCTTTTATCAACCATGTAACATGACCTAAGTCAATAAAAACAGTCATAACATTTTCAGAAGACGAACAAGTTAATGACAAAATTTTTCTTAGAAAGTCCAAAATAGGGTAAAGAGATGGCTCAGCAGTTAGGAGCACTGACTGCTCTATAGAGAACTGACCTATGTCTGGTTCTGGGCACCAACATGGCAGCTCACATCTTGTAACTTTAGTTCCAGGGGATTCAACACCCTCTACTTGGTCTCTATAGATACTACATGTAAGCAAATCATAAAATCTTTAAAAAATCTTAAAAACTGCAGAATACATTATAACTTTGCATACTGGGGTTGGGGATATGCATGTCTACCGACAACATACAGAAAACAAGTGCTACACTTAGTGTGTCTAGAACTCCAGCTGTCGGCACCTGCCTGGACATGGTACCTGCAGGCTAGCTGACATGTGCTAGAGCTTCTCTCTCCAGGACTGTGGTAGGCTTTGGGAAGCTCCATATATACCAGTGTCACTGTACAATAACCACATCCATTGTCATGGTTACTAGAAGGACAGGTGAACATGATGCTAACCCTGAAAAGCTACTTAAGGATCATTCTAGACTCTTGGTCTGCTCACTTCAGCTCACCTGCAAGGTCTTCTAAGCCTTGGAGTGGCAGGGCAACTGTCTCCAAACGCTTCTTCAGTTCATCCTTGAGGTACTGCTCACCAATGAGCAGTGAGAGTTCATCACACAGTGCCTGAGCCTCCTTAATCTCGTTGTCTAATTGTCCCAAGTCAGATCGAATCTCACTGGTCTCCTCTAGTTGCTGCTTTACAGCATCAGGCTGGGTGCTGATGGCTGACTGGCCACTTAGTCGTTGTCCAACTGCTTTCACCTTTTCTGATAAGTCCTGGAGCAGCTCTTGGTACTGGGTGCTTTTAATGATAGCTTGATCAATTTGGCTGGAACGGGAGTTAAGCTTGTCAGTGAGCTCAACCCACTTCTGATTGATGCTTTGGAGTTCCTTCTGCACTTGGCTGGTCGATGGAGAGACATCTCCAGGACCTATTAGGATGCCCTGAGCTGCCTCATTCAGCTGCTCATGCTGTTGCCTTCGCGCTTCAAATTCCTTCAGCATAAACTGAAACACAAATGGCATGGAGATGCTTAGACAGAGAAAACAGATCTAAAAGTAGTGTCAAAACAAAAACTGAATTTGGATTGTGCCAGCCCATTTTGAAAATAATCCAGAAAACTCCAGGGACCAGACTACTAAGATATTGTAGCATTGTCTTTCAGAATTGTATACTATGTCAGGCTGTGGTGGTGTACTCCTTAATCCCAGCACTTGGGAGGCAGAGGCAGGGGGATCTCTGTGAGTTCGAAACCAGCCTGGTCTACACAGCAAGTTCCAGGACAGTCAAGACTACACAGAGAAACCCTGTGTTGAAAAACAAACCCAAAAAAAAACCCAAGGAAAGAAAACTCTGTCTGGAGGTCATAATGAAATCTATTTGCCGGTAGTAGCATTCAAAACTAGATTCCGTGACACCCATTTCTTTGCTCTAAGCATTAATCTACATTGCTCACCTGGACCTGCTGTTTCTGTGCATTCAACATGTTGGGGTCAATAGACAAGGGTCCCAGAACTCCCATCATCAGTTCCTTCTCCATCAGCCAAGGGCGGAGCTGGGATTCTGCAGCCTGGAAGCAGGCCAGATGGCTTGCAGATTCCTCTAGCTGCTTTTGGCGAGCCACAGTAACCTCCGTGGCCTTTTCCCATCGGGAATCTGTTGAAAGGAAATGAGAGAATGTAGTTGGCCTGGTCCCTCAGCTGTATTACTTATATGCTACAGGAAATGACATAAGAGTCATTATTTAACTTTTTAAAAATTAAAAATAACCTTAAAATATTTAAGAACTAAAGAATACAAATAGTTCTGTATCTTCACTGGGCTAGTAGTAACAAGAAACTGCACTGATAAACTGAATGGAAGCCCCCCTGTCCCCCACATACTGTAAGACAGATTACATATATTATTTTATATTATTTATTATACATAACTATATATAATATATATTATAAACATTTTTCATGAAAAGAATTTTTTTTTTTTTTTTTTTTTTTTGAGCTGAGGATCGAACCCCAGGCCTTGCACTTGCTAGGCAAGTGTTCTCTACCACTGAGCTAAATCCCCAACCCCGAAAAGAAATTTTGTTACAAATATCACACCTATATTATATATAGTTAAATATTATGAACACATAATTGACTTATCTCTTCATTAGATTATTTCCCATTTCTTTTTAAATTTAATTTTAATTATGTATGTCAGTGTGTGGGTATATGCACATGAGTGCAGTGTTCCTCAGAGGCCAGAGGTGACGGAGCTTGAGTTACAGAAGGTTGTGAGCTGCCCAGTATGGGTGTTGTAAACTGAACTCTGGTCCACTAAAAGAGCACTATGAGTCTGTAACCATTGAGCCAGCTCACCAAGCCCAGGGTTTTTTATTTTTATTTATTTATTTTTTTGATACAGGGTCTCACTATGTAGCCCTGACTGGACTGGAACTTGCTATGGCAGACCAGGCTGACTCAGATTTACAAACTGTTTCTACCACAAAGTGCTGGATTAAAGACATGAGTCACCACTTCCCACTTTCATTTTTACTCTCAATATTCTCTTAACCTTCTGATCAGAGTAGACTATTTGCTTGACTGTCCTAGAAAACCAGATTTCTGTTGACTTCATTTCTAAAATTTTTCCCTAATCAGGTCATTTTCTGGTCCTAGACAGATAGGCTTTTGCTTGCTTTCAGAAGTTAATTGAAACTAATTCCAGCTTTATAGGGTGTACTTTATAGGATGTACTGAGATTTTCAATTTGCTTTAGAGACAAGATATTTTAAATATAAAACATATGATGACTTACTGAGCTCCTCTTGCATTTTTTTCCAGTTTTCTGCTTCTTGTGAGTTGGGATATGTCCCCAGTAATCCAGCCAGAGCTTCCTTTACTTTTTGGATTTTAGGGGAATTCTGTTCCAATTCAGCCAGGAAAGCCTAGGAAAAAGCATATCATACTTGTCAGGAGATTCTAGGGTAGAAACATAGCTTTGTGTGGTAGAAAAGATTGGAAGACTGACTGGATGGGAAGTCTCAATTGTTCTGATCCTCTGTATGGTTTGTTCCATGAACTTAGCTTCAGTGTTTGCTCTAAAATGAAGATGGTGGGATCTGAGTTCATTGAAGTACATACATCATCGAAACTCAACTACATAGGGAGCATCACCTCTTATTAATTGGAAGTGCCAAGATAAGAACGGCAATATTTTGATAGTTGGAGAGCTAGCATGCCATTCTCAATTGGAATATTTAAAATTTTGGAGAAAATTTCTCATAAGAAAATTATTATGTTCTTATATTTTCTGACAATTTCTTTAGTCCACATTTCAATTTTTAAAACACTAAAATTATCATGTGTGAGTATTTGTTTGCTGTTTTTATGTGCAACACATGTGTGCCTGGTACCAGAGAAAGCCAGAAGAGGGAGCTGGATCCCATGGAACCAGAGTTACAGATGGTTGTGAGACTCTATGTGGGTGCTGGGAACTGAATCTGGGTCCTCTGCAAGAGCACCAAGTGCTCTTAAATGCTGAGCCATCTCTCCAGCTCTCTACATTTCAATCTTAAGAATAAATACATATCCACAATATTTTAGGTTCCCCTAAGAGTTGCAAAGATACCTAGATGAGAAAGGCTTACCTATCTGGTAGTATCACATGGAAAATAAGACTAAATTCTCAATGAGCTAATAACATGGTGGAGGGAGGAGTGAGAAGGGAGGGAGGGATCAAGCTTCTTTCTGCAAATATGTCTCCCCCCCCCCCTTTTGAATGTGAATTATAACAACAGGTAACAAAAATGATCAAGGAGACTTGAGGAGGTATGTTAAAAATGAGGGCTAACATTCTGCCAATCACAGTCCAGGACAGGGCTGACTCCATTCAGGCTCAGGCCCTAGGCTGGGACAAGAGCACCTGTAAGAGCCTTTTCCTGTATACTGATGCAGCTCACTAGTAAACACAGTACCTTGTTAGATTCTGCTTGGGCTTTTACTGTTTCTGTCTTGGTTGGAGACAAGGAGACATCCATGGCTTTCAGAACTTCCTCTTTGGATTCTAACCACTGTAATACAGAGTTTGCTTCTTTCTGAACCTCCTCCATTCTGCTGAGGACAGCCTGAAGGCTTTCCTGGCGTTCTCGAAGCACTTCTCCCAGTTTCTCATACTTTGAATTCACATCAGACAAGTCACACTGGATCTCCGTAAGATCTAGTATCAGAGAAACAACAACGAGATCGGTAATCCTGCTCTCCTTCATTTATCATTCCTAAATGATTTGTCAGGATTAAACATCTCTCCTAACTCTTCTAGCCAACTAGTGATTGCCTTCTTCTAAGTCACATCAAAGTTCCTGTTGAAATACACAAAGTGTAAGAACTAGGGGTTCTTATTAATTATTAATCTGCTTTCTGGCTTTGGCATTTTATACAAAGATATATGCCATAAAATGCTGAATAAACATGGGAAAGACAGAAGTGAGAAAGTAAAGTAAGATGTCACTTTAGCATACTGTTGGGATTAACTTGGAACATTCTTCTGTTCCCTCGTCTTCAAACTGCTGAGAAATAGTTTGAGACTATTTCAGCAGGAGACTGAGGGAAAGATTACTGGTAGACAGACTAGCTTTTTGCTTGTTTTGAGATAGTCTGATGTAACCAAGGCTAGCCTAAGCCTGAACTCCTAATTGTCTTGCCTCTACCCCCCAAGTGCTGAGCTTATAGACCACTACCACTACACCTGCCTTTAGAGTACTTCTTTATAACTCATAGGTCCACATAGACTTTCCTGAAGGTCTTCCCTTCCTGACCTAACCTGGTGGCCCAGTATGATTGCTCAGAACTTTTAGTCCCAGGATGCCAACCTGTTTAGCCCATAGGCAGCTAACAGGGAAGCGCCACAGTTGCTCTTCCCCAAATGTTCACCCTCACGCCCCTCCTGGCAGCTGTTAACTTGCACAGACTGGAACACATATACAGCAAACGTGAACACTGTAACACACCCAACAAGGAGGCACTGTTGACATGAGATTCTCACCTTTGCAGGTGTGGTATCCGTTTACACTGCCTACAGAGCTTCCTACAGAGGGTAGTATGGAACCTGAGCAGAAGGACAGGGAGACAAACAGGGCAAGACCAACGTGTTAGGAATACATATAGGCACAGCATTTCTCTTCTCTGGCTTACACTTTAAGCTTGGGTATCAGAGAGCTAACATAGCACAAGACATGGAGAGAGACAGGTCACTTTAGCTGCCAGGCACCAAAGTGTCACTTGTGATGTTCAGCTTTGCTACGGTAATGATTTGTAACCCTTTCTATAAAAATAACAATTCATCTTAAATCTTCACCTTGGATTCCTTGGAAACTTTCCTGATTTTGTGAAGCAAGTACTATGAAAACAAGTAAGTTTTTAGAATGGTAATGGTCACATTTTGGAATGAGGATTTATAATAAAGTTAAAACATTACCTTTAATATCAGTCTGTATTGTTTAAAAAAAAAAAAAAAAGTGAACATGAAGCACAATTAAAAACATGAAAAGTTCCAGGTGGTGGCGCACGCCTTTAATCCCTGCACTCAGGAGGCAGAGCCAGGCGGATCTCTGTGAGTTTGAGGCCAGCCTGGTCTACAGAGCGAGATCCAGGACAGGCTCCAAACCACACAGAAAAACCCTGAAAACAACAAACAAACAAAACCCATAACAAGTGGGGTCACTAAAAAGCCCGTCTGACATTGTTTCCATATGAAGTTGCTTATGGAACTTTTCTTCATGGCATCTTTTGGCTCTACTTCCTCCACCAGAAACAGGTCAGAGCACTGAAAAATATGGCCTATGAACATTCTAAAAATTCTCTTCTGGGCATCTGGTCCTGTTTCTAATTGTTACAGTTTCACTTATATTCTTCTTAAGTTTCTTCCTTTTATTTTAGAGGAGTTTCTAAGTTAAGTATAAATCAGGTTACAAACTTACTAGGATTATGGAGAAGTCAGGGAAATATTCACGTCATAATGCTTAGTTGAAAGGACAGACTCAGACTGGGTCATAACTCAGTGGTAAAGCACTTGCTCGGCACATACCAAGTCCTAGGTTTTATCTACAGCATTTAAAAAAGGAAAAGGAAAAGGAAAAACAGAAAGGGGCAGAAACTCCTCTGTGTGCTGTTTTCATGGTGCTAAGTCTTCTCTAAGTTAAACTAAAAAGCAGTTGTTAAGAGTGGTAGATTTATGTTTTTTAAATATTAATATTCATATATTTTCAAATAAAAATGGAACAAACAAAACCATTTTCCATTGCAATTATGTGATCACAGAAAATAAACGACTAGTCATGAGGAGAGAGAGTGAGTACTGGTAAAGACTATCACTAATTCATATGTGAGTCTGAATCTATGGGCAACCTCAGTTTCTTCTGCTACCTACAATCAATACATGCTGCTTTTGTGAAGAATGGACAGCTCTTGCTACTTCAGTGACAAGTGTGTGTGTATATTTTAAACCTTTTTTCAGTGTCATTGAATGTAAAGGTCATAGCTCTTTGCTAGTACTTTATTATATTTTTTTTAAAGATTTATTTATTATGTATACAGTAGGGGGTGCCAGATCTCATTACAGATGGTTGTGAGCCACCATGTGGTTGCTGGGAATTGAACTCAGGACCTCTGGAAGAACAGTCAGTGCTCTTAACTTAAGCTGAGCCATCTCTCCAGCCCAGCTAGTATTTTATAATATTGAAACCTCTATATGAACACTGCTGCATAGTACTATACAAAGGAAAACAGCAATAGCACATGTATAATACAGCATATAACATGACAAAACCAGGTGTATATAAAAAAGGTCAAGCAAATTCTCATTAGGATAGAATTGTATAACCACAGAATTATAAACATTCAGGGACGTGAAGATGCCAATGTTGAGGTAGCTTTTGCCTTCACTGTTAGTCTTCTGTGTTTGAGAAAAGAATTGGATTCCTTATTAGATATTTTTAGTGGCTTACCTTGGAAACAATGATCCCTCATCCCTCACATCATTTGCAGTATAATTTAACAGTATTCTAACATCATAAAGTGAACTGTTAAAAGCATCTGTTATCATTTGCAACTACTTGATTGTATGAATCACATTTTATGGGTAGGGTACCAAACACAATTTATAGACAGATCACATGATGAAGCAGCCACCCACTCATCCTACTTTAAAATACTTTATATCTATAAAGACATATTCAATATTCTCATTACCATTTAGCACTTAACACACATGAAGCCTTGGGTTCAATCCTCATTATCCCTTCAGAGCCCTCCCCTCCCAAAAAACAAACAAACAAACAAAAAAACCCCATCAAACAAACAATCCTAACACAGGTACTTTAAAAAGCATGAAAAACAATCGATTTAGACCAGGAGCCATCAAATCATAGCCCAGTGGACAATTATGGCCCTTTGTCTGTTTTTAAAAATAAAGTTTTATTTGGAAGACAGCTATATGCATCATTTAAATTTTGTCTATGGCTGCTTTTATGCCACAGTGGCAGAGGCATATAACCATATGGTTTGTAAGTGTTTTTACTATCTGAATATTTATAGAAACAAGTCACAGACTCCTGATCTAGTCACATGCTGATAATTCACCAACAAAGAGGTTTATACATTAGACCACTGCTTCCTTTTGTTGTTGCTACCGTTTTTTTGAGAAAAGCTTATATAGCTCAGCCTGATCTCCTAGGTTACTGAGGGTAACCCAGAACTATGAATTCACTTCCTGCCATCTGGGATTACAGGCATGTACCACTCTGACTGACTTTGGAATAAAGTTTCTTAAAACTGTGGATCCGGGTAACTCTCCTTTGAGGACCCCAGACCCATGTTGTTGGGTATATCTTACTTTCTTCTGAATGCCTTTCTTGTAATCCTTGAGTTCAAGCCTACATTAAAATATCTTTGTTAAACCCAAACTTTACTTTACTAAAATAACAACAAAACCATGCTTCTCAGCCACATTTGAGGTTGTTAAATTTATAAGAGTGAAAGATTTCTGAATGCTCCAAAAACCAAAAAATAATTCAGAATCAAACCTGTAACGAATCTGAACTGTTCCTGGCAGTGCTTGCCTATGTTACATAGCACAGCTTTACTTCTGAACACACACCATGAACACTCTGCACTGTATATGACATCAAGGCATACAATGCCAATAAATGTGCCTTAAACACCCCAGCTGAACTTTGAGAATATTGTATGTTATAATTTTCATGTGTATGTGTGCATGTATGTATGTGTGTATGGTTTTCTGCTATAATAGAAACATAATTGTTTAATTATAGAGAACAATGATTTGACATTTTAATATTAACTTTATTATTTTCCTATTGCCATTCCTCAGCATTTATCAAATTAAAATATACTTGGATTATATTGTGTTAGAATGCTGGATTTAAATTTTTTATTATATTTGTTTTCTTTAAAAATATTTATTTTCAATTGTGTGTGTGTGTGTAGGGGGATGAGCATGTGTGATTTAAAGTGTCGCAGAGTCCAGAAAAGGACACTGGACACCCTAGAGTTGGGGTTACATCTGCTTGTGAACCTCCTCATATGGCGCAGGGACTAAACTCAGGTTCTCTGCAGGAGCAATAACCATCGAGACAACTCCCCAACACCACATTTATTTGTACATGTGTGTGTACATGCACGTCAGAAGACAACTTGGAGCTGGTTCTCTCATTCCACTGTGGGTCCCAGGTGTTGAACTCAGATCATCACAGTTGGCAGCAAGCCAACTACAAGCCATGTTGTTGCCCAGATTATAATAGCTGTTTGAAATCTTTTTTTCATTTAAATTTTTTATTACTACTTTTTAAAATTCTTCTCTCATATATTACATCCTGACTGTAATTTCCCCTCCCTCCCTTTTTTAAAAATTTAATTTTATGTATATAGGTGTTTTACCTGCATGTATATATGTGTGTACATGCATGTACAATGCCTTTAGATGCCAGAAAATGTTAGATCCCCTGGAACTGTAGTTAAAAACAGGATGAACCATTATGTGGTGCTGGGAATCCAACCTGAGTTCTCTGCAAGAGCAGCAAGTGCTTTTAACCACTGAGCCATCTCTTCAGGCAGTTTTCTGGATTCTTGACTTGAGGTTCTTTCTGTCTTTTTATTTACTTATTTATTTTTTGGATTTTTTGTTTTTGTTTTTTTGAAACAGGGTTTCTCAGTGTAGTTTTGGTGCCTGTCCTGGATCTCGCTCTGTAGCCCAGGCTGGCCTTGAACTCACATCCACCTGGTTCTGCTTTCCGAGTGCTGGGATTAAAGGCGTGTGCAGCACCACCTCCTGGCTCTGTGGTTGGATTTTTGAGACAGGGTTTCTTTGTGTAGCCCTGACTGTCCTGGTGTAACAATAAACAAGCACCTCCATCTCATTAGTGTCCAGTTTGTTCTGTCTTTAATAAATAGTAAAAAAAATACCAAGTAATTACTCTTAAATAAATTTTGTTATAACTTACCAGTATTTTTTTATTAGTATACCTGATTTATAAACCTATATTCCTGAGATCAGGTAAAACCTTCTCAAGTGAAAGAAGTCACAGACAAAATGTATAGGAAGTCTTATATTAGAATATAAGATTAATCAGTTCTTTGAAATGATGTTACTTCTGGGGTGTTCAAAGAAATATTTAAACTTTAAAGTATTACTAGCCAGGTGTGATAGTTCATACCTTTAATTCCAACACCTGAGAGGCAGAGGCAGGCAAATCTCTGTGATTTCAAAGCCATTTTGGTCTACACAGTGAGTTCCAGGCCACCCAGAAGTACACAGCAAGACCTTGTCTTAAAAATAAAAAACGACTACAGGTTGGGTGGTGGTGGCAGCATACACCTTTAATCCCAAAGTGAGTTACACAGAGAAACTATGTCTTGAAAACCCAAACCAAAAGAAAAGAAAAAAGAAAAACCAAACCAACAAGAAGAAAAAACATCCCCCAAACCCTACATATACACAAACAAAAACCATCAACAACAACAAAAACCCTCCAACAAATAAATAAAGCCAACTTTAAAGTACTAAAGAAATGTAGTTGCTCTTGTGAGGAAAAAAAAGAGTAAACTTTTCCTTAGGTATTGATAGGTCTATAGGTGTATACTTAGTCTGGCAATAAAACCTAAGATCTCAATTAACAAGCAATAAATGACTGTGAATTCACACTGATTTTGCTTAAACAATTTAGTTTATGGCCAAAGATTATCCATGCAACTGGGCACAATGTTTGTGCTCTCTTTGAAGCAATGCGCCAGGCTCTGATGTACTAACAGACTCCCAAATACCTAGCTTCTCCCTAAACATCACACTTATACCCACCCAGGCTGCCCATGTTTAAAAACGTTAACACAGGGGCTGGGGATTTAGCTCAGTGGTAGAGCGCTTGCCTAGCAAGCGCAAGGCCCTGGGTTCGGTCCTCAGCTCTGACAGAAAAAAAAAAAAAGTTAACACACCCATATATCTTTTCTGCTCAAAGCATAACCCCAAGATGAAAAATTTAACTCCACATTCTTTGACATCTCTAAGTGGGCCCACTAGTTCACTTACTTAGAAGAACTTTGTAAAATGGAGCAGCATTGTTTAGCAAAGTAAGAAGCAGATAAGAATGAGAGAGTATATTGCTTGGTGGATCTTCTTTCTTCCGATATTCAACTTTCATTTTTAGTATAATGAAACAAAAAGGTGTCTCCACAGGCTACAAGCAAGGAGTGGTGGGTACATGTATTCATTACATTTTGAAGAACCTGTACTCACCTGTCTTAGCTTGGGTATCAGGTGCTGTGATCTCCATAATGAGATTTTCTAAGGACATACCCTTGCAATTGATTTCTTCCACCAGAATCCCCTTACTTGCCCAGTCATCTAGAAGACCCTGTTAAAGAACCAAATTGGTAAATGTAACATGTGGGCCTTTTCCTTGTCAATAGGAACAGCTGTTACAGACACAGTCCCTACCATTTTATTTTATGTGTATGAGTGTTTTTCCTCTCTCTCTCTCTATACGTATATATATATTCCATGTGAATGCCAGAAGGGATTAAATACCCTGGGACTGGAGTTACAGATGGTTGTGAAATACCATGTGGGTGCTGGATAACAAACCTGGGTCCTCTCAAGAGTAACAAGAACTTTTAACTGCCGAGCCATCTCTCCAGCAACCCTCTTATCATTCTGACAAGAAACTATGCTCATGCTGGGTCTGTGGCGCATGCCTTTAATTCTAGTACTTTGGAGGCAGAGGCAGGAAGATCTCTGGGAGTTCAAGGCCAGACTGGTTTGCATAGTGATTCCCAAACCAGCCAGAGCTACATAGGAAGACTGTCCCAAAAAGAGAAAGGAAGGAATGAATGGATGAAAAACAGAACAACAAAACCAACAACAAACCTATGCTCATGTATTCAGCCCTTACAAGATACCGGCTTAGTCAGCCAAGAAGTACAAAAATGACACTCTAGAATTCTCAGAAACTTCTGTTTCATTTGGTCATGTATCAAATATTTATTGATACTTAATATTGGCTAGGCACCATCCCAACACTGAGGACAAAATAGAATAAATAGGACTATGACAAATTTGTTTCATTTATTGACTTATTTTTAAGTTTTTTCCCTTTATTTTCTTTTTCTTCCCTCCTTCCTTTTCTTTTTCTTGGGTAGGGTTTCTTTGTGTAGTCCTGGTTGTCCTGTAGACCAAGCTGACCTAGAACTCATGAAGATCCACCTGCCTCTGCCTCCCAAGTCCTGGGATTAAAGGTGTGAGTCACCACTCTCTAGCTTGGCTTTTTTTTTTTTTTCCTTTTTCAAAACAAGGTCTTTGCTGTGGATATCGCTCTGTGTAAATAAAGTTCTGATTGGCCAGTGGCCAGGCAGGAAGTATAGGCAGGACAAGAGAGAAGAGACTTCTGGGAAGTAGAAGGTTGGAGAGAGACACCGCCAGTCGCCGCCATGAGAAGCAACATGTAAAGACACTGGTAAGCCACAAGCCATGTGGCAAAGTATAGACTAACAGAAATGGGTTAATTTAAGATAGAAAAAGTAGATAACAAGAAGCCTGCCACGACCATACAGTTTGTAAACAATGTAAGTCTCTGTGTGCTTTCTTGGTTGGGTCTGAGCGACTGTGGGACTGGCGGGTAAGAGAGATTTGTCCTGACTGGGCCAGGCAGGAAAACTCCAACTACAAATGGCGCCCAACATATTGGCAAGAATTTCCACCTAAAACCTGAAAAAAAAAAAAGATTCTAAGACGGAGCTAAAAACAGCTTCCTAGTTGTCTTTCTCAACTTAGTGGCAGCCTGCCGGTTTGAGCTACTATGGCGGGTTCCTGGCGTGTGCATCTGACCTGCAGTGTGGCAGGAATGAGGAATCTACAAGTGACACTTTACTCTGCTGCATGGTAGATTTAGCCTTTGCTAGTTAAAAAAAAAAAGTCTCTGGGCTATGCACTGCTTTGATAGAACTGCTTCTGATAGTTGATGGTACACATGGCTCCAGACCCAGAGCTGGCGGTAAACTATACCACCACCATGTTGGGAAGCTGAGGTGGGTGGAGCCAGCAGCCACAGCGGCGTTTCAGTCTTACAAAGATGGATATTACACAGAGAATCTGGTTTGTCTTGTCTTTGGGATTTTTAACTACAGAAAAAGATTTGATCGTAAAAACTGTTGAGTTAAACAAATATGTAAATTTTAAAGGTACCTTGATTTCAAAATTTGGATATAAGGATATGTTGCTTTGGAAAAGAGTCTCTGCTTTTGTTTCCACAGAAAGCCAGAGGCTGTGGATTTGTTCCAGATTAAGATATATCAGGTTTGATCAGCCAAGACCACCTGAAAGGTCTCCGATGACACCATGGCCCAGATGATCTGACATCCAGAATGGTTTCAAGGCAACTGGCTCAGAGGTTCACCCTAATGGACTACTCCATAATCCTAAAATTTTCTTTGTGTCCCCATAAGATACAGCGCCCCCCTCCAGCAGGAAGTAGTAAGAGAAACTACGCCCACATTCCCAAAATTATCAAGGTGGCTTTGGAGATGGAATTGGCTCACTCCTTCTCTAAACCCAGACATATTACTAAAAGAAAAGGTTAAGAGATTCTTGTGTTCCAAATCAGAAGAGCCCTCTGGTGTGGGAAAGAGGAAAACCACTATTTTATTTAAAACAGGTTGATTAAAAATGCAATCTTTTTCTAAAGATAAAAAGGGGATATGATATAGATATGATAGGATGAAAGGGTAGATTAATGAACTTACTTCTAAAGAGCAACAACTCATTTAAAATGTTTTACATTAGTATAGATTTTAGTCTATTGATACAAACTTAAAGTTAATTTTGTTATACTGTGTGTATATTTCTAATCGTGTTTAAGGTATTATGTTTGTATAGCTCATTTTAAATTGAAATGGATAATTAAAAATAGATTAATAATTAGTCATCTATGATAATCATACTCGTAGCCATGTTAGTTAAGTCTTCTAGATATACATAGACATATTTCAGAGAGATAGGTAATCTTCAAATACTTCAAAGACCTACAGAATATGGCATTTAAAATAGTTTTAAAATTTAGACTTTCTGGACAGTGAGACATGTCTGCTCCTGGCAGCACCAATTTACTTCAGAGAGGAGGATGGGCACTGAAGACACATCTTATCTTCATGAAGACATATCTTATCTTCACCTTGGCAAAAATAGCCATTTGGGCAAGAAACTGTTCTTGCTTGGACTGCTCGATCAACTGGACATGCAGGACCCATAGAAAGGTGACCACTGAACTTTGCTTGACAAAATGGTCCTTCAGGTTCCTGCTTTGCAGAGGAAACTGCCAGACATTCTATAGGACACTGAGAGAAGTGACCAAAAGACTCTAGCCCTGTGGGCTGAAGACAAATGCCCCAACTTTACAAAGGAACATTAGGTGACTGTCCAGGCTGCCAGCTGTCTCTGTCTACTCTTGCAAGACTCCTAAAAAATGTTTACATCCTTCTCCCAGTTCTCAGGTAATATTATATCCTTCTGAGGTCTTTGATGTGGTTGAAGACTAGATAGTTATAATTTCCTCAGTTATGATACAAGATAAATTAGATATAAAACCTTAGACTCACAAATATAAGATAGATAGGATATCTTCTTTAATATTGTAACTGTAATTCTTGCTAGATAATTGTTTTGTTATATGTAATTGTACTATGTAAAAGTTAAAACCTTCCTTTAAAAAAAAGAAAAGGGGAAGTGCTGTGGATATCGCTCTGTGTAAATAAAGTTCTGATTGGCCAGTGGCCAGGCAGGAAGTATAGGCAGGACAAGAGAGAAGAGACTTCTGGGAAGTAGAAGGTTGGAGAGAGACACCGCCAGTCGCCGCCATGAGAAGCAACATGTAAAGACACTGGTAAGCCACAAGCCATGTGGCAAAGTATAGACTAACAGAAATGGGTTAATTTAAGATAGAAAAAGTAGATAACAAGAAGCCTGCCACGACCATACAGTTTGTAAACAATGTAAGTTTCTGTGTGCTTTCTTGGTTGGGTCTGAGCGACTGTGGGTCTGGCGGGTAAGAGAGATTTGTCCTGACTGGGCCAGGCAGGAAAACTCCAACTACAGGTCTTGTCATGTAATCCTCCCAGGTAGACCAGGCTGGCATTGAACTCACAGAGGCTCTGCTGCCTGTCTCCCAGCAGGGATGAAAGCTATGCCACCTCATCTGGACTTGCTTTGGTTTATAAGAAAGTGTCTTACTATGTAGCCCAGGCTGGCCTGTTTAAGTTTCTGCCTCCGAGTATTGGGACTAGAGGCTTGAGTCTCTATACCTAATTTTATGACATAGCTCTAAGAGTTTGGGTTATCAATTGCATTATCATGCAATAAATGTTATTACAGAAATATGAATAGTTAAGGAACTCTGAGAGTACAAGAGGAGACACAGAGGGAGGGAAGCATTGAGTGAAGACAGCAATTTGCAAGTGTGAAAAAGAAGAGAGGAAATAACTGGAAAATAAAAGAGAAGTCAGATATTTGAAATGGACAGAAATATAGACTGAGGCTACACTGTACAGAGCTCAGTTATCCACAGGAGAACATGACAGCTTGCCATAGAAATGGGGCCCTTATCATTCTGGAACAGGTGTGTGTGTGTGTGTGTGTGTGTGTGTGTGTGTGTGTGTGTGTGTATGTGTTAACCTTTAGTACCTTGCTCTGTGAGACCACTGGAGCTGACTTAGCTTGATTTTGATTGTAAGTGGAAGAGCAAGACAAAGAACCATTGATATCTAGCAAGCTCACAAGCACTACTTCAAACTGACAGGCAGTCACTGCTTGTCAAATTAGTCATGAGTCACTCTTAACTGTTTAGGGTCCAGACTTAAAATCACGTGCTGACATGCAGAATATTTAAGAATTTTCAGAGAAATATAGTGATATTTGTTGGACACCATGTGAACAACAAATACTAAGTTGTTTGGCTCTGAGTACTTAGCATGTGGAATTATTAGGTCGCATTAGGTTTTTCTTTTTTGGGGGGCAGTGGATTACTATTTTTCTTGAAACAGTAAGGGCCCTAATAAAGTTGAGGAACCTCTTCTTCCTTTGATTATTCTAACAGCAGACTCTCTTAGCATCCATTCAATGAAAGTAACCAAATTCTTTTCTTTCATCTGCTCTTGATTCAGCTTGCTTTGCTGAGAGAAATGGCAAACACATGGTAGTTATGTAGTCAGATGCTGTGTGAGTCAAGGTGGGAGACTGCTTCCAGCCATGAAGGCGTCTTCCAAGCCTGTGTTTCTCACCTTCCAATGAACCAGAGAAGTTCTTGCTCTTTTCACCCAGCCTGCTGACCAGTGTCTGGTCAGGTGCAGCTATCTCAATCTCAAGCATGAGTAAAGATAATTCTCTACCAAAGATGAAAATGCAGGCTTCTCAAGAAATAGACTTGACCAATCTTTCTTATGATATATTCTAATTTCCTATCATATCATGAGAGGCATCTAAGAAATAGCCTGTGCTAGATTTTTGGAAACCATTTTTCAAGTAGCAGAGGCTGACATGAATCTCTCCTCCTGCCACTTCCCAAGCTTTGAGATGCCCGACTTCGGCTTTGAAATGGTAGGCATATAGCACCACATGAAGAAGGGAATTTGTTGTGGACAGATAAATTGGACTATTCATGCTACATCCCTATCATATCTGAAGTTCAGTTGGTATAAACTTTCAAACTATTCTCTAGTCAGATTTCTGGAGACCTTTCATTTACCTACCTTCAAGTGTTCAATCTGCTTTTCCAACTCCTTAGCACTCACAAAAGTCTCTGCAGGTGGAACGTTTCCTTCAGTTTCTTTCAGCCATTTCTGGAAGGTTCTAATCAGCTTCCGGAATTCGTCCAACTGCTCCTGGCAAGTTGATGCATCTTTCTCTCTTTGAACAAAAACATGTCACTTGTCAACTAAGATTTATAAAAAAGGGACTTGAACTAGGTTCATCCTGGGACTGTAAGGCACCAATTTCCTAACAGGGCCCTTCCTTTCCATAGTAAATTTGGCTGAACACACAATGTAGAAAAGCATCAAACTCAAGAATCTATTGTCCTTCTTTGGACATTTCTGGGGAAAGAAGCCTTTAATCTTACTCTAGGCTAAAGTGAAAGTAAGAAAACTAAAGGGAGGCTGCTATATAGATACTATGATACAATGGAAAGAATGCTGGCTCTGGATCTCCAATCCAGATCTGTTATATTTCAACTCTTTGAGAACTAACTCAAGGGGCTGGAGAGACCAGCCAGTGGTTAACAGCACTTACTGCTTTACCAAAGCACCTGGGTTTGGTTCCCAGTATCCACATGGTGGCACACAATCACCTATGATTGTGTTGCATATAAACTCATGCAGGTGTACACACACACACACACACACACACACACACACACACACACACACACACACACACGAGCCTTAAAAAGAAATCAGACTTGAGTGCTGAATCTAAGGCTCACAGAAGTTAGATTATTGGACATAGGCTACACATGTCCATAAATAAAATAAATCAAGGAATGGCCATATCTATCAGGGATCAATCCAGAGATCCTCATTCTCCTGGTAGCTTCAACAGTGGGGAGAAGAAAAAGCCCTCTTGGCCTTTGTCCTTAACCTAGCCACTCAATCTGCTGCTAAGTATTTATTTATTTTTGAGACAGTGTCTTATAGGCTCTGCTGGCTTCACACTAGTTACATATGTAGCCATGTCTGGCTTTGAATGCCTGATCCTTCTGTTTCTATTTCCTGAAGACTGAGATTACAAGCGTGTGCCACCACACATGGCTGTAACTGGTTTGAGCAAGTTTTCCTCTAGTCATCAAGGTGACCACCTGCTAAATCAGTATTGCATTTGTATCTAAACCAAGGTAGAAAGTCTTATTCATGATCTTAAATCCATGTGAGACTTCTAATGGGAAATCATGAATTTCTAACAGTAAACCAAAGTCAGCAAGCATTTGTCATACATTCCTGTGTTAGTGCTAAAAGATGAATCTGAATGTTTCTATTAAATAACTTAATGTTATCCAAAAGATATTGACAAGTACATGTGTGTGCCTGCTTGTCTATCTGTAACCATGCGCACGAGGAGACCAAGAGGGTATTGGATCCTCTGAAATTAGAGTGTGGGTGCTAGCAACCAAACACAGGTCTTCTGAAAGAACAGCAAGTGCTCTTAACTGCTGAGCCATCTCTCCAGCCCATGAATATAACTCATAATTATACCTGGAAAATCTCTAGTTTTTGTCTTATTTTAAATTCAGCCACAATCCTACTTACTATCCCAAATTTGTTCTGTTTGCTTCAGATGACCTGGGCTTTTGGTCATTCAGACCTGATACTGAGAAGAATCAATTTGTAATAGAGATCAATAAGTATCAAGTGTATTAGGTAGCTTACCTAAAGGGGGCACTTTTTTTGTGGGGAGGTGGGGGGTTGAGAGAGGCTTTCTCTGTGTAGCCTTGGCTGTTCTGGAACTAGCTCTGTAGACCAGGCTGGCCCCAAACTCAGAAATCTGCCTGCCTCTGCTTCCCTAATTCCCTACTGGGATTAAAGGTATAAGCCACCACAGCCAGCAAGAGACACTTTTTAAAGTATGGGCTCAGTAGCAGAGTTCTGGACATTGCTCTTTATGGTAAGGAGGTAAAGATCATCTCATCCCCTAGCAAGACCAAGTTCTGGACGAATGACCAACCCAGCTGAGCACTCACCTTTCTTGAGCTGTCTTCTGTAGTTCTGTAAAATCCTTCTTGAGGCTCTGTATCTTGTCCTGGTGATGAGACAGGTCCAGTGCAAAGCCAGAAGAACTCAGTGCGGTAACTAGGTGCTCAAGAGTATGCAGGCTCTCCTTTTGGTCTTCCATTTCCAAAGTGAGCTCCTGTTGAGCAAGCAATATATTAAATTATCTGACCCATTATCTTTTTTTTTTTTTTTTAAACCATTCTGTGAATGTACGTGTGTGTGTATGGCATGGTTTGTGTGTGTGTTTCCTGTGTGTGTGTTCTTGTATGTGAGTGTGGGCATGCACATACCACATTGTGCACGCGGAGGTCATAGGGACAACCTCTATTGTAGGTCTTCACCTTCCACCTTGTTTGAGACAGGGATTCTTTTTTGTTACATGCTAAAATAAACAAACAAAAATCTTCAATTCTATTTAATGTGTATGTTGTGGTAGAAATAACAGCACAGTTTCAAAATTCTTATATACATTGTAGATGAGGTTGTTGGAACCTAGGGAGGGTTCCAACAACAGGAAAGGAAGATATAAATATGGAATAAAGGAAGAATCCTAAAGTGTTGAGCTTCTATTAGATAATTAGCATGATTTCATGATATCCTGTTTTCCTAATACTATCTGGTGACAGGACCTAGAAGCAAATGACATCCCAATAGCTTATCTATTTTACCTAGTGTCCAGATTTTGGTTTCTAACCATCATTCCCTACCAAAAGCAGGGCTTCTTGGAGAAAACAACTGATTTCAGGTATGGGACAAGGAAATTAGAAGGCACTCCTAGGTTGATGGCAATATGTCAAAAGGACATAGGACATAGGTTAAAGGGAACCCTATTGACTGAATTTGATGAAACTTTTGCATATCACAAATAATGAATATTGCTCATAATTAAACTATCTCTGGTATTTTTATAAAGAGATAAAATAATTAGCAATTGGTGAATCTAGGAAAAGACAGCTATTATTTGTTGGGCCATTCCTACTACAAAGTCTAAAATTACTCAAAACAAAACTAAAAAATTTAGGATCCAAAACAAAACAGTAAGATCCCACTTAGAAAATGGAGAAAAGAAAAGCAGGCAGGGCTGGTGAAAGGGCTGAGCCAGCCCGGGTGCTTTCTCTCCAGCCTGCAGTGGCAGTTTGAATGCAAATGTCCCCTAGAGGCTCAGGTATTGGAACTCTTGGTTCCCAGTTGGTGAGGCTGCTTGGGTAGGTTCAGGAGGTGTGGCCTCCTGGAGGAAGTACATCACTGAGGGCCACTCTGGAGGGCTTACAGCCTAGCCTCACTTCCAACTCTCTCCCTGCATTCATGCCTGTGACTGAGGACATAAGCTCTGCTACCTGTTCTAGTCACCATGCCTGCCGCTTGCTGCCATCCTTCCCTTCCACAACAGACCCCTCCCCCCCCCCCCCCTTGGAACCTGACATAAGCCAAATAAACTCTTCTCCTCTAGGTTGTCTTTGTCACGGGATTTTATCACAGCAACAGAAAGTAACATAGAAACCTGATAGCCTGTGTTTGACCCCCAATCAATTAATGTTTGACTTATACTAATTGTCCTCTGACCTTCACTTGCAACCCCTTCCCCACGAATAAATATAAAAATAAAAGAGTAAGTTCTTAAGGCAATAAATAATGTAAGAACGTATGTGAGGTACTACAGATGGGAATGTGGGCTGTCTAGAAGCTCTGGAACTCAAATTGACCACTATTTTTAAGTATATACATAACACTATGACCCAGAAATTGTACTCCTAGGTATGTATTAGTGGTAGTTGACAATACTTTTCACATACTATTTCCAGTTCTGCCAGTTCTAGATATATTGTAGACTATTTTCCAACATCTTTGAAAGCTGGGTATGGGTATTTAAAATCTGCTTTGACTAATGAGTTGTAAATGGCTATGCTATAGACTCCTTACAGAAGAAACCATCAAAGCACAATAGGATGAAGTCTCTATTAACCTGCATATGGTTACAGTGAGCTGAATAAACCTACTCATCTGCAATTAACCTTATATAGCAGGAATGAAAAAGAGATCCACACTGTTTTTCAAAATGGACAAACAACTTCTCGTTTCCAAGCTGGGTCTCATAATTCAAAGATAACGCAGGTGAAGTTCCCAGCATTACCGACACAGCATGCACGAAGGATATGCTAGTTTTCATCTTGCTCTTCCTTTTATTCTACCAAGATGGCAGGTATGACTGCTCACCTGGATCTGCTGGGAGAAATGTGCAATATCTTGATCTGGCTGATTCCCAGAGGCCAGCATTCGACTTTTGGTGTCCAGGAACTGCTGAAGCTTGCTGGAGAGAAGCTCGAACATCTCTGCCTGGGGCAGGAGCTTCTTTAGGTTGCTCTCCTTTTCTTGCTGCTGGCGCTGGAGCTGTTCGAAGCGCCGGCTCACCTCTGCCAGTTTGCCCTGCAGCACCGAGGCTGTGGTACTGTCAGCCGTCTCCAGGAACCGAGTGACCATCTCATGGGTGGCTTCCAAGCTGCTTTTTTGCCGAGCAATGTCTTGTTTCAGTTTCTGTCATCAAGAACAAGTCTGTCAGTTGGGGCTTACTTATTCTAATGTATCTGAGTCACCAATTAATAACTTTTAATAACTACATGCTCAAGGAGACTGAAGGACTGTAACTGAGCCTGAAGGATGCTACACCCTTTAGTTCTCCATCCATTTCACCAAGTTATTTTGCTCCCAACACTTTTCCTTAGGTTCAACAGTGGTTTGGAAATTGGGGAGAAAATTTTTTCTTTCTTTTTTGTGGTGTCGGAGATTAAACTCCTGATATTGTCCATGTTAAGTGTGTGTTCTATCACTGAGCTACACCCCCAGTCTGAGTAGTCGAAATATCTTCATAGATTAATCATCACCTTTCAATCTTATTAGAAGATTCCTGGACATGAATTATTCTCCTGTTACTTTTTCAAAGTTATATTTTAAAAAAAAGATAATCTCCCTAGAGTAATATACAAGACAAAATCTTACCATGTTGTTGGCCAAGACTTCTTGGATGACCCCTGATGAGAGTGATGCTACCTGCTCCCCTTCCAGGTTTTGTTCAACTTTCCTCATGGACTGCAGCAGGCTCTCTAGGCTTTCCTGAACACTCTGGGACTGAGCAATGGCCTTCTGCAGCAGAGCAGAGCGCTCAGCCAAGCTACATGAGAGGCTCTGGAAGCGGCTAAATATGGAATCTGGAAAATAAAGACCATGAGAAGAAACACTGGACACTATTTTTATAAGATATTTTTAAGAACAAAAAGCTGGGCCAGGTGGTGGTGGTACATGTCTTTGATCCCAGCACTTAGGAGGCAGAGCCAGGAGGATCTCTGCATTTGAGGCCAGCCTGGTCTACAGAGAGATCCAGGACAGGCACCAAAACTACACAGAGAAACCCTGTCTCGAAAGAGAGAGAGAGAGAGAGAGAGAGAGAGAGAGAGAGAGAGAGAGAGAGGGAGGGAGGGAGGGAGGGAGAGAAAAGAAGAAGAAGAAGAAGAAGAAGAAGAAGAAGGAAAGAAGAGAGAAGAGAAAAGAAGAGAAGAGAAGAGAAGAGAAGAGAAGAGAAGAGAAGAGAAGAGAAGAGAAGAGAAGAGAAGAGAAAGTAGTTTGGTAGCACCCACTTTTAACCCCAGCACTCAGGATGGAGAGGCAGGTGGATCCTCTGTAAACTTGAGGTCCCCCTGGCCTATAAAATGAGTTACAGGACAGCCAGGGCTACATAAGTAGACCCCACCTCAAATACAAAACAAAACAAAAATCAAACAAACAAAATACTCAAGAAGTAAAAGTATTTAACTTACATACATTAATTAAAAATAATTGACATTAAAACAAATGGAATATTTTGAAGTATATTAGTATATAAGCCAAATTCAATTAATTAGTTATTTGGCATTTAGTAAGAGCCAAAAATTAAGCAATATACCAGGGACTAAAGATAATTAAGATAAAGTCTCTGGTCTTAACAAAATGAAGATTGCCAATCAGCATACGCAGAGGAAATACAACACAACTAACTATAAAACAGCCCTGATTACTATACCCATACTAGAAGCATGTCCTAGAGGAACTCAAAATAATTATTTCTTATTTTTTGTTTTTTTGAGTGATAGGGTATGGTAGTTTGATGAGATGCTCCCTCATAAGTCTTGGACTCTTGATTACTTGGTCCCCAGATAGCAAGATTAGGAGGTGTGGCCTTGTTGGAGGAACTGTGTCACTGAGGGTGGTTTTATTTAAGGGCCCAAAAGCCTCCTGACATGCTCAGTGCACTCTGTGTATCTTGCTTATGGTTCAAGATGGGAGCTCTCAGCTGTTCGGGCCAACATGCCTTTGCTCTGCCATCATGGACCCTAGCCCTCTGGAACAGCAGGCTCAATTAAATGTTTCCTAAATAAGTTGCCTTGGTTATGGTGTTTATCACAGCAAAGTAACTAAGACACAGGGGTCATGGTTAGGATTTGACAAAGGCCGTAAGCTCTCAGGTCTGTCCCTTCCCTCCCTCACTCTTGGCAAGTTGGATAGATAGTCATGGCATCCAAATTCTTTTTAAGATGCACCACATTATGGAACAACTGCAAAAGTTAGCTAACATGGTTACTTTACATACTAAGCACTTTTTGTGGTGAGAACATTTAAAAATCCACTCTTTTAGCAGTTTTCGAATATATAATGTATTAACTAAAGCTATCATGCTGTACCCTTGGCTAAATCTTGAAAGATGAACAGGATTTCATCATTCATGGCAAGCACAATGAAATAAATGTTAGGTAAGGAACAGGAGAAACTTCAAAGTCTGTAAAAATTGGGAACAACAAGTTTACTTAGAAAATGAAAGAATCAGGGAACAACTACACAGCAGATCCTAAAAGGGTTGAAGCCAGGGGCATAAGTCTCCAGTGTAGTAACAGAGTTCACTGGAAAGTGAGCCATCATGAGCTCCTGTACACATTTGCCCCCCACCCTTAGCTTAGTGCTCTGGATACCAGCTGACACTGTGCTATACACTGCGAATCAAAGATCACAGTAGACCTAAGGGGTAGGATTACCGTTGCCGCGGCATACCTGTAGCTTCTTGAATAGGCTTATGGTCCAGGGGTGGCTCTCCTTCAATTTCCATTAGGTCATGAGCTGCTTTTTGGAGCTTCTCCACAGGTACTTGGTGCTCAGCCAATTCTTCCTGTAACTGCTGCTTGTCCAAAACAAAAACAAACAAAAGAAAACAAAACCCGCACATTTCAGTGAGTAGTAATTAAGGGTGATTCTAGTGATCTAGAATAGTAACCAACCTTATAGAGAAATTCTGTTTATCCACAGCCACAGATACTAAAGAATTTATGACTAGTTCTTAAGATATCTCAACTAATGCATTTATTAGCATTGATTTCATTAGTTCCCTTTAAGCCATGGAATAGAAGACCTTGACACACAAACATGGTCTGTATCTGCTTACCTTTGTTGTTGCAAGCTGCTGTTGCAAGATTGCAGGGTCAGAGGCAACAGTGTCTGAGAGGAGCTTCTGCACACTGGCCTCACAAGTCAACATCCAGGCCTGCAGGCTGTCAGTGCTGCTCTGGAATTGCCGATACTGGCCTAGCAGCATGTTCAGGTGAGAGCCCAATCGTGTACACTATGCCAAAGGAAGAAAGAAGCCAAAGGTAGCAACTTCCAGAACAGTGTTCAAAGAAAGAGCTCTGTCCCGCTGGGGAAAACCAACTGCAGCTTCCCACACTGGTTTAACTATCTACAAGCGGGTTTGTCATTATTTGCACTGTACTAACAGTCATCTCACCCTTTATGTCCCTGGGAAGACTTAATGAGTTGCATGACATGCCGCCAAAGAAACAGACAGATTGTAGGCAAAAGTCAGGAATGAAAGATGAAAACAAAACAAAACAAAAAAAACAAAACAAAGCATTCCTTTTGGGAGATTAGAGATGTTGACAGTAAGATAGGGAGTGGTGTGTAGATTCTCAACTTTAGGAGGAAAAAATTTTTTTTCTTTTGATTTGCAGGAATGTGATGATATTTTGTTTGTACTCTAACAAATAAAATTTGCCTGAAGATCAGAGGACAGAGCCAGCCACTAGATTAAACACACCTTTAATCCCAGCACTTGGGATCTCATGCCTTTGCTCCCAGTATCTGGGAAGCACACCTGCCATTAATTCCAGCACTAGGAAGGTTGAGACAGGAAGTGATGTGGCTGGGCAGAGAAAGGCATATAAAGCGGAAGGAGACAGGAACTCAGCCCTTTTAGCTGAAGACTCAGGGGCATTCAGTCTGAGGATTCGTGGAGACACAGTCTTCCCCTTTCTGCTGAGGAATTAGCAGGTGAGAGGTGGCTGTGGCTTGTTTCCTCTGATCTTTCAGCATTTACCCCAATATCTGGCTCTGGGTTTTTATTATAAGACCAATTAGGATTCGTGCTACACGGGAAGAAAAGAACACATACATCCTAGAAAACATTGTCCAGGAATAATGACTGCAGCTGGCTCAAATTTTGTTGTGCTATGAATCTGATAAGCTCAAGATGCTGGTCAGGACACAGAAAGAGGAGCCCCTCTACCTTCCCCAGTGGTGTGATACACACCCCAACAATGACAGGACTAAGTGTTGGACCATGGGCCCACACAGTCTGTATTTTTTATATAGCTCATGAAACCCATTTGCCCGGGGTTTACACAGTGGCTCATGGCTCATATTTTGAGCCTCAGTAATGACACATGGTTGTTTGAGGACTGCCATGATTGTTTCTCTGGAGACTGATGGGGTCTCCCTACCTTAGAGTGGAGAGTGGTGTATCTATCTGTTGCGTCCTTCAGTTTTTCATTCACTAAGTTTCTGGTAGCTGATGGTTCTTGGCCTTCCTCAAAATTGTTTTCTGTGTCTAAGACTTTTTGTCCTGAGATAGTCACAAATCTCAGGTCTCCTTTGTGGGAAATGACATCCTCTGAGAAGCTTCCTTGCCGCTTTAGCAAGGAGCACAGGGCTTCGGGGCTGCTGCCGCCCTTGTGCATACTGTCCAGTTCATTCTCGGATTGTTCCAGCCAGCTGTCAAACTCCCTGTGCTCTTGCAGGAACTTCTGCAGTTCATCTCGCAGTGTCTGCGTCTGCTTCAGCTCTGCCTCAGACTGGGCCAGGGAAGCAGCATACTGCTCCTTCAGCTCGCCTAGCTTCTCTTGCAGCCTCTGTCCTTCCCCAGGTGTAAGATTGTGACCATGTTGGTCCAGGAAGGCCTGAGCTGACTGGGTGGCCACAATGAAATTCTGCTGCTGAGACAGCAATTCTTGGTGACGTGCCTGGTGAAAAAAAACACCCCAAAGAACATTAGTAGGAAAATGTGAACAATTTGGTTATATTTATAGCTAGAGGCAGAGACGCTAGAGGTAGAGCAGTTTCTACCTCTGTTTCAAAATACCACTCACTGTAGTGCTAGGTGTGGTAGCACATGCTTTTAATCTCTGTGAGCTCAAGGAGAGCAAGAGCTACACAGTTGAGACCCTATCTCAAAAACAAAACAAACAAATTAAAAAAAAAAAACCAAAAACCTACCACTGTAGGGAGATAATACCATATTTAAGATAATATGTGAATGCAAAAAAGATGTTACAGGTCTCTACTAAAGGGATGTAATGAGCTAAGGGTCAGATATGACAAAAATCTTATGAAGTCCATAAGAATCTACAGAGAATGAGGAACACTGCTGGGTAGAAAGAATATCCTATGTGGGAGTGGTGAAGAAGTACTTTTTAGAGGAAGAAACTCTAAGCTAGGATCTGAAGAATAAGCAAAAAAATTAACTATGAGCCATGCCTTTCTTTATTTTTAACAGTTAGGGGGGAAAGAAAATCCTAAAAGTCTGCCAAAGCTCAGGAGAGCAAGAGCTCAGCAGCTGGAGGCTCAAGGGAAGGCAGATGACTGATGAGGTCAGGGAAGAGGGCAGATCCTAGGAGGGTGGCAATAAGTACCGCAAACTGTATGAAGAGTTTAGACTTACCTGGAAGGTAAAAATAAAGTTCTGCGGGGACACATCATCTTAGGAACAAGATGGCTCAATATGGGAGAGTGATAGAAAAAAATCTAGGATGATGATTAGTTTGGGAAATTAAGAAGGAACATGGAAAGAACAGGTTGGATGGACAGGCAGGTCAGGTCAGGTTGCAGATTACAGATGAATTCTGTTTTCAGGTTGCAGAATGTGTGGTTACAGGTTGCAAAGAGGCAGATGGATCTGTATATTGTTTTGAAACTCATTAATGATGTCAGCTCAAGATATATATACACACATGGAATATGTCAATACTGGTAGCTGAAGTACTGTACTTAGACGAAAGTACCCAAGGAAAGCATGTTGTTTTTTGGGTTTGTGTTTCCATATGTGCACATGAACATGTGTATGCAGGTGTGGCCAGTGATCAATTCTGGGTGCTGTTTCTCAAAAGCTGCCCACATTATTTTTTGAGTTACTCTCTCCTTTGGACCTGGAGCTAGGATAGGCTGGCTGGGACCCCCAAGGAGCTCCCTTCTCCATCTCCTCCATGCTAGGATTACTAGCATGCACCACCATGTTGAACATTTTAACATGGGTTCTGATGATCAAACTTGGGTTCTCATGCTCATGTGGCAAATAATTCACCAACTGAGCTATCTTTTCAGCCCCAGTAAAGCATATTCTGATAGATGAGAAGAGGGCTGGGTCTACCTGAAAGTAACAGTATTTCAAAGGCTGACCAAATAAAAAGGAGGGTGATTAGGGTGAAAAAGTGCTATAGAAGGCAAAGGAGAAAGCACTTCAAGAACAGTCAATGTTGTCCAGGCTGCTGAGACACGACACAAGCTAAGGCTGCGATCAGATTTCTAGAGTGAGGGTGGTTCCTTTCTACAAGCCATCCCAGACAAGCTAGCACCCTCACCTTCAGTAACTCATATTGTCTGTCCAGTTTCTCTGGCACTTGGTTCACCTCCACATAACCATCAGTGGCATCCAAGGCTCCTTTTTCCAGGCTAGCTCTGGAAAGCTGCTCCATTCCTAGAAGGTTGGCCTGTGGCTGTCTTTCAGATGACCCCACAGAAGTCAACCAGTCCAAGAGAGCATCAATCTTCCTCCTGTTCTCCGCCAGCTCGGTCGCTGCTTTACTCTGAAATCCAGAAGTACTCCAGTGAGAACACCTTAGACACCCCACTGTGAGACCACGGGTTAATAAGGCAAAGGGGGAGGGAAGGCCAGTGCGAGAGGAAAAGGGATGCTCTGTTTTGGTGTGAAATCTTCCCATACAAAAAAGAATGAGGATCTTCTAAAATCTGTGGAAATAGTTATTTAAAGCAAACTCCAGATTTCCTCGATAGCTCAATAGCTTAAAGAAAAATAACCAAAAACACCTCAATAAAACAAATAAACAAACAAAATGGACAAATGTCAGAATTTAGAAAGGCCCTGCAAATCCAGCACGCTTTCCTGGATCCTCCCTAACTATGTAGAGGTAACACACTGGTTGGAAGAGTGAGTATGCCATAGGTACCCTTCTAACCGGCTGTTCTTCCCTGAAGGGACAAGGAATGTCTGTCACCTTTATCGTGGCCTAGTTGAACACTTAGTTATTACGCTTGCCTCTCAATTCTACTCACTAGCTCTTGAAGTATTTTACTTAAAAAGGCTGTGCTAAGTGGTGCACACCTTTAATCCCAGCACTCAGGAGGCAGAGCCAGGTGGATCTTAGTGAGTTCAAGGCCAGCCTGGTCTACAGAGTGAGTTCCAGGACAGCCAGGGCTGTTTATAGAGAAACCCTGTCTGGAAAACCAAGAAAGCTATTCTAAGATGTATATTCATATATTTTTTAACATTCATCTTTGGGCGGTTTGCTTCTCCTTCCCATAATCTCTACTCGCCAATTAGTATAGGAGTCCATGGCCGAACAAAGGATTCAATTCAACCCTTGAAACCTCTGGTGCTGAGTAAACCATTCAAGACTTCACCTTTGAGCTCTGTTTTCCATTTTCTCCTGTCCCACAGTCCACACTATAACAATACAGCTTGCCTGGATATAAAGCCTGTGCCCCAAAGACCCTATAGATGTTTTTCTAATATACTTAGGTCAATCAATATTCATGCAAGAAACACACTGTTGGCTTTTTCCTACCCTGACTATACCCCATCTAAGCCAAAGTAGAAACTATAGATCTAGCAAGTTTTAATTTTGTTTCTGTTAAAATACACTTTTTACCAAGCACTCCTGAGCTGAACTCCTGAATATTTTTGGTAAAGAAAAGACCAGTTCATGGATCTTCTCTTAAAGGCCCCCACCTTTCGTGCTGGTACAAGATTTGGCTTTGGAAAACCATGTAGAGCAGACTGGCTACCTTCTCTGTCTCCTGCTGTAAGGCTGACGTCACTGCTTCCTCCAGCTCCTTCTGGGCCACGCGTGTCCGTTCCTGGAGACCCTCATATTGCTCCTTAGCCTGATGAAGTTTTTCTTGAAGAGCTGTCAACTCCTGGGGGCTCAGCTTGGTCTGGTTCTCCTCCAGGAACCCTTCAATGTCTTTGACAGCCGAGGCAAATGAGGCAGAACGGTTCTGAATGTCACTCTGCAAATCCTTAACAGAGAGAAACAAAGATGACGGCCTTTGCATCTCTAGTCCTTTCAAGTCGTCGTCTTCTTCTGTGTAACTTTGGAAACTGTCCTGGAACTCGCTCTGTTGACCAGGCTGGCCTCAAACTCACAGAGATTCACCTGCCTCTGTCTCCTGAGTACTGGCCTGTGCCACCACCGCCTGGCTGTGTTCTCCTGGTTATTGTCTTTTCTCTCTAATGTGGCCTACAAATCCAAGAAGAGTGATACCAACGTCTTTGACCTCCACTTTGCAGCCCAGAAGAAGGGGCCTTCTCTCAGTTCCTGACTATGTTGTGTTCATCTTCCCTCCTACTTTAAGACGGCTGTAGGACCTTCTGCCTGGTGTACTTCTGCCTCCTACTCCTTCACACACTAACCCTGTATATCCATCACTTCTTAGTTTCATGGCACTCTTTGAAGGAATCTTTTCTGGCCCCCTAGAAAACCCTAGATTGTCTTTCTTGCCTATGTTTTCAAGTAACTTTACCTCTATGCTTGTAATAGTTAGCAGTTAGATGCCCTTTTTTGGGGGTGATAATTTGTGTACTTGCCTATCTCTTCCACCAAATTGTAAACTTTCCTGAGGGCAGGAGTGTCTGCTCACCACTGATGCCATCACTAAGCACTGCTACGGAGCCAGGACAAACATTTACTGGAGCAATGGCAAGAATGGTGAGTTCACACCGACCTTCAAGTCCCTTTGGTTCTTCTGCAAAGCACAAAGCTCCTGCTGTGAGGCCCCGCCTTGGTGCCTCCCCAGCTCTCTTTCTGCCTGTCCAGCCCAGCTGCAAAGGTCCTCCAGCTTCTGATGGCAGGTACTTTGTTGCTTCTGCAGAGTCTAATTAAAATGCAGAGAAGTCAAGAAATAATCAACTCTCATTTTACAAAATAAGATCATTTCCTGAAATGTAAAACAGGACAATTATATATCAAAGATAGAAAAGTTGGTGGAACACTGGAAGAGAAAAAGGCACAGAAATCATATTCCATAAGCTCCTCTCATCTGGGCTGTCTGTTATCTGGATGTGCAGTTGGAATGGTAGTCAGAAATAATTGTAGAGATGTGCTCCTAATGAGTTTGGAAGCTCCTTTGGAGACTGCTGTTATCAATTTGGGAATGAACAACATTGAAGACCACATGATAGTAGTGAGGATAATAAATTTGTCTCTCTGAGACTTTCTTCCTTTGGAACAAGAAGATATGCTGTAAATTAAATCAGAAGTGTGAAAAAGTGTAATTAGAATAAAAAGAAAAAACTCAAGAGTATGGATAATTGATAAGCTAAATGAAATTCTTAATAATTGAACTGGCTTTATAAATCAAGTGTCTCACAATTGCATAAGACCATTAAATAGAATGATTACAGGGCAGGCTCAAGAGTGTGGTTTGGCTATTTTGAGATGAAAACTGTCCAGGAATAGCAACTGCCTTGGGTGGCTATACTAATTCCACTGGAAAAGACAGGTCCAGGGAAAGAGAGAGAGGAATATGTTTCCATGCCTGATCCTTTTCCCATTTCTCAGGTCAGTTCCATGACACTAAAGTACCCAACTGAGCAACAATTGAGCATGATGTGTTTCTCCTGATCATCCTTCTAAAAATTGTTTCCACCAGACTGCCTTCTGATGGCATTTGGATGTCAGAGTCACCTGCACTTACAAACAGTGACCATACTGGCCCTCACTCCCTCTTTTTCAGGAAAAACAGAGGGGCACTGGAAGAGAACGCCTAAGAGCTGTTCAGCTGTGAAACAGGATCTTCATGGGTTAGGATGAGTGCAGACTGAATCTGAAAAAGCAAAGCAAACAAGTTAACGCACACACATTCGGAGCAAATAGAGAGAGGCAGAATGTTTCTGAAAAGGTTAATGCACACTGTGGAATTAATTCCATGCTCAGAACGTTCACATGCAATTCTATTACTTGCTACAGCTAAGGTGGCTCAGACCAGTCTGCTTTATTAATTATCCATAGGATATACTATACTGTATAAATGACTAGGTAAGAGCATTGCACATGTTCAGGTATGGAGAAAGGCCTGAAATATTTCATCAGGACTTATTTCAATTTCAACATAGTTGAAATAATTAGACAGTGGCAGGGACAGAAGGCACTGGCTAACCTATTTTTTTTTAAGTCTGACCCAAAAGCTCAACTATACTTTGCATAATACAGGAGCCCTTGAGACAGGTTTTCTGGGGAACATGACAATCTACTGTCTACCAATTCATTCAAATGGCAGAAATGGCAAAAGCATTACTCAAGATAGTCTAAGGTTATGATGATACTAGAAATTGAATTATGTTGAATTTGAATTTTGCAAGGTGAGAGTTATGGTGGGAAATGGTAGGACAATCATCAGATTTTAAAAAAAAGACAGAAAAGAAAAAAGAAAGCATCAACTCTGCTCTGTGTATTGTGTTGCATGGTGAGAACAGGGCACTTCAGCATGCAGAGAAGTGCTAGAAAAAAAATAACTTAAATACTCCAAAAACAAGGCTAGGCATAGTGGCTAGTGCCTTTAATCACAGCACATGGGCAGAGACAGGGGAATCTCTGTGAGCGCAAGGTCTCCCTGGTCCACACAGAGTCAAGCGAGGCGAGATAGTGACACACTGTCTTAAAAACAAAACAACAAAAAATAGCTAAAACAATATTATTCTGATTAAATGTTTCTCTCAAATGTTTGAAGACTGTCAAGGAATCTTATAATGAGTTAGTTTAAAAGCCTGTAATAAAACTGATTTTCTATAGCCATTCCTGTCCAGTGCTCAGAGTGCCAAGATGCTCTACAGTCTCAGTGAATGCTGAGAAAGCAACAGGCAGAAAGGCTAGCTACAATTTTTATGTGAAAGTTGAGACAATGGGACATAGTAAGAATAGAGTCTCACTAAAATGAAAAACACTTGCACATGCAATTTGCACACTAACATATATATTCTCTCACACACATAAAATAAGAAAAACAGCCGGACCACAATGGCCTGCAGGACATGAAATTTTCAAGTTGGTAAACCCGGGTTCCTGGAATCATGAGAGTTAGAGGCAGGCCAGAAAAAACCCAGAAGATATCCTCAAAGACAAACTGAGCTCAGCTGCTGGTTCAGCCTGACCTTAAGCTGAACTTCTTGCTGGACTTGCTGAAGATGGTCCTGCAATGTTTCCTTCTGAGCAGCAGTCTGTTCCACAAGGTCCTGGAAGGACCTCTGCAATTCATTCAAACACTGCTGCATCTGTTGATTCTGCTGAAGAGACAAATCTTGTTCATGCTCAGAGATAAAGAACTGGATATCCAAAGCAAGAGCATCCAGTTGAGATTTCCTTTCAGTCATAGATTGTTTCATCTCCTAAGGCAAACAGGGAGAGACAAACAAACAAACAAACAAACAAACAACTTTTATTTCTCTAGTCAGGGAAAAGCTACTGGTTTTGAGAATTGAAGGTTAGTCTCATATTTTCATAATTGGTACTGATGGTTACAGGACCAAAATAACACAGCAAATCTCACTTTTTGGTCTTTATAAATTCCTAAAACATGGCACTAATTGCAAGTGTGCTTCCATTACGGAACCTAGCTCTACAATTCAGTAAGTTTTCAATTATTTATGCTAACAGAATTATACTATTGGTAATCCAAAATATATATGTCTTAATCTTATTATTATTTATTTACTTTGGTAGAGGCTTGTGGGGACCCGCCTCCATCTTTTTTCCCAGGGTCCTCTTGATGGGAGAGGGATAATAGATTTAGACAGAAGGAGAGAGGGAGAGAGACAAATGGAAACACAGGACAGATCAGGAGGGCCTGGATCAACATCCATCAGCCTCTTCTGTCTCTTCTAAAGGGCTTTTTAAAGGAATGCCAAGGGGTGGAGCAAAAGAACTCCCCCAGCACAGCCAAGTGCAGATCCTTCCAAATACCTGGTAACCGTGCACATGGTCAATCCATTCCCTTATGCAGCCCTGCTGGGTAAAGCAAGCTCAGATCTCACTAGGAAACCTCTGTGGGCTCCCACAGAGGCTTGTGTATGCTGGGCATCCACTCTTCCACTGAGCCACAAGCCAGCTCCTTTAGTCTCACTTATTTGAAATAGGGTCATATTAAGCTGCTCAGGTCAGCCTTGAACTCATTTTTCTAGCCCAGAAAGGCCTTGAATTTGTGATCCTTTCAGCTCAAACTCCGAAGCAGCTGAAATCAGAGACCAATGCCACCAGCTCTGGCTTAATTTAAAAAAAAAGTTGTGGAAAAATACATTGATTTCTGATGCAAGGTTTGGGGTTAGAGAGAGGGCTCAGCAGTTAAGAGCACTGGCTGCTTTTCCAGAGGAGCCAGGCTCAATTCCCAGCACCCACACAATGGTAACTAGTTCTAGGAGATTCAGTGTCCTCTTCTAGCCTCAGTGGGCACTACATGCACACTGTGCACAGACCCACATGCAGGCAAAACACCCTGCATGCAGGCCTCGGTATCTATTTTTATTTGTCCAATGAGTAATTGGTATGAAAGTCCTGAGAAAGCAGGAAGCTTACTTTGATTCACTACACTAAGACAACTTTTCATTTTTAGGTGGCTGGAAAGATGAATCAGTGGTTCAGAGCACCTACTGTTCTTCCAGAGGACACTGAGCAGCACAGGACAATCTATAGCTCCAGTTCCAGGAGTTCTGACTCCCTTTCTGGTATCCCACATACAAACACGCTACAAAACATTTTAAAAAATATTTGTATAAAAAAAGGTTTATTTACTTTTATCTTCTGTTTATGGTTGTTTTGCCTGCATGTATGTCTGTGTACCAAGTGCATATCATGTCCACAGAGGCCAAAAGAGAACATTAGGTCCCCTGGGACTGGAGCTAAAACATGTGGGTGCTAGAAATTGAGCCTGAGTCTCTGGAAAAGTAGCCAGTGCTCTTACTGATGAGCTATCTCTCAAGTCCCAAAATAAAATCTTAAAATTGATGATGATGATGATGATAGGGTGTGTGTGCGCGTGTTTGTACATGTGTGTCAATCCGGGTGGACTCGTACCACTGTTTGAGTATGGAGGTCAGATGACAACTTTCAGGAATTGGTTCTCTCCTTCCATCATCAGTTCTGGGTTATGAACTTATGTCGCCAGGCTTACAAGGCAAACGTTTTACCTGTAGAACCAGCTCCCTGTGAATGGTTCTTGTCAGACTCTGCCTCTCTGCCTCTCTGCCCCTCTCTCTCTCTCTCTCTCTCTCTCTCTCTCTCTCTCTCTCTCTCTCTCTCCCTCCCTCCCTCTCCTCACTGAGTAGTAATGGCGAGCTTGGACCTTGTTATGCAGACCAGGCTAACTTGAACTCACATAGATCTGCCTGACTTTGCCATAGTGCGACCATGCCTGGCATATAGTATCTTAATGAACAGATACAGTCCGATCCCCTCTCTCTCAATATCCTTTGAATAGAGCACGAAAAAGATGGGAAGATCACTTCTTGCAGAATGAAGTCCAAGTACACAACTGACCATAGATAAACCTTTCTGTCTACTTGTCCGGAGGAGAAAAAGGGAGAGAGAGGACAGAGATGAGGAACAGCTCTAGTTCCTTTTGACTTTTTAAAGAGTTTGCAGGGCGACATCCTTCTGTAACACAAAATTCATGAACCAGTAGTAAGAGCTGATGTACTTTAGGATATAGCAACAAAAAGAATAATGGATTGAATAGAACGGTAACAAAAAGAACAACTAATAAAGGAAACATATGTGTATGTAGCTATATGCCATAGTTTTAACTTTCTTTTACTGGTTAATAAGAAGAACCAAGCAAGGTGGTAGCTGTGCACGCCTTTAATCCCAGCACTCGGGAGGCAGAGGGCAGGGGGACCTCTGTGAGTTCGAGGCCAGCCTGGCTAGAGTGAGTTCCAGGACAGCCAGGGCTACAGAGAGAAAACCTGTCAGGTCGGGGGGGGGGGGATGGGAGCATCTCTCTAGATCAAGCTGTCTAGAATTGTGACCTCCTGGCTAAATCTGACATGCAAAGCCATGTTATAATGCATCATCTGGCCAATAGAAAAAGCTTGCCTACTCACACTTATGGTCAATGGCAAAAAGCTCTCCAGAAATTGTGCAAGATTAGATACCAGGCAAAAGACAAAGATGAGACAGACCCTAGCTGCTCAGTACAAAGAAGACATAAAGGTGGTGATATAATGCCATACTTTGGATTCTCCAAGAGTAACTGAAAGGAGAAAGAGCCACAGGGTTTGAACTTCTAGGAGTACAATAATCTTCAAAATGAAACATAACTCATCGCATTTCTAAAAGAGAAATTCAGCCTTTTTAAGAGGGAATGGGTGGAGCTTACCTCATACTGCTGGAGAGAGCGACTCAGGTTGTCAGCACCACTTTCCCTGTCCCATCCCTTGCTGCTTAGAGAAAGACTGGTTCTGCCAACCCAGGCTCTCAGATCTTCAAGTTTGCCTTCTAGTTCTTTGTACTGATTTAACACTGTAGTCTAAGAAATAAACAGAAAGTCAGACTATAACCCTCCAGATCTTCCTAGGCTTTGTGTGAGCCCTAAGGCTAGAGAGATACCTGGGTGGTTAAGAGCATTTGCTGCTCTATAAAGCATGTGATTTTGGTTCTTAGAACCACACTTGGGAACTCACAACCACCTGTAACTAAAGTTCCAGGGGATCTTCCTTCTGGTCTCTGCTGACATCCACACTCACATGCACAAAGCCCCCAATATACAGACTCATAATTAAAAATAAATCTTAAAAGGCCCCAAAATAACCAAACAAAAACCTCACACACACACACCCAAAACAAGACACTACCTGTTTCACTTCCATGGCATTCTGGAGGTGGAGGAGTCTGGAACTCCAAGAGTCACTCACAGAGCCTAGAGACTTCTGAAGGTTTCTGGCATCTTTCTCTAACGCCTTCAACAGCTGAGCAGGAACTTCTTGTGGCTGGCTGATAACAATCCGATCCACACATTCCAATTCCTGACTCACCACAGTGGACAGATCTTTCAGTTCCCTGTCTAGTACCTGAGGAGACAGAGTAAAGTTACCTCTAACATCAAGAGCAGTGCTGTGGCTAAGGATCAATGGTAGAGCATGTGCCTACCTTGCTTAAGGCCTAGGTTGAACCCCCAGTACAGAGTAGCAATTTTGCCTTCTGGGAATCAGCTGTGAACATAGCTGTTAGCTCACCTCATGTCTACAAGGACTTAGGGTTTAGAAAAGTAGGTTCCTTAGTTTAATCACTAATTCACTTTCCTCAGCTTGAACAACAACAATTGTTTTCTCCGAGGCCACCAAACTAAAATAGGTGAGTACCCAGGCCACTACACCTTGCCTCCTCTCTAAGACTGTCAATTTCCTTTCCCAGGAGCTGGAGGCCATGTAAGAGGAACAGCAGGTGGCAACTGAGTTCAGGGGATCAGCTCACTAGCATGCAAGGCACTGATGGGTGAATCTCATAGGCAAGACCCCAGCCCCACCCCCCAGAGCCTCAGTCCCAGAATATCTCTTGTGACTGCTGTGTCATTACATATTTGCCGCTGGCATTTTTCTATGGTATCTGACATGTTGTAAATGAGCATTAGGAGATCACCACTGTCTTTAATGGAGTGTGATTATCTCATGGAAAGAACCTGTTCTACTGGGCATTTTTACCTGTGGATTACTATGATTTCCTCCTAAGCTATACAAACTCTACATGCAGTGGTGGGTCTGATAAATACATGCTTCACTGAGGTGATGGGAATGCACCATACAGTTGGAAATCATTCCCATTATTACTACTGGGTCTTCTTTTCCCATGGGAAGTACAATGAAGAGGAAGCCCATGGGCCAATCACTTTCAACTAATATTTATTTATTTTTTTAGCTGAGGCTCGATCCCAGGGCCTTGCGCTTGCTAGGCAAGCGCTCTACCATTGAGCTAAATCCCCAACCCAAGTGAAACTCCATTCTTTTTTTCTTTTTCTTTTTAAAGATTTATTTATTTATTATGTATGCAGCATGTATGATTGCAGGCCAGAAGAGGGCAGGCACCAGATCTCATTACAGATGGTTGTGAGCCACCATGTGGTTGCTGGGAATTGAACTCAGGACCTCTGCAAGAGCAGCCAGTGCTCTTAACCTCTAAGCCATCTCACCAGCCCTAAGAAATAATTTTGTTTTGTTTTTGAGACAGGATTTCTCTGTAGTTTGGAGCCTTTCCTAGAACTCACTCTGTAGACCAGGCTGACCTCGAACTCACAGAGCCCCACCCCCCCCCCCCCCCCCCCCGCCTCCCGAGTGCTGGAATTAAAGGCATATGCCACCACCGCCCGGCCTCTAATCTTATTACTTCAGAAAAGAAACCTTTCCTTCAATGGTGTCCACCTACAGAATCTAAGCAGATGCTTTCTTCAGAAGACAACCTTTAGTCTGCTGTAGGAAAAAAGCAGCTGCAGCTGCTATGCTACTAAGAGAGCTGGTAAGTGGTAGGCTTAATTGCCCCTTACACTTTAAACAAGTTAGAGCCCTGTTTGCATGTGCAAACTTATCTGTTTTCTGGTGTTATTGGGGGGGGGGGAGGTGTTAAGGATTTATGTAGTGTAACTCACATTGCTGTTTAACTTCACTCATTGAAGTCTGTGAACTAGTATTCTCCAGGTACCTAAAAGCAGACCTTTTCTTTCTTTTTAAAAAAATATTTGTTATTAATTTAAATGCATGTATATGTATTTGTGTATGTATGTATGGAGGCCAGAAGAAGGTGTCAGATTCATTGGAGCTGAAGTTACAGGTGGTTGCCTGTGATAGACTTGACATGGTTTCTGGGAACCTCTACAAAAGGAACATGTGCTTTTAACTGCTGAACCATCTCTCCAGCCCTAGCACTAAGCACTTTGTTTTTTTCTTCCTTTTCTTTTCTTTCTTTTTTTGAGACAGAATCATTCTGTGTAGTACTGGCTGTCCTGGAGCTCACTACATAGATTAGGCTGGCCTCAAACTCATAGAGCTCCTCCTGCCTCTGACTTCTAGTGCTGAGATTAAAGGCATGTATCACCATGCCCAGATTACTTCAAGTTTCTTAACCAATCATACTGCTTTTGAACTTACTTCATTAACTCAAAGATCATACAAGCAAAGTAGCACATGTATATCCAAACTATTCAAATCTGCCTCTTAAAAATCTTACCTGTTCTAGCCTAGAATATCCTACCAATACTTAACAAAGAGTCGGAGATTTTTTTTCAATGACAGTGAAAAGCACTTTTAACCCTTGAAATCTTCAGGGTAGCTGGAGACACCATCTTGAAGCCAATGGGCATGAAAGAATGTTTGGGAACATACCTTGGCCTGACACAGCAGATCCTGTAGCTCTGCCACATTAAGCTCCAAAGGCTGAATCTGTTTGGTTCTCATTTCAATGTCCCGTAAAAGAGACAGATAGGACACCAGCTTCTCATCGTGTTCCAAACAAAGTCTCCGGGTAAACACATTCTGTGGAACCAAAAGTAAAATGAAGTTCTGTTGCTTTCCTTAAAGTCAGCTTTTAAAGTAGGTAGCTGTTTTGTTAGTCAAACAGAAAGAAGCTCTTTTTACCATAAATAAGACAGAATAAAATATACTATTCTGTCTGAGCTATTTCTAAGCAGTAGGCAAAGTGATTTTATTAACCTTCTCAGAGAGCAGAAGCTCATAATTACCAATAAATACATCATTTAAAAACATTTCTAAAAGACATTCTGATTTCAAGTAACATCATTCCAATACTTTAAATTAGCTTCAATACTAGTTTCTAATTTTAGGATTCTTGGACAGGTGTTAGATCTTGGCAGTATATTGATTGCAGAGCAAGCCCTAGGTCAATGCTAGAATCACAAAAATAAAAAACAACAAACAAAAACTCCTGCAAATTTTAGAAAGATACTCACAGGCAATACCTAATTTTCCAACAACTATATTATAGATGATAAATGAATTGGTAACTTAAGAGAATTTGCTAATGCCATAAATATGCATGCATTTATATGTATGTGTGTATGTATATGTGCATACAATAATACACAAGTGACTTTTGTATCCATCAAGCTAGGGCTGAGGATATAGCTCAGTAGTAGAGTACTTGTCTAGGAAGCACCACAAAAGAGAAAGGAAGAAAAAAATCATCATGCCATTAAAGCTACTTATCTTTAAAAAACAAACTACAGCCGGGCGGTGGTGGCGCATGCCTTTAATTCCAGCACTTGGGAGGCAGAGGCAGGCAGATCTCTGAGTTTGAGGCCAGCCTGGTCTACAAAGTGAGTTCCAGGAAAGGCACAAAGGTACACAGGGAAATCCTGTCTTGAAAAACTAAAAAACAAACAAACAAAAACAAACAAACAAACTACAAGCCAGAAATGATAGTGTGTGTCTGTAATCACAGAATGGGAGGAAAGAGGACTGCCAAGTTTAACGCTACCCTGGGATACATAATGAGTACCAGGCCAGCTAAGGTCACATAGCTAAAACAAAATCAAAACCAAACAAAAATACCCCCAAACCCCAGTCAAACAGAACCCAACACATTCACTTGCCTGAGTTGCTCTGCAGGGTGCTGGATTTACACCTTCTCTCCCCTTCCCTCCAGGTATAGCCATGAAGGGAGCCTGTTCCTCACCAGGGATCTCTTTGTACTTTTCCTGAGGTATCTTCTCATCCATCCTAATTGTAGAAGATGGCAGGGACAGTGACATTTCACTGACTTCTGAAACAGTGGGACTCATGACAGCAACATGTTGTTCTATACTCTCCTTCTGCAATATTCCTTTGGATAATTTCTCTGGAAAAAGGGGTACCGAGACCCTGGGTCCTTTCTGATCCATTGTCTCTTCAGAGGACCCTTCTTCTGGGTTTTTAATTATGGGATTTACAACTTCCAGAAATTTTGTTTCCTGGGTTGTTGCTGTTTTAGATTTTTGATGTCCATAAAGCTCAGGATCCCCTTTGCTATCCTCATGAAGACCTTTTCTATCTGAGGAGTCTACATGACTAACTTCTTCTGCATATAGAGTAGAAACTGTGGTTTCTTCCAATTTATGAGCTCTTGTTGAGTCCAAAGATATTTCCTGGTATAACTTTTCTTTAGAATCTTGGCATGGGAAAATCTTCTCTCTGTTTTCCTCAGTCTTAGATGTAGCACACAGATCTCGGCCATCAGTAGTCTTCTGTCTGCTGGTTCTTTGGGCAGCCATCTCTCTTTTGGAAATGTGGAGTATGTCTGACCCTTGGGCTTCTCCATCTGATCCTGGGTAGTTAAGTTTTTCAGGTCTTGGGGTCTCAGAAGAGAATGGTTCCCTCTGGGCAGCACTAGCAATTTCTTGAGGTAATTTTTCTCCTGGTTTTGAAATTGAGCTGAGGTTCACAGTTTTCACTTCCCCTTCGCTGAAGAATGGTAAAACATCTTGATTTCTTAGGGGAGCATCTTTGGATGTCATTTGGGAAGGGAAGCCTTCAATTTTACAAATAATAGAAAAGTCCATTTCTCTACCAGCTTCTTCTCCCTTGTCACTTCCAATCATTCTCATAGATCGGCTCTTTATACAGGAGTCATGTTCATCAGCAATAATAACTTCCTGGTCCAACTTTTCTCCCAAAAGAACTTCAGCTTTGCCTGTTTGGACATTTCCTTCCCTAACCATGTCTCTCTTCTCTCTTTTACTAACATTCACGTTCACTGATTGCTCACTTAACAATCTGCCTGCTGTTTCATAGTGTGAGTCTTGTCCTTCTGAAATCATTTTCCCTTGCCATTCTCTTGCTTCTGCAGCATCCAGGCCTGAGGTAGATTGCTTTACATGAGAAACCACTTTTATTTGTGTCACAACTTTCTCTTGCTCTACATCTCTACATTTTCTCATGCGACTTCTAGCTACCTCTCTGAATTTCAAATCAGAAGCTTCTGAGCAGGGATGCATCACCAAAACTTGGTGTGAAGGTCCACTTTCAAGACCACCAGGACTTATGATGCCGGCAGATACTTTCCTGTCTGAAGAAGCTTTCTCCTCATCATGAGACTTGCCTTCCACCTCCTTTGATGAACTCTTCCCGCCCCTTTCTGGCTTTGCTCCATTTAAAACTCTCACTTTCACCTCTTCTTGGGCACACTGACTTCCAACCTGGAGCACTCTCTCCTGTTCCTCTTTGTCGTAGCTCCCCCTGGAGGTCTTACCACACTCAACTAGTAATTCCTTTCTTGGAAATTCACCCTTCAATTCACATACTTCAGTCCCTCCTTGCATTTCTAAGGTATCTGCCTGGATCATAGTTGCCAGTTCAGGGCTGATAAATCGTTTTTCTACAGCATCTTTTAAAGTCACTCTTTCATCATTATATATATCAATAATTCCTCCACTTAACACCTGATGAAAACCAATAATTCTGGCCATGTTTTCATCCAATAGTTTCTGTTCCAAAGCTGATGCCAACGTCAATCTTTTTCCTGTGGCTGTATCTATGATTCCACCAGTGTTTGCCTGAGCTTCCAAAACCTTCAGTGTAGATGCAGAGTCCACTTTTCCACGCTGAATTGCTTCAGACAGTGTAAGCACTTTGCTGCTCACCTCATCTTTAATATCAGAGAATGGGATTACTGCAAGATATCTCCATCCAGATTCAATGTCAATCCTACATTTCTTTACTAACTCTGAGTAGGGAATGATTCTGCAGTTCTCAGGGTCTACAACTCTGTGCATCATTCCTGAAGGTAGTTCTGTTTTAGTAGCTAAGGCTTCTCCTTTGTTAGCTTCTGCCAAGGTCACTTTCTGGCCATAAATGAGATCCTGCAAGTTCCCACTATAGTCCTGAATCTCTTGGATTTCTCTTTTCAATTCTGGAGAAACAAGATCTAATTTTATGGCTTCTGAGAAGGAAAGGGCTTTCTTTGTTTGAGGATGAAAAAATTGATGGTGGTTTACATGCTCAACTTTTTTGAGCTGCCTGGCTACATCTTCACCAATTAAGCCATGTTTAAAGGCATTATCAACAGAAAGTCTCAACCCAGATAGATGATGAATGATACCACCATCAAGTACTTGCTTAGCCAACAGAGAAACAGCTTCTCCTCTCTCCAGAAGACCTCTATCAAGGGACTGCAAAACTGTTAACGGTGCTTTACTGTCAGGGTCCGTAAGTCCTGTTGTTTCCATTTGTAACCCAATTAATCTCTCCTTAACTGCTTTTTCAGCATCTCTGCCTTTGGTAGCCTTTTCCAGATTTATAAGTCCTGTCTGGTCAGCATTGTCTACCAAACCAAGGTTTGAGGCCAAAGTTACTGAAAGCTTTTTGCCTCGTTTCAGGTCCACAATCCCACCAGTTACCACCTGCCCCTCTAAAATCCTGGTAGCTGTCTCCTTGTCAAGAAGTCCAACCGCCACGGCCTGCTTCACAGAACACAGTGAGTTGGTTCTGGGGTCTAAGACACCACTTATAGCTTTGTCTGACATAAGGACATTATGTAATAATTTCTCATCCATCAGACCTTCATCAATGACTTCTTCAGTTGTCAAAGACTCACAGGTCTGGGAGTCAAAGAAGCCCCGAAACATGTTCAATTTTCCCATAAGTTTCACAGCAGTATGGCTAGACACCAGGCCTTGGGCTATTGCTTCATTTAGTAAGAGTTTCTGACCTGTTTCTTCATGAAATACACCACCATCCAGTAGCTGTGCAGATAACGTACTGAGGGTAGCGTCTTCAAGCAATTCGCAAGTATGGCTACATAACCAGGAAGGCTCACCACCATCATCTTCTGTATCAGTCTTTTCTAGTCCCACCATACGACCATCAGCAACACTCTGGCCTTTTTGGCCCTGTTTGTGGCTATCCTTAGCCAAAGATGCTGCATTTAACTCTCTCTCTAAAAAATTAATATTCATATCATTTTCTGACTTAAATTTTGATTTCAAACTTAGAGAAGTCTCTACCTGAAATTGGGACATTTTGCTTTGGGACTTTATGAGTGGTATTTCAGTTTCACTTGGAATATATTCAGTTCTGACAGTCTTTGCTTGTTCTTTTTGACGCGTGAAGGACATCTTTGTGGGAGCTTGCCATTCTAATTTCTCAGTAGAAAGAAGGTCTTTGTCAAGCACCAAGGGCATATCTTCAGATTCCTCAGGACATTCCACAAGAAGGGGGTCTCCACTTATATTTTCCATGCTAAACCTTTCTGTTTGTTCTTCCTTTCTAGTATCTAACAGTGGACTTTGTAGCTCTAAGTTGACTTTATTTATGACCTTCAATGTGCCAACATTTGCAGTAACTGCTTTTTGTTCTCCTACAAACGGATCCCTTTCAAGGCTCTCCACAGAAGGGCATTCTATTCCTACAACAGCCCTTTTGCCTTGTGCTTCAGTACAGTTTTCCTGATTGGAACAGTCTTTCTCCTGAGAAGGAAACTGGGATTCACAGGGCTTCCTAGTACATTTAGCACTGGAAATTTGGGAGCTGTTCCCACTATCCAGTTCTTGCCATTCCTCAGAAATGTCTAGTCTTTGATGCTGAATTTCAAATACATCTGGAAGATCTGTTTGGTATGTATCTCTGGATGTTAGCATCTCCAACAGCTCCTGATCCAACAGAAGCAGCCTCTGCCCGGTTTGTACATTAATATAGCTGTGAGTCATCAGCTGAAAGAGCAGCTTCTCTCCATGGCTTACTATTCTCTCTCTTTGGCAAGACAGAGGTGGTATACCAGGAACAATACCTAATTTGCTTCGCTCTGCAGAGTCTGCTAGCTGTATATGAGGCATCACATCAGGGATACAAGTTGATCTTAAGTTATTGGCAAGATCTTTGTCTAAGATACCACTCTCTGTTGCTTTCTTCCAGGACCAGATCTCTGTAGTTGTTGGTAGGAAAAGAGCCTCAATTTGCTGTCGTTTACTGAGGATTTTATGTGCTAATTCAGTAGACACAATACCTTGTTCTAGAGCATCTGTAATTGGGAGGATCTCACCAGATTCAGGCCATAGTAGCCCCATGAATGACCAGAGGGATTCCAGAAGGACAAGGGCAGTCTTAGCAGCTACTAGATTATTGCTCACTGCTTCATCCATAGTCATTCTGTTCCCCGTGACAGTGTCAATGATGCCTCCTGTCTGCAGCTGTCTTATGAGAATAGCACAGGCCATATCCTGGTCAATCAAATTATGTCTCACAGCCTCTTCCACTGTAAGTCTGTGTCCTGTTCTTGGATCTACTATGCCACCAGCAAAAAGCTGAGCTTCCAGCAGCCGGACAGTGACCTGCCTGTCTATCAACCCTTCCTGAACAGCACGGAAAATGCTAACCTTCCGACCTGATTTCAAGCTCACCATTCCCCCTGCCAACTGCTTGACAGGCAGCAATTTCAGCCCTGACTCTTGATGAATAATACATCTCTGCATCAGTTCCAGCAAGTCAACTTTCTCAGCTGTGTTCGGGTCTATCAAATTCTTGGATGATCTCAGGTGAGATTGTAATACTGAATTAAGCCCTGAGGAAATGAAGCCTCGATGAAAAGCTTCTTCCAGATGGACACAGTTCTCACTGGGGGAGAGACTGAACCCTCCAGTGGCCAGGTGAGCTTCTAAGACTTTCAGTCCAAGTCTTTCACTGATTCTTTTCTTTTCCATGGCTTCCACCACAGAAAGGGGGCCTTGGGTCTCCATAAGTCTGCTTATTAAAGACAGAGAATCCTGTAGCTCCAGGAGCTGATGGTATATTGGAAGGTTAATGAGGTTTCTGGCGAGACCCTCTTCCAAAGAGAGTTTTTCACTCTTCTCAGGGGCAATGAGGCCAGACATGATAACCTGGGATTCCAGGAGCACAAGGCCTGTGTCTTGGTCAATGAGGCCCTTTTGCATGGCTCTGAAGATGGGAAATATCTCCACTGTGCCTAGGTCAATCACCCCAGCAACTGCTCTGTAACCCTAAAAGAAAGAATTAAAACGAAAATGGAATCAGAGTCAATGGTTAAGCATAACTGTGGGAGGGAATTATTTAAAGAACCACAGCAGATATAATTCTGATCACAAGAAAAACCTATCCTGAGTAAGTCCTAAATATATGAAATAGCAAATGCAAGCCAGGCCATTCGTGCTAAGAAAGAATTTTTTCTAAACTGCAGAATACTTAATAGAGACAGAAGTTCACAGATAGCTTGAAGGATAAGAGACAGCATTAAGCATATCTGAGTATAAGCTTTATAAAGAGGCAAGCAGTTTAAAAAAAAAAAAAAAGAATAGCTAGGCCCCCCCCCCCCCACTTCATCTATATACTTATTTAGTGTGTAGGGTGTATGCATGTAGGCATTCAAGAGCCAGGGTACACATGTGTGAGCCGGAGGACAACTAGTGGGAACTGGTTCTGTCCTTCCATCGTGTGGGCCCTCTATAGCAAACTCAGTAATCAGCCTGACAGTAGGCATTTTTACTTGCTGAGCCACACTGCTGGCCTTGGATGGCTATTTAAAAAAAAAAATTAATTATGTGCATATAACCGAGCGGCAGTGGCACATGCCTTTAATCCCAGCACTTGAGAGGTAGAGCCAGGCAGATCTCGTGAGTTCAAGGCCAGCCTGGGCTACAGAGTGAGTTTCAGGAAAGGTGCAAAGCTACACAGAGAAACCCTGTCTCAAACAACAACAACAACAAAAAATTATGTGTGTATGTGTGTGGGTTATGAGTACATGAGTGCAGGCTCCCCAGTAGACCAAAGGTGACAGATCCCCAAGAGCTGGAGTTCCAGATGACTGTGAACTGCCTGATGTAGGTACTACGAATTGAATTCAGGTCTTCTGGAAGAGCAGAGCAGTAAGTACTCTTAACTGCTGAACCATGCTCTAGCATCTGGATAGTTATTTGTAAAACCAGATTATTACAAAGATTATTACAGACACATACCAGTTCCCAATATAATTTCTCAGTGTTGTAACTCATGCAGAAGGCTCTGGAAACAGCTCTTTTTTTTTTTTTCCTTTGCTGATAACAGGATTAGTACAAAAGATGAGAGATTTAAGCTACAAAGTCATTGTGCATCCCATTAAATGGACATGTGTATTTAAGGAGTGTGTAATGGAGTTAAGCTCAATACTAGCTTTTCCAAAGGCAATGACTTTGAGTTAAGTTAGTTCTAAGACCTGAAAGTAGCAAGTCAAGGAGGGAACAGATTAGGGACTTTGGACAGAAGAACCACTATTACTACTTCTTCTAGTCCAGGCTAAGAATAGGTAATACAACAACCATGACAACTACCACTTAGATTTAGTGATGAATGATATTTAATCCTCACAATGATCTCATAAAAGATTAATCAGTCTGCAGGTAAGAACATGAGATATATGTTAGGTAGTTTGTCCAAGGTAACAAAACAAGTGAGTTCCAGAAGCCAACCTGGCCTCCAATCTTTTGCTATTGTACTGTCTCTTTGGATGGTTTGGGAAGCAGCAAACAGCAAGGCCACACCTTAAGCAGGAGTTAGTCTTTAAGTTCAGGGAATAAGGTAGACCTTACACATTGTTAAAATTACCCATGCAAATTATAGAAACAGTTGCTGGTTCTCAATTTAAAGTCTTTTATTTCAGACTCTAAATCACATAAGAGCTTAACTACCTAGACTGCTTCGTTACTTGTATTGTGCTCCATGTTTACAGTTCTTTTTCTTTTTGTTTGTTTTTTGATACAGGGCCTCATTATGAAGCTCTGACTGTTCTGATATTCACTATGTAGACCAAGCTGGCCTCCAACTCATAGACAGCAGCCTCCTGACTCTGCCTCCAGAGTGCTAGGATTAAAGACAGGCGCCACCATGCCCGTCATAGTCATGGTCTTTGTTTTCTTTCATGTCTTTTTTCTGTCTCCTCTTTGGATAGTATTAGTTTTTGCTTTTACCAGATAACTTATCCATACAGAACCTTGATATGTCAGTCACTAACAAGTGCATTTCATTTCTGTTCTCAGTGAGAGGTAAACTATATAAAACTGTACTGTGCCCTTCAGTGTACAGGATAGTATCTGCAATGCAGTGAACAAGGAATAAATAAAACCACGGGAAAGAGCCCTTAATCCCACTAGACTGTATCCTCCACGTGAAGACTACACGAGGGTTTCCAGCTCGTGACAGCACATAAGCATGTAGAACGAGCAGCAAAGAGGGACTGGGTTCATTTCTCCACTTCATGCATATATTCAATTAATGGCATATTATTGGCATAGTTCCCCATGCTATGCAAAATATTATTTGCTATTCCCCCATCTTATTTTCTGTAGCACAGGGTTCAATTTATATAAGTAAAACACACATACTATATATCTATTTTATAGAGATTGAAAAAAAAAAAAAGCTCACTGGTGTATGATTCTTGCATTACTTAAAAAAAAAAATCCTTTTTAAAAATCCATTTAAAGCCTGCTGAGAAAGAGATATTATGATAAAAGAGAAGACTGTTGAAATTTACCAATTTCTTATATAAGATTTATAATCTCAGAAAAGCTGACACACTGGAGAAAAGCTTGGAATCAAGCCAAACAGAAAAGCCTTCATAATTCCCCCCAGCACCCTCATAACTGGAGGACAGGCAGGCAGCACTGAGTTGGGAAGTAATCCAGAGAAATCCGGTCTACCAAACATGGACAGTCTGACCCAGATGAGCAGTAGAAGACAGGGGGAGAAATGGAAAGAAAACATAACGGGCTTCTACTTACCCAAACTGCAGGGCCCACCTCAGCAGGTAAGAGATAGAGCCTTACGGAGCAGCTCAGCCGTGTCACATACACAGTGTAAGCTTGGGGTTAGCGTCCAGCATGCGACTGTTTGTTTTTTGCAAAAAAGAACCCCAAACAGGTCGTCCTCTTTTCCCTTTGTGCATTTGTGCTTAAACTCCAAAGGGTTAGTGAAACTTGTAAGCAAGGATGTCAGTTAATCAGAACAATACTTTACATGAAACACACACAATACAGGGACACATCATGCTCAATGTAGTGGTGCTCAGCAGCTTGTCTTTTTCTCTTTCTTTCCCCCCACCCTTTTTAACCTTTCAAAATGAGAACTGGATGTTCTCAGCAAGCAATTGTTAAAACTTTTCACAACTCCCTTATATGGTGAAGCAATAAGCCATTAAAAGTGGGTTTTGTTACACAGAAAATTCTACACCAGTACATTCTTTTCAGAAATAGACTGTCAAATCAGGGCTGGTTCTATCCTGTAGAATTTATGAATTTACAAATTTATATCCATGGGCAGAATCAAGATATATTTTGTTTGAATAATCATTTTGTGCATCATGTAGACTAAATGTGATTTATCACATATTAGCCTTTCCCACATAAACTGGCAATTGCTTCACAACATAGGAAATAAGCAGGCAAACACACATGTATATCCCAGAGACACATGAATATAATTTGGTTAAATGTACACACACACATAAGTATCCAGGAAGAATTCAAGACATCCAACAGCAACTGTAATTTAGACTTTCATGTGGTACAAGAATGACTGTGAGGTGAGAGCTGGTAACAGTGCTACACGACGGGATGGCCATGGGTGAGGGGAACCAGCGTCTCAGTCAGTGAAGCTGACCTAGCAGGTTGTTTTGAAACAACATTTCTCCCTGGTCACTCTACAGAGGGCAGCGATTGATAAGCATTTTCTTGCCAATATGCACAACTCTTGGCTATCAACTCGTGGGTGACAATGTCACAAAGGAGTAGTTGTATTGACCTGGCATCAGATACAACACAGGACTGAAGTTCTCCGTCACTGTTTTCTGATGTGCACTGATGAAGTGCAGGTGGAGGTAGGAGAACCAGATCCAGAAGCTTTGTTGTAAGCGCCCTCTAGTGTTTTTGACTGACCAACACATCTGGAACCCCAGTAAAGAACACATGACTAATGGCTGCTAAGGTGAGGTTAACTATTAAGTCACATTGGTCATGGAAAACTAGTAAACATGACTCTCAATCAACAAAGCCAATTTCATACCATTTAAATGGCACCCATAATATATGGATCCCAAAACTAAAAATACCTTTTGTTCTGTCTGCTGAGCCAACTCGCTTTGGAGCTGCTGGAGTTGGTTTGCAGAACCATCACAAAGGTCGTGGTAAGCCTTGTTCAGGGCACTCAACTGCTCAGAGATCTGTTCCTTATCTTTTTCTGAGAGCCTGGAAGATGAAGCATTATGGGGGAAAAATTATCCAAGCTATATTCAAAAACTTACATTGTTGCCATGAATGGATTATCTGGATATACTTCACTTTGGCATCTCACTCATATCCTTCCATGATTCTTAGTGATGTGCTAAATAACTCTTTGCTTATGTAGTTCTGCAAACCTCAATCAAAATGGCCTCCTTGACACCTTAGACTTACTCATGTACAGCAAATTTGGATGCTGAAATAATCTAAAATCATTCTACATTTAAACTCTGGACCTCAAAATGTATGATAGAGTCCTATTTTATATTTTACTGCTTCTACAGTTATTCTCATTTGAAACAAATTAGAACTCCCACTTACCTACGATCTACCTAGTTATCCTTGATTTTTCTTATTTTTAAAGTCTGTGTATGTGGATGTATCTGCTGAGCACACTCCTCATCACACCTCCCTTTCCCTTGTCTCCCCTTCCCAATCTTAGCCATTTTCGTTGTTGCTCTGGGTTTTGTTTTTAAGAGACAAAGTCCTCAGGCTGGGTGGGCTTGAGCTGGTGACCCTTCCGGTTTAGTTCCTCATGATGGGATTACCACCATTCGATAGCTCACTTAAGTCCAAGTTTTACTATTCAACCACATTAGCTTTAGAACTTTTTCTAGCACTTGCCTAGCAAGCGCAAGGCCCTGGGTTCGATCCTCAGCTCTGGCAAAAAAAAAAAAAAAAAAAAAAAAAAAAGAGCAAAAGGGGTTGGGGATTTAGCTCAGTGGTAGAGCACTTGCCTAGCAAACACAAGGCCCTGGGTTCAATCCTTAGCTCTGGCCAAAAAAAAAAAAAAAAAAAAAAAAAAAAGGATAGAACTTTTTCTAGGAAACAAGCTATTACATGTGTAACTAAAGCCATTGTGTGTCTGTTCATCTCCTGTCTTCCTAGAGGTTCACAACTAGAATCTGGTGAATACTAGAAGTTGCCTCTCCCCATATTAATTATGAGAATGAACTATGTTGGTTTATGTTAGAATTACCTACAAACTCAATGAGATTCCCCAAGCCCTCCTTGGCTCTTCAAATTGCTCTTAATCTACCATCTTCTCTATTCATCTTCAGTTTATTTTTGGCATCCAAACCCTGCAGTGAATTTTCTTAATCAGATTCTTAACATTATTCTTGTCTGTCCATTTATTAATTCAAGATCCACATACTGCAAAATATATCCAGTGAGGAAAGGGGATCCCATAGTCATGTAGAGCTCCTACTGGTCTGTAATTTTAACTGGACCTTAGATTTTCCCTCAGAAAATCCAGGTAGGAGGCCCCAGTTAGTCCCTTGTTGTTTTGCCTGAGAACCCCCCCTAATTGTCAATAAATCCCTCGCATATTTAAAAAAGAAAATACACACAGACCACTAGCTATTAATTCTCTTACTTTTGGACTTCACGCTTGACAGTTACCTTTGTGCACACCTTTCCTGAGCCTATATTCTCAGATCACAGAGGAAAAGCTATCTTAACTCCTGATTAAGGTTTTACTTTCTAGCTACTAATTAATTCCAACCTCTCTCACTCCCCTCCTTTCTACTTTTAATTCTTCTCTGCTTACTATAAATAAACACAGACAAATGGCTTCCATGTTCTAAGAAGTCAATGTTTTGTGAGAGTATACTGCATTCCTCATTACTTGTACTAAGGCTTTCCTTTCCTATGACTGTGCTTTATGGAAGGAGCTGAAGTCCAGTATTGCAGCCCCTCACCTCTCATTTATTTACTGCTCTTCATGCTGACTCTGAACTCACCCATCAACTTTTTATCAGTGCTACCAAAAAGTTCCAACTGACAAACAAATGTATTAGATAGTCATCGACCTTTCTTGACTTTTGAATCCTCCCTCCTCTTTGGAGCTTTCTTGGGTTCTGAGGTATTACTCACCATCATTTTCCTATTCCTTTGCTGAAGTTTCCTTTACAAGCTGAAAAGACCTGAAAGTCTTTTGGGTTAATTTACACATATGATTTCTACTACACTAATGACTTAGTTCTGTCATTAATTGCAAACTTGCTTTGTAACTGCCCTCTGGGAATCTTTGGTGAGTCTACATAAGGCATGAATAAGGTAGTTCACAAATCTTACTCTGTAATAGGTATTTCTACTCTGACATCCTACAGGCTTACACAGTCAACAATGTGTAAGGTACATCATTCTGCAGCTCACTCCTCTGTCTGTTTCTTATCTTTGTGAGTCACTTCATCATACAGTCAATAGCCCACACTAGAAGCCCAGCAGAGTTTTTGTTTGTTTTGTTTTGAGACAAGTTCTCACTATATAGCTTGTCTGGCCCAGAACTCACTATGTAAAGCAAGCTGGCCTTGAATTCAGAGATCCATTTGCCTCTACTGGGATTAAAGGCATGCACCACCATGCTCAGCAATTCCAGCAGTTATTTAATGAATTTTCCAAGTGACCACGTCCATAGATTCACCATCCTTAATATCTTTTTTAAAATTGTATAATTTATTTAGTATATGTGTATGTGCACAGGCATATGTGCATACACATGGAAGTCAGAAGTTAATCTGGGGAGTCAATTCTATACTTCGTCCTGGGGAATGAATTCAGGTTGTCAGGCCTGGTAGCAAGCAACTTTATGTGCTGACCCATCTTGCTGGCCCTTAATATCTCTTGTGTCTGTGTCACCTCTGTAATCTACTCCATTTCTTGCATTCATTATCAGGACAGCTTCTTAACTTGCCTCTTGTCCTCTATACCTCCTTCTCATGTCAATCATGCTTAAAATTAATCCCCATATCTGACACAGTTAAAAAACAAACAAACAAAAATTCCTAGGTATAAACTACAAGGCTTTTGACAATTGGCTCTGGTTGCCAGGGATTCTCCAGTCTAACTTCTTATCGCAAACCTAAGATTTAGCCAGTTGAAAAGGTCACACTCACTTATGACCTTGCTTGGCCAAGAAGATCTGTGAAGTTTTAACGGCTTCAGAAACTTGTTCTTTCCTGGCTGTCAGCTCTTCTGCCAGAACCTAGTAGTAGAAATGAAAAAGAAACATTTCAAACTCAAGACTTAAATGAGTCAAACATAATTTCAAAGAAATTTTCATAAACCAAAGTAGAAAATACAGCTTAGGTCAAACATTACAAATGAGCTACAGACGTGTAAAACAGTTAAGTGAACAAATAGGGTAGCTGACGTTACTGGAGGTCTTGGAAGTTAGCCTTTCCGAAAGTAATAACTGTCTCGGGCGCGGCCATGGAATCCTCCTTCTAACGAATGATTCCTCCACCTGGACGGAAAGAGATGGGCTTCCTACTAACCTGCTGCTCCAAAATGGCCTTTTCAATGTCCGTGGACACACCGGTGTGGGGTGAGGTAGCTGTTCCTTGTGTGTTTCTTGCCAGGGTAGACACCCAGCCCAAGAGCTCTTTAACCTTCTCCACATGCTCCTGCTTCTCCTCTTCTACCGCTTTCTACAACAGGAAGTGGGAAGTCGGCGCGGTGGTCAGCCTTGTTAGGTGTCTGGCTTCATGTTCCCAAAGCCAGACAAGAAACAGAAGGTTCTTTACATGCACATCTTGATTCTGTTCATCATTTTTATAACCATAAGTGAATAGAGAGACTGCATGGAATAAGCACTGACACAATGGGCCAAAGATAATGTCTCACTAATTAATTCCCAGAGCATGTGTACGAGTGGTCTAGTATTAGAAAACAGATTGCAAAGACTTTTAAAGTGATTACATGCTTATTACATAGGACTAAAACTGGAATGTACATTACATAGACTAGACTATTTCTCCAGAAGTTTATGCACATACTGTGGTGGTTTGACTAAAAATGGTCTCCACAGACCAGTAGGGAGTGGCCATGCTGGGAGTAGGTGTGGTCTTCTGGAGGAAGTATGTCACTAGGGGTGGGCTTTGAGGTTTTCAGAACCTCAGAGTCAAGCCTAGTGGCTCAATTCACTTCCTGCTGCCTGCTGACCCAGCTGTAGAACTCTCAGTTCTTTCTCCAGCACCAAGTCTGCCTGCACGCCATAATGATAATGGACGAAAACTCTGAACTGCAAGCCAGCCCCCAAATAAATGTTCTCCTTTATAAGAATTGCTGTGGTCATGGTGTCTCTTCACAGCAATAAAACCCTAACTGAGACACATACACACTTCTAAAATTGTTTCTATGCCATGTTTTCACCTTTGTTGTTTTTATTGAAATCATGTTTAGTTTAATATTAATATATTATAAATCACTTTCTATGTCAATTCACTTAAATTTATTATAATACTTTTAATAGTGTCACAGCATCCCACTGTACAAACTATGGAGATTTCCAGTATTTTCCTCCAACAAGTTATATCTCACTGAAGAGTTCTGCTTATCCTCTGTGGTGGTCTGAATAAGAATGGTATTCATGGCATTCATAGATGCACGTTTTGATTACTTGGTCCCAGTTGACAGGGTGGGGAGGGACTCGGAGGTGAGTCACTGAGGGCAGGCTTTGAGGTTTCAAAAGACTCTTGTCATTTCTACAATGTGCTCTCTGCTTCTTCCTGTTTGTGGATCCAAATGAACTCTCAGCCACTGCTCTGGCACCATGCCTGCCTACCTGCAGCCATGCTCCTTGCCATGATGGCCATGGACTCTAACCCTCAGAAACTGTGAGCCCCAAAAGTCTTCTAAAAGTTGCCTTGGTGTCATATCACAGCAATAGAAAAGTAACTCAGACACAACCCTTTTCTCCATGAAGACACTCAAAGATAGAAGTGACGGGTGTATCTGTATATTTGTATATGGAAACTTTCACCCACAAAAATGTATTTGACACTCCAAAAGCCACTCATAAATGATGCATTGAACGCTAAACTGTAGTTGCTCAATGTCCATGTCATTAGCTGAAGTTTTTGTTGTCATACTGTATGTTTGAATGAGAAATATTTCCCATTGGCATTTGATAACTTGGTCTCCAGTAGGTGGTGCTGTTAGAGGGAGGCTTAGAATCTCTGGGAAGGGGACTAATTGATGGAGGAAGTGTGTCACTGGGGATGGACATTGAGGGTTTAGAGCCGGTCGCCACTTTGCACTCTCTGATTCCTGTGTGAAGATGAAAATGTTACTGGACAGCTTCCTGCTCCTGCCACCACAATGGGCTCTATTCTTCTGAAACTGTAAACCAAACAAACTGTCTTCCCTGTCTTGATTTTGGTCATGGTATATTTATCACAGCCACAGAAAAGTACTATACTATATATACTATATACACCAGCGTACCTTTCAATCTCTTCAATGCCATGTTTTCATCTCTTTTGTGTTTTTTCCCTTGGTGTCATCATCATTTAAGCAGCTCTAGGCTTGAAGTGCTGTTTAATATTGCTAAGCTGAAGAGTGCTATGATAAGGCTTAGGGATATATCTTATATCTTTGATAAACATTTTGCAGAAAAAAGTTATGGTGCTTCCAAACACCGATAATGCACATTAAATAAAGTGTCTTTAAACAAAAATACACATTAAACAAGAATGTGTATGTAATCTGAGGCTTGCTAAAAGCAACAATTTTCCCTAGGAACACTGGATTAGAATTAACCAACAAACCAAACTTTCTAGAACATGATCACTGTAAATAAGGACAATGACTGCATGAACTTTACCTTTTCAAAGATGAGACATAGGAATTCTTATATGTAGTGCTAGGACCAACTTGAGGACTTGGCACATGGTAGCTACAAGCTCTACTAATGAGCTACCCCCCACTCCCTGTTTGAGGCAGTTTTTTGTTATTGGTTTATCAAGACAGGGTTTCTCTGTGTAGCCCTGGCTGTCCCAGAACTCACTCTGTAGACCAGGCTGGCCTAAACTCAGAAATCCATCTGCCTCTGACTCCTCTGCTGGGATTAAAGGCATGTGACACCATGTCTGGTAAGGCATAGTATTTTTTTTTTTTTTTTAATCATGATTTCAAGAAGAATTAGGACCCAACTATCCTCACCTCTTCCTCCTCCAACCGCCGGAGAGCATCGCTGATATATTTTACATGCTGAGTCGTTAATGTCACCAAAGCTGTATATCGAGTCCTCAAGTCCATGAACTATGGTTTAAAAGAACAATTTAGGTAAGTTACCTGCCAGAAAAGTAAAATTCAACAGTTGAAAATAAGGAGGACAAGAAAAAGGTGACACAAACGAGATCTTTTCTTAAGGGAAGATGGAAGCATCCCCTCCCTCCAGCTCACCTCCTGTGTGATGGCATCTGAAGAGGAAAACATTCGGCGGCGCTTGCCAGGGGATTTCTGCTGCGATTCCACGAAGGCCTTATACGTCATCAGCTGCAACTCATAGTCCTAATAGAAGGAGAAACTTGACTACCTTTGCTTAGGACTTCATAGCTAACACACCATACAACAAAACCCTAGTAGTTTGTTTCTGGACTATATTTGATGTTTGTTCAGACTATAGGTTGGCAAATACTGGGCCATTCTATTCTGCCTGTCAGAAATACTAATTCTGTCTCCATACATGAATGTAGCTATTGACAGTGTGGAAATGAAGAAAAATCGCTGCTGAAATATAATTTGCTTACACTATAAGTTTTTTTGTTTTTTGTTTGTTTTTTGTTTTTAAAGATTCATTTATTATGTATACAGTGTTCTGCCTACATGCCAAAAGGGTGCACCAGTTCTCATTACAGATGGTTGGGAGCCACCACGTGGTTGAACTTAGGACCTCTGTAAGAACAGCCAGTGCTCTTAACAGCTGAGCCATCTCTCCAGCCCAAGTTTAAGTTCTTATCAATGCACAGGGTCTCATGTAGCCTAGGGTGGCCTTAAACTACCTGTGCAGCAAAAAAAATGATCTTGAACTTCTGATCCCCCTGCCTACACCTCCCAAACACTGGTATATGGGTGTGCACTGCCATGTTCAGTCTTATGTGATACTAGAAATTGAGGCCAGAGTCCCAAGCTAGGCAAGCTATCTGAGAACTGAACTATATCCACTGTCCAGTTCTTATTTTTTTTAAAAATCATCGTTATATATTACTCTTTTAAATTCTTCATTCTTTTCTCATTGGCCATACAAAAAAAATGAGTGTGTGGTGGGCATGGTGGTACATGTCTTTAATCCCAGCATGTGGGAGGCAAAGGGAGGTGTATCTCTGTGAGTTCAAGGCCAGCCTGGTCTATAGAGTTCCAAGACAGCCAGGGCTGTTACACAGAGAAACCTGTCTTGAAAAAAGGAAAGAGTGTGTGGCCTAGATTCAGCCTGTGGGTGAATCCTGAACTCACCCTTGGGGAAATTGAAGTTAAATAGGGGAAGTAGATTTCTTTAATTAATCCAGTACAGATTAAAACTGTTTCCAAATCCTTTAAAAATCCTTTTCTCATTTTACTACATATCCTGTGCTTCCTCAGCATCCTTTTGTCCACCCCCTTTCTAAGCTCTCTCAATTAAAGTGTCTTATTTCTCTTCATAACTTCCACTCTCATCTGCTCGTGCTACCTTTTCCAAAAAGCAAATATGATCACCTTGTTCCTCTGACCAAAATCTTTCAAGGATATAGATCCCAGTTTCTCAAACATCCACATGTGTAGAAACCCTATGAAATGTGGGAGCAGATTCAATGGGTGTGAGGGCACTTTAAGCAGTTTCTCAGATGATGCTGACACTACAGGCTGGGAGACAACCCTGGGTTGTGGAGGGCTTAAGAAGAGCTCTGTATAATCTGTCCAGGAGGACCTACAATGATGGCAAAACTTTCCTAAACTGGAGATCACTTATTCCTTCTGGAATGCAGTACAGTTACCTTCACAATAGTGGAATATTGCTGGGACAATTTTTGACATTGGTCCAGTTTTGTCTGGTTTCTCTCGATTTCTGCAAATAGGTCCTAGGAACCAAAATATCACATTATTACCATTAAGATTACCATCACTAAGCAGTGAGCACTTACTGTATCTAAGACAGTGACTCTCCAGCCGGAACCATCACAGTCAGAAAAACTAGTTAAGATACAGACTAAAGGGCTGGGCCTACAGACCTTGTGAACCTGGATTTCTAATATTTCTACTAATACTGATGCTGCTGGTCTGGGAGCCACACTCTGAGAACTACATTCCTTTACATGTACAATTTCAGGTAACCTTTACAATAACTTCATCAGGCAGGCTCAAGGAATAATAAACTATGTATCTATTTTAAGGATAAGGTGTGAGAACCAAAGTTATATTTTAAGTTTTAATTACTATACCTTAGAGATCCATGAAATAAAAATGCATCTGATCTGCAAGCCCCTAGCCAAGTGTAGATAGTTCCTGAAATTCTGGAGGCTGTTGTTTATGGGCGATAACAAGCCACATGTTTAACACTCCCCTAAACAAGTTTGTTTGACCCATCTGCACAGAATGGGCTTGATCACATATGGGTGAGAGGTTCACAGGCTAGAGGTACATCAGGATGTACACTTGGCCCTGATTGGACCTGATGGGTAATGCAATGAATTATGAATTTTCCTTCTTAAGCTTCTGCAAACTGTGATTTTGGGCCATTTTCCAGCAACCTGGGAATGGACCTGGCCAGAGCCCATCCACCTGGCCAGTATTTAATTAAAACTTGGTTCAAACTTGACATTAAACGTGGTAGTGGCCTTGCTCTTGATTGGTGGGATTAACAAAAGAAGTAGAATACAGAAAGGTAATTAATTTCTTCATTGTTTTATAACTAGAAGGTACATAAGCCATAACTGTAACCAAGACAAACTCCAGACCTCAAATACTTAATAACATGGTATGAAACAAAACAAAACACCACCACCAACAACAAAAACTGCTCTAAATGAAGTAATTTTCTTTTAAACCCCTACAATCCAGTTCTAGCACAATAAAATAGAATATGAAGAAGCAAAAGAGAGATGTCTAATAATTTCAATCTATGATCACAGAAACTCAGGATTAAAGGACCCAATGGGTCTCTCTCTGGCCTAAATGTTAAAAGTATCTTTTTTCTTCCTTTTTTTTTTTTTTAAAAGATTTATTTATTAATGTATACAGTGTTCTGTCTGCCTGTATGTCTGCAGGCCAGAAGAGGGCACCAGATCTCATTGCAGATGGTTGTGAGCCACCATGCGGTTGCTGGGAATTGAACTCAGGACCTCTGGAAGAGCAGTCAGTGCTCTTAACCTCTGAGCCATCTCTCCAGCCCAACAGTATCTTTTTTCATTTGTTTGTTTGTTTGTTAGTTTTTTTTGAAACAGGGTTTCTCTGTACAACAGCCCTGGCTGACCTGGAACTCACTCTGTAGCCCAAGCTGTTCTCGAACTCATAGAGATCCGCCTGCCTCTGCCTCCTGAACGATGGGATTAAAGGCGTGTGCTACCACTGCCTGGCAACACTATCTTTAAAAAAAAGAAATAAATAAACAAACAAAAACCCAGCATCTTGAGACTATCTGAACTCTTCTAAGGGCTTAGATGTCCTGCAGGAGGGAGGTTTGGTTCGGCTTATCTTCCTCCTTGTCATGCAGCCACACTCACCGTCTGCTGACTGAGCTGCTCTGACAGCACTCTGCTATCCTCTGCCTGGCCTGGCTTCATCATCTCTTGCTGTGCAGTGGTTTCCTCAATCCACTTGATAAGACTTCCATGGCAGGCTCGGTAATCTCTCAGAACTTCCTGGATACTTTCTACCTCAGATTGGCTGCGGGGGGAGGGGGGAGGGGAAGCACGGTCAGACCCTACTGAAAATATAAATAGAGCACAGGAAGTGAGCCAGGTCCCTTTTGGAGCATGCAATTTTCCTTCTGGGAATAAGTGCTGCAATAAGAAGTGATGTCTATGTGTGTATCCAGGGCCCTAAGAGTGAAGAGAAACTAGTTGTGTCATGTGAGCTTTGAGAAAATCCTATGGTGCCAAGCACCTTGATAATTCCTGTCGATTTTTTTCATTCTACCGAGTACCAGGGCTATGATGCATAAGTCACTGTAATGTCTTTCTTTCTTTCTTTCTTTCTTTCTTTCTTTCTTTCTTTCTTTCTTTCTTTCTTTCTTTCTTTCTTCCCTCCCTCCCTCCCTCCCTCCCTCCCCCCCCTCTCTCTCTTTCTTTCTTAAAGACAGGGTTTCTCTATGTAACGGCCCTGGCTGTCCTGGAACTCATAGAGATCCACCTGCCTCTGCCTCAGGAGCTCTGGAATTAAAGGTGTGCACCATCACGGCCAGCTAAATCACTGTAATTTCTTGTAGCAGAAAGTGAGGAAAGACAGAATCTTTACAATATCTGTAGATACCCTTTAGTCTCATTAGGGTAGTAATTTAAGGATAATTCCTGTCCATGCATAGTTTCCTACCCTTCTTAGGCTCAGGAAGGTCAATTTTCTGTCTTTATTAGTCATACCTTACATCAGAAACAAGACCTCAAACGACAGAAGCAAAGCGGGCCCACTAAATCAGCACTGCAACAGAAGCAATGACTTCTATAAAGCCTCACTCTGAAAATGGATCAAATTTAGATTCAAACCTAATACAAGTTAGGTTCTCTCCTCCTTAAGAAAAGTCTATACTATACAAACATGCGGCATTAAAGCTGTGGCAAGTGGTACGATGCTCGCCTAGCACGTGGAAGAACCTAGATTGATTTACTCTCGAGTCCTCGGCGGGGCACTGTCATAATGGCTTAACTAGATAAGCAACGGCACTGCTGACAGCAGTCTCACTACTACCCAAAAGCAAGCTTGGGGATATGAGGGTGATTGGACCCTATTGATTGTTAGAGTTGACTGAACATCCCATTCCTCCCTTACTGCATCAGGCATGTCCCTCCCAAAGCTGTGCTCCCCTTCAAAAAGGCTTTCTAAAAACAAGATTTGGGCCAGGGATGTCGTCTAGTGGTGGAGCACATGTATTAGGTCTAAGGTCTACCTTATGATTGATGATTCCAATTTCTGGCGCTTATCTTGTTCAGAATCCGTGCTGTTTTAAAATTCTGCACCTCTGTACCAATTCCTACTTTTAAATATGAATGCTAAAATACTTGGTACCTGTTTTTGTTTAAGCCTTAATCCTGGAGCCCTAAGGGGAGAAAAGGTAGGGCACTCCCTCACCGGGTTTCCAGCTGGGCAATGACGCGGTGCCAGCGCTCCTGAAGCTGAGAACCCTTCTCCTGATAACGCTCCAAATCCAAGTTTTGCTCTGGTGTTGGGCGATGAAGTTGCTCTGCCACTTCCTTGGCCTTAGTGATTTCCTCACCCAGGACTGAGAACACTGAATTCTTGTCCTTCACATCATTAAGCCAGTGCTACAGAAACATAAGCAATAATAAGTCTTGTTAAAAAAGACTCAGACTAAGACAAGCAAAAGGAAAATGTCTGCAGCAGTCTACAGTGTTATCAGTGACCCAGAAACCAAGTCTTGAAAGGCCTCTGCTTTCCCGATGCACATTGGGAAGGCAGGGGCAAGAATACCATAAGGGAAAATGTGCAGATAATTTTTCATGTATGGAACCTGATTTTACTACACATAAGCTATGAAACTAAGCAAAGTCTTAGGTCTTGGTTTTCTCATCTGTCAAGAGACAAAAATCTCTCTCCTATTCACTTCTCACAGCAACTTGTGAGAGTCGCAATAAGTCATAGTACAGTGCATTACAGAGTTATTTTGATGTAATCATTGGCTATACTCAATTAAGCCATAATTTGACAGAAGAAAAGGGTCTTTTTCTCTTCCCTTTTAGCTTTTTCTCTTCCCCTCTGACTACAATTATTAAAATTTATTAAAACAATCCTCTGTCTAATTCAAGTGCAAACATGGATCAGCGTCAAGTTATCCCCCCTGAATCCTCTGTTAACCCAAAGCAATGGTCATTCAACCTCTTTAAGCAACTAGAGCAGCCAACCTGCAGCGTGGCCTGATGGGACTCCAGAGCTGAGAGGTCAGCTGGCACAGCTTCTTCTTGACTCAGCTTCATCTCATAACCTTTGACCAAGAGCTCAGCATCCTGTATGCTACGTACTATCACATCAATTGTCTTTAATCTGTGGGGATAAAATCAACTCCTTAGTTAGTATTTGAATTTTTTTTCCCTCTGAGACAGGATTTTTCTGAATTGCCCTGGCTATCTTGGAGCTTACTCAGTAGACCATACTAGCCTTAAACTCAGAGATTCACCTGCCTCTGCCTACAAAGTTCTGGACCACAGCAGGCACCACCATGTCCAGCTCAGCATTTGAGTTTTAAAATATGGATTACCCAATCTCACAAAATACAATTGCCCAAACCAGTTTTATCACATGAAATGATAACGGGCTTTTTTTTAAAAATGAGAGAGTCTGATACATGTTTAGTGTTAGATTAAGCTAGTCCACGCCACCTTTGGTGGCAAGAAGGCATGAGGCCAAAGGACCTAAAATCTGTCATTCCTTAAAGTTATAGGTATAGATGGATTAATAGAGAAAGAACTTCAAACACTGTGTGGTTTATTTGAATTTTTTTTTCTTCCCATTTTCCTTACTATATTTAACTGTTATTTTCAAAGGTATCTAATCAAATAGAACCAAGGTAAGAAACAACCTAACACTGCAAACTTATTGATCACCCATAACACTGACATTTGTTATTGCAGTTCAAATAAACCTCCTCCATGTTACTTAGGAACCGAAGCCAAATTTCAGCATAGATACCTACTCTCCAAGAGTCTTTCTGGATCATTCATGGAACGATCTCAATAGAAAATAATTGCCCTTTGAATCTAGGACTTCAGCTTACTCAGATGGACAGTAGACAGAGCACAGACATGGTACTCACTTACACAGACATAGGTAGACCATAGATATGGTACTCACTTATTCAGATAGACAGTAGACAGACCATAGATGTGGCCCATCTTTTCTACTATTAGGCTCAGCTCTGAGCGCAGAGTGGCAGCACTTGAGCCTGATGGAGACTGCTGAAGAAAGATGTTGCATTTCCCGGAAATAGCATCCAAGTCAGAGCTCAGATGCTGTAAATCCTCCTGAGTGTGCTATCAGGAACAAAATGCGCAACAAAGATGGAGACAGAAATGGACAACAATGTTAGAAAGTAGTCCTTCTTTTCAATAGGAAAATATTGGAAATGAATCAATTCAATAATACACTTGGAAGTTTAAATCCAACTTCTCCCCAGTAAACGGCACCTATGTAGATGTTGGGGCAGGTGATTCCTGAGTGGGACAATAGTCCTAAGCCTATTGTTTCACTTCTGAGAATCTACACGTTTGCTTCCTAATTTGTTCTAAAAGGATTTGCTCTTCCTCCTGCAGCTTACCTCCTGCTCTGCAATCCTTAATGCAATGTCCTGCCTGGCATCTCTATCAGTCTTAGAGCTGGCTGGAGACTGAATCTGTTTGAGCAGTCTCTGTTCACACTCCTCCAGGCGTAGTTGGATATTCTTCAGCTCTGAGATGTACACCTTGGCTACAGTCTCTTCTTTGTCCTCTGTGAACACACAAGCACAGATCACTAAGCTCCATCTGAGGACAACAAAGCCTACCTAAGACAAAGGGCACCCCTGGCTCCAGCAGATCAGAAATCCCATTGATGAAAACAAGGTCTTACTCTGGAAAACCTCCTGCCTGACCCTCAAGAACCTGCATTACACATTGACATTAAGATTCCAAACATTTTACATATACCAAGAAAATGTGGCAGGATGCTTATCATTAACAACCAAAAATACCCACTTCCACAGTAGGATTTTGGGAACTCATCTCTGTATTTGAAGTGTCTGTCAGCACCCTTCAGGGCTACCCTTCCACTCCCCACCTCCCTCTGCCTCTTCCACACACCATTCTCCATTGATTTCACCAGGTGCTGGAAGTGGGCTTTGCAAGCCTCCATCTCCTCCTCCAGTCGCAAGCGGTCAGCCACTGAGAAGAGGGTAGAGTCATGACTGTCCTGTAGAAAGTCTTCATAGTGGGCCTGGAGGTTCTTCATAGCCTGGTGGTACTCTCCTGGGGGTAAGGAACGAAGCTAAAGAGAACAGAATCAATTTCAATGGAATAGAAAAATACCACTTTCTCTCTCCTTCCTTTTTTAAAAATTTACTTTGATTGTTTATGTGCATTGGTGTTTTGCCTGCATGTGTGTCTGTGTGAGAATGTCAGGTCCCCTGGAACTGGAGTTACAGACAGTTGTGAGATGCCATGTGTGTGCTAGGGATTGAACCTGAGTAGCCAGTGCTCTTAACCACTGAGCCATTCTCCAGCCCCCGTCATATACAGAAGTGTACAAATCAGCTGGACATGGTGGCACAAGCCTTTATTCCAAGTACTGGAAAGAGAAATGCAGGGGAATCTCTGTGAGTTCAAGGCCGGCTGGTCTATATAGTGAGTTCCAGGACAGCCAGGGCTACAGAGTGAGATCCTGCCTCAAAAAAAAAAAAAAAAAAAAAAAAAAAAGTGCTGCCGGGTGGTGGTGGCGCACACCTGTAATCCCAGCACTCGGGAGGCAGAGGCAGGTGGATCTCTGTGCGTTCGAGGCCAGCCTGGTCTACAGAGCTAGTCCAGGACAGGCTCCAAAGCTACAGAGAAACCCTGTCTCGAAAAACAAAACAAAAAAAGAAAGTGCAATTATTGTTCATCCAACCCCACACCAGAATACCTTCCAGCTCCACAGACAATGTTCTTTGTCCTTTGCACACTCACAGTCACACTATGTAATGGATGTCGGCCTTGAACTCACAATCCTCCCGTCTCAGCTCCAGGGGCTGAGATCACAGAGGTGTGCCAGTAGTTCCACCAAGACAGGAGTCAAAAAAAAGCACACTAGTGTTCACCATTCCATATTCCACCTGCTCAAAAACAGCGAGAAGACTGCACCCTCCCTTATTTTCATCAGCCAGTTCTTTAATGAAAGAACTCCTTCTGACAAAGCTTACCCCCTGGCCCCTGCCTCCACCAAAGGTATCAGCTAAAGGTAACAGCTTTACAATTACCTTTTCTAAGTTCCAGGTCTGTACAAGGTCAAGGTCCTTCCGCAAATAGTTCCAGGAGATAAGGCTTTTGGTGTTAACATGCAGCTGGTGCCAAAGGGCCATCACCTTCTGGTAAGACTGCTCTACCCTAGAAACAATAGAAATAACAGAGCTATGTGTTAGGGGTGGGAATGCAGAGTAGAGCTTGTTGCTAAGAGAAAAAGGGAGCAAGTTAGAACAACACAGGCATCTTTGGAATTCAGTGAGATATTCATTTGGATTGTCTATGTAGTACGTCAGAACGTACTTCCAGTAGCATAAATGTCATCAGCATGCAAAAAGATTACCAGAAGCCAGAAAGAAGAAATAAGATGGAAGGCATGAATACAAAGTGTGTAAATAAAATATCCCCTTTAGAGCTGTTGGAAAACTGTATCATTACTTCTTAAAAGTGCTTTACTGTTCTCTACATAGTCAAAACATGCTGATATAGTTTAAAAATCCCAGCAACATAAGTTCACTTGGGAAAGAAGGAAATTGCATACTGTTTTCTTAAGCATCCCATGCCTACTTCAATTCCTAGTTGACCTACAGATAAATACGTACATACTCAAACCACTAACTTATCTCGAATTTCTTCTAGATGAGAAGAAAAGAACAGGCCAGGCAGTGGTGGTACACACCTTTAATCCCAGTAGATTAAAAAACTGCAGAGGCAGAGAAAGGTGGATCTCTGTGAGTTCAAGGCTAGCCTAGTCTAGAGAGCTAGTCCAGGACAGTCAAAGCTACCCAAAGAAACCATCTCGAAAAACAAACAGCAACTAGAAAGGAAAACTAGGCATCAGGATCTCAGTTACATAAATAAAAATAAAATAAAACTCATCAGCTTATTTTCCTTTACCCCAGAAATCCCACAGGAGTTCATCTAAGTGGTAATCTCAAGAGAAGAATAAAAACATCAACAGAGCCAGGCAGTGGTGGCGCACGCCTGGAATCCCAGCACTCAGGAGGCAGAGGCCAGCCTGGTCTACAAAGAGAGTTCCAGGAACGGCGCAAAGCTATACAGAGAAACCCTGTCTCGAAAAACCAACCCCCCCCCCCAAAACCAAACCAAACCAAACCAAACCAAACCAAACCAAAACAAACAAACAAACAAAAAAAACAGAATAAAAACACAAATAAATTTAGCTCAGTAGTAAAGCACTTGCCTAGCAAGTGCAAGGCCCTGGGTTTGATACTCAACTCAAACAAACAAACAAACAAACAAACAAACAAAAAAACCCACAAATTAAAAAAAAAAAAAGAAAGAAAACAAGGTAATAAGAGAATGAGCCCAGGAACCCTATGTGACAAACAGATTCTTGAGAGCAAAACAAATCAACCACCCACCCTACCAAGACCCAGAGAATGAGATAGATAGAAGTGGGGAGTACCCTATTAGATGAAATAACCCAGCCCCATAGCAACCAGTGCATTCTCTCCTATATGGAAACTGAGGAAGGGGAAGATGTGAGATGGTAGCATGAAACTAGATCACTGGACATGGAAAAGAAGAGGGAAGAAGGGTCCCAGATGATGCAAGCATTGAAATGATTTTTATTAAGTCTTGCTAATTTTTAAAACAGCAATAATTCAGGTAATTTTTGATGAGTTTTGAAAGACGAATTCCCATGTTTTGTTCATGTTCACTGAATGGAAAGAGATTCATCCGAACAGATGAAGATCAGAAAGAAGAGTCTTAACAGAGTTATACCAGAGGAGCAAAGATTGCCTACAAAAGGCAGATGATTTTAACTATTCTGCATCAATATGCTGGTAGCTTTATTAGAGGGAAAAAGATTCTACTCATGATAAAGATGGAAGAATGTAACAGTTTTGTACACTTGTTATAACCACTAACTGTTTGCTACAAAGGCCAAATTTTTACTGCTTCATACCTTTTTAAAAATTTATTTTAAAAAAAAGTTTTTTTGGATTTTTTTTTTTTTTTTTTTTGGTTTTTTAAGACAGGGGTTCTCTGCATAGTTTTGGCCTCAAACTCACAAGGCTCTGCCTGGCTCTGCCTCCCAAGTGTAGGGATTAAAGGTGTTCACCATCACTGCCTGGCGTACATACTTTTATAAAAAAGAAACAAGGACGCAATCTTTGTCACTAAGTTTAAGAGGGCATGTTGTACCAAATCAGGAAGTAAGTCAATAAAAAAGATTTAGAACCCAGGAATCAGTGGTTACAATTCCAAGGAGACATAAAGTGAATCAATCCCCAGGTGAAGAGAAAGTGAGTGCTGGAATCAACCTAGAGTCAGGCCTACAGATGGTCCAGATGGGGACAGGAGGACAGAACGGCCTAGAAATGGGCTTCCAAGAGAAAAAAAGGTGAAGGTTATCTGTGGCGTTTGGCAATACTGAAGAGCCTTTCTGAAAAAAGAAGGGAGAACTTGGGAATATGTCTTTAATGTGCAGATAGAAAAATAAGCAAACCCAAACTGGCAACTGTTACTCTAAGGAAAGAAATACTAACCCACCTGTCTGCTCACTCACCTACTCCCTCATTCCTGTAAATCAACAATCATTTATTGAGAATTTACTAGGTATCAAGAATGGGTCTAGATGCTAAATACAGGCAGTTATTGTTGGATTAGCTGGACTACAGCCTGCAAACCAGCAGAGAACCCTGACTAACATAGTAGTAAAACTTAACTTTTTAAAATGTGTACATGTATTATTTCAACAAGAATTAAATTGGCTGCCACTACAAAAATCATTACTCTAGACTAAGCTGTAATCTCAAATTCTTTTTAAAAGAATTATTACTGAATTATTTTACCTGTACAAAGGATTTATTAAACATCTACCTAGCTTGCAGTGGGGCACTTGATACCCCTAATGGGAGCACACTACCACAGTTACCTGCTGGCCATCTCAATGGCATCCTTATTGGGTGGGGGAATGAGGAAGCAGACTGATGGCACCATTGCCTCATTCCCTGTAGGGCTGATCACCTTCCATTTGGTCCGCTGAGAATTATCTTCCAGCACACATTCATCATTTTTGCAAATAGTGATCTGAAAAGATGGAGTCACAAATTATTGCTAACAGAGAATCCAACAACAGACTATTACCTGATGCCTGATCCCAAGAAAAGGGTCTCCTTAATAAAAACATCTGAAGAGCCATAGGATAACTTAGTTGGTAAAGGTCCCTGCTGCCAGGCTTGATGACCTGAGTTCAATCCCTGGAACCCACATGGTGGGAAATAAAAACCAACTCTCAAAGGTTGCCACTGGAGCACATGGCACTCTTGTGTCCCCTACCATTTACACAGTATATACATAAGCATAAAATAAATATTCTCCTTAGGCTCAGTGCATAAAGCTTTTTTTTTTCTTTTTTTTGTGGAAGTATGAGAACCAGAGTTCAGATACCTAGTATCACATGAAAGTCAAGTGGGCAAGGTAGACCACTATAGTTCCAGTGATAAGGAGGCAGAGAAGGATATTCCTGGGGCAAGCTTGCTAACTAGACTAGCCCAATCAGCAAGCTCTAATGACCAAGAAATCCCACCTCAGTAAATTAACTGGAGTCTGATGGAAGAACCACCTCTGTCCTCTAAACGCACAAGCACTCTTGTGTGTGTGTGTGTGTGTGTCCTACCACATGAACACATATATATATGCATGCATACATACCATACATGCATACATATACTAAAAAAAGTTGTGTTATTAAGGCAGTATTTCTGTTTACTGTCCCTTGCAAGAATACTCAATAAATCTGTTTTCTTTCTTTAAGAAAGAAAAAGAAAAGAAAGGAAGGGTGAGGACTGATTCACTACCACTTAGCGAGAGCTCCTGCAATTTACAAATCCATGACACGTCAAACAAATCAAAGAAAAAGGTATTTCTCCAGTTCCTGGTGCATGTAGAGCATAACTAGCATGAGTTACAAGGAGACCTTCAGACCGCCAAGAGCTGTCTCCGACACCTCTGGAGTAAGGTACAGCTCTGCTTCTGTAACACGCCTCCCCTCCCTCTGTGTTCTTTCTATCAGGCTCCTTTTGAACCATCAATTCTTTCTCTTGAGAGACAAATAATAAACACAATCTGCTTTAGAAACAGAAATGTGGAAACAACTCTTTTAATTTCTTCTTTTTGTTTTTTTGCACTATGTAATCTAGGCAGGTTGAACTTGGAGTGATCCCCTGCCTCAGCTTCCCTAGTGCTGGATTATAGGTGCATATCCTCACACCCCATTTCACTCACACTTATGTATAGTAGATGTCTACTCAGTGCCTGCTCTGTGCCTGGGGATGTGCTCTATCAGATACAACCCAGAGCACAAAAGTATCACAGTGGTAAGCAAACAAACATGGTCTACAGTCAAACTTTTGGGGCAGGGAGGCTTAGTGTCACAGCATTCTGTGACAAATGCAGTATCAGGAAGGATGACCCAGTCTTGGTTTGAGGTAAAGACATATTATTTTAGAACCTTAAAGCCACATTAAGGAGTTAAGGTCTCTCTCTGAGCAATGATGAGTTGCTGTAGGTCCTAAGCAGGAATGTAGTTTCCTTAAGAAGATCATGCTGGAGGTAGGATGAATGAACTAAATTAGAAGGCTAATATAACAATCCAAATAAAAGAAACACAATCTAACTTAGGGATAGTGACAGCAGCCCCAATGAAGGCTTACAAGTTAGCACTGACTTGGTGACCCTATCAGCTATAGGAACAACAGGACAAGGGGAGATAAATGTATCTCCAAAGTGTGACAAAGTCTTATTCCATCAACACTTAGGCAATGAATGGATGATGATACCAATCACTAAGGCAAGGTGCAGGTCAAGATTATAGACTGGAGGGTTTTTGTTTGTTTGTATGATAAAAGGGTTTTTGTTTTTTAAATACATAAATTCTCATGTATTAATGAGTAAAACCCTCTTAAGTAGGATTTCTTTCTTTTATTTCTTTTCGGTCTTTCGCTCTTTCTTAAACAAAGACAGGGTCTCATACAGACTGCTGGCCTTAAATTCCATATCCTCCTGCCTCCGTAAGTACAGGGTTTACAGGCTTAGTTTTTTTTCTCTTTTCAGCGAGTATAACACTAACTGAAGGCTTCCCTTCTTATCCCCTTCCCTCCAGAGCCCAGAGGCCTGCTCCACTCTCACCTCAATCTGCCGGTAGTCACAGATGGCCTTCACAGAGATAGTGCTTTTCAGCACATGGTCTGGACTGCGTGGTTTCAGCTGGACAATGGTTTTTGATCTCCCAACAAGACTGGCAACAGAACTCTTGGACTGTATAAGCTGTTCCTTTTCATCCTATAAAATAAGAAAAATAAACAGACATTAATGGTGGTATTCTGAGTCATTAAGTCAATAATGAAAATGTAATGCTCCACTCCCTAAGAAATTGTCATTTCTCAGTTAAGTGGGGAACCTTAGTGGAGCTATCTCAGATAATGATTAGACAAGGGTAAAGAGAAAAGGGGAGAACGTCTGTCTTCTTTCAAATGCTCTTGCACTCTAAGTTTGCAGCTTGCTCCTTAGACTCTAACAATGACCAATAAAGCCACATGCAAGAAAACAAACAAAAGGAATGTCTGGTTGCCGAGCACAGCTATGCAGATAATGAAGGATTTCCTCAAATACAGCTCAGAACAAATGCTGTTGGTGAAAGCACCATGACAAATGACTTAGGTTTATCTTGCCGTGCTGTATTCGTGTAAATTTGACTGCTTTGAATGAAGTATCATGCAAAGTCAAAATTCTAGAATCTCTGCAAACTCAATTACCTTAAAAGCTAATAAACTTGTCAACAAAATTGGTAGCAGTATACTACCAATTCCATTGGAAAGTAAATTATAACCTTTATCTAATGGCCAGAATGTTCCAACCCATGGTGAGGCATAAAAGTCCCCAGAAAGAGGGCTTTCTTAGGATGGACAGGGATGCAGTAAGAATAAAGAGTTAATAATGTTAAGAAATACCATTAAAGAATAAAGATATGCAGGAAAAGGAAAAGAAATTCTTAAACAAACTACCTGTGCCTGTCCCCGGGAGCATGATTGGAAGAAATACAACTTTAACTTACTAGTTAAGAAAGAGGAATGGAATACATGGGGAGACAGCCACACTTCCATACTTGAGAGCTGGTCTACCCATTCCAGTGGCCTTGCAATAAAGATGTCTAACCCACAAGCCAAACATCTCTAGCTCCAGAGACCAAGTGTTCATCGTGGGGAAAGCTCTGAAAAGAACCAGAGGCCAGGACAGGTGCTCTGGAACCTGGTGAAGAAGCTGAGGAGCAGACCCAGCCGTGACTCCATGCCCTGATGACGCCGCCAACCCGATGCCCCTGACCTGGAGAAGAGGGAACAGAGCAGCAACCACCCTCCTCGGAAGAGAAGATATGACAATTGCAGAGGGTTACCCTAGGACAGGAAGGTACTCTGTGGGAGGGAGGAGAGCAGAGCCAAGGATGACATTTCTCCTTCACACTTGTAGTACCTCTGAGAAAGACATTTTAAAGACAGTAACTGTAAAGTCAGGTTTTTATCCTTCATTCCAAGTTAACATCCCATTTGCCCAAACGAAGCAATGACTGTAAACCTACTCATGTCTGAAATCATTGTTTAAAAAAAAGGAAGGAAAAAGAAAGAGAAAAAAATGAAAAGAAAATTAGGCAAGTGATAACAGGGGTACAATGCTTGCATGTCATGAACAAGACTCTAGGTTTGATCCTCAACACCAAAAAAAAAAAAAAAGAGTCCTACTTCCACCCTAAATAAACAAACAAACAACTAAATAAAGTGAAGCAGAGCAAAAATGTTTTGGGTTGTTGTTTCTGTCTTATTTTGTGTCACCTCCTGAGACCTACAATTATCTAGCTCCTCACTGGGGAAAGTACTGAGCCCCGTTCACTCAGTTCTGTATAATGCCTCAATAACCCAGTAGTTCTGCTCCTGAGATTACAGCTACAACCCTTAAAGGAATAACTCACTGCAGCCAATGGACCTAAAGTTGATTTTAATTAAAAACTGGATAAAGAACTATTTTTAAAAGTTAGTATTACATTTAAAAAACTGGAAAAATACTGTATTACCTCTAAGTAAGATATCAGTGTTGGCCTTAGTAACTAAAATCAACTTTCTAATATCTCATCATTGCCAAAAGAAAGCAGGCAAGGAGGAAAAGCCTGGCTCAAATCGCTTTGTGCGTCTCAGAAGAGTAAAACCAAATCAGATGTCACTGAATCCCCTTCAGCCTCCTCAGCCTCAGCCCTGGCCCCAAGGCTGCAAAGAAAGGGGTGACACAAAGGAAACACGGGCACCAAGTGGCTCATGGCACAGTCAAGGACTACCTCACTAGCTCCCCAAAGAAACGTCCTCAGCAATTTCTTCAAAGGAGGAAAACAGAAGGGATGACAGACTGACTGGGCAGCTGGGGTGTGAGCCACACTTTCTTGCCCCATGACTGTCAAGGATATTGATTGCAGCAGCAACTGACACAGTCTCTCAAAAGCACAAATTCCCCACCCAGGCAACACCCACCATGGAGTCCTGGAGCAGATCCTCAAGGCGGGACAGACTGGTGCTGTGGTCGCAGGTATATTTTCGTTTGATGGAGTCTTGAAGGTTTCTCAGGAATGACTCCAGGTCTCGAGCATCGCTGAAGAACTATAGAAACACAAGGAAAGAATGGTTTGTGCTCAACACCTCAGCACAATAGAAGGTTCACAAAGAAAGGATCTTCTGTGCTGAGCTCAACAAAGCTGACACACTCTCCTGGACCAGTGACCTCAGAAATACAAACCGGAGGGCTTAAAGAGCCATGTCAGTGAAATGCTAGTGATGATTTCCAGTAACACTCACTAGATTCTATAAGAAGTTAGCCTATCTCACCCTTCTGGACTTTTGTCTAGTGACAGCACTTGGTATGAAGCCTAGTTCATGAAATAACCTAGAAGCTAAGTAAAACAACGTTTACCTCACTGATGTAATTGTATGACCAAAGAGATAAATTTAAGAGAGAAAATAGCCTGTTTTCTCCTCCATCCTCACCTGAAGAAAAATGTGTATTCTTTGATGTGACAGATAGGGGCAGGGGAGAATCTTAACATTTTACAGATCTTCTCTTCAAGGGTAGACTGTCTCCTCCTCTTGAAGCGGAGTGTAACCATGTGGTTTGCTCTTCTGTCACACAAATGACAGAAACAGAAAAAGTGCCTGTCCAAGTGGACTGTTCTTTCCTGCCATGTCGTGCAGTCACTTTGAAAAGAGGAACACTGACCAGGCAGTGGTGGCACACACCTCAGCAGTCAGAGGCAGGTGGGTCTGTGAGTTCGAGCTCAGCCTGGTCAACAGGTCTAGCTCCAGGACAGCTAGAGCTGTTACACAGAGAAACCCTGCCTCAAACAAACAAACAAACAAACAAACAAACCTAAAAACTCCTGGACACCAGAGCCAGGGTTTTCTTTACATGCTGTCCCCTAGCCAACTTTCAGACATGTGAATAACGCCATTTTGGATCAAATAGCCCCACCCCACCCCCAGCGACTGCTACCTGTAGCCATCTATATTACAGGCAGGATGAGACATACCACAGAGTAGAAAAACCACTCAGCTGAGCCCAGACCAAACTGAACTCACTAATGATTAATTGTTGAAGCAATTAAGTTCTTAGAATTGTTTTATACATAAAAGATAATTGATATGAATGTTTGTTAGCTCCCTCACACACATTTTTTTGAGGTAGGATCTCATACAGCCCACAGCTCACCTTGAACTTCTGATCCCCCTAACTCTACCTTCTGAGTGCTAGAATCACAGGTGTGGAGCACTACACTCAGTTTTACTCTATGGATGTGTTTTTAACCTAACCTTTGGTATGACTAAGTACACACCAGCACCAGCACCAGCACCAGCACCCTGCCCCCTTACCTGAAAGTAAGCTGCATTCTCTTTCACATGTTGTTCAACACATAAGCACAGCTGCTTCATCCACTGCAATTGTGACTGGACAGCAGCACTATACGCCTGTGACAGCCAAGCACATGTGCAGAAGGACATGAGTGTAACATGTGTGAGTTTCTTTCCAAATACAACCCTGCTACTGATACAGAAGGAGAGACAGACAGTTGACTGGCACCGTAGCAATGCTTCTTAGGAGAAAGAAGATTGCCTTGGTTAAAAGGGGTTACCCAGAAAAAGTTTCTTCTACACTCAATTAGAATTAAATGACCAGGCAGGGCTGGAGAGATGGCTCAGCAGTTAAGAGCACCAGCTGTTCTTCCACAGGTCCAGGGTTCAATTCCCAGCAACTACATGGCAGCTCACAACTGTCTGTGACTCCAGTTCCAGAGAATCCAACACCCTCACACAGATATACATGCAAACAAAACCACCAATGCAATAAAATAAATAAATAAAGATGGCTATAAATGAATGAATGAATAAATAAATAAATAGCCACCTCAGAAAAAACACAGCATAAATAAACAAATCCCCTCTGGTTCTTCTACTGTTTTTCTCTGGGCAACAGCACTACACCAACAAGAAGTAGAATGTGGGACTAGAGGTGGCTCAGTGGTTAAGAGCATTGGTGTTCTTGTAGAAGTCCTGTAGAGGTTGGGTTTCCAGTACCCACCCAGTAGCTCCCAGCAATCAGGGCATCCAATGCCATTTTCAGTCCCACAGGTATCAGGCATGAATGTGGTACACAGACATTCAAACACTCTCATACATGTAAAAAGAAAATCTTTTTTTTTTTTTTTTTTTTTTTTGGTTTTTTCGAAACAGGGTTTCTCTGTGTAGCTTTGCACCTTTCCTGGATCTCGCACTGTAGACCAGGCCGGCCTTGAACTCACAAAGATCCACCTGCCTCTGCCTCCCGAGTGCTGGGATTACAGGCGTGCACCACCACTGCCCGGCAAAAGAAAATCTTTATAAAAAAAGAAGATATATCTGGACAGTTATTTAAAATAGATATGTATATAACACGAGTCCCTTTCCTCATAAGTCAAGAATCAATGTCTCCTAACTTTTTTTTCTTAATATTCTCCTCAAACTATTGAATCTATCTGCAGGCTTCTGGGAACTACCAAACAGTCTGGGATAGGAAGGGAGATGATCTGAAACAAGTGATGTGACATTTCCTCCAGGCCGTGGAAGAGCAAAGCTTCTGATTTCAGCGTTTTTATAACAGTACCTTTGACCTTCACACATATTAGAATCACAAACCTCCACTGTTTGCTTAGCTGGGTGGTTCTCAAGTGATAACTGTTCTGCTGTATCTTGCAGAGAACGAAATACATCTTGTTTCCCTTCCAGTTCCATTGTCAACTCCTGCAAATTGAATTTAATTTTATGGAATAAATGCTATTAAGGAAAAAGAGGCAATAAAGAAAACACAGTGTTCCCTAGTGACTTTGAGGATCCTGTAACAGGATTGATGCCAAGATGTGATGTATAAACCACAAACGCCTGGGGATCTGAGAAAAGTGCAAAAATGATGGAACTAAAGGGAAGGATTCAGAAAGCACAAGACCTGAGCTGGCCCCAGTAGACTGGGAGAACTCAGGAGGCAGAGGAGAGAGCAAGCATGGCTAGAGTGGCTAGTTAGTCAGCACCACACAAGCACGAACACTAGTGGAGAGACCACTGACTGGTAGGCTTTGCTAACTGTTCTCTCAGCTAAAATGTCCTCCTCTGAAACAAAATCCTATTAATACAAGACCTAATTTAAATCCTGGCTTTTCAGTGAACACTTCCTCTCAGAGTTAATCTCGTCTCCTTGAAGCTTCATTTTATGTCTAGCCTCACTGCAGTTTCCACACTGCTGACAGCATCAGAGCACCTGGTCTTTCCTTTTCTCGTCACAAGATTCCTATGTCTAATCTCTAATCACATTTTAAAAATAACTGTAGAGTCACAGAACCAAATCCACCAAAGTGGGTACTAGTGGAAGAGCTATCTGTTTGCATAAAAGATTATAAAATATTTTAATACCCTGAGTATGGAAATACTAACAGTAGCAAAAAAATACTCCTACTTACTTGTCTACTTCTTCATTATAAAGAATAGAAGGCGGAGCTGGAGATGGCTTGGCAGTTAAGAGCACTGACTAGTCTTCCAGAAAACCCAGGTTCAATTCCCAGCACCCACATTGTTGCTCACAACCGTCTGTAACTCACACATGTGGTACACAGACATATATGCAAGCAAAATACCCATAAACATAAAATGAATGATTTTTTTTTTAAAGATTCAAGAGGAGGGAAGAGAGAGGCAGAGAAAAAGGGAGAGAGCTGGGGAGAAGGTAGGAAGAAAGAGTAGAAGGCATTGCCCCATTAATGATGAATTTCCCAACCAATTTACATTTTAAGAAATTAAGATCAAAATGTTAATAAGAACCCAAACTATTATGGAAATCTAAAAGTGCAACTCAGTTAAATAATATTATTTCCTGTAATAAAACACTTTGCTTAGATTAGCTTAAGTCTTACTCAAGCTTTTATACAGCCCTTTCAAAGAACTATTATCTCATTTTTACAAAGGCCTGGAGAGACTAAATGCCTTGCCCCAGGTCACAAAGCTAGTTAGTGGACAAATAAGAACTTGAACTTAGGTTTGTCATACTACAAACCCTGTAATCTTTTTTTTTTTGGGGGGGGGGTTCGAGACAGGGTTTCCCTGTGAAGCTTTGTGCCTTTTCCTGGAGCTCACTTGGTAGCCCAGGCTGGCCTCAAACTCATAAGAGATCCGCCTGGCTCTGCCTCCCAAGTGCTGTGATTAAAGGCATGCACCATCACCGCCCGGCCAAACCCTGTAATCTTAACCACAAAGCTATATTAATTTCTGAAATGACTCAACTTGCAGACTGCTGCTCTATCTACTCCAAACACACCCTTCTAAATAAGTCCACTCAAGGGCTCCCACCCCTCTGTACACATTTCTCACAAAAACGGATGCAGTGAGCAGAGCCCCCATTTCTACCTATCAGCATCTAACTCCAGCTCATGGTTCTCAACCTTCCTCGTGTTGTGGTGATCCCAATCATAAAATGATTTTGTTGCTACTTCATAACTGTAGTTTGGCTACTAATCATAACATAAATATTCTTAGAGACAGAAGTTTGTCAGAGGGGTCACAAGCCACAGGTTGAGAACCACTAGACCAGCAGCAGAGACGTTGCCAACTGTGGGACTCACAGAGAAATAGGTCTTCTTGGCCGAGATGTTGGGGTTACTGTCACTCCAATCACATGCTAGTTCTTCTTCCTCCTTCCCATTCAACCAGATCAGTTCAGCTGTAGCTCTGGAGACAAATTTGTGCAAACTCTGAAGGTGTCTCATTCGGAAGCTAGAAGTCTCCTGGAAAAAGCAAGGATTAAAAGATTACAGTGCCAGCCAGCCTTTGCATCTGGAGAAGATAACAGTGACATCAGGAAAGAATAACCCAGGAAGTGCATTAGGCCTAGTTTGTTGTTGTTGTACAGTGCTGGTATTTGAACCTAAGGCTGTAGGCATGCTAGGAGACACTCTGCCATTAGTTAAGCCTCACATACATCCTAAGCCTTTTTTTCTTTTTTTAAAGTATCTTGGGTTCTTCACCCGTGGACTCAAATTTTACATAATTAGAAACAAAACTTCCAGGGTCATGGTCAATCTTCCGTTGAAGATGTGAGTCGAGGCCTTTGTAGGGCCTGTATAGAGTCACCTCAGCTTGTTCCACATGGACAAGTGCAATGACTAGGAGTGGAGAATCAAGACAGGAACCCTCTCAGTTAGTCTGAATGCGTTAGTCAGGGTGTCTCACAATACACACGGCCACTTTTTGGTGAAGAACACAGCCAAGGTGGGTTTTACTTGCTTATAATTTCCCAGAGCAGTTGTTTCTGACCCTTTAAGAATTTGCAAGTTCATTGTGGAGGAATACAGCTATAATATTGGAATTTGGAGCATTGAGGTACAAGTAGTTTAAAGGCTATCATGGGCTATGTAGAGATAATACCTCAAAAAGAATATTATAACCTATATGAATAATTACACAGTAAATATATAACCTAAAAAAAAAAGAAAGAAAGAAAAAAGAAAACTAAGACCCAAACCATTTGAATTAGGGAAGAGTCTTGTTTGGAGGGAGCCAGATTCTCTATGGGCACAATCTAAGTCAACCAGTCAAGGTCTAAGTAAAAAACTCACCTTCAATTTACAGTACTGTGTCTCCAATTTTCCAAGAGTTTCAACATAGCTGGTATGAAAATTCTGGGACATCTTTCCCTGACACAAAAGGAATGGAATAAAAAGACAGTAGAGAAAGAGTGAGGAAACTCTGTGGTATGGTTTCAACAATGTAAACAGAATGTTGATATGCAGGTGAGGGCTTGATGCTCTGACAAACACAGGCCTAGACATCACGTTTCTATGTCCAACTTCATAGCTACAGGTAGCCCTGAGTGGACAATTCAGCAGGTAACCTAACCAGCACTCCTCATGGCCATGTTTCCAGTAATCCAGAGGCTTCTAAGCAAACCCCATGCCTGATGACGGCCAAACTACTCATTTGCTCCTCTGAAGATGGAGGAGACAAAATAAAAACCAGGAAGACAGGAGCACAGGGTATTACAGAACACTTGCCCAGGCAGTGAGGCACTGAGCCCCTAAGGTTGGCCTACTACCACTAGAAACCAAACCAAAACACTCAAAAAGACCGAATGATAAGTGATGGAGGATTGACCAGTGAGAAGTTTCTCCACCCCAGCTCTCTACTGCAGGCTCATAGCAAAAGGAAAATAATATGAAATTTGGAGACAGATGGCCTGAGTTTAGATACTGTTAGTTACTACTTCTGATTTCAGCTTTCAGCATCACTTTTTAAAGTTTTTCAATTTTTCTTTTCTCTTTTTAAATTTGTGTGCCCGTCTGCGTGTCTTTATGTGGAGTATATGCCTCTGACTGCAGGAGCCTGTATAGGCCTTCGAGCTGGAGTTACAGGCATTTGTGAGCATCTGATGTGGGTTCTGGGAACTGAATTTAGAACATCTATAAGAGCAATATGAACTCTTAACCACTGAGCCATCTCTCTAGTTCCTAAAATCATGTGTTGCTTTTAGTTCACAAAGTTATTTCAAAGGTTAATAGAGACACTTTGAATAAGTGGGAATTAGTTGTAAAGTATAGTCATTATATTCTTTCCTTTTCAGCAGTGTTGATAGAGCTCCCACACTATCTGCTCCTCCCCAGAACTCTCTCTCTCTCTTTTTAAACTTTATTTAACGTGCATTGGTGTGAAGGTGTCAGATCTCCTGGAACTGGAGTTACAGACAGGTGTGAGCTGCCATGTGGGTGTTGGGAATTGAACCCGGGTCCTCCGGAAGAGCAGCCAGTGCTCTTAACTGCTGGCCCATCTCTCCAGCCCCGCCCCCCCCCCCAAAACCATCAACTCTCATGGTGTAGATTCTGAATGCTATTTACCTCATACAACCTGGCGTCTTTGACGCTTGAGCCCAGTTCTTCCACACTGGCGTGGGTGTGCTGCTGCATCTCCAGCTGCAGCGCCACACTAGGCAGGTCACTACCCCACTCTGCTCGTTCCAGTTCCATCTGAGACAATTAAAGCGCAGATGTGTTATAGCTTGCAAAGGACAGGAAAGTGGTCAGAGTCAACATCTGGATGAGATCACTGGGAATAGAGCCCAGTGTAGTAGCGCATGCTTGTAATCTCAGAACACGCTTAGGATTTCTACGTCAGTCTGGACCTTGACTTAAATAGACAAAATGGCAAGGGGTAAGAATTGGGCATCTAAACCATCTCTCTCATCCCATGGCATTTTATAGGAAGATACACTACAAGCAACCCTTGAGGGCCTAGAGAGGAAGCCCCACTAACTACAGCAATGGCGGCCTGTGAGAAAATAGTCCTGAGTTTATCAGGCAGAAGTGGGGCTTTGTAGAGTCACAGACATGCCCAAGCTAAATAGTGAGACCCTGTCTTAAACAAAACAACAAATCATCAAGAGTCTCTTAATTTCAGAGTGGATTTTTTAAAAAAAGGGAAAAGAAAAAGAAAAAAGACACATCTAAAAAATATTTTGATTCACAGCATCAGTGACTAGCCAACAGAAGATTTCTTCCCCTTTCTTTGTCTTTCCCCCTTTTCTCTTCCTTGAGATGGGGGTCCTATCTGGCCTGGGACTCATCACCTCCTGTGTTAGCCTCCTGGGTCCTGGGTTTACAAGGACAGCCTGGCATAGGACAATGTCAAATTTGAGCTATTAACCTAATATATTATTAAGTAGTACCACTGGACTTGTGGAATAAATTTATCAATCTTGCTTAAATTTAAGAGGTCTGATCAAAACAACAAAAGCCAAAGAATACACTCTCCTACCCACAAGGAAACGTCAGAGGAGACAACTGAGCTACATAGATACTGCAAGTTTCCCACAAGCTACCACTTAGGGCAGGTTAACAGAAGGTAACAGACTCCCCAAGAGCTTCAAGTCAGAAAAGCTGGTGCTATGCAGTGTGGGATTGTGAACATCTATACTGACCCTGTCCATTTAAAATAGAAGGAGAAAGGAATCAGGCATGATGGCATATGCCGAAATCCCAGCACTAGGAGGCTGGGGTAGGAAGATCATGAGTTCAAGGACAGCCTAGGCTACACTAACTTCCAGGCCAGCATGGACTAGAGTGGAGGGGCAAGGGGTCATTTAAAGAGAAGGGATCGGTTGCAGACAGGATCGATAATTACGGTTTTCTCTACCAGGAACAGCTTTCTGGATATACACCCACCTGCATCTCTTCCACCCAAGAAAGTAGTTCATATACAAATCGGAGACTGCCTTCGTCTTCAGAGGAGGAGACAGATACAAGTTCAGTCCGGGTCATAGGTTTTCGAAACCAGGAGGTAGAAGAAGAATGAGTTGTCTTGTTCATGGGTTCTGCTTTCAGGTGAGTAGTGGTTAAAGTAGAGGGTGGGACCAACTCAAGTGAAGTAAAATGGCCTTTCCGGTATAGATTTGTACACTCCAAGCGCAGGGTGACCAGCTCATCCTGCAGACGCATGACCCTAGAGGAGAAGAGGAAACTTAAAACATGCTTAAAATAAAACTGTCATTATCTATTTAACAAGCACATGATAAAAATAAAAATGAGAGCACACCAGGAGAAGTGTTCTGAAAAAGTGTTAACAGGAATGCAAAGTGGTATTTTAACATCATCTAGTTTGGAGTTTTCGAGGCAAATGCCAAATTAAAGTGTTAATTGGAAGGAAGTAACATAATATCTATGGTTCCTGAAGGTCATCATAGACTAAATGCTGGATTGCCTCTCTGTGGATCTCAGTTTCCTCATCCACAACATGAGTTCACTAGACCACCAGTGTTTCAAGGTCAAATGTGTTAGCACACCTGTGCAGGACACTCTGAAATAGAAAGGAATATAATAAGATGGCACAGTGACCCAGAAATATTCTACAGGCACTTGGTGGGAAGGGTGTGCAAAAGGAGAAATTTACTGCAGGAAATTTCCTGCTTAGAGTACATGCACGCAGTATCCCAGAAACAGAGTTCTGAGATTCAAGTAAACTCAGTACCTGGCTCTTGTCTCAGTCTCGATCCTTTACCTCACAGCAAGCAAGCAAGCCCTCCCCATGAGCCCCTTCCTCCTCACCTAAAGGCCAGCTCCTCTAGCTGGTAGTAATTCTCATCCCGTAGGATCTGGAGATCCACCTGCAGCTGCCTGATGAGACCTTCGCACTCTTGAATGTACATGATGACATCTGACTCACACTGGACTGGCTGTCCTGATTCCAGGTGTGCAGCATCCTGAGAAAGAAAGAGTATGGGTGGGGCAAGCTCATTGCTCTCACCCACTAGGCTGGAGGGAACCAAGAAAAAGGAAGTTACACAGCTGGATTCCTCAACTGCTAATGCTGACTGTTAGAGCAGTCTCCAGTGAAAAGTGGAAAACAGGTGACATAAGATGTAAGACAAAGCAAATACTTACAGCCTGCAGTGTATTCTTAGCTAGTGTCAGTTTTTCTTCACAGTTCAAAGCACCATTCTGTATTTTGTTTGCAATCTGCAGCAGCAATTCCAGCCTAAAAACCATAAAGGCCATAATGAAGTCCAGGACTCAGAGGAGCCCCTAAGGAACGCCGGACTGCCTCCCGGACCCACCTCTCCACAGCTGGCCGTAGGGACTTCTCTCGCTCTAGCATTTCCACGATGAGCTTCCCCCACTCCTCTTCGACATGGTTAGGGTGGCAGCCGTGGGGCAGTTTAATTCTGCCAAATTCAATCCACACCTGAAAGAGACACTCTTCAGTCCCCAACCACAGGCCTGCCCGCTGGCCTGTTTTCATATTTTGCTTCTTGGTTTTTTTTTGGGGGGGGGGGGGGAGTGGGGGGTTATCTAGTCAATCAGCAGTTTTCCACACTATCTAATATAGGATAAGAATAAAACACCTGACAACTTAAGAGGCAAAACATTTGTATCTAAGCTCTAATGTGCAAAGACCACTTGTTCTAAACTGTTCCATCCTTTCTATCACTTCTAGAAAAAGTCTTCTAGATGAACCTGATTCTAGCAAGGTTAAATCCACCCAACTCCTTAGTTTCAAGTCCTGTAGGAATCAAAATATGAATAGACATCTCCTGTCTTCTCATCAGAGGGAAAGATTTAGTTTCCCTTTAAAAAGCAAGGAAAAAAACAGATTTCTGAAGAGACAATGTTTTTCAATGACTCCTTTAATAATGACAGTTTGTTGATGCCGTTCCTTTATCACAGATCTCCACGATCCGCCAAGGGCATCAGTCCCTTGGTAGTGATAAAAGGAGAACATGAGGAACCTCTTAGGAAGCAACAACAGTGCGAACTGGCAAACCCCAAGTCTTAACCCAAACAGGCCTCCTTACCTCTAACAACTTATATAACTCTTTGATTCTTCCTTTCTCTCTCTCCTTGGCAACAATTTCTGTTTCTTTGAAGTGTATATATTGGTTATAAAGTGCCTACAAAAATTAATATTTGATGAATGAATTAAAAAACTTTCACACCACCTCCCCAAAGCCAGCAGCAGCACACTCTGAGGCTCACTCACAGAGAGAATTTAGAAAAAGAAACTTAAATCCATGCTTTTACCTTTAATTCAACAGGGTTCTGGGGGAAAGATTTATCTGACATCAAGATTGTATGCTGTCTGATCCAGGGAATGAGTGAGTCCACTCGGCTTTGGTATTCTTGCCACCTGGAGTCCACTTCCTACAGACAGAAGGCAGACGTCATAGAGATATTTGCACTTTCCAGCAGCAGCACAGGATAAAGGGCTCAGACCACCCCATGCCATACAGAACCTTCTTCTAATTGCCTAGACAGATATCTAACTTAATCCTCAAAGTCTCAGTTTCAAAGTACCCCAAGGAATCCCAGGCTGCCACTCAATATCCTGACAGGTAGGAAGACTATATATAAACCAAGGTGATTCTTCACATTGTAATTACAACACTTGGGAGACTGAGGCAGCAGGACCATGAGTTCAAGGCTAGCCTAGAGCTCACAGCCGTGGTGCCTAATCAAACCTGTATCAGTAGGCAAGAAAACACTGCTTCATCTTGAATTACAGCTGGGATGAAAAGAGCATTCTTTGCTGGCATTTAACATCAAATGGTCTATGTTAGATGGTATAACATGAGCAACACTGAGGCTCATTCCTACGACATTGTCCATTATGATAGAGGTAATGTTGACTCAGGTGGTCTTTGTAAATACAAAAGAATTTAAGTAACACTAGCTAATGAAGGCACTCTACCTCAACGAATCAAGGTACTTTAGGAAAATGTTCTTTTACCGTAGCACTGATCCCTTCGCCACCCTCAGGGACTTTGGGGAAGGCATCATATATTGAAGACACATAAGTGATTACAGACTTTTCATCTGGAGATGGTACATCCACATCTGAGAGAAAGGTAGAATTTCTCGGTCAGAACAGGGGAACTTGCCAGGAGAAGGAATTAGGATAACATGCTAAATGTACTTAAAATTCAGTACTCTCACCTTCTGCATCCAGCAATCGCGTGACCCCGAGTCTCTCAGCTACTTCAAAAGCCTGCTCCAGATTTTCCCGGTTACTCTGGATGTGCACTCTCTCCATATCCACCAGATCGGGTCTGTAAAAGTCCACCAAGGCCCGGGAAAAACCATCATCTACACAGCACATGAGCTCACACAAGGAGAACCTAATGTTCCCAGAATGCAAAACACTGAATGAATTCGAGAGAAAGCAGGAGGAAGGGGGATACTAATCCTGAGCCTGGTTTTAATTGCACACCAGGCATCTAATGCTACCCAATTCCAAGTCTACACAAATCTATAAACTAGTACAAAGTGAAAATTGATACATGTGTATGACCACTCAGAGCTCAAATTATTTTTGTTCTTGTGGTTCAAACTCCTATCTTCCTTCCTCGAGTCATTCCAGGTCAGCTGTTGCTCCTTACTTTGATCCAGCCCCTCTTCAGGCCCTACTTGAGACACTTTGACCCCAGAGCCTGCATGACTCACTTTTGACATCCTCATCTAAGAGGCTATCTCTGGTCATCTTTGTCCAATGACCATAACCCTATAACTCTGTCCTTCCACCGCGCCTGCTACTGTATGACAGCACCCAGTTCTGTTTACTACCCATCCTCCTCAGCAGACAGGCAGCTTCCTGAAAGCAAGAACGTCGATCAGCTCACTCCTTTGGCCAGTGCCTAAACAGTAGGGCTCAATACAGATTGCTTTCCAAACAAAGCAGTGACTTGGGGTCTAATCCTTGGTGGAAGCGATATGAGATGAGAAGAATTCCTTCTAAGAGCACGAGATCCCACTGTACGTACCTGTACCTGTGTATCAACGCATTGAACATTTTCCCATCACTCCAGCAGGAAGAAAAGTTGGTGCATTTGATCCCTGTGTAACCAGCCGTGACTTTCTGAGTCCACAAGAGTAGTTTCTCCTTGGCAGACATATCCCCTGACTCCCCACTAATGTAGATGTCAGAGATCTGCAAACAGATGAGACATGGAATAATTCCTTCAAAGATGATGAGGTCTCTTGTCTTTCTCTTCTCTCTAGTATGACTAATAAAGGAAGAGAGACCCAAAGCTGGCTGGCAGCACTGTTGGTGACAGCTCCAACAGATATTCAACCTCTCTGATAGTTAGAAAAACACAAATTAAAATTTATCAAACTGGCCTGGCCATGGTGGCTCACGCCTTTAATCCCAGTACTTAGGAGGCAGAGACAGCTGGATCTCTGAGTTTGATTATTCTATTTCTTTTTATAAAGTTTAATGACTATTTTCCAAAGACTTCTGGCCTGAATATGGGCTATAATTTGTAACCAGTGATTTATCATTAGAGTTTAAGATCTTTATAACTTTCTGCTGTCTCATGCTTACTTTTGCTCAGTAAACATTTTTATATAAAATATTTTGTATATATTCTTCATCATTTCCTAACAAGTTTTACGTATTCTTTAAGACTGAATTCAAAACTGACATCTAGCATAGTTGTATTGTTTTTAGTCTACATACTATGCTTGCTCGCACATGGTAATGTCCAATATTGAATATTCTCTCTATTTATTTTGTTATCATTATAGACCAATCAGCCTTTTCATAGGATTTGAGTGGGATTTTTTCGGTTTGGCTTGGTTTGGTTTGTTTTTTTGAGGCATGGTTTCTCTTTGTAGACTTGGCTGTCCTGGAACTTGTGTAGTGGATAGCCATATAATTTCACCAATAAACTTGCTCTATAGCCCAGGCAGGTCTCAACACAGAGATCTGCCTGTCTCTGCCTCCCTAGTGCTGGGATTAAAGGCGTGTGTCAACACCACCCAGTTGTGTGTGTGTCGGGGGGAGGGAGAGGCATGTGCACAGGAGTCCTCAGAGTCAAGGGGTGTCAGATACACCTAGAGTTGGGATTATAGGTGTTTGCCTGTTGTGGGTGCTGGGAATTGAACTTGAGTCCCCTGATAGAACAGTGAGTGTGTTAAACCACTGAGCCATCTCTTCAGCTCTGCACACTTTTATTATAAGAAACAGAAAAGCTATTTGGAGACACTTCTTAAAGTGTAACACCAGATCTACTTTAGAGAAATAGGAATGGAGCAGAAGAAAACGTGCATGTCTGTAATTCCACAGAGACCTGAGTTTGAATCCCACCCTCCCGGCTCCAAGGTCAGCTATCACAGGCATAAAAACAGGAGTGATGATAACCATCTTTTCAGAGGAGATATGGTAATCTACCCCAAACTCAGGGTTATGATAAAAAGATCTTGTTTCTCTCTTCACTGAATGATGGTTTTCCTTTAGTAATTCTTTAATGCTGACAGCCCTGACAACCTGTATCATCATTTAACTGGATGCTATTTTGTACTACCAATTATTAATTCTTATATTTAATTTTATCTCTGAAGACCATAGGTTTCTGCTGGGTGGCAGTGGCACACCTTTAATCCCAGCACTCGGATCTTTGTGAGTTCGAGGCTAGCCTGGTCTACAAAGGGAGTTCCAGGAAAATCGCAAAGCTACACAGAGAAACCCTGTCTCAAAAAACCAAAAAAGGAGAAAGAAAAAAAAAAGACTATAGGTTTCTCAAGGGTTTGAGCAACACATGCTAATACCAAAACTATCTAAAATGAGGGTGAGCTCCTGGTCACCGGACACATCAAGCAGCAGCTCAGATGTGAAGAAATAAATAATGTCCAGCTCTGAGATTCTGAATACTGCACACACTCGCCTCATGTGCTGATCAAATAGTGAGGACTTCTTAATTAATAATTATTCAGTTTATAATGAAATAGTAAAAGTAAATAAATGAAAGCATCTGAGGGTAAAATCTATCAAGAATCTAGCAAACTGCAAATTCAAAGTGGCGTATAAAGTTAAACAAGTTTAGTGAGCTAATGGTGACCAGGGCCTCCTCACAGAAGCACACTCACTAATGGTGACAGCAGGGCCTCCTCACAGAAGCACACTCACTGATGGTGACAGCAGGGCCTCCTCACAGAAGCACACTCACTGATGGTGACAGCAGGGCCTCCTCACAGAAGCACACTCACTGATGGTGACAGCAGGGCCTCCTCACAGAAGCACACTCACTGATGGTGACAGCAGGGCCTCCTCACAGAAGCACACTCACTAATGGTGACAGCAGGGCCTCCTCACAGAAGCACACTCACTAATGGTGACAGCAGGGCCTCCTCACAGAAGCACACTCACTAATGGTGACAGCAGGGCCTCCTCACAGAAGCACACTCACTAATGGTGACAGCAGGGCCTCCTCACAGAAGCACACTCACTAATGGTGACAGCAGGGCCTCCTCACAGAAGACGTGAGCACATTAATACAGAAAACTATAAAATAATCTTGATTAACACAAAAAAAAAAGTACAAGAATTTGTTTTCAGATGACTCATAACAGGAGACATTTAAGAGGACTGTGACCTGAGACAAATGGCTTATGCCTGTTACACTCTGTTTTCCCATATGTAACAAAGGACAAGAAATTCCTCCTGGAGTATTTAAACAGATGAAGTACCTGGAAAACATATTCTGTTACAATAGTTCTGTGGTGCAAACCTATAATCGCAGCACTTGAGACACAGAGGCAGGAGGCTTGCCCCAAATTCAAGGCCAGCTTGAACTACACAGAAAGTCACAAGCTAGACAGCAACAGTCAATGAGACACTGTCTCAAAAATAAACAATAAATCCAGTATACCAAGAATAATTTTAGGTTTGAGTATTTGGGAGAAATAAAGCATGGTCATATCCACAGGATATCTACCTCCTCACTGTCTCTATCAAATGCAGGGTCTAAGGCATGGTCATATCCACAGGACATCTACCACCTCACTGTCTCTATCAAATGCAGGGTCTAAAGCAGCCAGCTCTCCAGTGGCGAGAACAAGGGAATCTGACAATAAGACACCTCCGACTGTCTTATACTAAATTTAAAAAATTCAACTCATAATAAATGAGATTACAACAAAGGATCCATCCGGTAGGATCTCAAGTTTACTTGGGATTTTTAAATCTACAATAGTGTAAGAGTATACTTACTGCTGACTACTGTTTTATAGATTCAGTAGAAGAGTGCTCAGTAAGTTACACCAATTATTAAATACTTTATTATTACAACAGGCTTTGTATTATGTTATATAAATTTACCCAAGTATGGGCAAACAAGTGATCGGTGCAGTTTAAGGTGGTCCAGGTTAAACTATGATGCTTGGTAGGTTACATGTATTAAATATATTTTTAAATTACAGTGATAATACAGTTTCAAATTAAATACATAAATCAAATTGGGATATAACCCTGTTGTAAGTCAGGGTACTTCTATTATTTTAAAAATCAGGGCCAGAAATTTTAATACTTAATTTAGGATTTAAAAAAAATCCTGCAAACTGACTAAGCTGCCAAAATGTTTGAAGGCACACTCAAAGAACAGTATGGAGAGTTTGCATAGAGCCCAGGAAGCCACTTGTGTGTCAAAGTGAAATGAAATGGTAGCCTAAGCAGCAAACTGATGGGTACAGAGTTCTGCCCTTTGTCAGGAATTCAAGCTAGTGCACTTTGATAATGCCTGATAATAAAATGATTCTACAAATCTTTCCATCATTCACCCCCTCTCTGCTGACTCCATATTCACCTGACAATTTTCAGATTATTATTTGTTTCCCACATATGCATACCATAAAGCTAAATGGTTACTGCAGATACTCAACAATTGACAGTTAAAATTCATTTTGTAAATATTTCAGATCCATCAATTGCTTTCAAATAGAAACTGTGTGAAACTATGCTATAAAATTCAATCAATTCCAAGTTTGATGGAGAGAGCTATGAAGCTGAAGCGGGGACATTGTACCCAAAAGCCAACGTTCCTCTGGGGTCAGTATGAATTTACTCCCTAAAGTCAACTCTATTTCCATTCCCTTTAGCGATATTTCTAGACTCCTGTTTTAATGGACAAATGTCACTAGACACTGACATATGCCCATCATTTTCATTGTGGCTGCTTCATGTACATAGTAAGAAGGATCAGGAAATAGATTTGGTGAAATGAAACAGGGGAAGAATTAGCAAAATGAAATTTGAGCATTTGAGTTCTTTACCAAAAACTAAGTTCTAATTATTTAACCAAAATAACCACATTCATCTCTCTAATGACATCCCCTACCTGCCATTCCCAGCTTCAGTCACAATGCCTTGCTGTGCATTGCACTGAAACTACTTTACAAAATTATGTTATATGTACATAAGTTCTACCTGCATGCATTATGCACCAAATGCATACAATGCCTAAAGAGGACATTGGAACCCCTAGACTGAACTTGGGTCCCCTAAAGGGCAGTCAGTGCTCTTAACTACTAAGGCATTTTCTTCAATGCATTGAAACCACTTTAGTGAAGAGCTTTACTTCAGATTTTCAACACAGGTTTAATGAGACAAAGAAATGTTTGGCTCCCTTGGGGAAGAAAAAAATACCATGCTTGGATTACAACCCTTTCTAGATTGTAAACTGGTTGTAAAAATATGATTACCATCACAAGCATCTCAGTAATTAGCTGAGGCTTCTGTCCGTCTCGTCATGTAATACTCTCTCTCACGTGCTATGTGTCCCATCACTAGGTCTGCAGAAGATTTACTTTAACATTCAAATGCAGAGATCCACCTTCCAGTTCAGGGAGTTTCCTTCCCTGGCTGAGTGGTAATAAGATAGCCTCAAAACCATGTCAGAGACTACATGTGTCTGCTCGATACTCCTATCATATACTACACAAGGTTCAGTTAATTTCTTCTCCAAAGCATTCCCACAAACGTAATATATCCCAATAATTCTATAAGCATTACCAACATCTTAACCTTATGCCAGGTAGTATAGTAAGGAGTTGATCCCCAGAACTCAAGTAAAAAGGTAGCCGAAGACAGATTACAACAGGCTCTGTGACATGTTGCCCACATATGATAGTAAGTCAACTTCAAAAGCATAATTAAGTCTGAGGCTTTGTTAGCCTGGAATAAAATTGCACTGTGTGCACTGTGGTAGGAAAGAAGGCAGGGGAGCTGCGGGTGCCAGTATTTGGGTTTTATTGGGTAAAAGAGAATATCCGAGGCAATTTTTATTTTATTTTTTTAATGGGTAGATGGTGGAGATAGGAGCTCACTGGCCAGCTAGACTAGGCAACTGGTAAGCTGTAGGTTTAGTAAGAAACCGAAAACCAAGGTAGAAAGCAACCAAGGAAGATGCTCCATGTTGTAAACCTCTGAATTCTATATACATGTGCACATATATACATGCATACATGCGCACGCATCCCTACATATATCCATACCCCTTCCACAAATAAAATGAAAAGCAATAATCAAGTTTGTTGGAGCCCACTAGGTTTCCTAGTGGCTGTACACAGCAGAACTGCCTAAGAAGTTGTTTGGACCATGGGCCTGGGTACCAGATGACTGTAACTAGCAAAGGGGGAGGGTCTTTTGCTCCACCCCTTTGCTACAGGCCACAGAAATATATCATAAGAACTCAGCTGGAGGGATCAGGGAATTTCTTCAGAGGAAGACAAATTCCAAAGAGTTTTTGGTGTTATTTGGCTTGTTATATATCAGCTGTCTTCTGTTAAGAAAATCATGTGTGCCTTCATAGTTTTCCCAATTGACTTTTCCCTAGAAGGGCTAACAGTATGGACTGATCACTCTCTGGACCTACCCATTCCAGGAATCTGGAGAACAGCCTCAGGAAAAGCTTTCTCTGGAATCAGATATCACTTTCAAGGACTAACAGGAGACACCACCTAGGTGAGGTAATAGCTTTACACAATTTAGCTCAGACCCTCCCGTTTTATACCAGGACTTCCAGGGCATGGAACGGAGAAGAGAAAAGAGAATGGAAGAACTAGATGGGTAAGAAATTGAGAGGAACAAACTGAGATGGGGAAGAACTAGATTGAAGGGCTAGAAGAGAGTACTAGAGGAACGAGATGGGAGATGAGGAAGAGTCAGATGGGGAAGTCCTAGCTGGGTAAGAACAAGCTAAAAAGGCCCTAGATGAGGCAGAATTAAGATGAGAGAATTAAGATAGAACTTAGAGGAAGCAGCAGATAAACAGAGAGAAATCAGGCAAGAAAGGAGCTAGGCACGAGAACAGAACTGAAACTGTGTAGATAGGATGTTATGCCAGAGGAACTAAAAGCAAGTGGACTATAGAGCTCGGTGTGCTGAGATTCTATTTCCTGAAAATAGTCCTCGCCTTTAAGTCCTCTCTCCTGAGCCCCTGGGATGTATAATATTAAGGCTGGTCCCGCTAATATTATACAAGACCCCTTGACATTGTTATAAACAGAACTTTGGAATAAGGTCTGAGGTGGTGGAAAGGATCCAGGCCCACACAAGTGTGTTCTCTTAGTTCTCTCCTCTCTATTTCTAAGTCTCTTATCCCTCATTCCTCAATATTTTCTGGGGTAAATAAGTGTGAGGGCTGGTCTACCACACAAGTCAAACTATGTAATTGATTTAGCATTTTTGTGTTATGTTAAAATGCTATTCTAAGGGGCTGGAGAGATGGCTCAGAGGTTAAGAGCACTGACTGTTCTTCCAGAGGTCCTGAGTTCAATTCCCAGCAACCACATGGTGGCTCACAACCATCTGTAATGAGATCTGGTGCCCTCTTCTGTGTATATAATAAATAAATAAATCTTTAAAAAATGCTACTCAAATGTTATCTTTGCTATCGATACAGCCATGCTTTTTTTCTGAATCTGGGTCTCCAAAAATTTGATTCCTAACCACGAGAATCTAGCTGTGTAACACCATATTAGGGACCACTACGGGAGCTTTGTAACTAATATAAATAATTTTAAAAGCATCAATCTGGGGCTGGCAAAATGGCTCAGTGGGCAAAGAGCACTTGTCACCAAGCCTGACAACCTGATTTAAATTCTCCCAGAACCCATACAGTAAAAGGAGAGAAATGACTCCTCCAAGCTGTCCTCTGACCTCCATACATACGTGAAAACAAACACACATGCACACACATGCACACACGTGCACACGTGCACACAGAGATGCGTGTGCAGACCAGAAGACGTCCTCAGCTGTTGTTCCCCAGTTTTGAAACATCTTTTCTGTTTTGTTTTCTTTTTAAAGACAAGATTAGCTGGGCAGTGGTGGGGCACCTTTAATCCCAGAATTTGGGAGGCAGAGGCAGGTGGAACTCTTGAGTTCCAGGCCAGCCTGGTCTACAGAGTGAGTTTCAGGACAGCTAGGGATAGACAGAGAAATCCTGTTGGGGGGAGGAGGGGAGGACAGGAAAGGATCTATTGCAGGCCTGGAACTCACTGGCTGGACCGTTTCCACTTCCCCAGCACCGTGATTACAAGTCACCATGCCTGGCATTTTATATGTAAGTTCTTATAAGTAATTTGATGCCCGATAAGCAATAATCATAATAACAGCCCAAAGAATCTCAGGAGGATCGAAATTTACTGTGCTTTGCAAAGATCAGTAAGATTTAGAAATGAGCATTACTTAGATTAATCCTTAAAGGATGTTACAGAACTGAAAAACAAAGAGAAAAAGAGAATTCCAAACTGGACACTGAGATAAAATTGTCATTTGAGGCCAACCTAGCTTATGCAGTGAGACCTGGCACATACCCCAGGGTGAGGTAAACAAGGGGTTGATGTGTTAAGATGGGCAAGCTGAAATGGGAAAAGGAAGGAGAGAAGGGCAGACAGAAACTAGATTGTGGAGGCACTGGAATGCTAGGTTGGGGAGCTAGACTTGTAAATCTGTACACACCTCAAGAAATGAAATGACTAGATACTCCGAGCAAACAAGCGTGATTATGGTGCCCGGAAATTCCCAGCTGGTCTCAAACTTCTAGACAGAAGCCATCACACCTTGAAAACTTTCACTGAAGAGCAAGTGAGGGTCAGTGCACAGCTCATTATAAATGTCCAGGCAGGGTATCTACTAGCAGGTATGTATCTCAGGAGTAGAGAAAAGGATTTATACCAAGATGAGAGGTCAGGGGAAGGCCTATCAGTGTTCTAATTCAGAATCTTGTAAGAGAAGATAAGCAAAATGAAAGCCCAAGGTTGGGACTGAAGAGATGGCTCAGTGGTTGAGAGGACCTGGGTTCAATTCCCAGCACCCACAATGGCAGCTCATGGCTGTCTGTGGCTCCAGTTCCAGGAGATCTGACACCTTCACAGCAATGTACATAAAATATGTTAAAAGGGGCTGGAGAGATGGCTCAGAGGTTAAGGGCACTGGCTGTTCTTCCAGAGGTCCTGAGTTCAATTCCCAGCAACCACATGGTGGCTCACAACCATCTGTAATGAGATCTGGTTCACTCTTCTGGCCAAAAGAACACTGGATGCATAATAAATAAATCTTTAAAAAATACGTTAAATGAATGTTTAAAATAGAAAAAGAAAAAGAGAAAGGGTGTGGCCATTTTTATCCCAAATTACAGTACAAATTTATATTTGTCCCCAGAGACCAAATCCTCTTGCAATAGGCATTTTCCAGGTTTTTCTGCCATGAAGAGTGGAAAATAGTATCTTGTTGCTCATCAGCAGTGACAGTCTTATGTATATGAGGCATCTGTAGGGTGTGTGTGTATGTGCATGTGAACTGCTTGTTCCTGAGAGTTTCTCTATTTTTCTACAAGGAACTTGTCCTTTTCATGTTATTTGTAAAATTCTTTAAATGGTACTAATTGCTAATATGCATTGTACCTTGCTTTCAACTTATTTAATTCCCACAATAGCCCTACCAAGTGCATGCTATTATTATCTGAAATCCACAGATTTATAAGGTGTACTGTAAGGTGTACTGTAAGCCACAGGGCTGGGATTCAAGTCCAGGCAATCCATGCTACACTGGTAATCACTTCAGCTGAACATGTCACACATTCCAGATTGTAGCCCCTTTTAGTATACGCATTACATAATAATTTTATCATTATTGTTACATTTCATTTTACCTAACCTAACATTTAAAATGTAAAATTTCAAATACACAACAAGAGATAACAGTAAAAGTCCCTATACACCAGCACCTAGTTTCACTATTATCAGCTCATATATCTAATTTGTTTCATCCACAATGCCTACTTTACTCCTTCCTATTACTATTAAAAGATATATACACTATTGTTAGACCCAAAGTAGTAATTCTATAGTATGTTTTTAACTAATATTTTTGTTTGGTCTGTGTTTTGAGATGAGGGTCTCACATAGCTGCCCCTGGCTGGGTTAGAATTCACCATGTAGCTGAGAACTATGAAGTCCTGCCTGCCGCTCCTGCCTTTATCTCCCAAGGGTATGTATGAGCCGCCCTGCCCAGCATTTAATTAAGTACATATTTAAAAAGAAACAAAATCTTAAAAGAAAAATCCTAATCAAAACTATCTTCTATATTCTCCCAGTAATATCATGTCTAGTTTAGTTTTGCTTATTCTTACAATACAAAACCAATGTGAGTAAAACTCTCCCTGAAATTAAAGAGAAGAAATGGAGGAGGGATAGAAAGGCTAATTAGGCCCAGAGAACAGTATACCAGCTGACCTCTTTCCCATTTCTGGCCCCGGGACTTATCTAAGGCCTTCCCTGAAGTTGTAGGGCTCTAAGGTGTGGCTTCTGAGCTCCCTCCCTTTCTGTGCAATGGGATCCACTAACCATACAGGCAGGGGACTGGGGGCAGGAACAAAGTGGAAGGTGAGGGAGTTTTCAACCATTTTCCTTGCTTAAATGGGCCAAATACTCTAGATATTGATGGCAGAAAGTCGAGTCCTGAAAGAAGGAAAGAGCCAAAAGGCCTTTGTCTGACCTCAAAGCAAAGCTACTGTTAGCCTGTATGCTCCAGCTTCAAATGCAGTCTTCTTAGCACTCTAAAAACCATGCTTGTTGCTGCCCTCCATCAGCCTCCTTCTACTTTAACTATTTCCTGACAAGGGAAGTTTCAACTGTGCCACTGGCCACAGTTAACTTCTATTATCTAAAACACACATTTGGCAAGAATGGGCATCAGCCCCATTTCTGAAAAGCAACAAACTCACAGTGTAAGGTTGTGTCACCAGCTCCGTGAGCATGCCCTCAGCCAATCAGCATGAGATAGAACAAGTTGTACAGACACCTGTCACTCAGAAACTCACACTATCCTCTGAGATGCATTACTACTCTACTGCATTAGAAACAAATCACAATACAAGCAATCAATCCAGAGCCAGGAGCTGCGTGAGCAGTCATAGCTGCCCCTCCTCCACTGGCCTCATGCTCCCACTCGACAGAGGGAGCTTGTCCTCAAGGCAGATGCTTGCCTAGGAGTCCACTCAACATTTACAAATGCCTACGGGGTCAGAACATGTTGCTCTCTCTCTTCCTAGCTGCCACTGTCTTGTAGGCCTGTGAATAGTTGGCAAGTAAAGGACAAGCACCCTGAAGACACATTATGTCTTCAGAGACTATGCAGGTTTCATGCCCTGTGGCTTTAAAGAATTTCATTCTGAAGGAATTTCATATGTAATCTAAGAAGTTATTTCTTAGGTTACATATGTCGGTCCATAGCCCCATTATGAACACGGAGCCTCAGAAGCATGGCAGATGTCTGCATGGAGACTCAGTCACTTAGTTTCCTACCCTTGGCCCTATCAGAGTAGTCCAACTGAACTTGGCAGAGAGGTAGAAGCGATGGAAGCAAAAGCTAGCTGCTCAGAAAATATCACATACCAACTTGACTCACATACCAAACAGCCAAAGAATCATCCTACTGTTAATAATACCAAGCTACAGATCACTCACTGCCCAAAATATTCTCTACCAATCTTTTACGATTCCTCACAGAATTGTAAGAACCTTACCTCCCAGAAGACACAGCCCATGGAAAAGTACCACTGCTACCCATGCACAGTTCAGTATCTAGAACTGATTTCCACCATGAATTCCAAAATGTTTCCACTTCATCCTTTCTAAAAAGGCTTCTTGCTCAATCAAGCTCTGCTCTCAGAATGATCTGTAGCAGCTTGTTCCCTCTGGGCAACAGACGGAATGTTGTTTCTGTCTGTCCATCAGGGACACGTCCATGTCCACAAAGTCAAGAAGAGAGTAGAAGTTGCCAGGGGTGGTGGTGGCGCATGTCTTTAATCCCAGCACTCGGGAGGCAAAGGCAGGTGGATGGCTGTGAGTTTGAGGATAACCTGGTCTACAAAGTAAGTCCCAGGATAGCCTGGGCTGCATAGAGAAACCCTGTCTTGAAAAACCAAAAATGAAAAAAAGTCTCACACTTGATTATGAGCATCTATCTTATAATTATATGAATCTTGTATAATATTATGACTCCACAATAACAACTTCAATAGCATTAGTTTTAAATACAAGCCACTTCAGCAGCTGGCTTTACTTCAATTATTCAACATCTACCCATTAGAAAATAAATAAAAGTTGCCTCTGATATCTTCTCTTACCCAATAAAACCCAAATACTGGCACCCGCAGCTCCCCTGCCTTCTTTCCTACCACAGTGCACACTTTATTTACACAGTGCAATTTTATTCCAGGCTGACAAAGCCTCAGACTTAATTTATATTTTTGAAATTGACTTATAGTATGTAGGCACACATGTCACAGGGCCTGTGTGGAAGTCAGAGGACAACTTTGTAGAGTCTATCTTCGTCTACCTTTTTACATGGGTTCTGGGGATCAAACTTAAACTATTAAGCAGTGAGTGCTTTTACCCACTAAGCAATCTTGCTAGTCCTTTTGTTTTTATTTTTGGTTCCCCCACTTAAGACAAGCTCGCACATATCTCAGACTAGCCTTTAACCTGTAACTCACTATGTAGTAGAGAATAACCTTGAACTTCTAAACCACCTGTATCCACCTCATGAATGACAGGATTGCATGCATGGACCACCAAGTCTAGTTTACTTAGTGGTGGGGACTAAATTAGGGCTTTGGTATGCTAGGCAGGCACTCTCACAACTGAACCTTATCGCCAGCCCAAAAGATATTTTTCAATGGCCACTTTTTAGGATATTACTGGGGTCTCCAAATTGTAGTGAAAGACGGTATAGAGATGGGCTTATCTAAGAAGGAATTTATCACCAAAGAAGGAATTTCAAACATAGATCACCTTAAGTTTTGAGTTTACCCTTAGCCTCACTGTGTTGGTATCCAACACGCAGGTTACCTTCATATATCTAGACAACCATGTAGTTAGTATCACTTGTCTACAGCTTAGCCAAAACAAATGAACAAACAAACAAACAAACAAACAAAAAATGTTCTGCATTGCTAAAGCTTGTGCTTCATTGCTGCAGAGGCCAATATACCAATAAAAGTTCAACTATGGATGATCTACATGCTACACTGTATGCTACCCAGAATCTTCCTGTGACCTTACCTTGGTATCCAGCTTTCTGAATTCTCACCTGATTTTTGAATCCTAGAAATAGTCATAGCAGTTACTGTTGCCTCACAAGACATAGCAAAGCCCTAAAGAAGTTCAATCACAAAGTAAACTTCGTGGTTCTGAATCTCATTCACTCATTTCCCTTTGTCTCCTCCCCTGTCCACCCCCTCCAGCATGTCTCCTGGTCTCCTCTAATTTTAAAATTAGAAGCCAAGGAGGAAGAGTCCTCTCCTTCTATACAAACACAATGAATGCTGTCATTAGATACGTCCTCACAGAGAAGAGATTACATCAGCTCTACCAAGAACACCACTCTCCAGAGAGAAAAGCCAACAGCCCGAAGACAACTGACTTGCTTTCTAAGCCATCAAGATCCCTTCCTTCCCCATATCAGTCTTAGAAACTAAGATAGGCTTCCCTTCCTCTTTGGACTACACCATAACTTCTTGGAGGAGGTAAACAAACCAAGAGCCTGCCTAAGTAGGAGGACTATCCAGCACTGCACTTGAAAGACAATCCTACCAGACAGCTTCAGCAATTGTATATACTACATGGATACTCAAAACCTGGGATTCCCCAGAGCCAACAAGGCTTGCTATTAAGCATCAAGGGACAGACCTGAAATAGATTCTGCTTGCCAAACCCTAGCAATCACTAACTTACAGTGCCCTGTGTAGTGCTAAGTTTGAAATGCACCAAGACCCTGCCTGACTGCTTACCCCACTCCACTTTTTAATATGCCTGAGAGGCAGGAATCCAGAAGACAGTTTGATTACCCCAAATATACCACCCACCTCCTCCAGACCCCAGGATCAGTATGGCTTGCCTCCAATGACAGGGTACCATCCTCTTCTGAGAAGGGTGTGGAGGTCTTTTCAGGTTCTGTATCTTCAGGCCGGATCCCATGTAGATGCAGCCCATCACTGCCATAGCCAGAGGAAGATGGCAAAATGCTCACAGCGATGCCACTGACAGATAAATCACTCTGGGAAGCAGGCATTATGGGACCCCTGTGGGACACTTGACCCACGCGGGTAGGTTCAATGCAAATAGGGTCTCCTGACTGTTTTAGTATTGATGAAGCAACAGAGCACTTAGCAATCCAAGACTCTGTGGGAGGGGCACTCAGAACATTCTTGGTTCTTCCCCTCACACTCCAGCCCTTTAAAAGTTGGTCACCATCTCCTGTGTCAGAGGAGTAGTCTGTCCCAGGCAAAGTGCTGCTCCAAAATCCAAGCAGTGTGCCTCCCTGCTCCACTGCAGTCTCTCCTTGCAAAGGCAGTAGCACAGCCCTGCTGCTGCAGGATGCTGTCCTCGGAAACTCCACCAGTTGGCTCACAGATTTCTCACAGTTTCTTTCCGCTGGGTTATCAAGCAGGTGAGCAATGACTGTCATACCCTTTTCCAGGGAATCCCAGACCCCTCCAGCAACTGATGACTCATTCTCCAACAAAAGGTGAGCAGTTTGGATCTCTGCTTGGAATCTCTCCTTTACCTGCACAATCATCCCTTGATCACCCACCCCTGAGTTGGGAGCTGAGTCTCCAGGCAGCACAGTGTCTAATGGGGGGTGCTTGGCCCCTCCTACTGCGTGCTCCTTTGGGAGACTCGCTGTTAACTTGGTTAGGGTTTCGGTCTCTTCAATGACTCCAGTGGCTTCCAAAGGGTCCTCCTTGGGAGATGCTTCTAGAGTAGGGGTTTTCTTCCCTCTCCACTTCCTTTTGAACCGAACCCTCTTCTTAGGAGATATGGGAGCCTTCTCAGGAACAGCTATGGATTCTTTCGGCTCCTTAACACAGCCCAGTGAATTTCCCATTTCTTTCCTCTCCCAATCTCAGAAAAAAACGCAGTTAAATCAGTCCTTGGAGCCCAGAGAAATTCCAATGTCGGCTTCATCGGATTCAATGAACATTCAAAAAACCAGCACTCTGCCAGCAATCCCTCCAATCTTTCTCCCTCCCTCCCCGCCTCTCTCGCCTCTCTCTGTCTCTCCCAGCCGCTCGATTCAGACAGCCATCTTACAGGCTCAGAGCTGCAACAAGACAAATTTCAAAGCATCTCACTGCAGTTCAGAAATCACTTGACCTAAAAGCAGACAGAAACCGGATTGGCTGCTGCTTCCTCTCTCCAAATATGAGGTAATTGGAGCACTGCCCTCAGTAACACAAACAGAACGCAAAAGGGAGCTGGAAACCAGGGAGAGGGAGGAGGAGGGGAGAATGCAAGAGTAAATGGAAAAGGGAGGGGAAGGAAGAGGTACCCTGGAGGAAGGAGGAGGAGGAGAACAATATCAGGGAGGAGGAAGCAAACCAGCTCAGCTGCTACTAACCAGCAAGGGGAGGGGAGACGAGACCGGAGAAGCTGCAATTATGGCTCCCAAACTACAACATGAAATACGTTTTAATCTCTGCTCCAAGATGTCCAAAGGAGAGTAGCAAGTAAGATATACATAATCAGATTTTAACCCAAGAAATACAAGAGCCCACTCCTTCCATTAAGAAAAGGAACAGGGGCATGGAAAAAAATCTGTCCTCCTGTGGCATATATGGCCATCTCCAAAGAAAGAAAGAAAAACAACTATTAATTCTGACGGCCATTAACACATGGATGAAACACCTGGAAATCGGTTTTTGAGTACTAGAATGATAAAGCTTGATGGACAGGTGATCACTTGCCAATACAATACAAAAGCCAGGTCACCACCAACAGCATTTGACAAATGTTCAATAGTAATCATTGATGCTGCTTTTGCCAAAATATGATGCTATGGTATTTTGAACACTTGCTATGTACCAAATACTGTAAAGATATGCATATATATGTATGTATTATCCTGTTTAATTCTCACATCAACCATGGAATTTTGTAAGTAAAGAAACTCAGATTTAAGAAAGCTGATTAACTTGTCCAAGTTCAAATAAGTGGCAACACCAGGCACAATCCTTCTAAGACTTCATTTTAACCAGGTAAAATGGTTCATATTGGTAATCTCAGCACTTGGGAGGCTAAAACAGAAGGATTTCAAAGCAAGTCTGAAGCTATTCTGGGCTACTGAGTGAGACCCTGTCACAAAAATACCCAAGAATAAAAGAGACTTTTCATTTCGGCTCCATTCTAATAGCTAGAGGGTGGGCAATCTGCTCAGCACAGGAAACAAGAAGATACCCCCACAGTTGTAGGCTAGCAATGGACTCTGCGGCTGAGCAACAGAGAACTGATATTTGCTGACAACTGGGGAGGGGCAGCGGTGGCAGGACGGAGACTCAGGTGCTCTTCACTCAAGCTGAAACAGAATGATGTCTGAAGGACATTCTGAGTGAGACTTGCACAGCACACCCTGTGCTATCAGCGGGCTTCCTCCACCCAAGTGTTTTCAGTACGCTGTCCAACAAGTGAGAACGCACTGCAACCCAAGGTGACTCTGAACGGAACGGAAGAAAAGTAGTATGTATGTATCTTCTCTGTGGTAGTAGCTCTTTACCCTTTTCTGTCCCACTGTGCTGGGAATCAGAGGACATTGTACATGCTAGAGGCAACTGCACCACCACTGACCCACACCGTGTGTGTGTGTGTGTGTGTGTGTGTGATATGTGTGTGGTATATGTGTGTGTGGTGTGCGCGCGTGTGTATGTGGTGTATGTGTGTGTGGTGTGTGTGTGTGTGTGGTGTATGTGTGTGGTGTGTGTGTGTGTGTGTGGTGTATGTGTGTGTGTGGTGTATGTGTGTGTGGTGTGTGTGTGTGTGGCGTGTGTGTGTGTGTGTGTGTGTGTGTGGTGTATGTGTATGTGGTGTGTGGTGTATGTGTGTGTGGTGTATGTGTGTGTGGTGTGTGTGTGGTGTGTGTGTGGCGTGTGTGTGTGTGTGTGTGTGTGTGGTGTATGTGTGTGTGGTGTGTGGTGTGTGTGGGTGGGGGTGTATGTGTGTGTAGTGTGTGTGTGGCGTATGTGTGTGTGGTGTGTGTGTGGCGTGTGTGTGTGTGTGTGTGTGTGTGGTGTATGTGTGTGTGGTGTGTGGTGTGTGTGGGTGGGGGTGTATGTGTGTGTAGTGTGTGTGTGGCATATGTGTGTGTGGTGTGTGTGGGGGTGTGTGTGTGTGTGTGTGTGTGTGTGGTGTATGTGTGTGTGGTGTATGTATGTGTGGCGTGTGTGTGTGGTGTGTGTGGTGTATGTGTGTGTGTGTGGTGTAGTGTATGTATGTGTGGTGTGTGTGTGTATCTGTGTGTGTGTGTGGTGTATGTGTATGTGTGGTGTGTGTGGTATATGTGTGTGTATGTGTTTGGTGTATGTGTATGTGTGTGGTGTATGTGTGTGCATGTGTGTGTATGTGTGTACGTGTGTGAGTGTGTATGTGTGTGTATGTGTGTGCGTGCACGTGCGTGCGTGCATGTGTGTGTACGTACGTGTGTGTGCGTGCGTGTGTGTGCAATGTAATGTAATGGGGTTTGCTGCTGTCCTGTGTGTGTGTGTGTGTGTGTGTGTGTGCGGTGTGTGTGTGTGGTGTATGTGTGCGTGTGTGTATGTGTATGCGTGCACGTACGTACGTACGTGTGTGTATGTGTGTGTGTGTGTGTGTGTGTGTGTGTGTGTGTGTGTGTGTGTGTAACGTAATGTAATGTAATGTAATGGGGTTTGCTGCTGTCCTGGCTAGCGATGAACCCCTGGGCTCTGTCATGTTCTGTGTAAGCACTGAAAACTTTTACCAGCACAGCCCTACCCTCCTTCTCTGAAGACCTAAAACCTTTTCCTGGAAGGAAAGCTACAAGAAACCCTCAAGCCCCTGCTCCTATGTAGCCGTCCTGAGATTGCTCATCCAATCTAGCAGGTGCTTCTCCCCTAAGCCAGTTGCCCAAACTGACAGCAAAGCTGCAGCGCCATCTAATGGACATCATGAAACACAGACAGTAAGAGCACAGGAAACTCAGATTCGGTAAATCAGTTCCCCAACAAAAACCATGCCATTACAACCAATTGTTCATACAGCCACCAAACCTTCACAAATCCAATGAAGAAAACAGAAAAAGGGGAATCAAGTTGTGTGCAGCAAGGTACAAGCTTGACTGTCATCAATTAAATATAAGCAAATAAATCCCTGAAACAGATCAACCTGGGACAAGAGAGACAGCAGCTTAATAATATGACTATTACTGCTGTAGGGCTTCTCTGGGAGCTTGTGGAACTTGTCATGTTTGTTTCTATGAGCCTATTCTTTTCTAAATGTCTGCATATGTTAGGTGTACCATTTTCTTCGGCTACAGAGAGAAACTGGTCAAAACAAGAACAAAAGTCTCAGTGGGTGGAACTAGGTTCCTTCTAACTAAGCAGCTTAACTACTTCACTCAGTGACTCAGTTTCCTTACCACCTACGCAATGGGGTTGTAGACAAGGCTAATAAAGCGCTTGGCTCAGTGCCTGCTCAATCTATAATAATCCCTTTTATTCCTATTTATTTATGCCTGGAGCTAAACATTAGGAGCCATCCCTAGCTCCCACAGGAATCCCGGTACACTATTTCCCCCACTTAACTGGATTCTAAAGAAAGTAGGTATAGTCCAAGATCCAAAGTCTAGGTACTGAGTTTTGTTCTTAGGGCTGCTTCTACTGGTTTACTAAGTGAACTCTGACTACAGACTAACCTCTTCATGGACCTTCTCCTGGTATAGCTTATGAACACATGGCTGTTCCTTCTGGGAAAGCTGACTTTTGGGATCTACTTATTCTTCAAGTCTTTTCCTCTGGCTTTTTACAGTAGCCATTTATTACCCATAGTTCTATTTTTGAGAGATAACCAGAGTTAAAGAGCACATTTATTTATTCATTCACTCTATTAACATGAATGGCATCTTATCATACCCCAAGTACTGAGCACCATAAAGCAAATAAAATGCTCCTCAAAGAGGAGGAGGAACAATCAATTGGCACGGTGGTTTATACTTTAAGCACTTGGAAGGTAAAGGCAGAAAGATCACCAGTTCAAGGACAGCCTCGGCCACAAGAGATCTGCTCTGGGAGGGAGGTTAGGGGAGAGAAACTAAAAGTCCTCAACACCACAAAAGGGCTTGAGCAAACCTAGAGAAAAGGAATTCTGTTATTGCTGTAAAGACACATGGCCCAAAGAGGCCAGCTGGTCACTCCATTTCAGTTTACTCACTTGAACAATGCAATATAAAAACAGCCATCACAGCTCATTTCTCTGGTCAACCTTCACAGCTTTTAGATGATCAAATTCATGAAGCAATCCATCTACTTAATGAATATTCATTGAGTACCTATTCTATGACAAGCAAAGATAGTCCTTGGCATTGCTAAGCTTACTCCTAGTGCAGGGCTAAAGAGCAAACCAACTAAGAAACATGCAATATGCCAAATAACGATATTATCTAACAAGTATTTTAAGTCAGACAGTAGTCGAGAGCAGTTTGCAGACAAGCTATAGGCAAGGAAAGGAGAGCTGGTGAGATAGCCCAGGAGGTTAGGAGGTGTGCTGAGTACGGATCCCCACCAGAGGTCTGATCGCTGAAACCCTCCCACATGAGGGGAAGGAGAGAAGCTACTCCAAAAAGTTGTCCCTGGCTCCACATGCAACCTAGAAATTCCAGTCCTGGTGTCTCTTCTCTCAATGGCAAGGTCACACACAGAGAGGCTCACAGTAACAATGAGCACTTTACTTATATAACGAAGTAATCCACTACAACGTAACTGTGGCATAGCTGTGAGGAGTTCTACTCATATCACACTCTGTAAACCAGTTCAGATGAACAAGGCAGACCACCCGTCACTATCACTGACAAACCCCACGAAATCTAGGCCTGGGTATCTAGTTTGGTAGTAGAGCATGGGTCTTACATACACAAGGCTGGAGTGGGGCACACTGGAAACATAAAACATACAAATACTAGCACATATTGTTTATGATCTCAAATCTGCTTTAAATATAGAAAAGCATTTAAGGAATGATATATGCCAACTTCAGAAGAGCATTTACCATGGGGCAAAAGGAACAAGAAAACTGTATCAGAAGTGGTTTGTTTCTCTAAAGAAAAAGAAGAGGAAAAAAGCCTCTGAAGCATAAAGAACAAAATATTAACCTCTGTCTCGTTGTAAAGTGACTACACATAAGGATTGCATATAAGTAAAAACACAAGTTAAAATGAAAGAACTCCAGCCACTTAACACATATTTTAAAAATGTGTCAAAGTGTTTTAGGAACCGTAAGTCTCCCCTATAAAGATATTGATACTACCAATCTCATCAGTACTAGTAGGTTTTAATCTGGAGCTGGCCTCTATTTCAACAAAAACAAATGATCTATCATCTACATGTACACAAACATCAGTGTGCTCCTTCATCAACACCAACTGCAAAGACTGCTGCTCTCCTAACATCTAACAGCTCTACTTTGTGTATATCTACAGACGTAGCTACACATAGTTATATACAGTAACAATACATTATAACATGTATGTATACGTTATGACCTTGATGAGAACATCTAATAAGTATATATACAAGAAAAATGAATTGACAAAGTTCAAGCCAGACAAAACCCTAGCACAGAGAAGGGGGAGTGAACACAAAGTTCCATCCTTAACCAAGGAGCTATTTACAACTACACTTGCACACTCCAGGGCAGGTTCCATGCTCAGGAGCAGCTGGCTAACACAAAATGGAATCTACTTTTTTTGTGTGTATGTAAGGGGTTTTTGTTTTGTCTTTTTCATTTGTTTGTTTGTTTGTTTGTTTTTCCTTTCCACTGAGAGAAGAACATGAAGTTGTGTGGGGAAAATCTGGGGGAAGCGAAAATAATACAATCAATATATATTGTATGAAAAAATTCTATAAATGTTTTTAAAAGAGAAATGAAAGTATTGTCCACACAAAGATGATTATAAAAATATTCATGCCGGACAATGAGACAACTCCGTGGTTAAAGGTGTGTATTGCCAAGCCAGACAGATTTGAGGTCAGTGCCTGGAACCCACCCGATAGAAGGAGAATCAACTTCTGAAAGTTTCAGACTGACCTCCACGTGCACACTGTGACATGAGTGTGAGTGTATACACATGCACACAAAAATGTTAAAAAAAATTTAAATCACATCATTGTTTATAATAATCTCATACTCAAAGGGGGAAACCCAAAAGCCATCTACTTTTGAAGAAAAAAAAATGATATCTATAGTATGCCCTATAACAAAATACTAAACAGCAGTAAAAAGCTGACATATGCCAGGAGGTGGTGGTGCACACCTTTAATCACAGCACATACTTTAGAAATAGAGGCAGAGAGATCTCTGTGAGATAATGGTCAGCATGGTCTGCATAGAGAGTTCTAGGACAGACAGCTAAAGCTACAAAGAGAAACCCTGTCTCAGGAAGAAGCAGGGAGGGACAAGGAGGGAGAAAGGAGGGAGAAAGAGGGAGGAAGGAGAGAAAGCATTCTAAAGCTGTGTCACTGAGCCTCAGGTTTAGCTCTAACTAGAAGTTTACAGGCAACACAGGAAAGAGGACACTTAGAAGATACCCCAGGGATGCTATCAGCATCTTAATAAACTCCATAGAAGTTCTGAATTCTTCAGCAAATTGGACATGGGAATAGACAGATTTGATACAATATATATGTATACCTATTTTGGATTCTAAGCCAAACCAAACTTTTTTTTTTTTTAAAAGTGAGATCACTAGGCATATCATAATATTGATCAGATATATGATAGTTTTAAAAGTATTAAATTTTAAGGTATGAACTTATTGTGGCTTGCTTAAAAAGACCTGATCTTTCAGAGATACACACCAAAATATTCACAAATAAAAGCATACAAGGTATGAGCAGAGGCATGAGGAATGAATTAGGATATGAAGGAGATTAATTATGAGTTAATTAATTCTTGAACTAGGGGGCTGGAGAGATAGCTCAGAGGTTAAGAGCACTGCTTGTTCTTCCAAAGATCCTGAGTTCAGTTCCCAGCAACCACATGGTGGCTCACAACCATCTGTAATGAAGTCTGGTGCCCTCTTCTGGCCTGCAGGGATATGTGCAGACAGGACACTGTAACATAATAAATGAATGAATGAATGAATGAATGAATGAATGAATCAATAAATCAATCAATAAATCTTTAAAAAATAATTCTTGAACTAGATGTTGGGTATGTGGTAATTCTTTACTTCCATAAATGAGTGAATTTTTTTGTAACAGAAAACGTGGAGCTGGGTAAGATGGCTCAGCTATTGAGAGCACCGACTACCTTTGAAGAGAAGCTAGGTTCAATTCCCAGCACTTACATGGTGGCTCACAACCATCAGTAACTCCAGTCCTAGAGAATCCAACACCAGACATGTACAGACACATATGCAGACAAAAATGCCCATATACATAAAATAAATTTTTTAAATTAAAGAAAGTGTGTTTGTCATATTAGAAATGGCGCACATGGCCTCCTGCCTGCATGACAAGCACCCTGCTACCCAGCCATACCCCCAGCATGGGAATAGCTGTTAACAGGGAGAGAAGACAGCTTCCTGGTGGGGCTGCTTGGCAAAGCAACCACTCCATTATGCCCGTCTCCTCTATCAACACAGCTTCAACTGAGACACAGTTTTTTTTATTCTTTGGCCTCTGAGTTCAAAGGAAAATTAGTTGCTGCCGGGGTAAACAGAGTAGGTATTATACCTGTGAGCATAGTATTAAGTGCTCACAATGAGGGCATTTTATGTCAAAAACAAATAGCAACAACCCAACCCCCCCCCCCCACACACACACACAATCCTCTCTGTTCATAAAAGTCTCAAGAAGATAACTGCAGTCCTATGTAAAGGCTCAACAAAATGTTTATTTATACTCTGAAAGGTATACTCACCCAACTCAGATTCCCAGCTATTCCTATACTCAAACCTTGGACGTAGATACCCACAATATACACACTAATTCCACACATTCCAAACCTTCCTCATGCTGCTGAATGCCAGCATTGGCTCTCAACCAAAGTCCCAAGAAACAGGCCTGTGATCTAAGAATTTTCTCAGGGTCTAAGGAATTCTGAGGCACCCGCAGCTCTGATTCAACCAGAAGGTGGTGCAGTCTCTCCAACTAGGTTGCCCACTGGCTCACCCCTGTGTCTTTTCACACCTGCTCAAAGATGCCCCTCAGTTATCTTACAGGCAACTACTGGGTACTGGAGAGCAGCCTGCTGAGAAACAGCTTTGTTAGGCAGGACTAAAAGTGATTTTAAAAGAACATTCTTTTTACTCAAAGAGGGCTGTTCTTTTCTAACAGCAAGCCAGACCTTAAAAGAAGGTGTGTCAACTTTGAAAGAAATGGCACCAGGAAGGTCTTAAGAACTATAAACATTTCAGGATACCACTGTTTGTGGCTATAAACCTGCTACAGGGTATGGTGATATTTTGTGTATGCTCTAACACATAAAACTTGTCTGAAGATCAGAGGGCAAAGCCAGCCACTAGTTAGCCATAAAGGCCAGGCAGTGGTGGTACATGCCTTTAATCCCAGTACTAGGGAGGTTGAGACAGGAAGTGATATGGCTGGGCAGAGAAAGGAGTATAAGGTGGCTCAGTCTTTTTTCAACTGAGGAGCTGGTGAGGTGAGAGGTGGTGTGGCTTGTTCCTTTGTCTCTCTGATCTTTCAGCATTTACTCTGATATCTGGTTCTGGGTTTTTATTAAGACTAATTAAGATTCGTGCTTCAACAGGCTGTGCCTCCCCCACCCCCCCACCCCACCCTCCCGGGCACACAGACAAATAGCAACTAAGGGGCTATAATTAACCAGCAGTGTTTAAAGATCAGATGAGAAGAGTCTTGCCATAGCTGGTTACGACTCTTCATGCAACCCCTAAAGTATCAGACCCAATGTCATCCTATCCTTCATAATGAGACCCCTTCATTAAGAAAGCAGACTTCTAATTCCAGACATCTAGGGACAAGACCAAACCACAAGAGGAAAACTCCCTCTATTTTCATAGTGCAAAAGTTATGATACTGGGGGCTTAGGATACAGCATCTTGTCTCCAAGCTCATCTTTTTCTTTTTTTTTTTTTTTTTTTTTTTTTTTTTTAAGCTGAGGACCGAACTCAGGGCCTTGCACTTGCTAGGCAAGCGCTCTACCACTGAGCTAAATCCCCAACCCCCTCCAAGCTCATCTTAATATTCCTTTCCAATAGCTACCCATCATTGTTAACTACCAAATACAGAGAAGTAACACAAATTCTGCCTGAAGGAGGCAGCACAGGTTTCTAGGCCGTGTACAAACTGAGCAACAAGAACCTCAGACCTTACCTGGAAGTGCAAAATGATGGTCCAGATCAGCCCCAGGGTCAGCTTGGGATTGCCATCTGTGATGTCATCGTTGCGGATGTTCACTAGCTTCACCTGAAAAAGAAAGGCAAGCTGGTCTTCAAGCCCAAGAAGTTTCTTTTCTGGTTTGATGTTTATTGATTTTCACTATTAATATACAGTTAATTAATTTTTGGCTTAAGAGTCTATGAATTCTAATACTTCTTTAAATAGCACCAAAATAAACAACTCTCATTATTCCAAAACAGGCCTCATGATGCCCACTTTCAAACAGCAGAGCTGTGCCTCTTTCTGAGGTCCTGACTACACTGGCTCATTTTGCTTTTTCAAGAATGGCATATAACCTTTCATACTAGGTTGCTTCCCCTACCCACTAAAGAGCATAATGTTCTTGAGACTCCCATCCAAGCCACATGAATGGTTTGTTCCCTGTAACTGCCAAGGAGTATTCTACTGTACAGATGTCCTGCCCTGAGCTTGCCCATTCATCCACTAAAGGGTTTATGGATTATGTCCAGTTTTTGGCATTTCTAAGTAAAGCTCCAATATTCTTGCTCAGATTGTTGTTTTAATTTCTCTAGGGTAAATTCCTGGGAGATTGCTAGGTCACATATATACAACTTTATAACAAACTGTCAAATTATTTTTCAGGGTAGTTGAACCATTTGGCACTCTCGCCAGCCAGCAGAGCGCAACCTTGTGAGCACATGCACTGCAAGCTGCATCGTTAGTCAGGTCCTGACTTGTTCTTCCCATCACTCCCTGCTCCTCTCTCCATTTCCTTCTCTCTGTCATAGATCTCCCTTCCTAATATAACACCCATCTCAGCTTTACTCCTAAAAAGCCATTCCAAGAACACAGTGTGCTGAGACACATAGATGTTCTCTCCCCTTTGATGATCCTACTTTAATGTCCCACTATGCAGGAAACTGAGGTTTTATTTTTGCTGGTTCTTTGAGACAAGATCTCTCTATGTGGCCCTGGCTGTCCTAGACAGTATGTAGACCAGGCTGGCCTTGAACAGACATCCACTACCTCTGCCTCCTGAGTGTTGGAGTACTGGGATTAAAGGTGTGTACCACCACCCTTTCTTTTGCTTTCTTCTTCTTCTTCTTCTTTTTTTTTTTAAGATAGTTATTTGTGTTTTTATTTTCTGAGTGTATTGCCTACACGTATGCCTGGTGTCCGTGGAGGCCAGAAGAGGACATCACATCCTCTGGAACTGGAGTTACAAGACAATTATAGGGGGCCACATGGGTGTTAGAAACAGAACATAGGTCCTCTGAAAGAGCAACAAATACCCTTAACTATTGAGCCATCTCTCTAGCCTAAACTGAGGATTCTTAACTAAGATGTAAGCTTTTAAAAGCTGAGCAGGCCACTCGTCTGCCTCAACCCACTGGTCTTTTCTGTCCTCTCGCAGAGTTCAGTTACTTGTGACAAGCTGGAAGGGGAGGTCCTTGCTCTGTCTCTTCTATTCAGTAGGAATCTATCTGTAAAGGACCCCTGTGACCTCCACTCAGAGGTGACATAAAGTTCAGCTGGGAGAGTTTCTCCCTTTTCTGTAACTAGGTTCTAATCCCTAGGGTGGTATGGAGGTGGGAGAACCTGCTCTTCCAGTTCCCCTAGTCCCCAGAGCTGGTATGAGGGCCTTACCAGCTGAGTCCATATTCCCTGTCCTACCCTTTCCTTGGGATGCCACCTCCCTTGGCCAGATTATCTTCTAAGAATTTCCTCAATGACCTTAGCACCTGACTATTGTTTTCTTTTCCTGCCTTACCATCTGCCACCTTCTTACAATCTCAACACACGTTGATGATGACTCAAGTGTCACCCTATTGGTGGTTTGCTTGACTTTTCAATTCTGAAGATACTTTGGTAGCCTCCCCATCACAAGAAACTGCTCTAGTGATCCCTTGCCCTTCTGAGTCTATTATGGTTCTACTTTGCCCACATTTCCCTGCTATTGTAGTAATCGATTCCATCCTCTGTTCCTATTTGCACTCCTAGCTAATCAATTCTTATTTTAGCTTGTCTGCTGGAGACCCTTTTGAGGTTTTTCTAACTCAACATACAGACATTCTAATGTGGCTTCCTCCTAAATATTCCAGCAGCCTCCACTCCTCCTACCATTCATTATTCAATTATTTAAACAAACAGATCTTCGTCAATTATACACCATTCGATCTGATGGGTAGTGAAGCTATAGATGTTAAGAACATGTTCCCTGTCCTTAGAGAACCTGTAGTAGTACATTGGAGCAAATGAGGAATTAACAATGCAATAATAGATGTTATATTCATACATTATTATGGAAGCAATAAGGACATTTTCTCAAGTTAATTAGACTAAAAAAATATGCAAACCATTTAATGTCATGTTGACTCCTACTGTTGCTAGGCCATCCACCCTAGCTACACCAATTTTTTTCCATGCAGCTTATACTGGGAGGGGCCCTCTGGCCCTTCATCCATCTTCTTCCCTACCATAAGACAATATTATCTTCACCCCTCTGTCTGTCCTTCTCCCTAACAAGAGGCACTTCTTCTTCCTTTCAAAACTAACCTCTCCAGGAAGGCATGGTGGTATATCCTTTTATACCCACTCTCAGAAGGCAGAGGTAGGTGGATCTCCCATGAGTTCAAGGTAGGCCTGACTACATAGAGAGTTCCAGGCCAGCTAGGGCAACATAGTGAGACCCTATCTCTAAATTAATTAATTGACTACAGCAATTGTGCTCTGCTTCTTATCCCTTGATCCCTAGACTTAGTCCCATTGGTTAGAAGTCCTAAGAGGACAGAGGGTGTAGAGACTAGCATTGACAGGAGGAGGAACACTAACCCACACATCAGGAGACAGGAGTTCAAATCCCGGCTCTGCTCTAACTTCTGTGATCTGGACAAGGTCACTTCAGATAGCCAGATCTCATTCTCTGTAATTCAAATCACTGAAGAAATTGAATTCTTCAATCTCTACGATATCTTCTAGAAAAACATTTTAGGACTCTTCTATCTTTTTCTACCCCATTGGTCCTTGGTCATTTTGCTTTGAGTTAGGGTCTTGCAATGTAGCCCATCCTGGGTTCAAACTCACGACCTTCCTACCTCAGCCTCCCAACTGCTGGATTATAGACTTGGACCACCACAGCTCTGCGACTCTGAATCCTCCTGATAATTTCCAGTCTTTTCTTTTTATGGGCTTTTTCTCCCTCGTCTGAAAACCTTATCTAGGAAGGGAACAATGTGATCTCCCTCTGATATCTAGGTCTGCTATACTCCAAACACTTTTCTACTCTCTTGGCCAGATTTAGTAGTGCACTTCTGTGACCCCAGTCCTTGGGAGGCTGATAGAAACATGTAGAGTTTGAGACCAGACTAACTATAAGGCTAGACCTTGCCTCAAACTAATAAATGAGCTTGGTGCAGTGGCATATATCTTTAGTCTCAGCACTCTGGAGGCAGAGGTAAACAGATCTCTGTAAATTTGAGGCTAGCCTGGTCTATATAATAAATTTCAAACCAGCTTGAGCTACATAGTTGATGATGATGAAGAAGAATGAATGAATGAATGAATGCACAAATAAGTAGCTATTCTCTTAAGTCACTACTGGGGATTTGGCTCCTTGCCTAGTGAGCATATGGCCTTGGGTTTAATCCCCAGAACCACAAAAGTCATCACTGCATGACAGTCAAGCCTTTTCCTCAGACGTGACAAACTATCCTGGACTTCCTTAGTCCCAACTTATTCACAGCTTTTTTTATCTTCATTTTGACCCCACATGGATCATCTTTGTTCATGAACACTGATCCTCTCAAAACAGGATGCCGTCCAATGTTCTTACCTGCCGCTGTTTTAAGAAGTCCAGGGCGATCTGCACATTCTGCAGCCTGTGAAAGCGCATCCTGCCCTTCTCCCGGGGCTGCAGAGAAGAAAAGGGAGGCTGATTTTAGCTATGCCAGTTTACCTGTACACAGCTTCTCCTCTTTCACTTCAAGGACTAAAAGACCACACAAGAATTCCTCAGGGCTGAAGCCAGGCATGGGGGCATCAACTGAAGCACCTCTGAGAGCAGGGCCTGCCTGTATGGAGCAGGCTGCAGCAGCTGACAGTGCCTTGTACACCACTCCACATCACACAAACCTACAAGCTCGTCTGAGCCACGGCTGCACTGTGTTGCCTCTCCATAGGCTCTTCTGTGGCTGTGTGCAGCAGAACATGGTTTGGGGTGTGAGGTTAACAGAACATAGAGTGGTGCTCTACAGCTCCTAAAAGCACAGTTATCCACACTGCAGAGAGAAGGCAGAAAGCCCTACCTGCAGAACTCAGTAACGGGTGGAACCAACCCTATCATAGATTGGCCGGAGAAGGGTGACTCTAGGAAGGCAGTTTTCAAGTACAGAGAATGGAGTTACAGTGCTCAAGAGAAGTGGGGAAAACATTCTAAAATGGGAGAGAAAATCTAGGAAATAATCTATCTCCCAAGGAGGTGAGTGTGGCTGGAGGACAGCCACTCACCCCAAATGAAATTCCCAGAGCAGTAAAGTCATCATGGTGATGGACTACTTAAGAATCACAAAGACACTGATTCTGCCACTTAATCCTTGGGTCACACAAGAAAAAGAGAGAGGGAGGTGGGGAAGGAGGGAGGAGGAAGGGAGGGGAGGAGAGGAGAGGGGAGGGAGGGAGGGAGGGAGGGAGGGAGGAAGAAAGAAAGAAAGAAAGAAAGAAAGAAAGAAAGAAAGAAAGAAAGAAAGAAAGAAAGAAGGAAAGAAGGAAGGAAAGAAGGAAGGAAAGAAGGAAGGAAGGAAAGGAAAGAAAGAAAGAAGAAGCCATCTTCACCTGGTGACTTGCCCAAGGTTCCAATGTGACTACTAGGAAGTGAGTAAAGTGTGTCTGCCAGCAAGTGCTGTAACAACAGGGATCTGCTCTCATAGCTCCTCACTTTGCAGCACTGCTTTATTTTTCTAAAGCTAGGACTGGGACATGACCCTCATTAGAGTACACCCAAATGATTTGTAAATATTAAATTGGTACTTGCGTTAATGGCTGACCAAATATAAGGTAGTTCAGTGGTGGATCTGTAAAAATAATACCAAGGCCTCTCTGAGAAACAGGATAACTTCTCCTGTGAAGAAGCTTCAGGGAAATTTTTTCAGCAAGAATGCTCAATCATTTCAGATCAACTGTGAATACAGTTTAGAGAGTGACAGTCTAAGTCACCAACTTCTGAGGCAATGGGGAAGGAGATGAGAGATGACCTGGAGGTTAGGCCATCTCTGCAGAGAGATTACGGGTTCTCATTTAGGACCTATCTGTAGAAAAGGCTTCTCTTACAAACACTCTCTCCACCAAAAGTAAACAGCCCAAGAGCATGCAAGTTAAATCTGTTCCTTACAGTAACTAGAGAATTACTGACCAAGGCCGAAGTATCTCATGCAGTGAGTTTGCAAACAACACTCTATATTTTGAAAACAATTGGCATGTGCTTGGTGAGAACCCAAAGGCTAGAAAAATAGAGAGAATTCCAGTTAGTCTATGCTGTGGAATTGTGAGCAACTGATTTTCATGCTGTCATCTATACTTTCCACAGCTCTGCAATCAAATTCAGACAACACAACAAGGCCAACAGAAAGCCGCAGGTCTCCAGGTCAAAGGGACTAGACACTTCCAAGTACTATGGTTATTTTTGTGCCAATCATTCTCAGATAAGCAAAAAAATTCCCACTTCAGGATCATCTAACAGTAGCAATAGACACAGTTAGTTTTAACCACTTTCTTTGGGGACCATACTCCCTGATGGAAAGAGAAAGCAAGTCGTGACCAAGCTACTTGGAGACCTTGAGAACTCTGGCCTCTCTGGTGGCCCTGCAGTGCCAGTTGGGATGCTGGCATTCCCAGAAAGACCTACTACATCATCATCATCTTCCTCTTCCTGATCCTCGCTGTTTGCATGGCGCCAGGAGGGCATGCTCACAAGACGAAGGGTCTTCAGCCCTGCTGGCTCCTTTGCCACCAACCAAAGAAAACACAACAGAGGAACAGAAAAGAACACACACACACACACACACACACACACACACACACACACACACACACATTGAATAAATGTTTTTTTTTTTCTAAAAGTAAAAATACCTCCCACCCCCCAAAAGAGAGAAAAAAAGTCAAATCAAGGTTAAATCAGAGGGGCTGGAGAGATGACTCAGAGATTAAGAGCACTGGCTGCTCTTGCAGAGGTCCTGAGCAGAATACACTGAATGCTTCTTATTTTGAGCATATCTTCAACTCTCCACGTCTGCCTACCCTACGTCTGGGAACCTGCTATGAGAGAAAAGAGGACAAGAGCACCTCTGAGAGAGAGATCTAGTCAAGCGCCTAGACTTCAATCCCAGCACTCTGGAGGCAGAGCCAGGCAGATCTCTGTGAGTTTGAGGCCAGCCTGGTCTACAGAGTGAGTTCCAGGATAGCCAAGGCTACGTAGAAAAACCCTGTCTCAAAAAAACAAACAAAACAAAAGAGTATATCCATGAACACCTGTGGTCTTCGAGGGTTAGAAGTAGAAATTAAATTGGAGGACTTTGCCCTGTTTTGTAAGCAGTATCATCAAAAAGGATGCCCTTCCAATATGAAAATCACTGTACATTCATCGATTGAGTGAGTGCTGAAGAATAGAGTGCAGCATAGAAGGATGAATTCGACATCTCAATTCTGACCACTAAAATGCATATAAATAATTGTACTACAAGTGTTTTCTTAGAGTAAATCCAAAACAAAGGGCTCAGGGAAGCCAAGCCCAATCCTAAAAGGAGCTGAACATCACATAAGCAGTGAAAATGTAGTGTGCCAAATTCTATTCTTTTAACACAACAAACAGTGACTAAGAATCCACCAGAAGCATTGAGTGGGCAGAGATTCAGACTGCTTGCGCTGTGCGCCTCTGCAGGACTCTTTCCCCACAGATGCTTCCGATATTCAAGTGTGGATGTTTCCAAATGAAAGCTGAATTGCCTATGGCACTAAAAGACGCTGGACCACAGGAACACTCACTTCCCTTAGGCTAGATATGTGAGAAAATGGCCCAAGGAGTGTTACTTTAATGCCTCAGACAAAGCAAGCTGAAGAACTATCCTGGGAGCAGCCTTTGTTTCACCTGCTAGCCAGGTGTGATGAAGGTTAAGTTTGGGTAAATATGGGTTTCCTCAGCCTTTGCTTCTAACACAGAAGGGCTCTCTTCCTGCTTTTGTCTGCTTTGGTCAGAGGAAACTTTAACTGTAGTAAGTAAATGTATGCAAACCCATCATGTAAATAGGGGCCAGTGAGAACTCCCTTCCTAAGTCTGGTATTTTAGGGCATTTATATATATATACACCCTTTGACAGGCCAGGAGGATCAGCCAGGATTTCCTTTTAGATAGGAAAGGGTTTCCCACAAGCACTGTTAAACACATTCAGGGACAAGGCAGGTATATTTAATTATCTAAGGAGCCCATCCATACTACTTTCTGAGACTATGTACAGGCATGAACTTCAGCAGCTCTCCACATCTGTGAGACTCAACAAATCATTGGAGAAAGTAAGATAAACTCCAAACACCTGGGCTTTTACATTAAACTCCAACTCCTTCGCTGAATACAGAAACTTAGAAGAAATAACAATAAAGAATATAATAGCGAAATGGAGAGTCTATAAACTTAAAAAAAATCTATAGGAAAAAAGTAATTTATTAAGAAAACTTCAAACAGGAATATAATGTTCCTGAAATATTGGTACCTAGAGAGAAGTGATGAGTGAAGAAGATGTTGTCCAGCAGGACAAGTATAACCATTTCTGATTTTATCAAGACACGAGACCTAAAGCTGGAGACATACTTTAGTTATATTGTGCCTTCTAGCAGCAGTGAGGTCTCAGCTTCAATCCTTAGAGCTCAGTGGGAGAGGAAGGACTTGCATGATAATACATAATGCATAAATTGAGATGATGTTACTTGTAAATTATATGCCTGGGTTAGAAATAAAATGTATCAATAACCTCATCTACTTCTCCCTCCCTCCCTCCCAATGGGCAAGCCATAAAGCTGCTGCTCAGATCACCCACATGGGCTGCAGTCAGTAGCCTCACTTGCAGGACATTCATTAGAAGAAAGGAACTCACCAGTTTGATGCCTGAGAGGACCTCCAACAGGGAGATCAGGTTGTGTCCATCCCGAAGGTCTTCATACAGATCATTGACGTGTTTGCGAACCTGTGAAGGACAGTAAGGCAAGCCAGTCATTACCTGATCTGGAGTTATTTGACCATCCGCCACAGAACGTCTAGTTCTAGATAAATCTGTAAATTAAAGAATGGGGCCGGGCGGTGGTGGCGCACGCCTTTAATCCCAGCACTCAGGAGGTAGAGCTTGGCGGATCTCTGTGGGTTCAAGGCCAGCCTGGGCTACCAAGTGAGATCCAGGAAAGTCGCAAAGCTACACAGAGAAACCCTGTCTCGAAAAACCAAAAAACCAAAAAAAGAATGGGAATCAAGAAGCAATAATAAAATCCATGAATTTCCAAGTCTGAGTATATATGGAATAATAACATTTATCACAGCGTATGTGTTTTCTAAACTAAAGCCAGGTCTATCATATACCAAATAACACTGGACAGTATTCTAAAAAGTGTGGACAAGGAGATAGGGAATCAATTATCTTGAAAACATGTCAAGAATGACCACAGACTAAACACGTATTTGGCTAAGATGGGCAGATGTGTCCATTCAGTGTCAGAAAATTCTTCCAGGTTGCTAAGAAAAAAGCCAAGGGCAAGGCAACCCACATTTCACTGGGCATACTCCAATATAAACTTGCTCTTGAATCTAAGAATTATCTTCAATTTTTAAATTTTATTAATTGAAATAAATTCAATTTTATAATTAAAACTATGGTAAAAACAGATCCCACTTTGAAAAATGTGGTTGGTGTTGAACATGATGCTAAGTTGCTAAATGCTTTATATTTTATCTCATCTATTGCTCACAGCTGTGGGTATTGTTATTGTCATCCTGTTTTATACATGAGGACTCAGTACTGCCCAAGCTCACAAAGTGGAGGCTTCTGATTCAGTTTGGTCTTCCTGGCTTAGTCTTTCCATTAAGCACTAGACTGTATGGGCAGCCAGCTTCTTGTCTTCTTTATTTAAGAACTGTCATGTAAAGTTTATTATTCCGATTCCACAGAAGAAACAGGGAATTGAGGCTCTCAGGTTTGGCAGCTATGGTTTCAAGCCACGGGTCTTCAGACTCATGGTTTAGAAACAATTTCACTAAGTGACACTAAGAGAAGACTGGTAAAAATAGGAAGAAAACAATTTTTTACATAAATAATTTTCTAGACAACAAAAGAAAGGCTATTTTCAAAACTAATGAGTTTAAGGTGGGCACGATGGTGAACACTGTAACCCTAGCATTGAAAGGCTGAAGCTGTTCCAAGCTATCCTGGGCTACAGAGTAAGAACCTGTCTCAGAATAAAAGGTAAGCTGGGAGTCAGAAAGGCAGCTCAGTCTATAAAGCTTTATTAGTATGAAGATGTGAGTTTAATCCCCAGCACTCATGCAAAATGCTGGGTACAATGGCAAGCACTTGTGGTCACAATACTAAAAATCAGAAATTCTTGCCAGCCAGCCAGCCTAGGCTAATTGGAAAGCCCCAGATCCAAGTGATAAGCCCTGACTTAAAAATCAGGGGAAGATAGTAGCCTGAAGAGGAACAAAACCACAGGTTGTCCTCTAGCACCTACACACACACACACACACACACACACACACACACACACACACACACACGAAGGTAGTTTGGGCTGGGAATGTAACTCAGTTGATGGAGTGCTTGCCTAACATGCAGAAAGCCATGGGTTTAATCTCTAGTAGGAGATTTCAGTGGGTTCAAGGCCAGCCTAGTCTACATAGTGAGTTCCAGGACAGCCAGGGCTATGTAGAAAGACCTTGTTTCAAAAAACAAACAAATAAAAGCTTAAAGTCACTCTCAACTACTGAGTGAGTTTGAGACCCATCTGAGCTGTGTGAGAATTTTGAAGAAAGAAAGTGTGTGGGGGGGGGGGGGGGGGGGGGAGGATGGGGGAGTAAGGTGACAGTAGATTACAGCTGTAGAAACTGATTTACAATGAACAATGGTTTTCAAATAAAAGATCTCTGTACTGAGCTAGACATAAACACTTTAGAACACTTTCTCTGTCACTGTCTTCAGTCAGACACCTGGCTCAGACTTAGTAGCACTGACGATTTCCATGGTAAAAATACTTCCACTATGACCAATTTCAAGCTGTCGTGTTGACAGCACATCATTACATCATTATATAATATTTCCATCATATAAACACAGCACATATAATTAACCTCAAGAGTAAAATTATTTTTTTTAATTTTTAAAAATTTTATTTATTAAGTATACAGTATTCTGCCTGCATGTATGCCTTCAGGCCAGAAGAGGGCACCAGATCTCATTACCGATGATTGTGGGCCACCATGTGGTTGCTGGGAATTGAACTCAGGACCTCTGGAAGAACAGTCAGTGCTCTTAACCTCTGAGCCATCTCTCCAGCCCCGCAAGGGTAAAATTATTATGAAGTGAAAACCTTCAAATACTTATGACTTTTATTTTAGGTATAATTTATTATAAATTTGCAACTTAGTTTTAATAATGATTATATTTGGCAACCAGTTTACAAAATTGATGAAATTTACCATTTTGCTCTCATGAGTCTATAGAGCCAAACCTGTTGTAGAATAATCTTTTTGTGCACTGTGAAGATGTGTTTTGCCAAGGTACTTTCTGATTGGTTTAATAAAGAGCTGAATGTCCAATAGCTAGGCAGGAAGAGGTTAGGCGGGGCTTTCTGGGAAGGAAGAGGTTAGGCGGGACTTTCTGGGCATAGAAAGAGGAGATGAACTGAGGCACAGGAGAGACACCAGAGGACAGGGAGAGGAAACGGGAGGTGCAGGATGGAAGAGTAGTAAAAAGCCACAAGGCAAAATGTAGATGACTAGAAATGGGTAAGCTATTAGAGCTAGTGGGACACGCCTAAACTGCAGGCCAGGCTCCCGTAATTAATAATTGCTCTCCATGTTGTTTTTGTGAGCTGACAGCCCAAGAAACGTCTAACTACTCCAACCAAACCAGCGACTCCAAGATCTCAACATATCCCAATGACTCTGTTCCAGACTTTGTTGTAGACAGACCATACATAGTTCACTACTAACAAATGAACAGATCATCAAGGTTAGAAGGGAAAAAGCATATTAGAGGAATTAAAATCCAAATACAGTGTGAGTTGTAATTGGCAGGGAAAAGACCTCCAAAGAAATGCTCTTGAAGCAGTTCAAGCTATCAGAATTCACCCTGGGTCAGCTGAGAACTTCACTTTATTATTTTGCCTTTTTTTTTCAGAGCTGAAGACCGAACCCAGGACCTTGTGCTTGCTAGGCAAGTGCTCTACCACTGAGCTAAATCCCCAACCCTGAGAGCTTCACTTTAGAACTCCTAAGTATTGAGGCATTAGCTAAAGACATGGGAAATCCTAGACTTTCAAAGATAGGGGCAAGAAAGAACAGAGTGCTAGGAAGGGGCCTTAGGGAGTAGCCAAATTTAGAAGTCAGGAGATGGAGAAGTCAGGAGAAGGAGTTGGGGGTGGGGGTGGAGGTGGAGGATGGGGGTGCAGAACTAAACTAATAAAAGGCAGAAGCAGTAAAAGAAGCAAGAAAACAAGCAAGCATAGTCAAGGGAGGGGCTAGAGCACCAAAGTAGTGCTCCAGGGACCAAGGGGGAATGATAACTAAAACAGTTGAAAGTTTTAAAAAAGAAATTCATCATCATCAGTTTTATGTGGAGAGAGTGTGTGTGTGCGCGCGCCTGCATGCGTGTGGTGGATGCATGCCCGCTGAAATCAGAGAACAACTTCAGGAGTCAGTGTCCTAACTTCCATAGTGAGTTTCCAGAATTAAACTCAGGTCATCAGGCAAGTACTTTTACCCACTGAACCATCTTGCTGGCCCTTTTAAAAAAATGTTTTGTGCCCCTATAAACCAGTACAGGTTAGTTGTTTGTGTGTACATGCAAACATGCAAATTGGTGAAGTGCGGGCCTGACGCCACAAAGCCTGGGGTCCACGCTCTGGTTAAGAGTACTCTGCCCTTCCAGAAGACCCGAGTTTAGTTACTAGCACCAATGTAAGGTAGCTCCCCACTATCCGTACTCCAGCTCTCGGGGATCCAGTGCCCACTTTGGGTATTACAACATACATGTGGCACACTGGCATACACCTGTGTATACACAGACAGACAGACAGATAAAAATGGCTCTTTTTTAAATGCTAGAAAATAACTGATGAGTGATTACGAAAAGGGACGGCTGACTTAAATAAGAGACATATTCTTTTCACTCACATTTTGGCAGACACCTATAATCCTGGCACTCAGGAAGTTCAAGCAGAAGGATAAGGAGCCTGAAGACCAACATGAACTAGAGGAAGCCTTGTCTCAAAAAACCGCTCAGCCCTTTTCACCTTTAACTTGTCTTCTTTTGAGGGTAGTTGTGTTTTTAAATGGGGCCCTATTACATTGCCTAGGCTGTTCTGAACTCCTGGCCCCCATGATCCTTCTACCTTTACCTCCCAAGCACCCAGGCCTGCAGGCATAAGCCACTGCAGGAAGGTCAGGGTGCGTCCGGATCACTGTGCCCTTGTTTTAGCTGCATCCTTCCCCTTTAAAGGCTTCTATAGTCTCTATAACAACAACAACAACAGGAGCGTTCCTGTGTCTTTCTCTGACACTGGAAAACTTTTTCGTCTAAGATAATGTATTCAAAGGAAACACAGCAGCTTAATGTCCTTGATCCAAACTATGTAGAAGAACAACAAATATATCACAGAAGATGTTTTAAAATATGCAAGTGTAGGCCAGGCAGTGGTGGTGCACACTTTTAATCCCAGCACTCAGGAGACAGGGGCAGGCAGACCTCTCTGAGTTCAAAGCCAGCCTGGTCTACAGAGTGAGTTCCAAGACAGCTAGGACTACACAGAGAAACTCTGTCTCAAAAAACAAAACAAAACAAAATGCCACAAGTGTGTTTTGGATTCTGGTCTCCATTTTTGAAAAGATAGGTAAAGGATGTGGTATTAGAGTACCTTGTTTAGCTTCAAGTTTCTGGGTTCAGTTGTTAGTACAATGACAATGTGGGGTAGCTGGGAAAAGGTATGAAAATCCATGCACCATTTGGAGAGTAGTGACCCCTTTCAAGTGGCCTGAGCAGGGGCTGCACACCAGACAGAGCTGGGGATCATTAGTGTTGCCCTATAGCCATCGGGTCCTCAATTATACCAGAAAGTCAGGTGTAGCGTTGCACACGGGTAATCTCAGCACTTGAAAGACTGAAATAGGAAGCAAGTAAATTTGAGGCCACCCTGGGCTTTGGTGAGACCGTCTCAAAAACCAAAACCACACAAAGGAGGGGAGGAGTGTAATTTTCTTACTCTAGAACAAAGCTCTATCGGAGAACCCAAGAGATTCTGGATCAACTAAACCAAGAATTTGAGAGGCTTAATTGGTTTTGATCTTACACTGGCCTAATGGCCAAAGAAAGAATGAATGTACTTGCACAGCCAAGTAAAAGATACCTGAAGTTTCCCAAAACAAATTTTGTTCCTTAACATTCAACCCAAAGTTCAAAGAATTCAGTCTTAGTAGAGTGATTCTGATTAGCAGTGGATCTCTCTCTCTCTCTCTCTCTCAATATCTGAAGATGAAAAGGTGCTGTTGGAATTAGAAGGCTGGCAGACTGAAAAATGATGCAAAATAGCCAAGGGTTTAAGTAAAGCTCTGGCTGGCCTCCAACGTCTAACAATGCTATGATGTGTTCCTCTGGTTCCCCGTTCCCAGGCCTCCTGTCATCACACAGCCCTGAGGCAGAGCTCCAACAGGCAACATCAGCTACAATGGAGGATCAGAGAGCCAGAGCATTTGAATGCAAACACAAAGTTTGGTGGGACTTTTGGCCTATCCTGCTCTTAGAGACTGGTGTGAAAGAAGAGGTACTGAGGGCATGTTTAGTAGAAAGACCCAGTACTTTTGATCACATGACTTAAGGTGTCCCTTACCTCTGCCCCTCACTAGCTGCATGATCTTGGGAAAGTCATTTCACCTCTCTAATGTCCACCTCTTTTGTCATGACAACTGAGAGGATTGTATTCTAAAATCCATAAAAGAGAGCACCATTATTTAGGCAGGAACCCTCTTCAGAGGTTACTGTAAAAAGCAGATCGATAAAATGCACTTTGTAAGCTATAAAGCACTACTATTTGCTCAAGGTAACAAACACTTATTGGCTATCCCTCATGTCCCAGTGCGATGCTTGCAGATAAAGTAGTAGTACACTGTCTCAGTCTCAATGGACACTCTAACAGGAGGCAGTATGCAAACCACACAGACATCCCTTCCAAATGACAAAGAATAGAGATGGAATTGCAAGTGACTTAGTCTAAGGAATGCAGGTCAGAAAGATTATATCCCTCAGCCAAAAAGGGTCAGTAGGCAGTGGCCAGGCATAGGAGACTGGGGTGTGCATTCTAGGAAGAGGAACCAACAGAGCAGCATAGAAGTTCAAGGACTTCAGAGAGCAGCAAGTTAACTGGTGTGACTACAACGAAAGTTCCACGGGAGAGACTATCTGGACAAGCAGGTGAGAACCAGGTAAAGTCGGGCTCTGAATCCTGACAGAGAGGCGCATCATCCTATGAGCAGAGATAACTGGAGAGGACTGGGAAGCACTCTAGGAATTTAGGGTGGCAAATACAAGTAAGCTTTTGGTAACTGTCCTCCCCCACCCCGCCTCTCTGTCTTCCTTTGTTCTGACACCACAAAACTGCAAAACAAAACAAAACAAAACAAGGCACATTACTTGTCTTCAAGACCGTGATGGTTCGATTTAATGTTCAACTTGATACAACCTAGATTCACCTAGAAAGAGTCTAGTCAAGGACAAGATAGATCAGTTAGCCTATAGGAATGCCTGGGGGCATTTTTCCTAATTGGGTTAATTGAGATGGGAAGACCAACCCTAAACGTGGACAGACCATTTGTGGGCTGGGTCCTGAGCTGTTTAAGAGTAAGCTTGTGTGCATTTACTTCTCTGCTCTCCACTGTGGATACAATGTGACTAACTAACTGTTTCAAGTTCCTGCCAGTGGCTTCCCACAATGAGGGAATGTGACCTGGAATTGTAGCCAGATAAACCCTTCCTCCCCTAAAGTTGTTCTGTCCAATTATGTCATCACAACAATGGAAACGAAACTAGAACAAAGATACACTCTGAAAACAAAAACTGCAATCTAGCACAAAGAGTCAGAATAAGGCATATGTATTCTGTAACCAAAGTACAAAGGAATACAAGGAGACACACAAAGGGAAGGGGGGTTGATTCTACATGGGAGGATCATGTAAACAATTATTGAAGGATATTAAGTTGACAAGCAAAACAGCCAGAGGGAGACCAGAGCCAAGACAGACAGGTAAAACAGCGAGAGCCTTAGGTAGGAGAGGGACCTGGCACTATGGGGGATAAAAAAGTAGGCTGTGGGCCCAGCCTCAGGCTCCACCGGCAGTTACTGGCTGCTGAGGAAGGGCTGCTTTCTCCAATAGCAGCCCCTGAGAATCGGAGAACCCTGGTTCTCTCCTTTTCTCCCTCTGCCCCCCCCCCCCCCCCCCACGGCAGAAGCCAGGGCCAGTTTTTCAGGTTAAGGACTCTGTGTTATAAACTGAGGTCCACAATTTCAGTTTGTTTTTTTTTTTTTAGTAATGTGACTTTGAACAAGCTGCACACCCTCTCTAAACCTCATTTTCCTCACTGATAAAATAAGGTTATTAATAGAACGTTCAGCACAGTCAGTGAAAGACTGTGAGCTAATTCATGAGAGGGACTTACTATAAAACGTCGACTTACTGGAAGGCATCAATCAATAAACTACGAACATCGATGTCACAATTGGCCACTCTGTTAGGAAACTATTACGGAGGACAAGGCAAGAAATGAAGAAGCCCTGAACAGTGAACAGAAGTGGAGAACACAGAATCAAGTCCCCTTTCTGAGCTGAATTGATTCGATTTGGTAACAAGGGACAGACAGATTACCATTGGCAGTCCTGAATCAAATATGATTCTAAGCTCCTGGCCTGGACAATAAGCAAAGTATTTAGCTACTTGAGATGTGTCAAATACATCAAATACAGAATACACCTGGGTGACAGGCAGATGAAACTGTCAAGTCAACCTGAGAAAGGCACATCTTGGGCTTGAGGTAAAATGTGGGAAAGGTTTTCTCTAGGTCTTGTGGTTGGAAAATCACCCTCACTGGAGCAGTGCTCCTAAGGAGCTGCATTGGATTTATGTAAGCACTTTGATCCGGTTTCCTGCACAACTGAGAAAAAGAGAAGCCAATCAGCCCAGTGTCTGCCTGTGCCTCTAGAGCCGTGTGGCCCACAGATGTGCCTTACTATGTGAGGGAAAGCCACCATGACTTACACACCAGCAAAGAGAGACGACTGCAGGGCACAGAAATGGAGGAGAGGAAACGAGACCTCACAAGAGAGAAGAGTTGTGTGGTAACTTGTCTTCAGAAAGCCCAGCGGCATTGTGACCCTGGGTCCACTTCTGCTTCTTTGTATTTGAGCAGACAGCCACCATGGCTAAAGAAACAAGACTGCTGAAGGACCAGAACCAGACAAGAACATGGTCGAGGGCAGAACCCTGGGAACATCAACACTGAAGAGGGAACAAAGTCAAAAACCAGTGAAAGAAAGAGGAAGAAAAGGGATGAGGATGTAGCTCCATGTTAGAGTGCTTGCCTAGCAGGCACAAAGCCCTGGGCCCCCTCCTCAGACCACACAAAGCACCACAAGAGGTAGAGGCAGAAGGAGCAAGAGTTCAAAGTCACCCTCAACTATACAGATGAGACTAGTCTGTCTCAGAGAGAAAGACAAAGACGGGGAGGGAGAGACAGAAAAAACAACATTCATAGAAGGGAAAATAATTGAGGGAAAAGCAGTGTTTCTACAAGTCACCAGGAGAGGGGGTGTCAAGGAACAGACTACAGTGTTAAGTACAAAAGAAAAATCAAGCAACAGGAAGAGAAAACCAGGTCACTGAATACAGCAATTAAGAGATTGCTCCTACAGTCAAACAGGGGCAGAGGCAGGCAGATCTCAAATTCAAGGGAAGCCTGGGTTATAACAGTGAGGCCCTGTCTCAAAAGAAGGGATGAGGAAAAGCAAGATGGCTCAGCAAGCAAAGGTTCTCACCACCAAGCCAAGGCCTGAGATTCTGGAGTTTCACACGGTGGAAAGAGAGAGCAACTCCTGTAAGTTGTTCTCTGACCACCAGAAATGCACCATGGTACACACTCACAATCACCCAACTACTGTGTGTACAACTCCGCAAGTTGTCTTCTGACCTCCACATATGTGCCATGGTAAATACTCACAAGCACCCACCTGAACACACACACACACTCCCCCAAACGTACTTTAAATAAGTGGACCAATCACTCGGCCACTGGTGATTCTTCCCAGAGGAGCAGTAATCATCAGAGCATGCAAACTCTGCTTGGCTATGACTGCTGCAGGTGAACCTTATGAGAATCTTGACCACACTATTGCTTTGATCTTATTATCCTCTGCATGTTTGTGTGTGTGGTATATATTTGTGTGTATGCATGTTAAATGGAGGGGGGGGGGCACATGTGGGGAAGGAGAACATGAATGCACATGTATGTGCATGTGTAAGAAGGCCAAAAGTTGACAGCAGGTGTCTTCGTCAATCACTCCCCACTTTTTAGTCACTGAAAACTGAGGCAGGTTCCTCACTGAACCTGGATCTCACCAATTCCAACTGGTCTAACTGAAACAGGGACTACCTGCTTTTGCCTCCTGGGTGCTAGGATCACAAATGCCATCACTGGACAGAGCTCCCTGTGCCTCTTGATTTTAATAAAATTGATAAAAACCTCCATCAGCTGGGGTGGTGAAGGGGGTTATAAAACAACTTCTTTTTTAAAAGTTAGATTCATTATTTATTTGTTTGTTTGTTTGTTTATTTATTTATTTATTTATTCTATGTGTATGAGTATGTATGTTAGTGCTCCATGTGTGTGCCTATTGCCTTCGAGGTCAGACAGAGCATTGGAGAGAGCTTTAGAAACTCTGAAATAGGATTAATGGGTGGTTGTGAGACTCCATGAGGCTGGAGGATACCAAACCTAGGTCCTTCGGAAGAGCAATAAGTGTAGATAACCTCTGGGACAACTCTCCAGCCCTATAAAATATCTTTGAAAGTTAGAAGTTGTGTTCTCAGAATCTTAGGCACCATCACCTGGTATTGTCAACCTTACTCTGATGAGGTAGTACGGTAACACTGTATGTTACACATTTATAATATATAGAGGACTTGGGAGATGGCTCAGCAGTTAAAGTGTTTATCACAGAAGCATGGAGCTTGGAATTCAGATACCCACATAAATGCTGGTGTGTCTGATAGCCTGCCTGCAATTATAGCCTCAGAAGGCAGACACAGGATCCTCAAGGAAAGCTGCCTAGCAAGACTGTGGTGGGCATTGTGTTCTCTGAAATATTGTGTGTTCCCTGAAATAAACATATCTGGGGTCAGAGAACAGATAGCCACTAGAACAAAGCCAAAAATGGTGGCTAGAAAATGGGAAGAGTAAGCCATAACAGAAGTTGGGCAGTGGTGGTGCATGCCTTTAATCCCAGCACTTGGGAGGCAGAGCTAGCTGGATCTCTGAGTTCAAGGCCACTTTAGAAACAGCTAAGCATGGTGACCCACACCTTTAATCCCAGAAACCCAACCTTTAATCCCAGGGAATGGGGCAGAAAAAGAAAGTTATATAAGGTGTGAGGACCAGGAACTAGTAAAGTAAAGCAAGTAGTTAATTAAGCATCTGATTGATTAAGCGTTCAGGCTTTGAAGCAACACAATTCAGCTGAGATTCATGTGGAGGAGGACTCAGAAGCTTCCAGCCTGAGGAAACAGGATCACCTGAGGAAATAGCAAGGTGAGATAGCTGTGGCTTGTTCTGCTTCTCTGATCTTCCAGCATTCACCCCAATAACTGGCCTCAGGTTTGTTCTTATTAATAAGAACCTTTTAAGATTCATGCTACACAAGAGCTGTATCAGTGAGTTCTGTCTTGATGAATAAAATGGAAGATCAATCGAGAAGGATTTCTGACATGAACCCCTGGTTTCCCATGTATAAGACCCGACACACATCACACACACAAATACAGAGTAAGAAAAGCTGGGGAAACATAGGAGGAATCTTACCTTCATCAAGTGCTTGTTGACCCACTTGGTGAATGTTTTCTTTTGAACCCGGTCCCGCTCATCTGCAAAGGAAACACAGAACGGGTGCTGAGTGCTTTGCAGGCAGCTAGTTCCCACACCTCCATCCTGTCCACATCCCAGTTCCTCTAGAACCAATATAAAAGGTTGACTTTAGGTGCAGAACTACAGCACACTGGCTTCTTGTTAGGAAGGTCTGGCTCACTCAAACATCTTTTTTTTTCCTTTTTTGATTATGACCAATTTGCCACTGTGCAGAATGGACAGAATCATATGTCTCAAAAATTCCATAGTGGCAATGTCTCCTCAGCACAATAATTTGAATAGAGCAGGGGACAGGATGAGCGCTCTCCCGTACCCTTCACAAGTCCCAACAGGCTACAGCTGTCAATAGGAGCAAGAGAAGTGTGGGAAGGCTCAGGGTGGCACAGACACGATAGTCATTCAATCTCCCTCACACCACTCTGCCCCAACACTGCTGCCTCCTCTTAGGTCCAGTTTCCTCACCAGCCACTGACATCAAGCCACCTCCCAACGCCACCCAGGTTAGCTTCCCTGCACTTCTTTCCCCTCTCCCTCCCCCAAAACCTTACAAAGACAAACTCCTCCTCTTTCTCACAACCCACCTCAGATCTCTTTAACAGAAACATCAATTCTGTCAATACTTGACAATGACTATCCACACACAATCAGTCCTGTGAAAGATTCACCTGGGGCAATTCCCCAGGGCCAGTTCCAGAAAACTGAGTGACCAGCTCTGATTCTTTTCTATTTATCTGAAGGCTGTACCCTCTATACAGCACTCTAATCAAAAATCCTCATTGGGTAACCTCAAGCAAAATACATCATATACATGTATGAAAATATAATGAAACCTATCTTTTATATGCTGAATATGCTAATAGTTATTTTTAAATTTTTATTACATTTTACTGAGACAGTGTGTGTGTGTGCCATGATACATGTATCTTCCAAGTCAAAGAACAACCTGAGAGTAATTTCTTTCCTTCTTATCATATGGGTGCCAGGGATTGAACTCAGGGTGTCAGATTTGGCAGCAAACACCCTTTTCCACTCAACTATCTGTCAGTCTCTAATAATGATTTTTTTTTTAAAGGAAAACCAAAACAAAACCATAAAACCAATCATCTTCACTGTCACTGACCATTCCCTGCTGCCTCCCACTGCCATATGGCAGCTCTCGCTTCATCTTTTCTAGAGACTATTCTATGTCTCTATTCACATTTCTATGTCCATGTATATATAGGAAGATATATAAGGATTTATAGACATAGATAGATGGATGGATAGATGGATGGATGGATGGATGGATGGATGGATGGAAGCTTGAGTGCTGGCTGTGTATCTGAGCCTACGTGGCTCCACTGAACTGCCTCAGCAATTCACCTTCAGCCACGGCCCAGATAGCAGAGACAACTCCAGCCCTACCCTTATCAGCTGAGCAACACCATTGTCCCACATCCCGAGTGAGGCCATACTCCAAGCCCCAGTCCTTCAAATATATGTAGCAGTCATCTTTGTCGATCTATCATACAGGGCTGGGCATAGAACTCAGTTGATGGAGTACCTGCACAAAGTCCTGTATGAATGCCTGTAACTGTAGCCCTTGGGATGTGGAGACAGAAAGACTGGTCAGAAGTTCAAGATTATTTCTGACTACATGAGTTAAGAGTCCAGCCTGGTTTACAGCAGACCTTTTCTCAAACAGAAAAAGCAAAATACCTCATACCCCCTAATTATTCTTTTCTGTGGGGAGGGGCATGCAGGGATTAAACCCAGAGTCTCATGCATGCTAGCTGCTCTACCACTAAATCATGCCCCCAGTCTTCCCATCAATTAGTATTGCTCTTCAATTACTCTTATTCTACCTCATCCATGAAGAATTTCAAAGTTTAGCCCTCTCCCATGCTAAACAACATGATTGAGTATCACTATCCTTCCGAACTCTCACTTGAATAGAATGCTTGACTCCCCCCATTTCTTTTCCAGGTCAGAGAATTTCAGAAGAAAGGTATATGTTCTTATGTGAGTCCCCAGTGCTCCAAAAGAACATCAGAAGTTTATAAGAAGCTCTCTCCACAAGATCAGTCACTTTCTTTCAGAATCCCCTAGAAAAAGCCACACTGTACCATGCCCACTGCAAGCCCTCTCCCTTCTGGGTCTATACACTGTCTTTCCACCCATCCCCTAACCCCCAGTTGTATTGCTTCCATTCAGGAAGCAATCTCTCTTTTCCATGACTTTGTCTTCATATCTTTCTTAGACTGAATCGTTTCCAGCTTCACAAGGAATAAGTCTCTCCCTTTGATATAGCACAGAATTAAGATACAGACCTCCCAAGTTACTTCTTCTAACACAGATGCACAGCATTCTGGAGCTAGAAGAGCATCCATCATCTCACAAAGTGACACAGCAACGTAAACTCCTTGAGTACAGACGGTGCCACATCTGCTTCTGCATAAATTCTACCTATTAGCGTTACTTGGAACTGTTGGAAATTTATTTTTTCAGTCCAATGTGGTTTTAACTTAATAGAGTCATGCAAATATTTGAAGCCAGGATTCTTGTTAGACTTGTTCACTGTATGCCAACACTTGTAGTTTTTTGGAGGCTGATTTGGTCCAACTTCATCATCCTTTTCAGTCCTATCATGTGAAGACTGATCAGAGCCAGCTCGCTGCTATTCTCTTATCATGGAACTCATGCTCTTTACTCTCCCTTTGCAGTATGTTAGTTCTCTTCCCACCACTGCAAGTAATAGTTACTCCTTAAGATACACTTACTTGTTCACTCTCTTACTGTCTGCATAAAGCTTCATTAAGCTATAGCGATATTTTTCCCTTTTATTAAAATAGAAAAGGGGAAATATAGTGATATTTTATTTGCATTGAAATGTGATTTTATTTGTATGTTAAAAGTTGCCTTGGGGTCAGAGCAAGCCAGAGCGGAAGCTGGGTGGTGGTGGCACATGCCTTTAATCCCAGCACTTGGGAGGCAGAGCTAGGCAGATTTCTGTGTGTTCAAGGACACAGCCAGCATGGTGACACATGCCTTTAATCTCAATACCAACCATAGAAGACCTGGAGGTCTGTACAGACAGGCAGTGATGAGGAGGTCATGTGGCTGGGTTTACAACCAATGAGAAAGCAGAACAGAAAGTCTATAAAAAGAAAACACACAGAGAAGTAGGTCTCTTGCGGAGAGGAAAGACAGCAGAAGCAGTGAAGAGTAAGGTTTTCAGCTCTCAGCTATTGCTCTGACCTCTTGGTTATAAACTCTGTATTTGGCTCTGTGTTTCTTATTTAACAAGACGGTTACATCTACATTAAACATCTAATTCCAAGGTCCTTCAGCCTCTGGTAGTGAAAATGCCAATAACCAGGGCTGGAGAGACAGCTCAGTGGTTAAGAGCACTTGTTGCCTTGGATGTGATTCCCAGCACCCACATGGTGGTTCTGTAACTCCTTAACTCCAGTTCCAGGGGATCTGATGCCCTTTTCATAAGGCACCAGGGACCAAATGGTGCACAGACATACACACAGGCAAGACACTCATAGATATAAAATAAAATTTAAAAATCTAAATAACTTTGGCATAATTTCATAAGTGCTATAACAGGTAAATAAGCACAGAGTACTGAAACACAAGTGGTTTTGCCCAGTTTCTTAAACTATTTTTTTACTCGCAACTCTCTTCCAAGAAATTTTTATATGACCCCAGAAATACAGATACATAAATAATACTGATAACAATTAATAATATTTTAAAACAATTCTTTGGCATACACAGTTTCCTTATTTGTTAAATATGAAAGCAGCATGCATGCTATTAAGATAGGTGTCTTTGTTTATTTTCACAGATACCTGATACTACAGAACACACAACATCTTGACTCAGAGGTGAATGATAATTTTATGGTCATCAATGCAAGAGAACTGGTAGACATATAGTACATGATAGTAGTATGTTTAAAATTACTAGAACCCTTCCTAATCCCAAGCCAAAATTTACTGAATGATTTTTTTAAGAAATTTCAATTTTTTTAAAAAAAATTGAAATATCAGTTGGGGCTGGAGAGAGGAACACCACTGCTCTTCCAGAGGGCCCAGATTCAATTCTCAGCACCCACACAGCGGCTCACAACCATCTGTAACTTGAAAAGTAAATATTCTAGGGCCAGAAAGATGGCTCAGTGGGTCAAGGCACTTGCTAGCAAGCCGGATGACCTGAGTTTGATCCCAACCAACTCCTGTTGTTGTTATCCTCTGATCTGCACAAACACACACAAATACATTAAAATATTTAACAACAACAAACATTTTCAAATCCTATTCTAACTGGGTATGCATTCCTGTAATTCCAACACATGGGAATTAGAAACTGGAAGATCAAGAGTCCAAAGTCATTTTAGGCTAGATGGTGGATTCAAGGCCAGCGTAGGCTATAAGATTCTGTTTTAAAAATTCAAATAAATAAAAAGAATAAAATCAAACATTCTAACACAATACAGAGATATACCAATTTAATACATACTGAGGAATGGTGGTAGAAAAAATACTGTCTTTATTTTCCATAAGCAATCCATTATGTTTCTATCAGAACAGAAAATGTGTATGTAAAGTAAAACACTGTGATTGGTAACATACACTCAGCTGAGCTGAGGCGTTTTTGGCAGCAGGTGTTGGCATTCCTGGTGTGTGGCATACACCGTGCAGAGTTTCTGTGGTGTGTGTTCAGAACCAAGGCTGTAGTAAAGTCACGTAATGCAATATAGAGGTAGCACTGCCAGAAACTTTAGATTCATCATGTTTGATTTTTAATTGATTTTTTTTGTCCACTGTGGCCTTAAAAACTCTTTTTGTGTGCTGTCAAATTTTCCTCCATCACCTAAGGGTCCCACCCCACAATTTCCCAAGCCGGCCTTGGCCTGAGTAGAGAGGGTAAGACCTGGACAGTGCCTGGCCTTGGGGATGTGAGTCTCTCTGATCCTAGAAAACAAGTGTGGCTGAGGGAGGAGCCGTGAGAAGGAAGACCACAAGTGACAGCTGGGACAAAAACAAGGCCTGGTGGATGACAAGCTGCTCCCTGAAGTCACAGCTAATGTGAACTCAGAGTTCATGACGGGCTACAGAGTGAATGAAGGCTGAGAGAATGTTTACTAGGTAGTGGTGAGACTTCAAACTGATGGAATGGGGCTGCAGAGATGGCGTAATGGTTTAGAGCATGGTGTAGCTCTTGTGGACACCAGGATTTAGTTCCCAGCACTTGCATGATGGCTCAAAGCCACCTGTGACTCTAGTTCCAGGGAATCTGATGACCTCTCCTAACCTCCTTAGGCAACAGGTACACATGTGGTGCACATATGTACATGCAGGTAAAACACTTACACACACATGGAAAATACATTATTTCTTTAAAACAAAACAAAACAAAACAAAACAAAAACCCAAAAAACAAACCTGAAAGGATGGCCTGGCCCAAATTGAGACCTTTCATGACAAGCTTAAGAGCCCACCTCCTGTATTTTATAGATAAAGGCAAATGAGCAGAAGATTTTAAATGCATAGAAAAACAGTCGGGGGGGGGGGGGGGCGGCTTCTGTGTTTGAGAGCTTTTCCTGACAGTTACCATTGGTCTCTTTATCTTCCCAATGATTATCAGCTTACACTGCTGATAACTCCATAAACAGTCATCTAATTAAAGTTCTGAACTTTCCACATGGTTCCCCTTATATTACCAGATAGGTACATTCTTTAAAGACAGAGACCATGCTTTACACTCCTGCCCGCAAACGCCTAATGTTAAAGCTTTAACTAATAAGACCTAAAACAGCAAAACAAAAACTTACATGACCGGACAATACATGATTATATACCTAGTTAAAGTAACAAGAGCTAGGTATAGTGGGCACTCCACATGAGATCAAAGCCCACTGAGTCTAGGTAAGCCCAAGTTCATCCATAAAGGCCTCAAACTTCAGTAAGGATCACCTGTATCGACACTGGGCCATACAGCTGCAATGAGGAAATCAGAGCTAACAAAACTGAACACAACACTTCCACTCACACCAGACAAATTTTGCTGCACTACATTAGTTACTTCCAAAGACCAACAACAGTCTGATTCCAATTATAAAAATGCTCACTCTATAGACACACATTTTCTGTTGTTTGCTTTTCAGAATTTCTTTTTAAAAATTATATGTTTAGAGCAGGGTATGGTGGCACACACTTGTAACTCTAGCATTAAGGAGGTGAGGCAGGATGATTATGAGTTCAAGGTCTGCCAGGACTAGAGAGAGACTGAAAAATTAACACAACAAAGTATTTACTGTGTTACCATCACAGGTCAACTAATCCACAGATAGGAAAAAAAAAGTCAACGAAATTCCTTTTAACCCAATCAGTATTTTTAAGGAATGAGATTTTTTATTTTATTTATTTATTTATTTTTTAAAGGCAGGCTCTCATGGAGCCCTGGCTGGCCTTAAACTCCTGATCCTCCTACCTCCATCTCCCAAGTGCTGGAAATACAGGAACGCACCAACACATTCAGCTTCCCTCGTGAATTCTCTGTGGTAAAAGACATGGTCAGGCACTCCTTTACCTTCCCCCAACTCCCAAAATAGAGTATCACCAGATAGCTCGGCTGGCCTGGAACGGGCAATCCTGCTTCAGCCTCTGGGTGTGCAGCACACACCTGGCTCCCTCCTCTTTTTCAGGCTACCCCGTCCACCCGGTGCCCCTCTGCTTGCTCCTTCTCTTCTGCCCACTCTTTACTGTTTACTCGGGTTCAGTCCTCTTTTTTCTTTACTGTACATATAAGTCTCGTAAAGTCTCCACGGCCTGGAGACTCCATTGATAAATTTGAGAAAGTGTTCACAAACTACTTAAAATTATATGCAAAAATGTTGGTGTTATATGATGGAGGGGGAGAATACGTAGCTTTTCCAAACAAAATTACAAATACCTGTCATTTTCAATGTCCCAGAATTATTTAATCTATTCCACTGGTCTTTTTTGTTTTTTGTTTTTTTTTCAAGACAGGGTTTCTCTGTGTAGCTTTGCACCTTTCCTGGGACTCACTCTGTAGACCAGGCTGGCCTCGAACTCACAGAGACCCGCCTGGCTCTGTCTCCTGAGTGCTGGTATTAAAGGCGTGTGCCACCACCGCCCAGCTATTCCACTGGTCTTAACTGTAACCTATATACTGGTAATTCCCAAATCTCTGTCTTCAGCTCAGGCCTTTAATCCAAACACAATTCTCATATTTAAATCACCTCCTAGCATTTTTTTTCACATTCATCTGAAATTCAACTTGTGTAAAACTAAATTCTTAAGCTGGGTATGCAGCTGAGTGGCAGAGAGCTCGTTTGTCATGGATGAGGCTCCGGGTTCACCCCCTAGTATCTGAGGTGTGGGGGGGGGGGGGCATCAAGCAAGCACACAGGAGAGGGAGGGAAGACAAGAAAAGAGAAAAGCAGCAAAAACAAACAAACAAAAAAACCCCTCTTTTTAAAAAGATATATTTAATACTTTAATTGGATATGTGTGTGAATACGTGGCTTGTATTAAGTTCAGGTGCCTATAGGGGCCAAAAGAGGTGTTGGATCCCCTGGACCTGGAGTTACAGGCAGTTAGTCGTGAGCGGCTTGACATGGGTGCTAGAAACAGAACCTGAATCCTTTACAAAGTACCCACTCTTAACCATGGAGCCATTTCGCCAGGCCCCTAAACTCTTTCCTCTCCTTGTTCTCAACAGATTTCCCTGCTCTAAACCAACCTTATCAATGCTGCCTACATTATATCAGCCAAGACTGTTCTTTGTTTGTTTATTTGTTTTCCTTTTGGTTTTTTGAGACAGGGTTTCTCTGTGTGGTTTTGGTTTCTGTCCTGTATCTCACTCTGTAGACCAGGCTGGCCTGGAACTCAGAGATCCACCTGGCTCTGCCTCCCAAGTGCTGGGATTAAAGGTGTGTGCCGCCACCGCCTGGCTCAAGACTGTTTTTGTTACTGTCTACCTTAAAATCTTCCAGTGTGGGGCTAGAGAGATAGATGGCTTGGCAGTTAAGAGCACTGACTGCTCTTTCAGAGTCCTGAGTTCAATTCCTAGCACCCACATGGTGGCTCACAACCATCTATGAGATCTGGTATCCTCTTCTGGCCTGCAGGCATACATGCAGACAGAGCGCTCATACCAACAAACAAACAAACAAACAAACAAAACACCTTCCTCTTGTGGGTTTTTATTTAGTAGTCAGAAGTTGGGTGTGATGGCTCACATCTATAATCCCAGCACTTAAGAGACTGGGGCAGTGGGACTTTAGCATGTACAAGGCTGTCCTGGGTGACAAAGACACTACTCAAAAACAAAACAAAAATTAGTAGTTAGAACCTACTGAATATCTACTCACATGTGCTTAGCACCTCTCATACTCTTTCTGATGTTCAACAGCCCTATAAAGTGGTTACTAAGCTAATTCAACAGAACAATAAAGCCCAGCAATGACAAGCAACTTACCAAGATCATAGGAGTCACATTTTTTTTTCTTTTTTAGATATCAACTTTTTAAAAATTTATTTATTTTTATTTTATGTGGATTGGTGTTTTGCCTGTGTGGCAGTGTTGGGTACCCTGGAACTGGAGTTACAGACAGTTGTGAGCTGCCATGTGGGTGCTGGGAACTGAATCCAGGTCCTCTGGAAGAGCAGTCAATGCTCTTAACCACTGAGCCATCTCTCCAGCCCAAGGAGTCACATTTGAACCCAACTCTACATAACGCCACAGCCGGATACTTCCATTCAGGATAACATTCAAACTTTAGCTTAGGACCTGAAGATCCACTATGATATGATCCCTGCCTTCTGCTTATTTCTTTTCACTCTTCCATAAAATTCCCAGCCCCTACTTATTCTTATTTATACTCCAATAATACTCAGCAAGGCTTATTCCTTTTTCCAAAATCACACAGTAAGTAGTAGAATACAAATTTTTGCTTGTTATATTCTAAATCATAGATTTGTAGCTACTACACATAGTCCCTCCACTGACTTATTACAAGTCAGCACAATGATGTCCTGGATAATCAAGGGGAAAGGAGTAATATGAACTATGATGATGACAGGTATTCACAAAGGACATCTAATATCAAGAATTAGTGATGCCAGCCGGGTGGTGGTGGTGGCGGCACACGCCTGTAATCTCAGCACTCGGGAGGCAGAGGCAGGTGGATCTCTGTGAGTTCGAGGCCAACCTGGTCTACAGAGCTAGTCCAGGACAGGCTCCAAAGCTACAGAGAAGCCCTGTCTTGAAAAGCAAAAAAAAAAAAAAAAAAAAAAAAAAGAATTAGTGATGCCAGGAAGGCTATTTAGGATTTTAGGGAAATGATAACTCTAGAGTCCTCAATACAAAATTAAAATTTACTTGGCCGGGCAGTGGTGGTGCACACCTTTAATCCCAGCACTTGGGAGGCAGCGGCAGACGGATCTCTGAGAGTTCAAGATCAGCCTGGTCTACAGAATGAGTTCGAGGACAGACCCCAAAACTATACAGAGAAACCCTGCCTCGAAAAACCAAAAAACAAAACAAAACAAAACAAAACAAAAAAAACCAACCTTATTTCTTAAGAAAGCTTTATCTGTATTAATAATACTTGTCTAGACTTTTGGAAATCAGAAAGTACAGGACCAAAGTTAAAAAAAATTGCCAGGTGGCTGAGGAAATGGCTCAGTGGGTAAGAACACTCACTATCTGTGCAATGAAGACCTGAGTTTGAGTCCCCAACACCTACATAAAAGCAGGGCGTGGATGCAAACCTATAATCCCAGCATTGGGGATAGAGCAGTAGGTGGATCCCCAGAGCGCCTTGGCCAGTCAGCCTAGCCAAAACGCAGGCTTAGGAAGAGATCTCATTTCAAAAATAAGGTGGCATGCAATAAAAAGAGACTCCTTCTACCCACCTCTGCTGCCTGTGTATGAGGTGGGTACATCCACATGTACACACACCACACCACACTTCACACACACACACACACACACACACACACACACACACACTCACACAAAGCCAGGATAAGCATATACAGCCCAGTGGTAGAATTTGTGATTAGCATGCCTGAGACCCAGCTTTGATCCCTAGCATCCAAAACATAAGAGATGGTAGGAGGAAAAAGTAGGAGAGGGAAGTAAAGGAGCGACAGAAGAAAGGAGCGAGGTGTACTGCCAAAGAAAAGAGCCAAAGTTGGAGGGACCAAAACAGAGAACAGGAGACTATTCACTGAAGTGTTACGTTCATAAAGGCTCAATATTCCATAGATACAGAGACACTGTTTTGAGAATTCTCAAAACAGCCAGGCAGTGGTGCTGCACACCTTTAATCCCAGCACTCGGGAGGCAGGTGGATCCTGAGTTCAAGGCCATCCTGGTCTAAAGAGTGTGTTCTAGGCCAGGGATACACAGAGGGCTACCCTGTCTCAAAAAACACACACAGAGAGAGAAAGAGGTGGGGGAGGGAGAGAGAAAGAATCCTCAAAAGAGTATCTTAAAGAAACTGAGGTGAGATGGGGCTGAAGATATGGCTCAGACAGTTAGAGCACCTGTCACTTTTGCAGGTTCAGTTCCTAGCACCCAGCTCACAACCATCTGTAACTCCAGTTTCAGGAGATCTGATGCCTTTTGGCCCTTGGGGGAACTAGGCACAAATGTGGTATACATACATACATTCAGGCAACACATACACATAAATAAATAGATGAACAAACAACTTGAAGAAAGGAATTGAGGTAGGAGAATAGACAAGATCACACATGGGCTCAAGTCTGTAATTTGTATTCTCAGTCTCTGGCCCGGATCTTTCCTTTTATGATACGCTTTTCCCTGTTTTGAGCATGAGTATAATCTATAAAACAAGGAGTTTGGACTAGGCCAGTGTTGCTAATACTGGTCTGTGAACAGCCATATGAAAATCATCTGGAGTGCCTTAAAAAGTTCAAATTCACCGAGCAGCAGTTTCGCATGCCTTTAATCCCAGCACTCGGGAGGCAGAGCCAGGCGGATCTCTGAGTTCGAGGCCAGCCTGGTCTACAAAGTGAGTTCCAGGAAAGGCTCAAAGCTATACAGAGAAACCTTGTCTCGAAAAACCAAAAAGTTCATATTCAAGCAAACTGACCAAAGCTGCATCTCTAAGAAAGCCCAACTGCTATATATCTGGCTTCCCTTCTCAGAAGAGAGTCACAGGTCTGTGGGTACCAGAGTTAGGCCCAGCTTAGGGGAAGAGCCATCTTCTCTAGCTACCAGGCACTCTACTCAAAGAAACATCCAGAGTGGTCTTCACTGTGGTACCAGGTACCCATTCACAGACTTAGCATTTTATATATCTCACATATTACCACAATCACTGTGGTACCAGGTATCCATTCACAAGTCTGACTGTGTGAGGGGAAGAGTGAGAAGCACAGGCTTACTATATTATATACTTCTCACATGATGCCACAATTACCAGCTAGGATTTATGAATGCGTATGGAAGACACTAGGCTAAGCACTCTAATATCATATACTCCCCATAACTATTTCATGAACTAGAGCCTGTTTTAATCCTCTCTCAACAGTGAGGAAGTCAGGGCACACAAAGATTTAGCAGTTTTCTCTGAGTTTGTGTAACAGTGAAGTGGTTGGTGGAGCAGCCAGCTCCTGTAGATGGTTGTGACTGTGGCTCCTTTTCTAAACTATTAGGCTACAGTGCTTCTAGACCAGTGGTACTCTCAGCCTACTGCTCACCACCCCTTGGGGGTTGAATGACCCTTCACAGGAGTCACCTAAGACTATCAGAAAACACAAATATTTACATTATGGTTCACAACAGTAGCAAAATTACAGTTATGAAGTAGCAATGAAAATTTTTTTTTTTTTTTGAAGCTGAGGATCGAACCCAGGGCCTTGCGCTTTCTAGGCAAGCACTCTACCACTGAGCTAAATCCCCAATCCCGAAAATAATTTTATGGTTAGGGGTCACCACAACATGAGGAACTGTATTAAAGGTTGCAACATTAGGAAGGCTGAGAACCACTGCTCTAAGAAATTAAGCGGTGACAGGGTAAAAGTTTTTGCCTTAAATCAGTGAAGATACTGGACTTCCTCACTTGATTATAAGGGGGACCTTTGGGCTCTAAGCTCATGTCCAAGCACTTTCAAATGCAGATCATTCTTTTCAGGTCTTAGGAAGGAATTCTCTGGAAAGATAAAAAGCTAGACACCTAGGAAATAACTGCCCAATACTGCTTCTCCTTGTACCATGAACATGGTACAGTTTACATCTCAAAATCACTTCACTATTTGGCAGCTCTGACCCTGAAGGCAAGAGACATCAGAATCTCCCCACTCTTCCTCTCCTCTAGATTTCTTTCCAGGATCCCTCTAGATCAAACCACCAGGAATTTCATTAGGAAAATCTGCCCAATCTGGATCACACTTTTGTTCTGTTTAAGAAAACCAAAAATATAAATAAAAATATACTATCTTATTGATCAACAAACTCCCCAAATTGATTAGAAGATCTAACTTGGCCAGCACTTAGGGGCAGGGGCAGGGAATCTCTGAGTTCGAGGCCAGCCTGAGTTCTAGGACAGCCAGGACTTCACAGAGAAACCCGCCTTTAAAAAAAAAGAAGAAGAAGAATTAAGACTATCTTGAAATTACCAACTAAGAGCCAGGTGGATCTCTGTGAGTTCGAGGCCAGCCTGGGCTACCAAGTGAGTTCCAGGAAAGGCACAAAGCTACACAGAGAAACCCTGTCTCGAAAAACCAAAAAGAAAGAAAGAAAAAGAAAAAAGAGAGAGAGAAAGAAAGGAAGAAAAAAGAAAAAAGAAAGAAAGAAATTACCATTTAATAACCATGTCTTCATAAAACAAAGGGTATTTTAACGTAAAAAGTAGGAAGACAATTTCAGAGTAAAGGATGGTTTGGTGTTTGGTTCTGTAAAGAGAGTTAGTTTAGCTCTATGAATACATAACTTTTAGCTTTTTCATTTCACTGAGAACAAGGAATTGCTCTCAGGCCAGCACCAATCTCTATACTCCACAGGTAATGTATAAGCAAAACAAACAAACAAAAAAACACCCTAGACCACTTGGTCAAAGTCACAAACCACTATTTAATGAACTCCTCTCCCTAGCCAAGGGACCTGAGCAACAGCTAACAGCCTCCTCCCTTGACCCCAACTCTTCCATAGGACTCTGCTCCCAAATCCTCCTAAGTGTTTGCCTCTGGCTTAGCTAGAAAGGAAAATGTAAAACAACTAGCAATGGGCCCCAAAGAGGAAACTTGGTCTAACTCCTCCCTCCCCCAGAGGTGAACTCCCCAACCAACCAACTTCTGCTAAAAATACCCCGACTTTCAGCTCTCTGCAACCTAACTAAGAATGGCTTCCTGACAGACAGATGCATGAGCATGAATTCACACTCTATAAAACAGCCCCACACCCAAAGCTGGGGCTCTTAATTGCCCTACAAGCCAAAGACAGTCCCCAGGAAGTGGGGAACCCCAGTTCATCCACCCCACATTTCAAAAGCCCAAAGGTTGTGTAACGCCTGCAGGGCTTCAAAGGAGTTGCATTCCACTGAGTCAAAGAGCACAGGGGCTGTCAGACAAGAAAACCTTCGTATACTAACCCATGCAGCACATGCGGCACACCAGGTGGGCGTTGAACTCTTGCTCGTCTTGGTAACTGGGCCACATGGCTCCACTGGCCCACCTAAGAAAATCAGGTCCCAGAGGACTTCCAGCTAGTGACCTCTGAACCCTCTGCAGTTCCTCAAGTGGGCTTCAAGGTGAACAGAGACAGACAGCCAAAGGACTGTGCGAACACACACAGAAAAAAGAACAGAGAAGTGGCTCCACCCACAACTTCCTACTGACCTCCTTCTTCCCTTGAGGTCAGAGAGGAAGCTCCTCCCTAGATCACTTCCAAAGGCTGGGTGCAAATCTTCAGGTAGAGAACACACAATTCAAACGTGGTGCCAACTCACTATTTCCAGACCATCACATGAAGAGGTGGGGGCTTTGTAAGCAAAACTCCATCACGGCATTAAACAAACCTAGGCAGACAGAAGCTGGCCTTTGACTGTGCAGAGCAGAAGCTGGTGACCTGGTGCATCTTAGACAGGGGCAGGTGAGCTAGTGAGCTAAACGGCTTACTGCCCAGTAGGGACAGTGCATCCCTTGCCCAACAACCTGCTCCTTGGGCTTGCCCCTTGTCAGGCAGAAGCACATCTAAAATGTTAGCCAACTGAGACGGTCTTATGATGTAAAAGATCGTGCAGGCAAGCCCCGACACTGTCCACTGTCAAGAGATTCCTAGGTTCCACAGGAAGATCCATTCCCCCAACTTACAGCTGCCCAAAACTTGATGCCACCTTCTTTATAAAATAGCCCAGCCCAAGCCAGTGGCCATCAGCTCAGCAGACTCTGTCAGCTTCAGACATACAGTTTGCTTGCTGCTCCATTCCTTCCCTCAGCCAGCCAGAAATGCCATCACAAAGCCTGTTTCTTTTCCCTCATCCTCTCCCTTTTTCTTCACAGTCAGTGCACCGAACTCAGTCATGGCAGAAATCCCCGACCGCAGTGGAAGGCTGCTGGCCTGTTTGTCCAACTTGTCCTGACTAATTGTACCAGACACTGGAATGTTGAAAAAAACACAATGAATGGCTTTTTCATTCAGACGGCCCAGCCTATCTTTGCTTCTTCCTGATTCTGACCCCACCCCTGCAGTGAATATCAGGAAAGACTCCAGCTCAGCCCCTCACTTCTCCAAAAGCGGGCTTCTGATAAGGACCTAATCACCACCCTCTGCTCTAGCTCCCTAAATAGAATGACTTCTTTAGGCTAATGCTGCTTTCAATCCTGTTCACAAGACAGGTGCGGGGGAGGGGTTGGCACCCAGGACAACAAGGTTACAGAGTATCCCAAAAGATTACAGGTGGGAAAAAGGAAACAGGAACTTGCCTTCTGGGGCAAGCAGTTTACAAGTCCTGTGACCACCTTGTTCCCTGACAAATTCCTTCACTCCCACCTACAAACTGCTGATAATCTTTCTATTGTTTACTAAGAGAGTGCCTCAGCTAACTCTGTTCCTCCTTGACTAAGCTCTTGGTCACCTTCATAATCTGTGACAATGGTACTCATCTCTACTCCTTAGCCTAGGAGAGGAAGAATCCTTCTAGAAGTTACCTTGTCTTGGGAAAAGGAATGGGTAAGAGATAGGAAAGAGAAAAAAAGGAATATTTTCTGAGTTATATTTAGTAATCCTTTCCTTTATCAAATCCAAATCCTGAGCTCAAAGGACTATACTTTATCTTCAAACCTCAGTCTCTAGCAGCTAGAAAGCATTGGGAGTCTAAGCTAAACTTAACTAACTGATCATTTACTGTGACTAACTAGTCACAGATTATGAATGGGCGAAGAGCTTTAATTTCATCTAATCACAACAATTCTCTAAGAAAAGTACCATTTCCACTTTAGAGAGAAACTATGACATAAGAAGCCAAAAAGTTAAAAAGATTCCACATTTATCTGTCAGCTCCAAAGCTGTGTCTTCCACTACCTGCTGTCTCTGAGAGGACAAACCCAGAGGTGTAAGGAAGGAAAGAGAACAGTCTTCAGAAATGAAGAAAGAATCACCCCCTGAAGCCAGGTAGCTGTAGTAGCACACACTTATAACCCCAGAACTAAGGAGGCTGAGACAGAGCAAGTACTTCAAGTTCAAGGCCAGCCTGGGCAACAAAGTGACAGCCTGTCTAAAACCCTTGACAACGAACACAAACTATGGCTGAGTGGAGATTTAAAGTGCATCAAAAATAACTTTGCAGTATCCAAAAATCAACGTGCCCATCACTGGTTAAGTTTGAGGAACAAAACCCACCATCTCCTCATTTCCCTGAGGACCGAAACAGGCATCCCTTCAGGTCTCTAACACATCTCCAGCTTCAAAGGGGGAGATGCTGTAGACAGTAGAAGACAAGGCTTTGTTAGGGCAATCGGCTCTTAACCGTGAGCTGGTATGATAATTCGGCCATTCTCCAATTTCATGCTAAAGGCAGGATAGGGTGAAGTGACTGCCACCAGTAGATTTTACAAAGGTTCTTTCAAGCCAGGATTTCCACATGTGGGTAGAAGTCATGTGAACATTTAGAGCTGCTGTCTTTCTTACATAGTACAAAAAAACTAAGCCAACATTTATTTCCTAAAACACTAAAATCACCCAATATTAAGACTATAAAAGAGGACCCTAAAGTTTCTTTTTCTACTGTGAAACAATGATTCATAATCGCTAACGTTTTATATGATCCCTTATTGGTTTCTGTTATGTTTATTGTTTGTTTTTAGATACAGTTTCTCACTATACAGCCCTAGCTATGCTGGAACTTGCTCTGTAGACCAGCCTGGCCTCGAGCTCACAGAGACCCACCTGCCTCTGTCACCAGAGTGCTGGGATTAAAGGCACTTGTCACACCACACCTGGGTCTGTTAAATTCCTTGACTCTACACTATAATGTATTTTCTCCCAGAAACCCATAGTAAGGTACTGTCTTTAGTATCTTTTGTGGCAAAATCATAATGAGAGGAAATATTTTTAAAACCCATACCATGTGCTGAATGTGTTTTAAAAACTTACTTTAACACCCCCCCCCCCATTACTACTTTGCAAAGAAAGAACCAGAGACAAACTAGGGTCATTCAGCCAGTAGGACAACTCAGATGAGAATACAGTGTGACTCCAGGCACTGAACGTGCTGTCAGCACGATTCCAGATTCCAGACCACCTCCAAGTTTAACCCAAATGAGCACAGAGCCAGAATCACACAAAATTAAAGACTTCAGTCTTTTTTCCTTGTCACACACACTATAAATGTGAAGTCCACCATCACAAATCTAGAAAAAGACAGGAAAAAAATCAACTCTTAACTTGGTTGAAACAACTAATGTTGAGGCCAGTGAAATGGCTCAGGGTTAAAGGTGCTTACACAGGAGAGAGCATGGTTCTTGCTACAGCTTATAGCTATTATCACTTTAAGTCTTTCATTTGCTTATTCCCGTGATACTGACTGACAGCCATTGTGTCTCACACAACAGGGTTACTGAGATGAGGATCTTCTCAAAGGTCTTACAATCCAGGAGACCCTACTGAGGCAGGAGTGAGAGACTATGAAAGACAGCCATGTAGATTTGAGTAAGTAGTACTCAGAGTGCTGCTGGAGAACAGAAGAGGGTCACCCTTATCTCAGTCCAGGCCTCAAAAGCTGCTTACTTTGAGAACAAGAACCAAGCAAACCAGCTGAAAAGAGAATATGGGCACTTCAGGGGAGACAGCTAACACTTTTAAATAACTCTGGAATATTAGGTGCTTGTTAAATAATGAGCCCGAAAGTGTCAGGAAGGTACAAATCATAAGAACTCCTTCATGTCATGCTGAAAAACTTTCTTCAAAAAGCAAAGACAAGCTGGGCAGCGGCATATGCCTTTAACCCCAACACTCAGGAGGCAGAGGCAGGTGGATCTCTGTGAGTTCAAGGCCATTCTAGCCTACAGAGGAGTTCTAGGACATCCAGAGCTGTTATACAGAGAAACCCTGTCTAGAAAACCAAAAAAAAGGAAGGAAGGAAGGGAGGGAGGGAGGGAGGGAGGAAAGCCTAAATACATTTTAAGCCGGAGAGTAACACAGACAACTCTGTATTTTAAATAGATAATGATGTGTACATTTGTGGTCGTGATCATGCCATGAAGTGCATGTGGAGGTCTGGGGACACCTTTGTGGAGGTGGTTCTCACCTTCTACCTTCACATGGGCTCTGGGGACCAAACTCAGATCACCAGGCTTGCATGGCAAGTGCCTCTCCTCACTCTGTCATCTTCAGCCCAACTCTGTATTTTAGGAGGATCATCTGGACTCCATGAGGACACAGGATGGAGTAGAATTGGGGGGGCCTGGAGAGCCAGTTTCAACAGAACTAAGGAGTAACAGAAGACTCGAGACAGTAGTAAATTTCAGGATAAGAAGATATGTGAATATAAATGATGACAGCATGTATTAAAATACTTAAAATGTAAACATTAGAAAATATTTAAGATTCTAAATTCTTTTTTTTAAAGATTTATTTATTTATTATGTATACAATGTTCTGTTTGCATGTATTTCTATAGGTCAGAAGAGGGAGCCAGATCTCATTACAGATGGTTGTGAACCACCATGTGGTTGCTGGGAATTGAACTCAGGACCTCTGGAAGAACAGCCAGTGTTCTTAACCTGAGCCATCTCTCCAGCCCAAGATTCTAAATTCTAATCGAATGTTTACAAACTGTCAGTAGCTTCTTATAGCTCATCTACATCTGCTAAAGAAATGGTAACTTGAGAATATGGCCCTAAAAGCTAGGTACTTGTGTTCTATAACCAGATCTCATTCCTAGTGTTTCTTTCCCACCTTTCTGCTGCATTCCAATGGACACACACACACACACACTGACACACAGAGCATCACATTTTCAAAGTAAAAACAATAAACTTAATTGTTCAAAGAAGAGTACTAGAACAGCAAAGAATTAGGAAATCACACAGTAATGAAAAGGGTATATGACAGAAAAGGCAGTGATTTTCAAATATAAGCTAGCTTGATACTTAACAGAAGGAACAGGTGATCTTTGCCAGGAAGACTCTACCTTAAAAACTAAAAGGAGGGGGCATATCGAGTTCATCATATAAAACATAAAAAAGTAATGTAAGTCAATTTATGTGTTCAACTTTACATTACTTATTTAAAGCAAAATGATGACACCAATCAGATAATTTTGATTGTTGGGGAATTTTAGTGACATCAGACCCAGCAAATGGCTTATTTCTATGTTGTGTTTTATTGACAAGATTTAATTTTTAAGACTGGTGCACACAAATAAGTAGAAGCAAAGATGGGGCTGGAGAGATGGCTCAGTGGTTAAGAGCACTTGCTGCTCTTGCTAAGGACCTGGGTTTCATTCAGCACAACCAATCTATACTCCAGTTTCAGGGGATCCAATGCCCTCTTCTGACCAGGCATCAGGCATACACCAGGAGGTGTACATGCATACATGCAGGCAAAACACTCATACAAATAAAATAAAAGTAAACATTATAAACATTTTATCACCATTTCTCTGAAATAAACCAATATAAAATCTTGAAAGAACTGAGTATGTTTCAAAATGCCTTCAATAGCTAAAACCATGACCATGATTATACTGTTTAAATATGAACAGAAAGGTGAGACAAGAAGAACAAAGCCTTCAATATACACCAGACCAGTCTCACATCATCATCACACAGCAGTGTGTCATCTACACCATTATGGACTGAACACCTGACCCCCACAACTTGTCTGGAACGTTCCATATGTCTTAATTAATAAAAATAGACCATGTAAAAAAAAGACAATATTCAGCCAGATGTGGTATCACATCCTATAATCTCACCACTTGGGAAGCTGATGCAGGAGGGTTTTAAAAATCTCAACCAGACACAGAGACAGAAAATGAGAATTTTCATGTTTATCATTACATATATATTTTATAAGCAATACTAATATATAGGGATGATAAAGAAGTTTTATTCTGGTCATGTCTATTTGGCAACTAATAATTAGAGTGTACACATTATTTTCAAAAACATTTCAACAGACAAAATACATTTTCAAGTTGAAATGATAATAAAATTGGTCCAAAATCACGTACTACCATGGATGATTTGGTATTTACTGTTTCCAACTGAAAAGCCATCACCATCTAATTTTAAGGGTAAATAAACATAGTGCATCCTCAATTATAGGTACTCATGTCAAAGCCATTTCACTTAATAAAAAGCTTTACAGGACATTTATGTTCTTTTAATTTCAATGTATTTTATTGTTGTTAGTGAATTACTATTTTAAAACAAAAAATTAAAGGACTTAAAAAGGGGTCAATGGTTCCTAAATTCCATAGAACATCCTGCACTGAAGATAAACTGTAAAGCTATTAACCAATCTCATTACCATAATGCACTAGAAGGGAAAGCAGCTGACTCCATCTAAATGTTATTTTCTTTTTATAAATGATAAATCACAGGTTCAAACACTGCCCATCCTTTTCTTTCTGTTCTGCAGTGTTAGGGACTGAACCTGGAGCTGATATTAAGCTAAATCCTGCCTCTGTGGTTATTTTGAGACAAATTCTCACTATGTAATAGGCTGGTCTCAACCTCAGGATCTCCCAGCCTTAGATTTCTTAGTTCTAGAACTGCAGGTGCGTGCAAACAGACCCCGCCACCCATTTCTAAGTTCAAATACAGGAATGTCATTTGGGGTCCCCTTTAAACACAGCACCATACAAGCACACCTAATTGTAAATGTCTCTCTCTGTTTCTGCTGATAGAGCCACATCCTGAACCTGAATACTTAGCCAAAAGCTTTTCTGGGAGTTACTGGAAAGGACACTGGGGAATGACTGGATCTAATTCTAATTCTGTCAAGCATTCATGGACTTTTAATAGAAAGATAACTAATAGGTCACCAAGTCCCCAACTTAGCTTATGAGACCAGTAAAAAATATCTAAATAGTCTGGCGTGAAGGTAGTGAGCTGATAACAGAGACAATATTAAAAGCACTGAGATCCAAGGGTATACTCTAGGACAACTAAGCCTTATAATCCTCACCTACAGCAACTCAGAATCAGCTCTACTTGGAGCTGATCCTACAGGTGGCAGTTAGAAATCAATGGAATATAGCACAACTAACAGCAATATCGGAAGAGAGTTCCAGTGCTATCATTATCAGAGCCTGATTTCCTGGGAAAAACAACCATTAGCTTCCTAACACTTATGGCTTAGGTACAGCTAGACTGTGAAGTGTCCAGAAAGGAACTGCATCAAAGGACAACACAGAATGTACCACCAAACCCTTTCCTTGTACTGGCCAGTGTCACACAAGAGGAAAGAGTCTGGGTCCCAGATGACCCAGGACAGCTGTTTCCTAGGTTGGTGTCTCTGTCTCTCTCTGTCTCTGTGTGTCTCTCTCTTTCTTCCTCCCTCCCTCCCTCCATCCTTCCCTCCCTCCCTCCCTCCCTCCCAGAGTTCTGTCCTGTCTCTCTTTTTCTCTTCCTGACCTGCCCCCACCCCCGACTCCCCTGACAGCATACCAGCAGAAGGGTGCACTGGCCCTTTAAGGAGAACAAGTAAGTGGGAAGACCTCCTGGCATCTACCCCACCCCCACAGCCCCGCAGGAGGTTAAAGAAGGAAGACACCACTTAGTTACCTGCTCTGTCTCTGACACATCTCTTCCAGTACAGAACACCAGCAATTCCAAGAATGTGAGTCAAAATAAAGATGGTTGGTGGCAAATAAGATGAATCTAAAAGAGGCATTTCCAGGGCTGTCCTTTCTCCTCTCTAGCCACAGGCGGGGCCCAGTGCAGCCCCTGGATGCCTTTCTACTGAGGTTACTGCTGCTGTCCCTTACTATCAGCTCAGCGGCAGAGGCAGATGCCTGGGCTTAATGTGGTCCGGGACTTCCTAGCAGCATCCTCCATGTCGCTCTGGCGGTTTCGGAGAGCAGCAGACTGGGACTAAAACTACACAGTGTGTCTCAGACAAAGCCCAGGAAACAACTGGTTGGCGGGGGAGGGGAGCGAAGGAGGAAGAAGAGTGAAAAGCAGGCCTAAGTCAGTGTCAAGCTGACTCAAACCTCTATCTTTGGCATCCTCTGGCCAGTTTAAACAAACCTCAGACCCTTCTACAAGAAGGGAGGGTGCAGAGGACCAGAGGACGTCACACTCCGAACTTTCCATTCCCCGCCTGGTTGGAATGCCCAACTTCAGGATGTAACCAGAAGAAAAGAGTCACAGAAGCACTAGAGACTCTGGCAGGGAGGAGGCAAAGGACACAAGAGCCTTGGCACAGCCAGAGGGCACCCCCTTCCACAGCTACAACCTTAGAGCAGAGCTGACAGAGCAGAGGTGAGCAGCCAGCCGGGCAAACTGCTCTACAAGTACAGCTGGGGCCACTTTTCGGGGATGAGGAAAAACAACAACAACAAACCCTTCCTTCCCTCAGCTATGTGAGCAGGGAGGGCATCGGAACTAAAGGGCAGCAAACCAGGGCCTGCTGGCAAACCTGACGTGGGTATTGTGGAGGAACTGAATCTTTACCACCACTCCCCAGCCCCAGTGACTCCAGTTAAAAAAACCTGATGATGCCACGTTCGGACAAGGATGGAACTCTCAAACACCCTGCTAGGGGAAGGATTCACAACAACCACTGCAGAACAGAGTTTGGCAAGTTCTTCTAAAGTTAGCCATACAAACACAAGCAATCTCTCTGAGAACAATCTCACCAAATGAAAACAAAGGCCCATACAGAAACCTGTATGAATGCTAAATCACCAACATTACACAAAAGAAACAAAAAGTAGAAATAACTCAAATGTCTATCAGTTGTGAACTTTTAAACCAACTGTAATGTGTCCATACACAAGACCACTGCTCTGCACTAAAAAGAAGAAAACTAGAGATACATTAAGGTGTTGTATGTGTGCATATGAGAGAAGCCAAATACAAAATGCTGCCTGCCAAAGGAAATGATAGAAATAAAAGCAAAGGGATGGGGGGAGGGGAGGCCGCACTACAAAAGCCAGCTCAGGAGAACTGTGGGGTGCTGGGAGTGTTCTGATGTCATAACAGCCCTTCTCTTCTCCTTTGTCCAAATGCGGTAAATTGTACACCAGAGCCCGGTGCTGGTGCTGGTGGTGCTGGTGCTGGTGCTGCTGGTGGTGGTGGTGCTGCTGCTGCTGCACACCTTTAATCCCAGGACTCGGGAGGCAGAGACAGGCAGATGTCTGTGAGTTCAAGACTAGTCTTGTCTATAAAGCAAGTAGCAAGTTCCAGGACAGCCAAGGCTGTTACACAGAGAAACCCTGTCTTGGAAAACAAAACAAAAAAGCACACCAAAAAGGGTGAATGGTGTTGCCCAAGTTATTATTTGACAAACTTAATAAATAAAATACATTGAAAAGTTAGTAAGGCGTTTACACAGTCTAAATTGAATGAGCTACCACAACCTCTCTCAAAAAGGTATTTTACAAAGTAGCATGCACATACAAAATAACACTGGCTTCCAAGAGCTCAGTGTACACCCACTATCCTCTGTGACACTCATCACCCTCCACTCAAGGAAGGTAAATCTCAGGCTCATTCCTACCAAACTGGCTCTTTATTTACTACACTGTGTTTGTGAATATTAAAAAATGCAAATTAGTCAACCATGATGGCACACAACTGCAATCTCCGTGTATATAACACCAAGACAGGAGTTTGCAGTCAGCCTGGGCTACAGAGTGAGATCCCATTGACTTAAAAAGGGCTAGGGGGATGCTTTCCACACCTGTTGCCCTATTATTTCCCTAGCAAAAGGGAAAGAGTTTAATCTACCACCCAAAATGATAATAACTGTGTCTTGATGGAGGAATGAGTACAATAGGAGCTTTCAAACCCAGCATCATCTCCAATTGTGTGCTCCTCGTATTTCACCACCTGACACGGTCCTCCTGCCTGTAAGCACGCGCAGGGAGGGCTGGAGAAGGGGCTCCATGGTTGGGGGGTTTACTGTTCTTGCAAGCTTGGTTCCCAGTATCACCATCTGGTGGTTCACAGCCACTTGGTTCACAGCTCCAGGGGAGTCCGATCCCTCTCCTGGTTTCCATGGGCAGTGTACAAATGTGGCATACACACATGTACATGAATAAATAATAAAATAATTTTTAAAGGAGCTGAACTGGAGAGGTGACTCAGTGGTTAAGACACTGACTGTTCTTGCAGAGGACTAGGGTTCAGTTCCCAGCACCTACATGATAGCTCATAACTCTCTGTAACTCGTGTCAGGGAGAATCAATGCCTTCTTCTAACCTGAGGGCACCAGACACGCACATGATACAGGTGTGCATGCAGGCAAAACATTAAAATTGTTGTTTGTTTCATTTGTCTGATGTCAGGATTTGTTGATAAACTAAATATGGAGAAAGGAGGAAATGGCCAGGGGAAGGGGAGGACAGACCAAGGGTCTTGGACTGAGAAGCTGAAGGCAGAACAGTCACTTCCTGGCCTAAGAGCTGTCAGAGAAGCAGAGGCTACGGGGTTGGCAGGTAGCTGGGATCAGCTGTTCACTGTATGGGAGACAAGTTATATAAAAAAAAAAAAAAAAAAATGGCCCAAATCAAAATACCAATCCACTCTGAAGAGCACTGAATATCTGTAAATCCTAACTATTTAATATCTAGTCAATACTTAATTCTTTGTGTAAAAATAAGTCCAACCATATCATCAATTGCAAATTTCTTTTTACTTGTAAAAATTGTAAAACTATACGCACAGCAAGGAATTGTTTTAAAATAAATGTATTTATGACTTACTGTAAAAAAAAATGCCCCTTTGAATATTAGGTTTGAAATGCCTACTAGATGCTGAAGTAGAACATTGAACAGACAACTGAACATACTAATCTAGAGTTCAGATATGCTCACACTTGGTTTTGAAAGCCAGGAGACTTTATGTTATCATTTATAGAGTAAACACTGAGAGGGAAAAGATCAAGTTCAAGGGCTAAGCCCTGGAAACCCTCCAGCATGAGTTGTGGAAGAATAAAAACAGCAAAAGATTATTTTTAAAAAAGAAAAAAAAAAAAAAAGATCCAGAGTGGAGGAACAAAAGGGTATGCTGTCCCAGGAGCAGGTGAGGGAAGTATTCTAGGAAGTACACACACATGGACAGTGTTTATGTGAGGGAGGACTGAAAAGTGACTGTCAGTTAATGGAGGTCACTAAGTTCTTTACAAGGGCAGTGTTGATGTGGTGGAGAAAACACCCATCAGAATCAACCAAGAACAAATGGAAAGAGGAGAGTCAGTGACAAGTAGAAACAACTCTTTCAAGGAATCTTGCAGTAAGAGGGACATGGTAGCAAAAAAGAACTCTTCTTAGCATGTGAAATGCAATGAAACAACAGTGTTTATTAAAAGGAGTAAACACTGGAGAATAAAAATCAATGGTACAGTTCAGAGCAACTAGGCTGGGCTCCCTTTCTTCTAAAACAGAGCACTTCATTCATTTAACTAAAAAATGGGGGTTCCCTTATGAAACACAGAGCTTCATTTACTCTATTAAAAAAAAAACACAGCCTTAACCCTGGATACAAAGATAACTGTAACACTTCCCACAGTGGTGAATTGAGCAGAGAAACTCCTGGGCTATGGTGTCCATAAATGGATTTGCTTAGCAGGAAAACTAGCATTTTTTTATGCAACTACTGTAAAGCAACTTCAGGGCCAGGTGTGGTGGCACATGCCTTTAATCCCAGCACAGGCAGGCATATCTCTGTAAGTTCAAGACTAGCCTGGACTACATAGTGAGTTTCAGGCCAGTTAGGGATGTACATTGGGACTCTGTCTCAAAAACAAAAGAAAACAACAAAATACCTTCATATGTTATTTCACTTAATCTCTATAATATCCCTGGAAGGATATGATCTACCTTAAATACATCACTTCTCTACATACAACATGCAGACATCCTCCGGTCTGCACCTTTTCAAGGCTATAAGCACATATTAGAGAACAGGAGGGGAACTGCCTTTGTTATAAATGAATGAATGAATGAATGAATGAATGAATGAGTAAATAAAATAGAGGTTACACTCGGTGAAACTAAGATCTGTGTTCTGTCACTTACAGGAAGTGGTTAGAGGCTGGCAGAAGGGAGAGGCTAGTTTTCATTTTAGAGATCACTAATTATACACAGAGCAAGCCACTTAAAGTTACATTTAGCACCCAGAATATTCCTAACTAACAGCAAATGGACAGGGCCCTAAACCACCAAAGCTACCTTGTAAAACAAAGATCAGAACTTCATTGAGATTGCAGATCTTTCTCTTTGCGATTACTTCACTCACAGGAATTGAAGATGGTCTCCCACAACCATTACCCACAAGAAATCTCAACACTAAGCAATACCCCAGAATCTACTTTGTGTGTGCAAATGGGGTCACAGCAAGCCCATAAGAAGTTGTGCTGTGTGTTTTACATGGTCTCAAAGCATCTTAGCTGCAGCACACAAAAACTAAAAGCTTAACATCTAAATTCAAAGATCAAATTCACACCCACACATCCACACCCAAATATACCTGCAATTATAGACTTAGTAGAAGGAAAGCATATTATAGAGAGGACTAGAAACCTTAGGTTTTGGGAACTGTCAGGATCCAGCCATCAAAGTGTGGCCCTGAAACTCTTGTCACCTACATCGGCCCATGAGTACTTGGCATCTAACTGTCAAAAGGCAGAGGATATGAACTAGGAGATATCCATGACTGCCTCCAGGATACTGAGACAACCAATGATAAACAAGCAAAGTCCTAGAATGTCTACAAATACTCCATATACTCAAGTGTTCATTGAATATAATAAAATAGCAAAATTTTCCTGTTTCTTACCCAGCAAACCTGAGGCATTATCATTATAGCTAAATGGGCCTGTGTTCACATCTAGATTATCATCTATAAAACATTTAGTGATTGTGGACAATTTATTCAACTTAAGGAAACCACCATTTCCTTACCAGTAAGTGATAATAGAACGTGCCTTAATAAAGCTATGTGAGGATTAAATGACTTAATGCACTTAAGGTACTTGATATATACCCAATAATTAATGGCCATAGTTATCATTGCTCAGACTGCACAAAACCTTGGCAAGCTGGTAGCTGATCTCATTATCACCTCAATAACCTAACCTACCCTATCTAATTCCAGTCTCGTGGTGATATATTGTGTACTCTAACAAAGCTTGCCTGAAGATGAGAGGACAGAGCCAGCCACTAGATCAAACATAGAGGTCAGGCAGCAGTGGCACACACCTTTCATCCCAGTACTGGGAAGCACATGCATGCCTTTAATCCCAGGAAGTGACATGGCTGGGCGGAGAAAGGTACATAAAGGCGTGAGGACCTCTATGTTTAATCTAGTGGCTGGCTCTGTCCTCTGATCCTCAAGCAAGCTTTATTAGAGTACACAGTATATCACCTTCTAATCCTGTCCTTATTCACAAAATTAATCTCTTTGGTATGTGAAAAATGACTAGAACATCTTAAATGTTTCATTCCTTATTTGCAATTTTTAAACATTTATTTTGATTTTATGTGTGTTGAATGTTTTTTCTTCATGCATGCTATGCACTACATGTATGCAGTGCCTGTAGAGGCCAGAAAGAGGCGTTGGAGATCCTGGACTGGAATTGTTAAAGAAATGCTGTGGAAACGTACTTTGATTTATTGAGTTGGTAGCTAGGAGAAATGGCAAGATAAAGTACATATTCAACAGCTCCAAGACACCAACACAACAAGTCAAAGTATGTCTCCACAGCATTTCTTCAAAGAGAAAAAAGAAGAATCTAGTTAATAGCCACAGTACTATTTTAAATAAGGCCCTGCTAGAATTTCGACCATTCCCATCAGCAAAATAATAAGATCTAGCTATTAATTTTTTTTCTGGGAAACTCTGGTAGTCAACATCATAAACACAGAGAACAGATGCAAGGAAAAGAAACCCCACCTATGGAGAATGACCTCAAATCTTGCCACAAATGGTCATTTTTATCCAGAAACATTTCTCATTCCCTTGAATGCCCAGTAAGGAAGAATCCACATCTTACTTCTACCTAGTCTAATTGCATTTTCAAAAGTTCTTTCCCAAACAAAAGGAAACAAAAATGTCAAATGGAAATGTCTTGAGTGTGCACTGGCTCAGAACAGATGGTAAACTTCAGAGTTCTGAGATGCCTTTAATACATGAAGGCAGTAAAATGACCTGGCAGGTTGGTGCCTGTAGTAGGCAGACATGTTCAAGTCTCAGAAGAGCCCAGCTGAACAAGAGAGGTGCACAGATTATCCATGGAAACTAGGCTTTTCATACAATAGCTAATTTTAGGTCTCAGACCTTGGCAATAACTCTAAATGAAAAGGAGGAAAAATTTGCTAGTGAAAACAAAGGTAGACCCCTAAGCTTCCTTCCAACTGCTGATCTCTTGAGCCTGGTCACATCTAAGGCAGGCATGGTGTTGTTACACACCTTTAATCCCAATAAACAGAGGCCAGCCTGGTCTACACAGTGCCAGACCACCCAGGGCTACAGTGAGACCCTCTCTCAAAAGACCAAAAACATCAAATCTACCACACTGGAACTATGTTAGTCTTTCTTTGAGAGTCTATCACCAGGTTCTGCATCTAATTACTATCACCTTTGCCCTAATGACCCCTGACCAGAATTCAAGGATCAAAACCAAATGAAATGGACCCAACAGGCACTCTCCATCAGAACACTTCATAATTATGAGACCATGGATGAAGCTACTTATTATTTCTGTACTTTGGGTCCATAATAGGGAGGAAGGGAGGGAGAGAGGAAGGGAGGGAGAGGTGGGTAGAGGGCAGAGAAACTCCCTGCACTTTCTTTGTCCGTTTTCCTTCGTTTCTTAAAACACCTGCTTCTCAAAGCAAGGCATGGTGGCATGCCTGTAATCCAAGCACTTGGTAGGTAAAATGAGGAGAATCGGGAGTTCAAGGCCAGCCTCAGCTACACAGTGAACACCAGAGCATCCAGGGCTACATATATGTGATCTTGTCTCAAACAAACAAAACAACAACAAAAAGAAACTGAAATAAAACAAAAGCAATTTCACCCCAACTCTGGTTTCATTCTTTACCAAGTGCCCAGTGGGGAGATTCTGGAGACCAGCTTGAGCAACAGAGCAAAACTTCATCTCAAAACAAAACAGAACAGAAATGTCTGGTGTGTGGAATACATATTCTTCACTCAGCAAATCCACAAAGTTTTTAATACAAGTTCCCATCTTTTGCTAACATTCTAATGTGTATGTATAAACTGTGTGTCATTCCTGAGCTATATGCTTGGGATAGCATTCAATTGATAAAGATACCAACAAGGACAGGAAGGCTTAGTGAGTGTCATCTGAGCCTAAACCCCCAGTGACCCCTACTGGACAAAGACAGATACAGAAGACTAAATTGTAAAGCTCAGACAGACACCTACCTTGTGTGTTACATTTCCTCTAGTAAAATACACATAGAACCTCAATCGTGCAAGCTCAAGCCTGTCTTAAAACATACAGCCACAGCACAGGAGGAAACAGTGCTGTTTCAATCAGCTCAGTCCTTTTGTGGGAAACAGTATCATCACCATAAAGCTGGCTAGTCTACTGGCTGCCTTCACCAGAAGCCAGTGTCTGGGCTCTGTGATGAGTCCTCCAAGAAAAAGGACAGACAGGGAAGGCATAGTCACTGTCACTGACCTCCTGAGGTGTGGTGACATACTCTCAGAAGGACTCGTTGCAGTCAGGGCCACCCTGTACGCCTAGTGAGTACGATTTCCCCAATGCATGCTCCCAGCTGCCCATGACTGAACAAGTCCTAAAAGGAGACCTGGGTAACAGTTTAAGTTTTGAGGAAAACACATGACCCATCCTGAAAACAGAAACACTTCTCTAAGTAGTTGTTTTCAGCCACTGTAGTACTTAGAATGGCAGAGAATTCGCTCTAGAGGGAGCCGGTGGCAATGCAGAAACAGAAAAATATAAAAATGTCAATGAGTAAAACAAGCCCTTCTCTGAAAATTGGCGGCCATAGCTCCTAATTTGCATAAAACCAAAAGTGATGGGCATGAGGCAAAGCCACCCAACCTAGGGGAGTTGGTTATTAGTCATGCAACTGCTTTATCCAGTAGAGACAACAACACACTGGTCCCATTATCACACTCACTGTCTGCCAACCCAGTGAGGGCAAAGCCCTGGTACCATCATCTCAGAGGAAGGGAAAACCTTTTGTCTACCTGCCTCCCTTTACTGAAGAGTGAGCAGCTGGCATTTTGACACTCAACATCTCCTATCTGGGAGACAGCTGAAGCTCAGCTTCCTTCCATCTGGGGTGTCTGGGGGTCTGACTCCGTCAAACATTAAACCCGGAGCTTAATCTGACAATCTTGAAATCATTTCTAAGGCCTGTCAGACAGACAGGCGAGAGAATCTGCGGCAAATCTCTTGTCAGTTTATCTCAAAAGTCCCTCCAGCACTTGCAGAGATGGCTCAGCAGGTAAGAGCACTGGCTGCTCTCCTAGAGGCTTTGGCTCCCAGTCCCACACTGTGGCTCACAGTTGTCTGATGCCCTCTTCTGGCCTCCACGGACAGCAGGCACTCATGGTTCATAGGCATGCATGCAGGGAAAAGCACTCACACATAAAATTTCTAAAAAAGAAAAACCTCTGATGAACAGTTAAAAGTTTTTTAAGGTTTTGTTTGTTTGTTTGGTTTGTTTTTGTTTTTCGAGACAGGGTTTCTCTGTAGCTTTGGAGTCTGTCCTGGACTAGCTCTGTAGACCAGGCTGGTCTCGAACTCACAGAGATCCACCTGCCTCTGCCTCCCGAGTGCTGGGATTACAGGTGTGCACCACCACCGCCCAACAAGTTTTTAAAGTTTTAAACTAGGACTCAAGAAAGTTATACTTCACTGTTATATACAAAGTTAATCACCTCAAATATGTTACATATCACAATTTTTAAAAATTTCTTTGCAATCTCGGCCCTTTAGGTAGACATACTTTCATTTTTTTCCTCAGATACAACCTTTGAGTCTTAAATGCTCATGTGCCTTGCAAGATTATTATTATCTAGCTTGTGTGTGTGAGTGTGTGAGTGTGTGTGTGTGAGTGTGTGTGTGTGTGTGTGTGTGTATGTGTATGTGTGTGTCTATCTCCATATCCCAAAATAATCACACTCCCAGTTGAGAGAGAAGGAAGGAGAGAGGGAAGAAAAGAAGGGAAGAAGAGAGAGAAGAATTATTTACAGTGTACCTGGTTACTAAAGCCAAAACATGCAAAAGAATTTCAGTAAGAATTAAAGATAGGGCTGGAGAGATGGCTCAGAGGTTAACAGCGCTGACTACTCTTCCAGAGGACCTGAGTTCAATTCCCAGCAACCACACGGTGGCTCACAACCATCTGTAATGAGATCTGACGCCCTCTTCTGTATACATAATAAATAAATAAATCTTAAAAAAGAAAAAGAATTAAACATAAAGTACCCTCTGGCTAACCTTGGATCACTCACAATATCTAATTGAACATATACCAGACAGTATTAATATATTTAGCAAGTAGAGAATCAAGCATGAACTTAGAGCTCCACGTCTAGGCCTAGCTTACTGCATGACTTTCAATCACACTGTACCTGCTTACTCCTTCATAGGATAAGCTACACTCTAGATCTCTAAATTCTTTTCTAGCTCAAAACCTCTTTGGTTCCATGAAATATTTACTTCCTAGGTACTACATTAACTATTACTGGTAACAAAAAAAGATAATTATAAAGCCAGTCCTACAGTGAGAATAAACTGGGGAAATGATATGCAAATAAAGTAATTTTCACACATATGAGTTCTGCTTTGTCCTGAGGATGGCAAGACTCAAGGACTCTGGAAGGGATCTTTAGAAACTCAGTTGAGGCCTGGAGGCTCAAGTGTCCGAGGGCTGGAGGGTGGCCCAGCGTCCAAGGGCTGAGGGGGTGGCTCGGTGGCTAACAGCACTTACCGCTCTTATAAAACACCAGTATTCAGATCCCAGCACCAATACAGTAGCTGACAACTTCACCTCAGTTTCAGGGTGTCTAATGTCCTCTTGTGACCTTTGTTGCCACTACACGCACATGGTGCACAACACTCAGGTAAACACACATATAATAAAATAAATAAAGTGAGTTCCAGGAAAGGCACAAAGCTACACAGAGAAACCCTGTCTTGAAAAACCTAAATAAATAAATAAATAAAAGGTTTTTTTAGTTTTTTAAAGAAAAAATTCAAGTAGTCATTGCCTGTTGGAAAAATCAGAAAAAGCTTTACATGTGAGGATAGGCCTAGAAGATTGTCAAGGATTTTAAGCATCTAAAGTAAGAAAAGTCGATCTTTTAGAGGGAGAGACTATTCAAGAAAGAGTAGAAAGGAAAGAATGTACAAGTATTTTAGAATAAAGCTTGTGAATGGGGCAGTAAGAGAAAAGAGAAATTTAACTTCTGCCCAATTTTGGTTATCTATGTTCCTGGAAACTTCGGAAAAGTGATCACAGGAATAAATACCACAAGCCTACAGAAACAAAAGATATCAACAAAAAAATGGATAAACTGGAGAGTAGATGAACATTTTTGTTTGTCTGTTTTTGTTTTTTGGGACAGGGTTTCTCTGTGTAGTCCTGGCTATCCTGGAATTCAACTCTGTAGACCAGGCTGGCCACGAACTCAGAGATCAACTTGCCTCTGCCTCCTGAGTGCTGGGATTAAAGGCTTGTACCACCATCACCCAGCTTGAAGACATATATATATTTTCCCCCCAGAGCTGAGGACTGAACCAGTGTCTTGCGCTTGCTAGACAAGTGCTCTACCACTGAGCTAAATCCCCAACCCTGAACAAATATTTTTTAAGATATATTTTCTTTTAATATGTGTATGGGCCTGTGTGTGGGTGTGTATATGTGAATGCAGGAACCCTCAGAAGCCAGAGAAGTTAGATCCCCTGGTGCAGGAGGCTCAGGAAATGGATGCTGGGAATCAAATCTGTTGTCCTGGGCTAGAGAACAGTGCTGCTCTTAAGCACTGAGCCATAACTCCAGCCCCAAATAGTCACAAATTTAAATTTCCTGGATTTGATCCCTAGCACTGTTTAGGGGAGGGGGGAATCCCCTCTTAATTTCATAGTTAAAAAAGTATGTATATTATTTTGTGGTGTGTGTGAACATGGCCTATGTATGAGAGGAGGGCAGAGAACAATTCTGACTCTAGCCCTGTTTTGGAGACAGGTTCTCTGACTAGGCTGAGTGGCCAGGAACCCCAGAGATCTGCCTGTCTTCTGTCTCACCGGTGTTGGGAGGGCAAGTGCAGCTTTGTTGCATGCAGGCCTCCTAGAACTCACACTCAGGTCTTTGTGCTTCCAGAGCAAGTTCTTTACAACTAAGTGCTCTCCAACCCCTGGTTAACTACTCACCAATCAGCTTAAGACCTAACACTAAAACGTGTGTGGGGGGGGGGGGGGTCAGGGGTGTATTATGCAGCCCAGGTAATCCTCCTGTCTTTCCCTGACGCTGAGCATTTTAAAGGAGATCCTAACATTATTAACAGCAACAAAACCAAACAATCAGAAGGAACTTACCTGGAAAACAGGCAAGAGTGGAAATAAAACAAATTAAATTAAAAACAAACAAAAAACCATGAGGAGCAGGGGAGAGGAACAGGCAGACACTTTGACTCAGAGGCCAGCAAGGCGACTCAGCAGGCGAAGGCATTTGCTGTACAAGCTCGGCAGCCTAAGTTTAACAGGGACACCCCTAGGTAAGCAGCCTCAGAGGAGACTCCCCTACTGCAAAATGAGGAAACAGGGCAAGAAATGGGATTTAGCAGTTGACCCACCCGGCTGAGTGCTGGAGAGGTGGTTCAGCACTCTGGGTGCTCTTCCTCAGGACCTGGGTTCAGGTCTCCACACCTGCATGGTAGTTCACAACTGTCTCTAACTCTAGTTCTAAGGGACCCAATGCCCTCTCTGACCTCTACCAGCACCAGACATGAACCATGGTGAACACACATACATACATGCATGCATACATTCAGACCAAATGCTCGCTACATTAGTCTAAAAGCAGAATCAGGACCAACCAGCCAGGAGGCTTTAGGTGAAGACGTATTCAAGAAACAAGCAACATTTCTCCCCTCACTTTCAGGTTGCATTTTTCAACTTTTACTTATGATATATCCTCAAGAAAAGTAATGTCTTCTAGTTTTGGTGGCTGCTCATGGGCCTTCGGACAAAAGAGTCAATACTGCTAAGCCATCTCCCTAAGAGGCCTGAAACTGAAACAAGGCAAGAGACCCCTTTCTTTTCATGTAAACTGATTTAGCCACTAACTGTACAATCACAGAGACTCTGTTCATAGTCCTAATGAAAATAACCAACTTTAGTGCTTTGGCAATATGAAAAGTATCAAAACTCATCTATCCTTAATAGCTTTATTCATATTAACCACTGGAGGGTGCTCTACTCAAAAAAAAAAAAAAAAAAAGAAAGAAAGAAAGAAAGAAAGAAAGAAAGAAAGAAAGAAAGAAAAAAGGGTGGGGGAGGCTTGGTTGGGGAGCAAAGGAACAAAGCAGTGGGGAGAACCAGAGTACTTCTGGCAATAGGTAGCAGCCCTGACATCAGGCCTTCTGATGTCATGTCAAGTTCCTGTATTTATGCCAAGGAAAGTGCCACATCTCTAAGTCAGCCACCAAAAATAAGTGAGACTAAATTCCAAGACACAGACCCTACTAGCCAGAGAAGGATGCTGAGTGAAAGAAACCATATGAGATTATGGCATGTGAAAGAAGGCCATGACTGGCACAGGATGTTGTGGGCCAATTGTAGATACACCCAAGACATGCACAGACCCGACCACATGCTCTGAGGGCACATGAACAACACTGCCCACACGAGAGTTTTTGAGAAGGTAACTAAAAAGCAGGTGATGTTTCCTATGATCTATGCCAATCATTCTCACTGCCCAGGTAACCACACCATTCAACACTCAATCAAAGTTCCTGTCTCCACCTGTTCCTCTGACATCATCCTGTCATTATATTTTCTTTGAATTTCTTTTGATGAAAAATGAGTCATTTTCCTGCCAACACAGGCTGGAGCCTGTGGCACGCATTCTTTTGGGGCAGTGTTCTGGGGCAAGGCGCCACCCAGCGGCTCTTCCAGACCTTATTTCCACAGCACCCAGGAAAGAATGCTTCAGAGAAAGCTCATAGATGAAGGATTCTTTGTGGAGCTAGGAATGCAGCTGGGAACCAGAATACAATCTGGCTACTCCTGTGAGACAACATACAGTTGAGAGAGTGAAGTAAGCAGGACAGAGTCACTTGGAGGTGGGAAAACTTCAGCTTATAAAATTTTAGATTCTGATACAAAATGCCATAGACTACTCTCAGTAAATGGTTGTAAACCTGCTTGGGGTACTCCAGATTCAGGATTTACAACGGCAGCCTAATGGGCCAGGTAAAAACTGACAGAATAATATTCAGACATACAAAATCACCATTATGTTTTTTTATTTACTCAATTTACATGTATTTATTTATTCCCTGTGTGGTGGCAGTGATGGGTGGTGGGGTTGTGGAAGTCAGAGGACAATGTTTAGGAGTCAAGTCTCTCCTTCCACTATGTGGGTCCCAAGGATCAAACTCAGGTCATCAGGCTTGGCAGCAGGCACCTTGGATCAGCTGAGCCATCCAATGCCAGCTCTAATATTTTTAACAGTAGCTTTATTGAGAATTAACACACTGTGAAAGTCACCACTTTTTTTTTTGTTGTTTTGGGTTTTTTTGTTTTGTTTTTCGAGACAGGGTTTCCCTGTGTAGCTTTGTGCCTTTCCTGAAACTCACTTGGTAGCCCAGGCTGGCCTCGAACTCAGAGATCTGCCTGGCTCTGCCTCCCAAATGCTGGGATTAAAGGCGTGCGCCGCCGCCGCCGCCGCCGCCGCCGCCGCCGCCGCCGCCGCCGCCGCCACCACCGCCACCACCGCCACCACCCAGCAAAGTCACCACTTTTTGGCTCTAACAAAGGCTAAGAAAAGCAGTTTCGAACTATGGCATCTAAACTGTACCACTAACATTGTGAGAGGAGACAAAAAGGCAATCTAAACCATCAATTTTGAATCTTCAACCCATAGCGAAGCTATTCAAACATAACTAAATGTTTAATATGTGTGCCAGGCAATGTTCTTTACATATATATCTTGAATCATTTCTACTTCTACTCATAAAAGTAGGAGTCCTCACTCGTTTTATATATAAAATATGTAGACATTTACCAAGACTTACAGAGATGAAATAACCTGTCCAAGATCAAACAAACAGATATTCAGGAGTACAGCTGGATGTAAACCCAGGTTTCTTCAACTCCCACTTTGGTGCTTTTCTCACCAATTCCAAAGCTTTCCAATATGCCAATCCTATCTATTCCTCACCCGAAGGCCTTCAAGAAACTATGCACAAAGGGCAACTCAGTCCCACCCAAACTATTCTGTGTATAACTGGTTTTCTTAGAACAATGAGAGCAGCATGGGGGTGGAGGAAGAGAAGCTGGAGGAATATGAGTAAAGACATCAGTAAAGAAGTCTTATGTGGAGGCAGGTGTGGTGACACCCGCCTTTAATCCCAGCACAAGGGAGGCAGAGGCAGGTGGACCTCTGAGTTTGAGGCCAGCCTGGTCTACAGAGTTCCAAGCCAAGTCTGTTACAAAAAGAAACCCTGTCTAGAAACCCCCTAACAAAAATTAATCTATATGGGAGTTCACCTTCCTAAAGAAAGAAAGAAAGGAATGAAGGAAGGAAAGAAGGAAAGAAAGAAAGAAAGAAAGAAAGAGAGAGAGAGAGAAGGAAGGAAGGAAGGAAAGAAAGAGAGAGAAAGAAAGAAAGAAAGAAAGAAAGAAAGAAAGAAAGAAAGAAAGAAAGAAAGGGAAGGGAGGGAAGGAGGGAGGGAGGGAGGAAGGAAGGAAGGAAGGAAGGAAGAAAGGAGAAGGAAGGAAGAAAGGAGAAGGAAAGGAAGGAAGGAAAGGAAGGAAAGGAAGGAAGGAAGGAAGGAAGGAAGGAAGGAAAGGAAGGGAAGGGAGGGAGGGAGGGAAGGAAGGAAGGAAGGAAGGAAGAAGGAAGGAAGGAAGGAAGGAAGGAAGAAACTGAACAAAGAAGCTAGGCAGACCTGGTCAACAAAGATATGAAGACTTCAATCAAAACATCAGTCTTTTTTTCCCTTGTGATTTCCAATCATCCCCTGTAAAGAGAAGTTAAATTATTCCTTAATCACTGTTTAATCATTCTCTACAAGTTCACTGTGGTTTAACTCCTTATATTCGATTCCAACAGACTCCTAGAGACCCTAGGAAGGAAATAGGGAGAGAAAATCAAGAGATAGCTAGCTGGTGCTGGAGATAGTAATTCACTTTTAACCCCAGCACTAGGAAGGCAGAAACAAGACCTCTGTGAATTCAAGGTCAGCCTGGTCCGCAGACAGGGTTGCATATTAAGACCCTATCTCAAAGGAGGGAGGGGGACAGTAGACAAAAAAAGTTGATGGAAACTTCTGATAAGTATAGATCCAAAAAACCACTTCACCAGTCGGAAGTTTTGTATTAAAGTCACAGGCCACCTGTTCCTTCGGCTTCTCAACTGGACACCTAATTCATGCCATGGCCTGCTCTAGGGAGAGGTTCCAGGAGAGACACAAGCCCAGCATTTCACTCCAGAGGGTCAGGCATTAAGACTGATGGAATGTGCCTGGTAAAGATGAAGGCAAGACTAGCTGGGCAGCTGGAAGCCTCCCCAGGGGAATTCAGTGAAGTCAGCTGCTTTCCCTCCAACAGGAGGAGAATTTAAAAATAAATCTCAGTGGCCCTCATGCATCAAGAATCTTTTGGGAAAGAATGTTGCCAAATCCAGCAACTATTTGCCCCAGTGGGGTGGCCAACAGGAAAGAAAAAAGAAAAAAATGCAGAGTACCCACTCAAGGGGTGAGTATGCCAGGACAAAACACAGAGAGAAACCCAAATTGACTTTGCCAGGAGCACAATATAACACATATATATTTCTATTTCTTAGTCTTCAGATTTTAGGGTGAATTTAACACAGGGATCCTCTACAGTGAGTGTTAAGATTGTGTTCAATGTATTAAGAGTGTCTCTTAAAGAAAAGCTAATAACAGAACTGTCAAGTAGTTCACTGGCCAGCTTTGTGTACTTCCAAAACCTTCCTCCCCAGGAATTTGTAAGTAAAAGCCTGTAGGGAATAGCTGTTTTCCCTGACAGCCTCCATTCTGTGGAAACTCCCCTCTCCACATCCCCCACTATTCCCCATTTCTAAACCTGATGGAAATAACTACCACCCAGCTTCTTGGAAATTGCCATTTTCTTACTCAATGGGAGCTTTATTGCCATGGCATTACCCCCTTTCCGTGGAGCCAGCTGACAGCAGGGTTTTAGCATTATGCTCAAATGGTTCTTGAGGCTTCGGGCCACTGAGAGCTGCCTCCAGGCAGTGGTTCTCCCATTTGCTACAGCTGCTAGTCATGATAGCCAAGAAAACAGTGCAGAGCAAAACGGAGACACTTCCCCAAGTTATTTCTTGGAGCTGACTCTATCACCAAGTGACACTGAGCATGAGTCAGTGGTAGGATTTCCACAGCGTGCACAGGCTCAGGGTTCGATGCCCAACAAGGGGGAGGGGCAAGTGCTAGAGTTCTATCTTCCTCTATGAACACAACTACCTCTGCCGCCACCACTACTTCGTCTCGGTAGATTTAAAATGTTCTGAATAATAGGTGGGTGGAAAGCTCTCGGACGCAGCCAGGGACTAAGGCAGTCCTCTGCACATTACCATCCACCTGGAGAGCTCCCTCTAGACAAACACTAGCTGACTGCTGATGAAGAACGGAGGCCTCATAGAAAACTGACAGGACACAGCTAGTTAAACATAGAGCCTTGCCTTCAAATCATGCTTGCTTGCTTGCCATCAAAGCTTGCATAGAAATAACCCTTTGTAAGACCTTTTCTGCAGCTGAGCTGAGGGCCTGGAAGGTAGAAATAGGTGCTAGAACTACAGTCTAAAATGGGAAAACTATATAGATCCCCCGAGACTTCTTTTTGGTTTGTTTGTTTTGTTTTGTTTCCAGACAGAGTTTCTCTATGTAACCTGGCTATCCTGAAACTCTCTCTGTAGATCATGCTGGCCTCAAATTCAGATATTCACCTGCCTCTGACTCTCAAGTCCTGAGATTAAAGGTGTGCGCCACCATCTGGCCCCCACAAGACTTCTTTAAAGATACCTGAACAGTATGAGCTGGGTAAGCACTTATGCAGTTTGTTTAGAAAGCCTTGGAACAAGCCGGGCAGTGGTGCACACACCTTTAATCTCAGCACTTGAGAGGTAGAGGCAAGTAGATCTCTGAGTTTGAGGCCAGCCTGGTCTACAGACCTGAATTCCATTCTCAGCACCAAAAAGGGGGGTACAGTTATCTGGTAGCATGCTTACCCAGCATGTTTGAGGACCTGGGCTGGATCCCAGGAGTGTTTAATTAACTAACTGATTAATTGATTTTATACTTCGTATTTGCCATAAATAGCGGCAGTATTTTTTAATGCAATATTACTTACATTTGCTAAGCAATGATTTCAATTGTCCACATATGAATTCATTCAATTCTCAATATAATTCTATAAAAATGGTACTATTAGAATTGCCACACTGTAACCATGAAATTCTGAGATTAAATATATTGCCCAAAGTCACACTAAGTTTTGGTATAGGATCATATCAGTATTCCAGGACCTAAGGGAACTACTATCTGGGGTAGACTTCATGAGCACACAGAAGGGTGAGAAGAAGCCAGCGTCAAGGGTGGGAAGAGTCTGCTGCTCTTCATCTGCATGAATGGGCAGCAGAACACAGTGAAGACTCGATTGAGCTCTCCTTCCTTCCCCACGTCCCTCAAACACCCTGCAATCTCTTGCAGCAGTTTAAGGAGAAGAAAGAAGAAAAAAGTAACTGAAAAGAAGGCCTTCATCAAAAGCCCTTTTCTTCTTGCAGACAAAAGGCCTTGGTAGTTCCACAGACAAGCTAGTTATTCTTAACACCAACCAAATATTCTCTGGCACAGAAAGAAGTATGAAAATGTTAGGCTTGTAGGAATGGTCTGTGCTTTGTGCCTTTGTGACCCTCACTACAGCCGGCCCACTAGAAAATAAGCACAGCCTTCAGTCAGTGACCCTAGGCCTCTGGTAACTCCAGACTTTAAAGAGAGACTGAATCTAGACCCTATTCCTTGCAGTCTATCCCATCCCCTCCATTCTTCCTGGAACTGTTACAGTTCAACAGCTTTCAAGTACACAGAGATAACAAATCCGAACACACAGAACAATCAAACGCTGACACTGAGAGAAGAAAAAGGAACAAGTGACTGTTGTGAGACATCACTTTAGCCATGTGAAGGTGGGTTACATTTGTTCATGTTGTGAGACATCACTTTAACCATGTAAAGATGGGTTACATTTGTTTATGCTGCATTTGTTTAACTATGTAAAGATGTGTTGCTGTTTCACCTTGCCTGTCTAAGGCACCTGATTGGTCTAATAAAAAGCTGAACAGCCAATAGCTAGGCAGTAGAGGGATAGGCGAGTCTGGTGGGCAGAGAAAATAGGAGGAATCTAGACTAGGAAGAAGAGAGAGAATGAGGGAGACACCTGGGGCCAGCCAGACATGGAGTAGGACATACAGAGTGAGGAAAAAGGGTAAAAAGCCCTGAGGCAAAACATAGATGAAGAGAAACAGGTTAAAATAAGTTATAAGAGCCAGTGGGACAAGGATAAGATAAGGCCGAGCATTCATAACTAGTAAGTCTCCATGTGATGATTTGGGAACTTGGTTGGTGGCCACAAACAAAGCCTGCTACATGTGGCAGGTGGAGAAGGACAGCCATCATGACTAGCTCCTGGTGTTCACACTAGCTTTTCATCCCAAATCAACAATTCCCTGCCTTAGCATTTGCCTAAGTAAACAGTTAAAAATTACCACTTTTGCAGGCGGTGGTGGCGCACGCCTTTAATCCCAGCACTCGGGAGGCAGAGCCAGGCAGGTATCTGTGAGTTCGAGGCCAGCCTGGGCTACCAAGTGAGTTCCAGGAAAGGCGCAAAGCTACACAGAGAAACCCTGTCTCAAAAAAACAAAACAAAAACAAACAAACAAAAATTACCACTTGTTCCAAGGCTTTCTCCACCTTAACAGTGGGTTTAGAGGCATAGGGTGATCCTTAATGGCCTTTTGTGGTATACATTTTCCCAGAAGCATAGAGAATAGTTAGGCCAGGCCTCTTAGTAATCTGAACTACTCAGGAGACGAAGGTTAGGAGGACCTCAATTTCAAGGTCTGCCTGAGAGCCCATCTCAAAATTCTTTTTAAAAAAAAAATTTTTTTTTTAATAAAATGAGGGTGGGGGCCTCTCTGAGAATTCTGCCCAGCCTGGTATATATAGAGTTTCAGGCCACGTAGGGCTACCTATCTTAGATGTAACCCTATCTTAGATGATAAATGGATGGATGGGTGGGTGAGTGGATAGAGCTCAGTTCAGTGATAGAGCTAAGCAAGGCTCTAAGTTCCATTCCCACTACAGAAGTAGAAGATGATCATTTTATTAAATGGGTCAATAGGGAAGGGAGAGAAGAAACAAACTACTTGAAGACAAGGTCACAGAAACACGATTCTAAATTTACAACCTGTGACACTCCAACCACACCCCTAATGAACACTATATCATTATTATTAAAGAGTCCATAAAGCCTTTATACCCAGCCAACAAGCATGTTCCGCTTTGCTGCTTTGCCCAGGAAATCATGGACAAACTATCAAGAGGCTGCATGGGCAAAGGAAAGAGTAGCAGCACAGACTTTCAGTGGTGAACAAGAGTAACCATGTATGAGGAGGCTCAGCCTGGCCTTGAAACCCAGGGGAGAGCAGCCTAAATTAAAGTGTGATTAGTATCTATAATGGTACCCAAGCTTGAGGTGTTAAGCTATGAGGTAATATGGCCCCATGTGGCTCAGGCCTCTGGATCCTCCCTGATTACTTTGGGTCCTAGTCTTATTCCTAAGCAGTATCAAAGGCTCATGGAGTGAAAGGCATAGTTCAGTCAAGCACAACTCAGCCACAAGTTTCATGGGTCTGGCATATAGTAGGCTCTCAAATATATACTGAAGGAGTGAAAAAACATTTCATCTTCAACTGCTATAACCAATTATTTTCTATGTTTAAGCCAACAGAGGGAGTTGGCCAATGTTAGACCACAGAGAGAAAAATGACCACAACAAAAGCTCCTCACTGTTATTTCCTGATGATCAAGCTCCTAAGATGCAAAGAATGGTGTTCTCTTCTGTATAAAGTTCACTACTTCACCATTCACTCACAGGAGATAACTGGCCATGTCATTCTAAATCAGAGACCATGATGCTTCTGCAAGTGGTGTGCAGTGTGCCATGAAAGAGGACAGTGTGTAGTCAGAGAGATGTCACAGTTATTAACAAGATAACTTAAATTTATAACGGTTACAAGTTAACACTAAAAAACCCTTAAGAAGGGAGTTTGTATAGTGTGCTAGCTAGTTATGTCAACTTGATAAAAGTTAGAATCTTCTCAGAAGAGGAAACCTCAATTGAGAAAATGCCTCCACCAGATCCATCAGTAGGTAAGCCCATTGCACATTTTCTTAATTAGTGATGGATGCAGAATTGCCCAGCCCATCGGTACCACCCTTGCAGTAGATAGTCCTGGGTTCTGTAAGAAAGCAGGCTAAACAAGCCATAAGAAGCAAGCCAGTAATCAATACTCCTCTATGGCCTCTATCAGCTTCTGACTCCAGGTTCCTGCCCTGACTTCCCTCAATGATGGACTGTTACCTGGAAGTGTAACAGAAATAAACCCTTTTCTCCCCAAGTTGCTGTTGGTGATGGTGTTTTAGCACAGCAACAGAAACCCCAAGACACTAAGGGAAAGAAACTAGTTGCAAAAAAAAAAACCCACGAGTCGCCAGATGATGGTGATGGTACACACCTTTAGTCCCAGCACTCAGGAGACAGAGGCAGGAGGATCTTTGTGAGACCAGGCTGATCTACAGAGTGAGTTCCAGGACAGCCAGAGCTGTTACACAGAGAAGCCCTGTCTCAGAAACAAAACAAAACATACAAAAAACAAAACAAAAACACCATGAGTCTATTATACAAACTACTCAGAACAGGAAATCAGAAGTCAGATTAGGCTTGGCTGGGGGTAATAACTACTTAAAGGATTTCTTCCCCCCCCCCCCAGGGGGAGGGGGGGGAAATCTTTGAACTAGACAATCATGATGGTTGTGTAATACTGTTAAGGTCAATGAATTATATAGTTGAAATTGGCTGCAATGTAAACTTTATGTATATTTTATGATTTAAAAAAATCTAAGGAAGCTGGGCGGTGGTTGCTAACACCTTTAATCCTGGCACTAAGGAGGCAGAGGCCAGCCTGGTCTACAGAATGAGTTCCAAGACAGCTACACAGAGAAACCCTGTCTTGAAACAAAACAAAAATCAGTGGGGATAGAGAGATGGCTCTGTGGTTAAGAGTGCTTCACCTCTTTTGCAAAGGACCCAGGTTCAGTTCCCAGCACCCACATGGCAGCCATGTGTAACACCAGTTCTAGGATATCTAATACCCTCTTCTGGCCTCAGAGGACACCAGGCACATACATGGTACATATACATACCTGCAAATAAAACACTTATACACATAAAAATAAATGATTCTAAAAAATTTTAATAATGTCAGAAAACACATATACATGGATTACAATTATATAAAAGTAAATATAAAAAGAACTCACTCTGTAGATCAGCCTCCTGCCTCTGTCTCCTGAGTGCTGGGACTAAAGGTGTGTACCATCACCATCATCTGGCGACTCGTGGGTTTTTTTTTTTTTTTTGCAACTAGTTTCTTTCCCTTAGTGTCTTGGGGTTTCTGTTGCTGTGCTAAAACACCATCACCAACAGCAACTTGGGGAGAAAAGGGTTTATTTCTGTTACACTTCCAGGAAGGAACAAAGACAAGTCCTAACATAGGTTAAATTAAAATGGGACTTTGTTAGAGGCTGGTGAGATGGCTCAGCAGTAAAAAGCACTGGGTGTTCTTCTTATGGACCTGAGTTCAATTCCCAGAATTCACACAGCAGCTCACAAACATCTGTAATTCTAATTCCAAAAGACTTGACACCTCTTCTGACCTCTGCATGCTCCTACATGTATGTGGTGCACACACACATAAAATATTTAACGAATAAATAAAATAAGAAGACTCTGTTGAACAATGTTGGAAGTAAATATCAAGAAAAGAAAAATGCCAAAATCACATAATCAGTGCTACAGTTACAATGACAACCTGCAAACAAGTACTTACTTACCAAGGGGGACAAGTTGCAGGTTACCAAGCACCGGAACAGCAGGTGTGTGTGCAAAGGGGCAATGAGACAGGTCTCACTCAGCTCAGTCCTCTAATCCCCCTCTGAAACATTCCCCAAGGCAAAGAAACCATCTGTTTCAACAAAACCCTGAGATAAGGCCAGGATTAACTCCTTCACTGCTGACCTACGACAGGCTTCATCTAACATTAAGCACTTGCCCTTTTTAATAAATGACTCTTGGAATGGAGAGATGGCATGGGTAGTTAACTTTTTGCTCCTCCAGAGGAACTGCATTAGTTCCCAGAATGTACATCGGGAAGCTCACAACCGCCTTTAACTCCAGATCTGACAACCTCTTCTGGCCTCTGTGGTCACCTGAACACACACGACATTCACAGACATACAAACATGCACATAACATTTTAAAATAAAAATAAATCTTTAAAAAATAACACTAAAAGACTGATAGGGAAAAGTTCTACAAGGGAAAACACTTTTATCTAATACCTACAATAAATCACCAAGATTACCTGACAAATTACTACTGAATGTTCCACTACACATCTCTTTCCTATAAGGATTGCTTTATTTGTGCCTTCCTTTTCTAAAATTTCCTTCTTGTCATTTACCCTGACTTATGTCCTAACTAGTTTCCTCAAATCTAATTTACCATCAAATCTTTGCCCAGTGTCTATTTTTGCTCAGTACAACCAGTCCTGTCACTGTGTTGTTTACTGATGGATGAATCCTATCGCCCAGAAGAGGCCACATGCATAGGAGGTGCTTCTACATATCTGTTGAATGAAACCGGCTTTGGCCACTCTGCCTTACGATGGCTCAAGTATGAGCTGGTCCGAGGAAGGGACTGTGAGAGCTGCAGGACCGTAACTTCCAGAGCACACCCTGTGAGGAAGTACACCAACGACTCCTAGGTGTGTGTCCACCTCCACCTGTGCACCATGGCACAAGCACATGCCACATGTGTACACTCCACAGTAAACAGATAAATGTCTGGAAAGTTGGCTCAGTGGTTAAGAGCACTTGTTCTTGCAAAGACCCAGGTTTGATTCCCAGCACCCACAGGGAGGCTCACCACCTCCTCGGGAACCAGGCATAAATGTGGTGCAAAACATTCATGCACATAAAAATAATAAATCTAAAATAATTATTGAAAAAAAGAAAAGAGAATTGCCCAGGAAAAGGTAAGAGGGGAGAATTCATTAGAGACACTGAACACGAGATGAGTTGATCCGAGTTGCAAGCGGCTCTAGGAGATTATGTGAGGAAGGCTGGACAAGTGGAAAGGGACCAGAACACAAGAAGTCTTTAAAAACAAACCTGGAGACAGTACACAAGAAACAAAATTCAAGGCAGCTGCTGTAGTTCAGGCTTGAGATGACTAACATCATGGCGAACAGACCAAAGAGGAAGGGCAAATCTAACAAACATTCTATTAACAAAAGAGCTCACTGAAGAGACTGAAAAGGGGACTGTTGAAGGGAGAAGAGTCAACACCGTCTCCAGGGTTTCTGATCTCACAGACTGGAAGAATGTCAAAAAAACGGGAACTAGAAGAAGCCAAGTGTAAGCTTGGTCCTGAAAACACTCAGTTCAAGGGGCTAGGGATACAGCTCAGCAGTGAGATGCTTGCCTTGCATCTCTGGGGGGGGGGGGTGGGGGTCGGGGTAAGGTAGGTCATATCCATAATCTGAACACTCGGGAGACTGGAAAAGGAAGATTTCCTTGAGTTCAGCCCACTAAAAAACAAAAACAAACAAAAAAAGAAATATTTTAAAACTTTTAGATTTTTAAAAAGTAGAATACAGGCATGGCAGCCTACAATTTAAAAGGAAAGCTAAAGCCAAAAAACCTAGTTAGAGAAAGAAAGGATGACCAGGAACAGCACCAATACCAGCTAATAAGTATTAGTGTTTATGTAGCAGCCCCAAGGTGAAGGTTATGCCCCACTTCATTCAATCCTCATGTTCCACATATAAGAAAAGTAAACCACTGGCCAAGGTCACTGAGCTAATAAACCTAGACTTAAACACAGCCTACTGTCTTATCAAAATACTTTACCACTTAGGATACCACACAGTTAAAGTCAGAAGAAAGGTACATGAGGGATGCGGTTCAATTGAACAGTATTGCTTAGTTAGATGTGCTGGGTCCTAGATTCAATCACAAAGAAATAAACAAGGTGGAGCTCGATGTGGAGACCCACAGAGGCTTCCTAGTGAGAACTTACTTGGGGTCACTCTGGGCTTATTTTACCCAGCAGGGATGCATAATGGGATGATATGATCACTGGCATGGTAACCAGGTGTTTGGAAGGGTCTACACTTGGCTGTATGGTGTGCTCTGATCTTACAAGGGGGAGGTCTTTTGCCTTTCCTCTTGGCATATTATAAAAAGCCCTTTTGAATAAATGCCTGGGCAGCTGAGTATTGACCCAGGCCCTCCCGAAGCTATCTTGTGTTTCTTTCTCCTCTTCGTCTAGATCTATTTTTCTACTTAATATTTCCTCATTCCTCTCTCCTCTACCCAAGAACCCTTTGAAAGGTGGGAACAGGTTGGACCTGGACTCTGGCAGACTCCCATAGCTCAAAGATGGCTGAATGGTTAACAACACATGTTGTTCTTGAAGAGAACCAAGGTTCAATCCCAGCACTCACAACCTTCCATAACCCCAGTCCCAGGGGATCTGATGCCTTCAGGCACCAGGCATACACACATGGGACACAGATATACATACAGCATAAAAATAAATAAATCTGGGGCTGGAGAGATGGCTGAGATGTTAAGAGCACTGACTATTCTTCCAGAGGTCCTGAGTTCAATTCTCAGCAACCACATGCTGGCTAATAACCATCTGTAATGAGATTTGGCGCTCTCTTCTGGCCTGCAGGCATACATGCAGGCAGAATACTGTATACTTAATAAATAAAATTCATAAAAGAGTCTACATTTAAAAACAAACTAACAAATAAATAAATACATAATTAATCTTTCTTTTTAAAAGAAAGAAAAATAGGGGCTAGAGAGAGACTTAACTCAGTGGTTAAGAGCACTGGCTGCTCTTTCAAAGGTCCTGAGTTCAATTCCCAGCACCACATGGTGGCTTACAACCATCTATAGTGAGATCTGATTCCCTCTGCTGGTGTGCAGGCATACATGCAGACAGAGCACTCATACCTAAAACACACACAAACACACACACACACACACACACAAATAAATATGATTTTAAAAAGAAAGAAAAATACTCAACAAATGCCAATTAGTTTAAAGAAAAACCAAGAAATGCTCTCATTAATGCTAAAGGAAGAGAATAATTTAAAAACAGGGATATAATCAACACCACTCAATGTTAGCACTCAACACATAATGAAGCCAACATTATGTAAGCAAGGCATGGTGGCATATGCTTTTAGTCCCAGCATTTGGGAGGCAGAGACAGAAATATCTCTGTGAGTTTGAGGCCAGAACTGTAGAGTGAGGCTCTATCTTTAGAAGAAGGTTCTCTTCTGCTCTAGAGAACCCTGACTAATATAACACTCATACACAGAAAATAATAAATAAATCTTTTAAAATTAAAAAATAAATGAAATAAGGGGGTTGCTGGAATTCAAAGCACTTGCTGCTTTTGCAGAGCACCCAGGTTTGGTTTGAGGCATCTGCTGGTGGCTTACAACCACCTGTCACTCAAATTTCAGAAAATTCAACACTGTCTTCTAGACTTCTTCAGCACTAGACACATATGTGTTGCACATACATACATGTAGGAAAACACTCAAAAATAAATTGAGTGGCATAAACATCTTAATTCCAGCACCCAGGGAGAAGAGGCAGGTAAACCTCTAGAGTTCAAGGCCAGCCTGGTTTACATAGTGAGGTCTAGGGCAACCGGGGCTATATAGTGAGACTCCATCTTTATATAGATATAGATATAGAAATAGATATAGATATATTTATTAAAACAAACAAACAAAAAAGACAACACTTTGAGCCAGGAGAACTTCTAGGAAATCTGTTCTACCTGGAGGAAAGGGATGCTGCCCCCTGCCCAATCCTGTTTATCATTTACAGACACCTTGGGCTAATGGTATCCAGTCACCTGAGCCTCAGGAAGCATGGCACAACCTAAGAGTCAGACTCAAATTGAACTGACAGTTAAGTGACTCTACACTTCCAGTTGTAGTTCACCATAAAACCTTTCTGTACCTAAAAAACACTGGGGGGGGGGGGGCGTTGTTGTTGTTGTCTATTTGGTTGGTTTTTTGTTTTGTTTTGTTATTTGTTTTGGGCCAGGGTCTTATGTAGCTTTAAACTGGCATCGAATTTGCTGTATATATGAGGATGACTTCTGATTTTTCTGCCTCTACTTCTTAAGTGTTGGGGTTACAGGGGTGTGCCAACACACCTGGGTTATGTGGTGCTGGGAATCGAATCCAGGGCTTCATGTATGCTAAGCAAGTACTCTAAAACTATGCTACATCTCCAGCCCCTAAAACACTCTGGAAGGGCTTCATATGCCTGTTCTGCTTCTTCTCTCTTCCTTCCCTCTGAACAAACTAAGGGAAGGTGCACATTTACTGGGTGAGCCACAGCCCTATGTCCCTATAAATGAGAGTTCAGGGTCATAGTCCCCAACACCACAAAATAAAACAAGCAAAACACTCCTTATTGTTTATGCTATTGTTTTGCCATTAAAAAAAAAAAAATCTAGTATCCTCTATTGTTTACATGGTCCCTTAGCCCTTTAAACAGACTAAAACCTACCCAGCCTTACCTTTACCCCCAACAATCCTTTCCCCAATTCTTAGCCCTCAACAATTCATTCTGGATGATTCCTACATATATAATACTCCTCATTCTCCACAGACAACAGCTTTGAGAATCTATTCCTTTGCACAATCTATGACCTTCTCCTTTCCTCAGAAGCAAACTTATACACAACTCAAGATTTGCTTTAAATACACATTCTTCTGCAGTGTTTTCCTAGCCAGCCACCATGTAGCTGACAACGATCAACCCATCTTTGTTCTCACTGTGTTTCGTTCTTATTTCTGAGTGCACCTGCTTCGGGTGTAGAAATATCCCTCCTATACTGGACACGAGACTGTCAATCCTTCAGGGACAGAGATTGCCATTAATCTCCATTTCTCATACAGGGTCTAGCAAACAGCACTGGGTGGTAGTGCGTGCACCTTCAAGACCAGTGCTTGGGAGGCAGAGGCAGGCAGATCTCTGAGTTCCAGGACAGCCTGGTCTACAGAGTGAGTTCCAGGACAGCCAGGGCTACACCAAGAAACCCTGTCTTGGGGTGGAGGGGATACATGATGCCAGAAAAATCTAAAAGGTTCCTGCCATTCTCCAGTGAGCAAAGGTGCTATTTACCATCTGGTATTCATTCAGAGGGTGCAACCCAAAGATGCAGTGATGACTTACTAAGAAACAAGTAGAATCCCTAGGTTGGAGTTTCTACATAGAATAGCCTGTAGTGCTGTGTCAAAATAATGTGAACAAGAATCTTCACTTCTTCACTTTCCAGGCTGGGCGGTGGTGGCACACGCCTTTAATCCTAGCATGTGGGAGGCAAAGGCAGGTGGATCTCTGAGTTTAAAGCCACCCTGGTCTACAGAGCCAATTCTAGGACAGCCAAGGCTATTCAGAGAAATTCTGAAAGAGGGAGGGAGGGAAGGAGGGAGGGACGTGTAGAGTCACTTAACTGTCAGTTCAATTTGAGTCTCTTAGGTTGTGCCATGCTTCCTGAGGCTCAGGTGACTGGATACCATTAGCCAGAGAAGAGAGACAGAGAGACAGACAGAGAGGCAGAGAGACAGAGAATATTCTTTGACTCTTTGATACACACAATGTAACAACCATCTCCAGTTGTAACAAAAACTAAGAATCTAACCCACATAATCTAAACCAGCACCAACCATGAGCTTGTGCTAGTGACCATGCAATAAGCCTAAAATGTATGTAATTAAGGCAAGAGTAAATGTTAGCACTATAAAACTGCCAGCCATTCAAACAAGTACAGGGTCTTCTAGGTGCCTAGTAGAGTACAAGGTCTTGACAAGCCTCACCCCAGAAGCCCAAAAGCAAGCAGACTCCAGAGTTCCTGCGTGGAGAGAATCAGCCATTGTGACAGGTTTGCTTAAGGGCTGTGGGAATGGGAGAGGCAGACAGTTCTCACTGTGAAGGACGCAATCCTGTCAGTGACTCAAGCCGTTTTCCACTAACCTGGCTGCTGCTGTGGAGGCTCTTATTGCTGGGTCACAGTCCCACACACATACATATGTACCTTCTTTCAGGCAGATCTCATGCTAATTTCCAATAGCTAAAAACCTAATTTGTCATCAGCTCCCCCCACCCACCCAGCCCTGCCCCGCCCCCAAAAATCTTATTATGTGATACAGGAGGTCAACTCAGAGGTAAAATCAAGAATGTCTGCATGTGTATGTTTGTCCAGTGTATACTTCTACTTCTACCTAAGAAACAGAAACTGATTTGTACTTGACCTATAGTGTGCTGATTTAAACACAAAACCAGCTCCTTCACTTGCAGAACAGACACCTACCATAAACCATGGTGCTGACACGGTCATTTGTCCACCTATTATATCAGGCCAAGCTGGCCAGCCTTCCCAGCTTTACAATGAGCATCTCAATTTGGTAGCACTCTAAGGCCCAGTGTGGGATTTCTATACAGCACTGACTAGGTTGTTCTCGATACTGTGGTGTCCCATTCAACATCGGTGGGTCATTCCCTGGCACAAGAGAAGGGAATAATAAAATTGGAAACATAACTGAAGCTTAATAAATGCTAGGCACTGCTGAAAGCAAACCTTCAGAGTAAAACAGCACAGTGATATGATGATGACATGTGGGAGATGCTGACTGAGTGAGAAACTTGGCATCTGTCCCACTATGAAATTAACTGGATAATAAAACATCTGAGCCAACTGGCCACTAAGCCCAAAGCCAGGACTCTCCCTAGAGGGTAAGAGATTGTAATCCATCAGAACGTTACTCAATGTTACAGGTATCCTGTTCTTAACCTCTCAATGGCTTTTAGAGGTAAAATAAAACCAAAAGCCAACATTCAGAGCTTTGAATAGATGTACTAAGACCCAATAATTCCATTCTACAAATCCGTCTAAAATAATGAAAAAAAAGAAACATTAAAAAATCATTTACAGGGATGATCATTACCATATTATAGGAATAAAAGATATATATTTGTTTGGATATATATTTGTTCCCATAACTGGAAAATGTACATGAAAATTACCCCATCACCTGGTATTAAAACTGATACTGTCGGTATTGGAAAGATAGCTCAGAGGTTAAAAGCACTGGTTGCTCTTCCAGAGGTCCTACGTTCAATTCCCAGCACCCACATGGTGGCTCACAACCATCTATAATGAGATCTGGTACCCTCTTGTGGCCTGTAGGCAGAACACTATATACATAATAAAGAAATAAATCTTTTTATTAAAAAAATGATACTGTAAGGCCAGGTGTGTGTGGTGGCACATGCCTTTAATTCTAGCACTTGGGAGGGAGAGGTAAACAGATCTCTGTGAATTCAAGGCCAGCGTGGTCTACAATATTGAGTCTCAGGACAGCTGGAGCATCATAGTGAGACACTGTCTTGGGGTGGGGGGGTGCTGTAGAAAATAAAGGCATAAAGAATGTTCACTTTGGGGCTGGAGAGATGGCTCAGCGGTAAGAACAATGGCTGCTCTTCCAGAGGACCTCGGTCAGTTCCCATCACCCACATGGCAGCTCACAACTGTCTGTATCTAGTTCCAGGGCTTCTGACATCCTTACATAGACACGCAAGAAGGTCAAACACCAATGAACATAAAATAAAAATAAATTATTAAAAAACAATGCTCACATTATAAAAAGAAATATACAAAAATACAATATTCTATGCATATATATAGACAGACCAAAAAGACTAGACAGAAGTGTGACAACATATGAAGACAGTAACTGAAGGTAAAGTCTTGGTGATTTTTGTTTTTTTTTATTTTTCAAGTATACCGTATCTATCATTATGATCTAAGTTTTGTCCTGAGGTTTCTTATTAACCACATGCTTTTTCTTAAATTTTTTGAAGAGTCAATATTAGTAATACTTTTCCTTTAAGTTTTTTTTTTTTTTATTTTAGGTCTATGTTTTACCTGCATGTATGTTTTAATGTATATTGTGTGTGTGACTAATGTCTGAGGAGGCCAGAAGAAGGTGCCAGTTCCCCTGGAACTGTAGTTAAGGACAGCTGAAAGTCAGCATAAGGTTGCTGGGAACAAAACCCAGATCTGCCTGAGCAATAGCAAGTACTCTTAACCACTGAGCCATCTACCAGCCCCCTTACTAACTGTATTAAAGAAGGGGAAACCTCAGTACATGTAGGAGTGCTAAGGCTTGTCCTGATTGCTCAAATGTGGCAGCAGGAGACAGGCTTCTTGGTTGGCAGACTAAGTGGATATGCAAAGTAAAGTTTTAAATTAATAAGAAGGGTCATTTGACAAATGATACCAAAAGGAGTAACACTAAGGGAAGTCCGTGTCACTCATCAGTAGTCACTTGTTTTTAAACCCCAGTGCTGAGTTTGAATACAGGGCCTCATACATTCCAGGCAAACACTGCACTACAGTATGCACCCCCAACCCATCTTGTCTTAGTCAACAATATTGCTGCTGTTAAAATATACTTGGGACCCCTTATTATAGCTAGCTACAGGTGAGCAGTACCTTCCACTGTGTTCAGTAGCAGTGTATTTCCCTACTTTGAAATTGGATTTTATTCTGTCTTGACTAGTATCATTTTTATTTTGCTTAAGACAAGGTCTCACTGTGTACATACAGCTGGTACCCTCTATGTAGATCAAGATGGCCTCAAACTCATTGAGGTTCATCTGCCTTTGCCTCTCAAGTTGAGATTAAATGTGTGCACTACCAGGTCACACACAAGTAATACTATTTTTGACCAAAATTCCTTAAAACTACAAAGTGGCTAAGGAGTTCTATGACAGTCAAACTCTGGCAATGAAGAGGGTAAGGCGAAAGGTGCCAATGGTGGTGGTCTAGACCTTGTCTCAAACAGAACGAGAATGGAAGTACAGCAAGCACTATGCTGGGACAGGCTGCAAATAAAACCTCACCCCTATCCCATAGTCCCGACATGCTTAGCAAAGGCTAGAGAGAATGTTTTCTCATCACTCCATCTCTGTTTCTTTAGTTAAACCCCAATCACAAATCAAGCCATAGACTTAGCTGAGCCAAAGAACAGGACTTGGGCCAACAATTCAGCTTCTACCTATGAGAATGGAGTCTTTCTTGGCAGAAACCCCCCAGTACATAGACTGTGGCAGACTTGAGAAATGTACGTTAAAGTCCTTAAATAGCAGCAGCAATGAGATATTTCACTCCAATCCTGGGGAAGCACACACACCCACCACTGGCCTCCACCAAAGGCACAGGAAATAGGGGACTAGAACTTCAAAATAACATCTGCAGTGTCTCTATTCCCCACAGGGCTCCCTTCACTCACTAGATGGGGGAATGGCTGCAAGCTGAACCATGTCCAGAAAAACAAGAGCCAGCCACTGAATGAAGAAGGAGCAAATGACTTCTCTTGGTCAGCCCTTCAGGAACACAAAAGATACAGATGATATGAGGGGAAGCAACTGTTCCCATACTCAAGGGACAGTAGGTCAACAAACCCACAGACTGACAAAGGCAGTCATCTGCATCCTACTCTACCTGGCAGAGAAACTGATTTGGATTTTATAGTTTGTGCTATAGACTATTATGCCCCATGCATGTGCAGAGAGACTAGGGAATGGGGGGGGAGGGCAGAATGGCAAATACCAATGAATAAAAGATTATAAACAGAGTTCAAGGGAGGTAGGTAGTACGGAAAGAAATGTTTAGTACCTTCCCTCCTAAGAACCATACTGATGTTCTCTTGGTGATAAAGGTGTCCACATTAATAGTAGCCATGTTCTTGGCTCCCAGGTACTGTTACCACCTTAGTAGGCTAAATGACCCCTGTCCTGAGGTCAGCCAAGCCAAGGATACATTAACTTCTATGAAGCATTCAAATCAAAGCTCAGTCAGCAGCTGACATTTGCTGAGTGCTAGCCACTTCTACTAGTACCACTAGTGCTGCAGTCATCTAATCTCGACATCCTACTGATTCCATGCTGAGATCAAGCTAGACCTAGAGCCAAAACTGTGGACAGGTAACAGGCTAGGACTTGAAACACAGGATGTGATCTGGTCTAGTTCATCCTGGACCAAAGCAGGCACAAGAATTTTGTGATCCAAGGAAATCCCTAAGGGCTGGAGATGTAATTCAGTTGGTAGAGTACTTGCCTTCCAAACACGAAGCCCTGAGTTTCGCTCCCAGCTCTGTCTAAACCCACGTGGTACTGAGGAGGTAGAGGCAGGAGAATCAGAAATTTAAGGTCATTCTCAACTACGTAGGAATTTAAAACCAATTTACCTGTCTCAAGAAGGAAGGTAGGAAAGGAGGGAGGAAGGGAGGGAGGGAAAAAGGGAGGGAGGGAGGGATGCTGGCCAGCTATCCAGCTATCCAGCTATCCAGTCCTGAGAGAGGAAAGGAAAAAGACACAGAAGTATAAGTAACATTTGGTGAATCCTAATCTCACTCGGACAATAAGTGTGATAAGTGCACATGAATGAATGAGTGTGTGCATGTGCATGTGTGTGTGCTTATGTGTGCATGCATGTGCACTAAGGCTCACAGTAATCAGTGCTTCTGAGTCTATCTTAGCGTTGGAGAGCCCAGATCTGGAACAGAGAAAGTACAAGAGGCTGTTGCTGCTGTGGTTTTTTCCCTTCTCCAACTTTAGCCCCACATAGGGCACTCCCTATGACAGGTACAACTCATCTGTCACTCATTCATTCCTAGCAGTGTTACTCATTCTTAGTACAAATGGGCTAGAAGGAAGTGGGCGTGGGAGGCATTATTGGTGAGCTGAGAAAACACATGATTGCCAAGCGTCTGCTGAGAGCCCCAGTGTCTTACTCAGTTAGGGTTTCTATTGCTGTGGTGAAATGCCATGACTATAAGCAAGTTGGGGAGGAGAGGGCTTATTTTACCTCACAGTTTGTAGTCCATCATCCAAGAAAGTTAGAGCCAGATCTCAGGACAGAAAACTTGGAGGCAGGAACTGAAGCAGAAGCCATGGAGAAGGGCTGCTCACTGGCTTGCTTCTCATGGCTTCCTGAACCTTCCTTCTAATGCACAGGAAGGAATACCAGCCCAGAGTGGCACAATTGTCTCAGTGAGCTGGGCCCTCTCATATCAATCATTAATCAAGAAAAGGAAACACAAGCTTCCCCACTAGCCAATCTGGACATTTTCTCCATTAGGGTTCCTTCTTCCAAAATGACTCTAGCTTGTATCAGGTTGACAAACCCTAGCCAGCTCACTAAGAAATATACTTGGGGTTACTGCTAAATCTGAATCACAGAGCCATCCTAATGTGGTTAAGTATTCATCCAATTCTTTGACAGAAAAAAAAAAAAAAGAAGCAAAAAAATATGCTGGGTGTGGTGGTGCATGCCTTTAATTTCCCACACTTGGGAGGCAGAGGCAGGCATACCTCTTTGAGTTTGAAGCCAGCCAGAATAACACAGTAAAATTGTCTCAAAAAAATACCTTTTTTTGCTGAGCAGTGGTGGCGCATGCCCTTAATGCCAGCACTCGGGAGGCAGAGGCAGGAGGATCTCTGCGAGTTTGAGGCCAGCCTGATCTCCAAAGCAAGTTCCAGAAAAGGCACAAAGCTACACAGAGAAACCCTGTCTTGAAAAACAAAACAAAACAAAACAAAAAAATCTTTTTTTAAAGCTATGTTCTCCAATTCTATGGATAAGTAAATTTCCTATAGTTTCCAGGCATGCCATCACAGGTTACCTTGGAATTACACCAAGGAGAACAAGCTGAATAGCTATGCCACAAAGATTAGGGCCCAAGAAAGGCCTGAGATTTCTACTCTGGGTCTCTTCAATTCAGGGAATGTGCATGTGACCTTTGATCATTCTGCCTGAATTTTGTAGGAAAGGGCATGGTGGGGGCTCCTGTTCTGTGAGTAGACTTTGCCTAGAGACACAGAGAGTCCCCTAAGACTGACACAGGGAAGAAAGTGGGGCTTTTATATGGACAAGGAGACATTCTTGCACCTTTCTTTGGAAGACCCTGACAAAACTCCAGAACAAGAAAGGGGAAGCCTGCTGAGAAGCACCACTGTTTTCTGTCTCTCTTCTCAACTGTAGACAGCGGATTACGAACCCACTCCTCTACCCTCTCCTACGGTCCTTGGCAGCAGGCATGGGAAGGCTGAGGGAGGAAGAGCACCAGTCTGAGGCCGGTGTGGAGTATAGAGTAATACTGTCTCTAAAACAGAAGCAAAGACTTCCTCAGACAGAGAAGTGAGAACAACCAATGCCACTCTTTCTTGCTAAGACCTATCTGATAGATGATAAACCTAAAAGGAAGTGGCTCAAGCTACTGAAGTTTTACAGGAAGAAGAAAAAAAAATTGCAAGGGATACAAGGAGAGAAAAAGAGAAAATAACATCAGTACAAAAGTACTTTATAGTTTTATGGGTTAACCATCTTTTGTATTGAAATGCTTGGGAAAGTGTTCCAGGTTTGATTTTTAAAAAAATATTTTCATATACTTTACTAACCAGGCATCTCCAAATCCAGTGATCCAACTCACTCTAAAATTAAAAATGTGTTAAGTGTTGATATGGTGCTTAAATCTCAGATTTCAGAGCATTTCAGATCAGAGATCTCAATCCACCCATCCCTTCAGAGCATACAGAACCTCTCACATGAAGGAGGTCAGCTCTCCTGCCCACACCCTGACTGCCACTCCTCCAGCTCCTGAAAAGGACCCTTTCCCTTTCCCTCCCTCTAATCCCCCTCCTTCCTCCACACAGAATCCTGACTGCCGAGGAAAGAGGGATGGAAGGCCTGAGCACACTCCTTGACACAGGAGATAAAACCATCTGGTCGCTAGAGAAGGGAAGTAAAGCAGTTCCACCATTTCCCTCCTCAATAGCCAAAGAGTTCTGCATTGTCATAGCTGAGTGACCCCGGGGGTGGCAGGCTGGGAGGGAACTTACTGTGTAGCCCTGGCTGGCCTAAAACTCAGTATTTATACTAGGTTGGCCTTGAACTCACAAAGATCAACCTGCCTCTGCCTCTCTGCCTCTGCCTCTCTGCCTCTGCCTCTCTGCCTCTGCCTCCGGAGTGCTGTGACTGAAGACCTCACTATCACTCTGGCTACATGGATTATTTTTACCTATAGTCAGGGAAGAGTTTGTCAGTGGTGCAAAGCCATGCTTTTCTTTAAAATAGAATTTTAATAAAAAGCTGTCTCCTTCAGAATCATTGATTCATACTTTTTGAAGTCACTGTGGACCACCAACTCATATTCCTCCATCGGCCACTCCGCACACTCCCTGTTTTCACGTGGGCTAGAAACCCCTGCTCAAGAAACCTAGCTACACCTAGGTGAGACTGCGGCCAGGTAGCAAGAGCCCTCCACCTACAATGCCAGCAGTCTCAGAGAATACAGGGAGTGGCCTAAGTCCTGCTGAGCTCAAGATTGGGGACAGCTCTTAGATAGCCATTCAAGCAAGAGAGCAAGCAGGCTACCACTAAAATGCCTTGAGGTGCTCTCTTCTAATTTAACTTGGGAAGACATTTATAAATCATTCCTTCCACATAATTACTTAAACACATAAAGGTGGCCAGATCAGGCTATGAGGGCTTCCTAAGCCTGTAAGAGAAAGCAAAGATACCCCACCCCCACCCCGTCCACAAGCACACTCACTCCACTAGTGTTCACACAATCAGCGAGGGCAGCCCGAATACCTCTAAGGTTGTTAAGTCCCTCCAGGAACTTCTGGTACTTGTAAGCGTTCATGGCCCGGCCCAGCTGTGTTGGTTCAGCGGCTGGAAGTAGGCACCATAGTGCAGTGACAGCTGAGGACTGAGAATGAACAGACCAGCTGAACTCTATTCCCGGACTACTAGCTCCCAAGAGCTGGACTTTGACCATGAGCACAAGTGACATCACGGGAGCAGCCTCACTCTATCACCGCCTTGTGTACCCTCATTTGTTGCAGTGAGCGGAAATACCTCCCAGCAGAAGCTAGCCCCTCCTTTGTGCAAAAGAGTCAAAAGACCATAATAACTCCAGCCTGTTATCAACCACCTTCCCTCTAGACCCCAGCCCAGGCTCTGCTGGGATTACTGCTCCCCTGGCTTGAATACCAGTTAAGGGGTCCATTTAGCATTTGAGAATGAAATTTTTAAAGGGCCACACTCACCACAAAAAAATATCATCACAACAGAAACTCTGAGGCAAATATCACATGGTCAAGGGGCAGGTTTCATAAAGCAAACAGCTGTGCACTCCTCTCAGAAGCCATGTTTGTAGACTGGAGACCACACATCAACACAACACAGGAGACTGCTCATCAACACAGTCTAAGGCAGGAGAGGTAGGCAGCAGAAAATGTCAAGCCTATTCCCCAAATGCTCTAGAAGCACAATCAAGGAGGCAGGGCCCATCCGAAGACGTAGCACCAATTTACTCAATGGATGTTTTAAAATTGCTTTACGGGGTTGGGGATTTAGCTCAGTGGTAGAGCCCTTGCCTAGCAAGCGTAAGGCCCTGGGTTCGATCCTCAGCTCCACAGTAAAAAAAAAAAATTGCTTTAATACATTGGTAGGTACTATAAATTTCTTTCTACTTCACTAGGCTAAAGAGATGGCCAGCCCAACTGTCACAGGCTCTTAGCACAAATACACACATTGTTACAATGACCTGGGTAAACCCTCAAACTTCTAGTGTTTCATTGGTGTAAGGAACTCAAAGTGGCTTGTCCGAGGCATTAGACTCATCTTTGAAACCATTTTTGTTAAACAGTTGTAAGTTTTCATTTACACATTCAAAGCAGACAGGTTAAATAATCTGCTGCAAAGGCATTCAGGAGGTCAATGAGACAGCATAGAAAGAACTTATGTTTTCCAGATCTAAACTGGGATTTACTCCTTCTCGTCTAACATGAAAGTCTCGGCATCCTAGAAACCCAGGAGCAACTGATGGGTAAGACGTCACTGACAGCCCACAAAGAGACTAATCCCACCCCTCCCTAAGGTCTAAAGTTTTCCAGATAACCTGGCTCACAAACTGCCTTTCAGTCTTCCAAGGTAGAACCCACAGTTTGCTAAACATAATCATCAGCAAAACTCTTAATTACATAAACTTGGGTACAAGCAGAGAAACTGTATATGCAGCAGCACTATAAAACAAAGAAAACGTGGGCTGGAAGATGGGTCAGAGTACTTGTGTTCTTTCTGAAGACCTGAGCTCTACCATACTGGGCAGCTCACAACCACCTACAATCCCAAGATCTGATGTCTCTGACCTCCAAGGGCACATATACAATTGCACACATATACAATTAAAGGTAATAAAAGTAAAATTTAAAAAAGAAAGAAAACAAAAGGGAAATATGTTCCATTAGAAGAGCCAAATGAAATCATTGTAACAGCAGCTAAGATAATATAAATGGGGAGAAAGATGTTACAAAACAAAAAACAAAAAAACCAACCCAAGCTTTCACGCCTTCTGCTGCTACTAACAGAGTCTAGATGTGATAGCTCCCACATGTAAGCCCTAAATTCAGGAAGATCCAGAAAGAAGATGGCTGGGCTATATACAATGAGTTTGAGGCCAGCTTGGAGTAAGACCCTGTCTCAAAAAAAGGGGAAGGATCCTGGTTGGTCCACGCCTTTAATCCTAGTACTCAGCGGGCAGAGTCGGGTGGATCTCTGTATTCAAAGCCAGCCTGGGCTACATAGAGAGACCCTGTCTCAAAAGAGGGGTTTAGAGGATGAGATGGTTTAATGGATAAAAGTGGTTGCTACCAAGCCTCATGACGTGAGTTCAATCCCCAGAACTGATTTTCACAAGTTATCCTTTACTTCCACATATGCACACACATGGACTCATGCTCTTGTGCTCTCTCAACAAACAAGTAGATAAATAAACATACTTTAAAATTTTTCATGTTCCAACAAGATAGCCAGCCACTTTGTAGAAATCTAAGCATTGGGATTCACATAAGGGAAACATAAATGCCTGATTCCTTGTCTCAAAAAGCAACTTAGTGGGCAAGAGAGATAGGAATTTAATGCTTTAAGATCAGAAATCAATGCCAGGTGGTAGTGGTGCACGCCTTTAATCCCAGCACTCGGGAGGCAGAGCCAAGCCAATCTCTGTGAGTTTGAGGCCAGCCTGGTCTACACAACGAGATCCAGGACAGGCACCAAAACTATACAGAGAAACCCTGTCTCGAAAAACAACCACCATCACCACCCCAAAAAAGATCAGAAATCAAAAAGTAGGGTACAGTGAAAAAAAAAACAAGTAAAGATTTTGTGTGCACTAGATTCCATCTCAGCACTTAAAAAAAGCAAATCAGACTGTCTAACAGGCAAGCTACCTGATCGCTGGTGGCAACTGCGTTCTTCGTCTATGGAAGCAGCTGTGGGCTGAGCAAGACAAACATGGAGTCTAGGTCGTGTTGGTCTTCTGGAGCTATTCTACTTGTTTCTCAGGAAAAGAACAGGCAATAGCGTTTATCAGGAAAAAAAAACTTCAGATGTAGAGCCAAAATTTAATTCAGAGACCATCTCAAGGTTCAATTTTGCCACTCACTAGCCATGTGGACAAGAGTCCCAAATGCTTATTATATATAAAATTCTAGTTCTTAATTTTTTTAAATTGAAAACCCTACTAAGAATCTGACAAAAACTAAGAATAGTCTTTCCTAGGAAAAAACACATATTCACCTCTATTCAAACTTGTTTATGAATGGAGAGGGGTAACGATGTCCTGAGCTGATCCCAGATAAAGACCTCTTCTGGGTCAAGCAATTAGCACAATAAGGTATGAGTATAAATACTAAAATGGATGAGGTATAAAGTAGATCAAGCAGTCTGAGCAGAGCTGAGGCCTTCGGGCATAAGTCTGTTCGGACACCCCTCCAGGAGGGGAGCAAGCCTAAGGAAGCAATCTGACTACTGCAGGGACTGCTGACCTAAAACAGCCACTTAAACTGGGTGTGTTTAAAAGACAACACATGCTGCTGTGTCGTTTCCTCTGTGTGTTGCACCATAAAATTGTTTAACAAAATTTTATCAGATAAAAATTAAACAAAAACAAGGATGTTTGTAATAACTGAAAGAGTGGTGGTTCCAGTTGAGGGCTCTTTGGGGAGCAGGGTGAAATGGTCTGGACTCCAACTGCATTCTTAGAGACAGAGGTCTTTCTCAGAGTATTTCAAAGGAACAGGGTCCAAATATCTCTACACACTCTGTAGCTATTTGTCTCCACTAAGTCTCACAAAGGTGTACAGTGGGAGGTTAGCTCAGGTGCTGAGAGAGAATCTGCCCTAAGGTTCCGACACAGACAGACAAATGTGGACGGCTTCAGATCTGGCAATCCAAAGGCGCTCACTAGCCAGCTGCTGACAAAGAGAAAAAGGCCCCGCTGTCTCCCACAGCCCTTACAAAGACACAGACACCTAACAGCTGAGTGAAGCTTGACTAGATGCAGTCAGATCAGGAAGTGTAGAATCCAAACACCGGGTATGGTTCTGATTGTTTCTGGCTTGACTCTCAATAACAGTGACTGTTTAAAAGGAATGTCTTGCCCTACCTTCAAGTGGGCTGGAGACAGAAGCCAGGTGACATGAAGCCCTGAGTCAAACTGAAGATACTGATCCCAAGAAAGGAGAGACAGTGTGCCAGCAGAATTGGGACTAAAAAGAAAGCTCTAGACTAGGCCTGTGAAGAGAGAACAAGTCCTCCAGGACTTGGCACAGCTTCTCAAGGCCCCTCTGGAAATAAAAGGCTCCTCCATAACTCCCTGTGAAGCACTCCTTCTCCTAAACAAAGATCCTCTTCCCACACGGCACTTGCCTATATCAGGTCAGCAACACTAACTCTGGAAAGCTGGCTCAAATTTATCCCACCTCTCATTGCACATGCACTCTTTTTAAATGTGCACCGGGTACCAGACACTGACTAGGGACTGGGGACAGAACTCTCATCAGAGAGGAGGAAAAAGAAAGGGCAGTGTCTCTTAAGAGATGAGGGTCATGGTGTCATCAACTTTAGAGTACAGATGACTTCTGACTGCTCACTCTCCACATGAACTGTGGCGACAAGAGGTTGAAGGAGAAAGTGAGCACCTTGTGGAAATACATGGATTCTTTGCAGCAGAACTAACACTCTGACAGCCAGTTGCCACTACTATCTCAAAGCAGCAGCTGGCCCAGGGAGAGCAAAAATGTCTCCAGTGACTTCCGGGGCAGTACTGACAACAGGTGCCAGGTTCAGGGTCTTATTGTGAGAGCAGCACAGATCACTCTTCACTGTCTCCCCCATGGCTGTATACTCAGAGTGAGAAGGGCTGGATTACACCCGTCCTCTGGCTTGCTGGAGAGAACATCAGTTTGCTCTCTGAGGAAAGGATTGCCTCTCTGGGGATGAGGAAGAGGAGACAAAAGAAGCCAGACCTCATGCTTAGACAGAGACTGACTTAGTAAGCCTAACGAGCCTTTGAAGAGCTCCAAGTGCAGGTCTGGCCAAGAGGGTACAAGGAAGTCAGCCTACCCTGGGCCCAGGCCCAAGAAGACACTTGGTGTGGCTTAGACATACACTACAAGGCCTGATAATGCTGAAAAAGATGATCCGTGAGGGAGGGCCACAGACCCTCAAATCACTTAACACTCCTTGGTCCTTGTCTCAGTAACTGAGCTATAGCGCTGGAGAGACACCATGAACAGGGCAACTCTGATATTAAAAAAACACACACACACACACACAAACCAAAAAAGACATTTAATTGGGGCTAACAATTTCAGAGGTCAGTAGAAGGAACTGAGAGTTTTACATCCTGATCCACAGGCAGAGAGAGACACTGGGCCTGTCCCGGGCTTTTGAAGCCTCAAAAACATACTTCCTCCAACAGAATCACAACCACTTCAATAAGGCCACACCTCCTAATACTTCCAATCCTTTTACACAGTTCTACTCCCTATAACTAAGCATCAAAAGTATGAGCATATAGGGGCCATTTCTATTCCAACCACCACTGTCCTCTTTTTTATGCCATGAAGAAATGGTTGAATCCTGAGTCCTTACCTTCCCATACTAGTAGTATAATATTACAAGAACCAACAAGGTAAGAAAGTCTAAGCAACTAGGAAGGAAGGCAAAAATTCCTATTCCATTTTAGATACAAGCGCTGCCTGAGACTAAGGTTGCTGTCACATTTTATAAAATCACAAAACAACTTGAAAGGAAGCTTCACTGCCAGGCACTATGAAGACGGAGGAAAAGGATCATAGACAAGATCACTTATCACTAGAGTGAGCTTTAGCTCTCTCTCCATCAGAGAGATGGGAGGGAAGAAAAGCTATTTCAGCAAAGGTACCCTGGCACAGTCCAGCCACTCGGGAGTATGAGACATTATCTCCTCGAAAACTGCCACCACTACTCTCAAGGCACAGAGAACACAATGGCACGCAAGTCAGCTGAAGGCAGGCCACAGCTTATGAAAACCACAATTGGTTAGTCTTAAAAAAAAACTACAAGAAAGGTGTTTACTGGCTCAGTTCACCTGGGTGGGTCTGCCAGAAAAAGCAAACAAGTCTACAAAAAGCACAGGCTGCCCACTTCAGTAGCATTCTTTTGTTACCTTTAGCAGAGGAAAGAGGCAAAACAAACATTTTTAAGAAATCAGATTCCAGACACTAAATATAGTATAATGATATTTTCTCTTGGAACTGCCTTTTGCTAACAATGGGGTTATATTTAAAAAGAAATCCCAGGACAGAGCACATGGTGGTGACTTCAGGACAGCACAAGTTCTGAGAAATCTGTGGGAAAATACCACCAAATTAAGGGGTCAAAGAAAGTACCTCACGGAATTTCAATGAGAATGTCCACATCTGTGTAACAAATACTGCAAACAACTGTATCTCCTATGCTATCATCTCTGTCATAAGATTGAAGTGTTTGGAACAAAAAGTTTTCAATTTAGCAATGGATCTAACAACTCACTAAGCTTACTATTTGTGTCCATTGACCCCACAGGTCCAAATCTAAAAACTTTCCTTAAAGATGTGCATATGTACCTGAGCCAGCATGACAGAACATGCCTATAATCCTGGCAATCTAGAGGCTGAAGCAGGAGAATCCTAAGTTTGAGGCCAATTTGAACTATACAAGAAGACCCCCTTCTCCAAAAATGATAACAAGTAAAACAAAACAGGAGATATGTTATTATCTTCTTGTTTATGTTTTTTTTTTTACTTTATGTATATGAGTGTTTTGCCTCCATGTATGTAAGTGTACCATGTGCCTGTGGAAGCCAAAATATCAGATCACCTGAAACTAGTTACAGACAATTGTGGTCATCTGAACCCAGGTCCTCTGGAAGAGTAGTCAATGCTCTTAACTGCTGAGCTCCCGGTTAATGGTTTGTTTGGTTTTTTTTTTTTAATTTTGGTTTGCTTTTTTGAGAAAGGGTTTCTCTGTGTAGCCCTAGATGTCCTGGAATTCGCGCTGTAGACCAGGCTGGCCTCAAACTCAGAGATCCATCTGCCTTTGCCTCCTGAATGCTGGAACTAAAGGCGTGCGCCACTATACTGTGCATGGATTTATAATTTGACACTGAAAGATTTTGGCATTCAGTAAGTAAACATGTTACAAACAGTATTGTTTTTTGCAAAATAATTACCATAGTATTTACATAAGTACATGTCTGAAAGAAAATTTATCCAATTCCAACACATATGGGGAGGAGCTCAAGAAGATCCACTCCTGGCTGAGGATCCTAGCCATTGATAGCTGCTTGGTGAGAGAGAGGGGATGGACTCTGAGAAGCTGCCCACGCTCCAGTAGACTGTCCTACACCCACGTATTCCAAGTGGGTTTTAAAAAAAGAACACAGAAAAGTGAAGCAGGGTAGGGAAGACAGGGAAGAAATTATAAAAAAGGTAAAGGAGGGTGGAATTGATCAAAATACATTATATGTATGAAATTCTCACAGAATTAAAAATGGCAAGGAAGGTTGGTGATTTAGTTCAGTAGTAGAGTGCTTGCCTAGCAAGTGCAAGGCCCTGGGTTCGATCCTCATCTAAAAAAAAAAAAGAAAGAAAGAAAAAATGGCAAGGAAAGAAAGTAGAGAGCTTACCTAACATGCACAAGGTCTTGAGTTCAAAATCCTATACTACAATTTTAGGTTGCTTTTATTTTGTACTTTTGTTCATTATTTTATACTCTTTCTAAAATAAATATGGTTATTTTGTGAAAGAGAAGTAAAAATGAAGAGAGGTAATTCTGCTACAATTTAACTAAACATCTAACAGTAGCACAGCTTTTTCAGATTTTTCCAAGCGTCCTTTATCTGAAGCTATCTGGAACATAACAGACAATCCAACAATGCAACCGAGTGTCGTGGCATCAAGAAACAGACAAGACAGCAGAGTCTGTCTCCCTGGACTCCCTGCCCTGGGGAGCCAGACAACTAAAGAGATAACTAACTGCCAGTAAGATGACAGGCACACAGACAAGAGGATGGACAAAGTGACACAGGAGCTCGGGAGACGCTAATTTCTCTGGGTGGGGTAGACAGTAAGAACACCTTTCACTGGGAACAAAAGATTTCTGTATAAACAGGTGTCTGTGAAGCAGGTAAATCAGAAAGCAGATTCAAGGCAAAGGTGACACTGACAAGGGGTAAAAGTGATATTACTTTTCAGAGAAGTGACGTGACTATGGAGGGACTCGGAGAAGATGATGACCTAAAACAGGACAGGAGTCCAACCAAGAAAAGACAGTTGTTAGGACAGATGTTCAAAAGAGAAGTGAGCTTAGGCGAGGGAGGAGGAGGATGGAAAGAGCTCAGCTTGGAAAAGGACACATTAGCATTTCTGTAGACTTCCAAGTGCAGTAGCACAGCGCGCACTCCACACACAAGTGAGCATCGCTTCTCAGCCTTCCTGCTAAAATCAAGTATAGATATATAACTATGAACCTAGGAGACGAGGACGCATAATCTAGGAATCTGATTTGAGAACCATCATTACATACACAGATGAAGTTAGTAAATGAAATAACCAGACCGGGTAAGATGATATTAAAAAAAAAAAAGCCAAATAGGCCGGGTGGTTGGTGGCGCACACCTTTAATCCCAGTACTTGGGAGGCAGAGGCAGGCAGATCTCTGTGAGTTTGAGGCGAGCCTGGTCTACTGAGCAAAGAACAGGGTCCAAAGCTACACAGAGAAACCCTGTCTTGAAAAGCCAAAAAAAAAAAAAAAAAAAAAAAAAAAAAAAAGAAAGAAAGAAAGAAAAGAAAAAAAGGCAAAATGAAGTATACAACTATCAAAAGCTATGGCAAGCTCAAACACCTCAAGAAGAACAAAGAGGCTGCTAAGTTCTTCAGGTAGGTCATGCAAGTGAGACTGGCCATGTTCATCAAGACCAAAGAAACAGAGAAGAAGGAGACAGTGGGAGTGAGGGGACAGGGGCATAAACTTATAGAAATTTTAAATGGGTAGAGAAGGATTTATAGGCTCACTGGGAAAGACAAACTAGGAATTTATCTAGCAACTTGCTTCTGAAATCAGGGAAGGAGGTGAAGACTAGTAGAGATCACATGAAATGAAAGGTAAGGTGTGGGAAGTAAAACTGAATGGCTTGAAGGGAGTGGACAAGGTTGGGTGGGGTAAGGGGTGAAGCAAGTCTGAAATAGTTGCTGCAGGGAAAAGGACCTGAATCAACCTGATAGAATTAAAAGACATCAAGGCAGGAATGACTCCTGAATCTGTGAAGGAGTCAGTCACTCAGAAGCTCAACAGAGAAAATGCCTACGGCCAACCCTGGAGAAAGGGAAGGGGAGCAGAAGGAAGAAAAGGGCTGGAAGGGTCTGTGCCAGTGCTGGAAAGGGCAGGTCAGGGAGGTATTGACACTAGAGGCAAGATGGCAGACTGGGTAACAGCAGAGACCAGGTTCTTCGGCAAAATGGAATAGGAAAAGTGGAAGAAAGGAGGGTTGCCTAAATTCTCTTCCCCCAAAAGAAGTGGCTACCCACCTACAAGACTCAGTTCCGGGCTTGGGCTCATTTCCAACCTGTGCTCTGGTGGGGGAGCTGGTTTCTAGGGGAGACTGACTCACTAAGCTTAAAAGAGAGAATTCCAATCTTGGTCTCAACAATTCACACTCTTACAGTCCCTCCTCTTTCTGGTGTTTTAGGGTGTTTGGCCACCTGATCATCAGACTAGGTCAGATCAGGCTTTCTCTTGACCATTGCCAGCAGTCTACAGAGGATGTATCATTGTGGATTTCTGGGGACCTCTCCAGCACTCTGCCTATTCCTGTTCTCATGTGGTCTTCATTTATCATGGTCTGTTATTCTTTGTTCTCCCTTTCTGTTCTTGATCCAGCTGGGATCTCCTGCTCCCCTAAGCTCTCTTTCCCTCAAACCTTGCCCTTCATTACTCCCACTGTCGTCCAGGTTGTTCAGGTAGATCTCATCCATTTCTCTGTCATGTGTCTTTCCTAGGGTCCTGTTTTCTAGGTAGCCTCCCTGGAGTTGTGTAGCAGTCTAGTCATCTTTGTTTTACATCTAGTATCCTCCTATGAGTGAGTACATACCATGTTTGTCCTTCTGAGTCTGGGTTACCTCACTCAGGATGATTTTTTCTAGATCCATCCATTTGCCTGCAAACCCCATGATGTCATTGTTTTTCTCTGCTGAGTAGTACTCCATTGTGTATATGTACCATATTTGATTTATCCATTCTTCAGTTGAAGGGCATCTAGGTTGTTTCCAGGTTCTGGCTATTACAAACAAAGCTGATACGAACATAGCTGAGCAAATGCCCTTGTGGTATGATTGAGCATTCCTTGGGTATATGCCCAAGAGTGCTACAGCTGGGTCTTGGGGGAGATGGATTCCCGATTTTCTAAGGAAGCGCCATATTGATTTCCAAAGTGGCTGTACAAGCTTGCATTCCCACCAACAGTGGAAGAGAGTTCCCCTTGCTCCACATCCTCTCCAGCACAAGCTGTCTTCAGTGTTTTTTATCTTAGCCATTCTGACAGGTGTAAGGTGGTATCTTAGAGTCTTTATGATTTGCATTTCCCAGGTAATTAGGGATGTTGAGCAATTCCTTAAATGTCTTTCAACCATTTGAATTTCCTCTGTTGAGAATTCTCTGTTTAGTTCTATAGCCCATTTCTTAATTGGACTGTTGGGCATTTTGATGTCTAATTTCTTGAGTTCTTTATATATTCTGGATATCAGCCCTCTGTCAGATGTGGGGTTAGTGAAGACCTTTTCCCATTCTGTAGGCTGTTGCTTTGTCTTGTTGACCATGTCCTTTGCTCTACAAAAGCTTCTCAGTTTCACCAAGAATGGAAAAGCACAGGGACAAATAGCCAAACGAATGGAAGCACATGAATTATGAACCAAAGGCTGTGGAGCCCCCAGCTGGAGCAGGCCCTCTGGATAAGTGAGACAACTGAATAGCTTGAACTGTTTGGGAGGCACCCAGGCAGTGGGACCTGGACCTGTCCTTAGTGCATGAGCTGGCTGTTTGGAACCTGGGGCTTACACAGGGACACTTTGCTCAACCTGGAAGGAGGGGACTGGACCTGCCTGTACTGAACCCACAAGGTTTAAATGAATCTCCAGGGGAGTCTTGGCCCTGGAGGAGATGGGAATGGAGGGAAGGGGATGGGGGGAAGGTGGGGGTGGGGGTGGGAGGGGGGAGGACAGGGGAACCCATGGCTGATGTGTAAAATTAAAACACAAATATAATAAATTTTTAAAAAAGGAGAAAAAGAAAAGAAAAAAGAAAGGGAGAATTCCAAAGGCAGGGGGGTTCTCCCCTAAGCTCCTTAACTCTGAGATGTGACCTGCACTGCATACTGTAGTACTGGCCTTTCATTTCGTCCCCCCCCCCCTTGTTGTAATGCTAAAAATCAAACCCAGCTCCTCAAATATGCTATACAAGCATTCCACCACTGAGTAGCACACCCAGTCTCTAGCTATAATATCAATACCTTGTTTGGGTTTTTTTTTTGAGACAGTCTCACTGTATGGCCCTGACTGGCCTGGAACTCACTATGTAGACCTGCCTCTAGCTCCCCAGTACTGGGTTTAAAGGCTGTACCACTACACCTGGCCCACCAAAAACTTTTAAAATAACTTTTCCTTAATTATGAGAAATCACGGGTCCTTGTGCCTATGTTGAAAATAAAAGCCTAAGAAATGCCTTTCTGTCATGCATCAACTCCCTCTGGACCTTACAGCCAGCCAATACAGGACAAGAGTCACTGTCCTTAGGGTCTTGGATCTTCCCCCAATGCTAAGCACAGCAGTAAGAACAGCCCCAGCATAATAATTACACTCAACAGAGAAGCACAAGTTGAAGCAGATTAACGAGGTAAGTGAGGTCAGGATCACTGTCAACTGAAAGTTGAGGCCTGGGGGTATAACCAGTGCTTCCCTAGCCTGGATAAGAGTTAAGCCTTGGGTTCCATCACTCAGAACCAGCAAAAATAAATTTTGTTTCTGATAGTTGAATCTAATTTTTAATACTAATTCTTGCTGAGTTTTTAATTCATTCTTTATTTATTTATTTGTTTGTTTGTTTGTTTGTTTGGTTAGCTGAGGATCGAACCCAGGGCCTTGCGCTTGCTAGGCAAGTGCTCTACCACTGAGCTAAATCCCCAACCCGAGTTTTTAAATTTATTTATTGAAAGCTTATACATACAATAGTTCTCGATCTCTTGCCTTATAAGGAAAGGAAAACCTAAACGCTCTACTTACTTACTCCCTAAAGACCCAGGCTCCTGCTAGCTTATTATTCTAACCTGAGTCCTCTCAGAGCTGCTACAAACTAACCAGAACCAGTCACCCAAAGACACTGCTTTTTGTTTGTTTGTTTGTTTGTTTATTTTTTGTTTTTTCGAGACAGGGTTTCTCTGTAGCTTTGGTGCCTGTCCTGGATCTCGCTCTGTAGTCCAGGCTGGCCTCGAACTCACAGAAATCTGCCTGCCTCTGCCTCCCGAGTGCTGGGAGTGCACCACCGCCGCCCAGCACACTGCCTCTTAACAGCAGATCTACTTACTTCCAAACTTTGTTCTAGAAAGACATCAGGCGTGTGATTATGAAAGTTAACTTCTAATATTAACGTGCACTGACAAGAATTCAAGAGCTGGGTGGTCATCTGGATAAGCATCTGGAATCTGGCCCCCAGCAGCCTGGCCCACCGTTCCACTGGACTGAGACAGGCCCGAGGTGTGAGATGGAAGAAGAAACTCCCCATGTTTGTCCAATGTCACTCTAGTTCGCCTTCACTTTGGTCACCGCCTTTCTTTGCTCACAAACACTTAATTGTCCCTGAAAAGTAGGTCAGTGCCTCCTGGAACAAGCTGGAGGGAGAACTAAGTCCCAGCCTATTATCTGAAGAGCCTGAAGAGGCCCGATCTGTGTCTAGGAGACCAATACCAACATTGCAGTATGCCAAGAGCCCTCTAGGTGCTCCAGGCAGCAACCTGGCTACTGCCATTCCTAGGTGGTGACTCAGCAGCCTGGAAGAGTAGAAGATGCCCAGAAAAATCAGCTGGGGCTCACATGAGTCTAAGAAACCCTTGTTCTCCTTGGAGCCTCCCACACAAGGCATCCCTAATCATCCCTGAATGAAAGAAAGGTGAACAACCAAAATGCGGAGCTCTTTCTCCTGCTGTTCCTTCGGCACCCTCTGTAGAATACCAAGCATTGCTCAGCCATAAATGGAGTGGCATGAACATCTCCCCACTCCTTCCCCCCAAATATTTTATTCCAGACACCCAAAAATAAACACTGCCTCTCACCCATGAGCTAGAGGTACATTCCTAGCACTAATAAGTGGTCATTTGAGGATGAAAGGGTTAAAGTTTGGGAACAGGATACATCTTGTCCTTGGCTCAAATACTCCATCCATGGTCTCCCCCAACCTTCTAACCGTCCAGCTCACTAAATATAGAATATTGCTCCAAAGTCAAAAAAGGGGGCCCAGGGAAATGAGGCGACAGAGAGCTGGCAGTTTGGGAAACAGCTACCAGAAGGTCAGCTGTCCAGCTGGCTCTGGAATCTGAAGACTTCCAAACCTAACAACTGCCTTTCTCAGCAAGAATCAAAAGTATGTGCAGCAGCTGCCGAGGATAAAGGCTGCTGAGCCCAAAGACTGCTGAAGCCAAGAGCAGACCACTTCCTTCACCATTGTTCTCCACAAGAGGCAAATGTAACCAGTAACCTTAGGACCAGATAGAAGATATCAGCTCCAGACAAACCGTGTGCAGGCACCTTGCTCTCCCCACCCCTCCTTGGGATCTCAGAGTGAAACCCAAACCCCTGACAATCCCAACCTTTCAACTCTAACATCCCGTATCTTCTAGCCCCGCTCACCTCTCCTCCTCCTGGTCCCTAACTGCCTCCCTTGTGCTCCAGTATACACATGTGACCTGTCAAAACTATGTCATCTAATACCTGAATTCCTATTTTTACTACTCATTAGTCTAAGAACTAGACCCTAAAGTTTACAAAAGAAGGAGCATATCCCATCACCACTGTAGCAAAGGCTGCATACTTTAAGCACTTTACACAAACTGTTTCATTCAGTCTTCCTAAGAATCCTACAATGCAGACACTATCAGCAAAACACTTTACACACTGAAGCACGTGAATGTTCAAGCATTTGCCTGAGTTCAATTAGTAAGTGGCAAGGCCAAGACTCAAACCCTGACAGCTTCATTCCCTATCTCAACTTCAATACTCTACACCAGTGGTCCCCAGATTAGCAGCATCAGCTTCTCCTGGGAACTCATAATAAACACAAATTCTCAAGCCCCACCCGTGATTTAGTACATACCGAGCCAGAACCAGGGAGGGACCCAGCAATCTGTTTTAACAGGCCCTCCAGGTGGTTCTAATGCTGGTTCAAGGTGAAGAATCCCAAGAGCATATTCATAAACTATGCTGCTTTGGCTTGTCTGTATTTGAGCCACTCCCAAGACAGAAGAAGAATCTAGGAGGAACTTAATAATGTAAAAACATCCTGAACAACTGACCATAGCATAATGTGTTAAGAATACATGTAAATGATACAGGCAGACTGCCTGTCAGCATGAAACCTAGCTCTGCTGCCCACCAGCTGCGTGTCTTTGAGCATGTCACTATGCCTTTCTGATCTTCCCTTTCTTCAAGTGTGAAATGGAGCTAACGACAGAAACTGAAAATATCATTATCACTAGGGCCTAGTGGCCTGGCCTGTAATCTTAACTACTTAGGAGCTTGACAGGAAGATTACAAAGTCAAGGCCTGCCTAGACCACATAGCAAGTTTCAGGCCAACAAGGGATACATGGTTTAAGGGGGTAAAGGAGACAGGAATATGGATCAGTTACAAGAGTACTTGTCCAGCATGTGTGTGACCCTAGGTTCAATAATCAACTATAATGAAAAAGAAAAAAAAAAAAAATCAAAGCCAAAACTGGGGATGATGTTCAGTGATACAGTGTTTGCCTAGATCCTGGGCACTAGGGGAAAATAAGTCATATAAAGCATTTTATAAGCTTGAAATTGAATACATGGCATATTCTTTCTAACTATTACATGTATATGTGTGCTAGACACTGAACTGGGCACATGCATTCACTGTCTTACATCAAAAGCCTTTCACAAATGATGACTGACATATTGCTGAGCTTCACAAACTACACAAGTGAAGGCATTATTACACCTTCTTTGAAGGGCATTGCAGAGCAGCAGACGGGCAGGGCACACATAGCAGCAAATGGTAAGACTCATAAAAAGGCTGGGCATGGTGGCCACGCCTTTAATCTCAGCACTGGGGAGGAAGAGGCAAGAGGATCTCTTGAGTTTGAGGCCAGCCTGGTTTATATATCAAATTCCAGGACAACCTGGACCACAGAGAGGAACCCTGTCAAAAAATAAACAAACAAAAAAATCATTGAATCAGGTATGTTTTGGACTTGCCAAAATAGGGTAGATAATGGAATTATTTTCTCTGAATGTGTCAAATGCAAATGGACTAGACACTGTTTAGGTATTTATTGCTTGTATATATGGTATATAGTCACTGTACTTTGTATATAGTTTTTCTTATATTAGTTATAACTTTTTTCCTTTTTTTCCTTTTATTAAAATAGAAAAGGGGGAATATAGTGATATCTTATTTGTACTGAAATGTGATTTTATTTGTATATTAATAAAGTTGCCTTGGGATCAGAGCAAGCCATAGCAGAAGCTGGGTGGTGGTAGTGCACGTCTTTAATCCCAGCACTTGGGAGGCAGAGCTAGACAGGATCTCTGTGTGTTCAAGGATACAGCCAGCATGGCGACACACGCCTTTAATCTCAATACCAACCATAGAGGTCTGTACAGACAGGCAGTGACAAGGAGGTCATGTGGCTGGGTTTCCAACCAATGAGAAGGCAGAACAGAAAGTCTATATAAAAGACAGGATACAGGAAGTAGCTGTCTTGCTGGAGAGTAAAGACAGAGCAGCAGTGAAGGGTAAGGTTTTCAGTTCTCAGCTACTGCTCTGACCTCTTGGCTTTTAACTCTGCAATTGGCTCTGTGTTTCTTATTTAACAAGACGGTTACATCTACAAATCATAACAAAGACCTGTTTAGTTGGAAAGAATACAGTGTTTTTGTTTTTGAAACTGGATCTTACAAGGTTGCCCAGTCTGGCTAGAAACTTGCTATGTTACCTAAACTGGCTTCAAACATTCAGCTTCTCACATTAGCTGGTATTACAGGTGTGCACTATCATTCATAGTTTAGAACATGAGGTTTGAAGTCAGAGATCTAGAGGCCCCTACAGCCATATTTTGTAAATAGCCCTCTAGGACTGGATCTAGAGCTCAATGGTCCCTGGGTTCAATCTGCACTAAAGTATGGGGTTGGGGAGGAGGCCTGTAAGTGGCAGTACACAGGAAGATCTTCAGATGTTTAAGGCTAGACTAACTGGTTTACATAGTGCGTTCTAGGGTGGCCAGACTGCATGAGACTGCTCACCTGTGACTCTAGTTCCAGGAATCTTAACACCCTCTCCTGGACTCTACTGGCACCTGTATTCACGTGTGCACACCTCCAACACACACACACACACACACACACACACAAATTTAAAAAAAAATAAAATAAATAGGTAAAGAATCTGTTTCTTTTCCCATAAGCCTCATAATTCAAGTCAGTGGAGAAAGTGGTATTTGTTTCAGGACTGACCTGTGACTCGAAGCACTCAGTACATCATGAACTCTACTTTCAGGGATAATTAGGAGCCAGTTAGAGTATATGCATGGAACATACAACACATAATTAAGTCATCTGTGTATAGATCGACTTGAAAAGTACACTGTTATTCCTCATCAAAGCTCTCACTGGGAGTGAAAAACAAATAGCTCCTAATAATTGTTTTGTCCTTTAGAACTTTTCAATATCATTATTCAAGATAGCCAGGAATTTGTTATCTTATATAAGCTAGTCGAAAATCTGCAGTCCTCCTATATTAGCTGAGTTTAACCCTCTCAGCCATTCTTCAAGTGTGTGAAACCTCTATTCAAATACAGTAAGAAGTACCCTCATTATCTGATGTCTGCTTTCATACTTGCCTTCCCTTCCTTCCTTTCTCCCTCCCTCCTTCCCTCCTTTCCTTCCTTCTCCCCTCCCTTTTCTAAGACAGGTTCTCACTATGTAGCCCTAACTGGCCTGGAACTCACTACATAGATCAGGCTGACCTTGAACTCACAGAGATCTGCCTGCTTCTGCCAAGCCTGAGGTTTGCTTTCTTTCACTCACTGTTTTTGTACAGAAAAATACTTCAGCAAATCCTCAGTATACAAACTAGAGAAATACAAATTGCTGATAGAGAAATTAAGATAGATGGAGTTGTAGCTAATTGGCACAGCACTCACCTAGCATGTACAAAGCCCTGGATTCATCCCTAGTATCTTACACACACACACACACACACACACACACACACACACACACAAAGTAAGGCTTTCTATAAATATTGTAGACAAAATTTTGTTCTAAATGTGGAAGTAGTTGAATGAAATAATATATTTTCCCCCAGTACTGAATTAAAGACAAGACCTCACGCATATGAAGCAAAAATTCTACCACCAAGCTACAACCCTAGCTCAATATACATTTAATTAGCAATTCTTACTTGCCAAAGAGCATCTGCAAGTAAAAATGTAAATTCAACATACTCTGAGGGAAGTACATTTTTACTCAATAAAAAATAAGCAACTCAATCAGGTCAAATATTTTATATAACTTGCAATTTTGCATAAAGAAAGTTACATTGAAAAAAAGCATTTACTTCCCAGAGAAAAAGTCAAGTCAGAGGCCAAGTTGCAGACTGACACTCCTGTGCTTGTCTTTGTTCCACTGTTGTACAAGTGCCCCCTACTGTCGTCCGTATTTACTCTATGCTTCTCTAAAGGGAATCCCCCCTTTCCTCTCCCCTAAAGGCCAGTTAGAGAGTCCTAGATACGGATCCTCCTCTGCTTCTCATCTTCGACCTGCTATAAGTTCTTAAGACTTTTCCAGGTGTCTTTAGACCTAGTAATAGGCAGAAAAGTCAAAACTGGATTGCTTTAGAATTTTAGTAAACATTGCAATTGAGACAGAAAGATGGAAAAATACAGGGGCATGGGAAAGGAAAGGGAAAGGCACTTCTCACCATAGCGTTCATTAGCTTGAAGTCTCTCTTCAACTTAGAGCCAAGAATTTCAGCACAATTAAAATTTGCCTCCAAGGTTGCCTATATGGAGACTTTTTTTTTAAGCCCTCAGGTTTTCTCTTATCAGCTGTAATCCCTCCAATGCACCTCGGGGACTTCCCTGTGACCTCACTTAAGTGCCTTAGCCACCCTGTAAGGTGTAACTTCAGAAGCCACCAAAATCACAGCAGCTTACAGCACTTGCCACCAAGCTGACAACCCAAATTTGATCCCTGGAAGCCATAGAAAAGAAGAAGAGAAGCGACCCTCACAAGCTGTCCTCTGACTGCCTCACGTGCAATGCATACTTACACACACAAGACAAATGCATGAACGTAATACACTAAAAACGTTTAGGAAGCACATATAATGACTATTATAAACACACTTAAGGATGACTTTGCCTTGAGAATCCCATATCCACACTCTTGAGTGTGCACTTTCCTTTTCTTGAACCCCTTGTTCTGTTACACCTCTGCTTAGATCTGTGTTAAAATTTAATAAGCTCCAACTCTGGTTTCCACTGACTTGTTTTGACATTCTTCTGTGTAATGAAGTCAAGAATCCTGTATTTACCTGAGCACAGAGTATCTGTATAGAACTCAGACCTCTGCAGGCAGCAGTAGCAACAGAGGGCCACTGTCTCTGGCCCTGTCCCACTGCCACTGCCATAAAATCTACTCTAAGAAGCTGGGCACAGTGAAAATACACTCAGGAGGCAGACCCAGCAGGTGAATTCCAACCACAGCTGCACAGGGAAGACTCGCTGCTAAGGTTTTCTATTATGCTCCAATCCCCTTGCAGACCCCTCCCTTCATCCCACTGTTACCCATGAATACATTTTGGTGGGCTGGGTTGAGGGGACCTAGAAGCAAACATACAGCTTCTATATTGTGTCAACTGTCAATGGTGGTATATTTATGTATTTAGTTTGGATTTTTTAAAGATTTATTGCTTTTTTTAATGTATATGAATTTTTTGCCTGACTGTATGTATATGCATGCTCTCAGGTGCCAGAGAAGGGCACCAGATCCCCTAAAACTAGAATTAAAGATGGTTTTAAGTTGCCATGTAGGTGCTGGGAACCAAAACTGGGTGCTCTGCAAGAACAGCAAGCACTCTAAATCTGTAATCCATCTCTCTAACCACCACCACCTTTTATTTAAAGACAGTGTTTTTCACTGTGTAGCTCTGGTAGGCCAAGAACTCACTATATATATATCAAGCTACCCTCAAACTCACAAAGATCTGCCTTCCTCTGCCTCCTAAGTGGGATATGTATATGTACTTATAACTACATACACATCAATATGTATGTGTAAATATTCCTTGCATGCTACATTGCCATTACTCCACAGATAAAGAGGAATTCTCTCTCACTCTTAACCTGGACAAAATAAATTAAGAGTATAGTTGGGCATGATGGCACACCTTGTAATCCCAGTGTTCAGGTGGGAATGCAGGAGGATCAAAAATCAGAGGCTGAATTGGATAAGAAAGAGATCTTACCTCAAAGCACCAAAACCAATCAACCAATCAATCAATAAAAGAATCAATCCAATAATATTAATACTTAAAATAATTCTATTAGCAACCCAAATGTGTATTAAGAGATGAATGAGCAAATAAAATGTGATAGATACATGAAATGGAATATAATTTAGCTTTTAAAAAAGGAAGAAGTATGGTATAGTACACGCCTTTAATCCCAGTACTTGGGAGGTAGAGGCAGGCAGATCTCTGAGTTCGAGGCCAGCCTGGTCTACAGAGAGAGTTCTAGGACAGCTAGAGCTACACTAAGAACCTGTCTTAAAAATAAATTAAAAAATTAATAATAAAAAAACAAATAAAAAAGGAAGGAGGGCTCAGTACTTGGGAAGCTAAGACAGGAGAATTGCCAAGACTTAGAATGAGCTATTGTGCTAAATCCCATCTTAAAAAGAAAGAAAGAAAGAGGGAGGGAGGGAAGGAGGGAGGAAGGAAGGAAGGAGAGAGAGAGAGAGAGAGAGAGAGAGAGAGAGAGAGAGAAAGGAGGAGTTTGAGGCAATCTGGGCTACATTTTTTTTAGTCTGTCTCAAAAAATGAGGAAGACAAAAGGAGGTAGTAGAGAAAGGAGGAGGAAGAGACAGATTCACAACATGCATGAACCTTGAAGACATTATATTTGGTGAAATAAGACAGTTACAAAAGGTCAAATTCTATGAGATTCCATATATGTAAAACAACCAGAATAGTCAACTTCATAGAATCAGAAATTAGAAACTGGTGGATTCATGAGGTAGCTCAGTAGTTAAGAGCCCTTGGTCTGCAAGCATCAGGACCAGAGTTTGGATCCCAGCACCCATTTAACAAGCCAGGAGTGTCCCACACAGGACTATAATCCCAGCACTGAGGAGGGTGGAGACAGGAAGACGGCTGGGCTTGCTGACTGCCACTGTGCCTGAAAAGCCGAGGCTTTGGTCAGTGAGAGAGCCTGCATTAAAGGGGTAACGCTGAGAGAGATAGAGAGCGACTCTACTCTGGCTCCGTACGCATGCATGCACTTTTGCACACATATGAGCATATGCCACACTCAGATACACACACACAAAAGGAAGCAAAGAAAGAAGAAAGGTGTTTCTTAATGAAACATTGAATGCTTGGCACTCATGAAGCTCTGGGTTCAATTTACAAACAGAAAAAAAGGAGGGAGGGAGGGAGGGAGGGAGGGAGAGAGAGAGAGAGAGAGAGAGAGAGAGAGAGAGAGAGAGAGAGAGAGAAATGATAATTTCCCGGGGGTAAGAGCAGACAGTTTTACTGTATGGAGTTTTAGTTTAGGATAAAGAAAAGGTTCTGGAGATGGACAGTGGTGATGGTTGCACAATACAAATGGACTTGATCTCACTAAGCTGAACACTTACAAAGATTAAAATGACAGCTCCTAGTTACCACAGTCTCTAGGAGTCCTCTGCCAAATGACAAGGTTGAGGCCTACCTGGGATATATAAGGCTGTCTCAAAAATACAACACAAGAGATAGATTTCATGCTCTATTTTTACTACAATAAAAAATCACACATACTACTCCCTAAGCAATGTAAATATATATTTAAAGGCAGACAAGGTGATGCACACCAGTAATCCCAATATTTGGGAGGTATAGACAGAGAGATCAGTTCAAGGTCCTCTTCAGTTACCTGAACAAAAATCCTGTTTCAAAAACAACAAAAATAACTCATTTAACACTTATCAAAATCCTACAATCACCAGCTTTTTGCAAATTAGGAATAGCCCACCTAGTAGGATAGTTTAGGTGGCTTGTGGCTGGCTATCCAGGGCCACAGAGCCAATAAGTACCAGAACCAGAACTCCACAACTAGAATTCCAATGCACTTCAAGACGCTGCTTTTTCACCCAGAGGGGAAATTTATCTGATACTATGATAGTCACAAGGAAGAAGACCCCTGGAGGAGGAAATGCACCTTACAGCCAGAGATGATGGAAGAATTTTTTGCTAGTTGGGCGGTGCAGCACTTTACAGCAAGACCCTGTCTCAAAAACAAAACAAAACAAAAACAAAAGGGGCGGGGGGAGAATGCTGCCTAATTCCACTAAATAAAGTTGTTCTTCAACTAATGATATATATGAACCTTTAAAATTCACCAATTACCTAGCCAGGAAAAATCCCAACAAATGAGGAAAAGTTGTTTAATACCAACAAAACGCAAAAATGAAATTTTTTCCTAACCCCCTTGGTGATTCTTTTTTTTTTTTTTTAAATTTACAAGGATTTCTCTGTAAGTAATTTAAAAACCAAAATCTAGGCTCCTTTTAAAAAGTGAGTTAATATGTTGCAAAATGGGACCCTGGGTCTGCATACACTAAATAAAGTTCCATTTGCTCAGGTACACACATGCATGCCTTCTTCCCCACTGTCTTCTCTAGGCCTCTGCTTTCCATCCGGTGGAGCAAGAACAGGTCAGACTGGACAGGTGGCGCTTGCTTAGGAGGACGTCAGTGGCCATGCAGGCCCACAGGTGGCGCTCCTCATTAACAGCCAGCTCCCCTCCCCTCAGAGAAAGGAAGCTGCAAGGTCAGCTGATGATGAGACAGGAAATCTGCACAGCCAGATTCCACAGGAGTCTGTGCCCCTCTGTCAAGGCAAGGGACATCCTGCCAGGTTCCATTCCCAAGGTCGTGTCACTTCCAACAGTTGCTTCCTAGTGGGTCGAGTATATAAAGGGCTACCATGAGAATGTGGCAAGAGCGGAGCCATGCAAGTCTCCACGAGGAATGGAGTCAGAGAATGAAGGGGTCTAACACCACAGGTCAAGTAGGCACAGCCCAGGACAGGGATTCAAAACAATCCTCTTATGTCTGCAACTCTTCAAAGAGGAGGAGGAAGCTTGGACTTACTCATGTTCCCCCTCAAATGAAAACTTCTGCTGAAGACAAAGCCCTCCTTCCTTCCCACCTAACGCCCAGCTGATTTATAGTCACCAAGTGTCTCCTGGTATTCAAAAATATGCTATCAAACAGGAAATGAAAAAATATCCATCTCTTTCCGAAGGAAAGGGAAGAATCACATCACATCACATCCCTACAGAGACAGGAAATCAGCTGCTCAGGATCTAAAACAAGCTCAGGGAAACTCATTCCCTCTGGACTGCACCCATCTAGTATACAGGGACAAAACCTAGCTGCTCTTGAGCCAAGCCATCTTATTATAGACAAAAGAAAGCACCCTGTGCTCTAATGCCAACCAGAACCACCTTCCATCAATGTCCTAATTTTTGATGGACAGATGGAAAAGAACCCAAAGGTAATGCTTGCAAAATACATATAGAGACAAAGGGCATTTGCCAATCTCTACGGATGACCCCAATACTTGCCTGTGCCCACCCAATCTGAGGCTGTAACTGGGTGTATGGTACAAGCCAGAGAAGCTGGTTGAAAACTTCTTGCTCTGCCAGGGGCAGTCATGGTAATAACAGTCTTTTGGCAGTGCCTAGCTACCTCGGGCACAGTGCTGGCTTTCCCCAACCCAGACTCCTGGCACCTCCCTCTGCTGAAGGCTATTCCTTGTTGAGAGGAATAGACAGGTTTTCTTTTGTCCAGCTTACAAAGAAGGTCACAGTCAGCTAGAATCCTTATCCAAGGCCATCAGCTAAAGAGAGGGAGCACTCAACAACTACTAATGTTCTTCTACAAAAATACAACTACACAAAAAAAACAAACTGCCTTCTTCTCCCACTCTATCTCCACTTTCTCCTACTATCTCTCAATGTGGTGTGATAGGCATGTACCTGTCTGCAGCCCACACACTTAAAGCATCCCTCCATTATTTACCTTGACTCTATTTAGTCAGCCATTCAGTCATTTATTTGTTTGTTTTCAAAACAAGACTCACTATACCCCAGACTAGCCTCCAACTCATTACATAGGTGAGGATAACCTTGAACTCCCAATCTTACTGCCTCTACCTCTAAAGTTCAGAATTACAGGCATATGCCACCAGGTCATCCTTGGTGTGTTTGTTACTTGTTTGTTTTTTAAGCTCTCACTTTGTAACCCTGGCTGGCTTGGAATTCACAGAGATCCACCTGACTCTACCAAATTAAAGGTGTCTGGCATCACACACAGCAACATGCAGCTTTTTGGAATACATTTATGAATTCTTACTTAGAAATGAGCACTGTGGGGCTGGAGAGATGGCTCAGAGGTTAAGAGCACTGGCTGTTCTTCCAGAGCTCCTGAGTTCAGTTCCTGGCAACCACATGATGTATGAGGACTTTGTGCTGAAAATACAGAGTATTTTTTTAAAGTAAGGCTATCTTGGTTTAAAAGCAGACTACAGAAATGTAAGCCAGCATAAGAACAATGGCTGAATGTAAGGCATCCAGTGGAGACCACACACATTTTCTGTGCTGTTTGTACTTGAGGTATGTACCATTTGTATACCTGAATTTATTTTAAAGATGAACTGAAATGCACATAGCCAAGTCTTGATATTACAAGATTGTGTATTTCTTAAATACAACTTTGTGTTGTACTTTGAAATAAATGCTTTTTTCAAAAGCCTCGGGAAAAAAAAAAAAAAAGAAATGAGCACTCTGCTAAAACATCATGAGCACAAAGATGAATGAGATGCCTTCCCAGAACTCAAGACGTGCAGACTCTTATGGAAGACAAAAAGGCAAATAGCTGTTATTCATCAAGATGGGTAACATGAAAGAGAAAGAGCATAGGTTCTCAGCCACGTCTACGGTTACCTGTTTTACCTGGTGAAAGGAACCTTTCAAAGATCTCTGAAAAGAGTCTACTCTCCCCATTCCCGACTCAACACATCCAAATGATGCTGCCCACATTTCCAAGGCTGTCAATTAGCAGGACATGTAAGAACAGGAACAGCTCCACAAGGGAAGAGAACTCTTGAGTCAGCTTTCAGAGGAAGTTCCACAAGACCACACCCAGAAAACCTGACCTGAACAATTCCTATTGTCCGCCCCTCCCAGGGCCAGAGACTGGATGTAGGAGGATTTATTTGAAGAGAAAGAAAGGAGGAGACATCAAAACCCACATTATTCCCAGGGACCAAACATCTCCCCAAGACAGTCTCAGACTGGCATTTAGTTTTGCTCTTCCCAAGACAGTCTCAGACTGGCATTTCGTTTTGTTCTTCCCACTAGGTTAAACGGCAATTTAATCATGCAGGGAGGCATCTAACATGAAACAACTCATTTTTTAAAAAGTAATTTTTCAAACAAAAGCCCAGTCACTATATGTATATAGTGATGTTATAGCTGGGTGGTGGTGGTGGTGGTGCACACCTCTCAGCCCTTGGGAGGCAGAGGCAGGCTGATCTCTATGAGTTTGAGGCCAGCCTGATCTACAGAGTGAGTTCCAGGATAGCCAGGGCTACACAGAGAAATCCTGTCTTGTAAAATCCAAAAGACAAAAAAAAAAAAAAAGAAAGAAAGAAAAGAAAAAGAAAAAGAAAGAAAGAAAGAAAGAAAGAAAGAAAGAAAGAAAGAAAGAAAAGGAAGGAAAGGAAGGAGAGAGGAAGGGAGGGAGGGAGGGAGGGAGGGAGAGACAAAGGAAGGAAGAACTCTAAGGGTCTTGATCATATTTATACTCTGTTCAAAGCTTCAGTAGGTCGTAGCTTCTGATGAGAAGCTATCTACTAGAGCGGTGGGGACTCAAACCTAACACACACTTTCTCTGAGTCCACACTACTGTAAGTAAAAAAAAAAAAAGAAAATAATGAGCTCTCTATGCCAACAAAGAAGTAGACTGGCATATTAGGAGGCCCAATACAGGTGTTACAATCATCTTAAGCTATTTTCTCTACCTTCCCACCATCTGAGGGAAGAGAGAAAGTGGAAAGATGGAGTAGATTCAATCCTTGGTGAACCATCACCACCAGCTCACACTGTCCTAGACCCCCAGGAAGAGTGAAAGAAAGGAGTGCCTCTAGTCCCCATACACACTATGTTGCCTCTCTTGGATTTACTAGTTCAAACTCAAGCTTTTTCTCTAGACTCACTCTAATGAGAAAGAAAGTAAGCGGCTGGGTGGTACAGTTTTATTGCAAATAATAATAATAAATGGCAATTAATAACTGGTTTGCACCAGAGAAGCCAGTTTGTCAAATTAGCCTACTGGTTCTAAGCAGCTCCTCTCCACATTACACCCTCCCTTTATTTATGGTTTTAATAAAGTCAAATCCCCACATCTAACAATGTGGGATCCTCCCATCCATTCCCTTTCCAAGCCTCCTCCTACACTTGCTGTCTTTCTCCCCTGACTCTACAGCAGGAGGAAGCACAACCTGAAGCTCAGGTATTTCATCTGCTGACAATCCTCTCAGGCACACACCCAGTCCTGTCAGGCAGCCAAGATGATGTCAGCCAGCTTTAGGCTTCCGGTTCTGGGCACCTTTATTTTAAAAGGGTGTGAAGTACTAACAAAATCTAATTGCATCAACATTTGGTGAATATAGGGCACTAGGCTAGGCGAAATGGAAACAGAAAAAGAACAAATCATAACTCATGGGCCCCAGCTGTACCATCTACCTGGGCAAATAACTAAGTACAAATGATGGCTAGGATACAGTTCAGATGGTACAGTGTCTGCCTAGACTGCACAAAGCTCTGGGTTTAATCCCCAATTTCACCAAAATCAGATGCAGTACTCCTGCTGTAATTCCAGCACTCAAGGGAAATGGAGGCAAAAGGATCACAAGTTTAAGGTCATCTTCAAGTTCAAAGACAACCTTAAAGGGGAGAGGGTGGCTAATGGTAATACACAACATTTCACAATTGGAATCTACACATTCATTTGAACAACAGAAATTCATTCTGAGTTTGGAAACCCAGTGAGTGACCACAGGTTAGAATGGTTTGCAAAAGCTTAGTAGAAAAGGGAGAATGTGACCTGATCTTCAAAGATGGGCAGGAGTAGACTAGCTCAGCAGGAAGAAGTAATCTGCTGAAGAGCTTGACATCCTGTATTCAATCCCCAGGACTCACACTGTGGAGAAAATTCACTTTCCCAAACTGTCTTCTGACCTCCATACCTGCATTGTGACATGCTCCTGAAAATACGAACTGTGGTCGTTTGAATGAGAACGAACTCTATGGGCTCATTTGTTTGAATCCTTGGTCCCCAGTTGGTGGAACTGTTTGGGAAGGATTGTTGGAGGAGGCGTGTCACTGGGGGTGAGCTCTGAGGTTTCAAACACTCATGCCATTCCCAGTCAGCTCTGCTGGGTGGGCCTCGTGCTTGTGGATGAGATGGAAGCTGCCAGTTACTGTTCAGTGCCATAGTATCTGCCACCATTTCCCCACCCTGATGTTCATGTACTCTCACTCTCCGGGAACTACAGTCCTACAAACTCTTTCTCCTGAACTGCCTTGGTCACGGTGTCTCTTCACAGCAATAGAAAAGTAATTATGATATAAATAGCACACACAAAATTAACAAAAGTTGTTGTTTTTTTTTTAAAGACACATCTTACATATTAAAAGGATATTCCCTGGGTAGTGGTGGTGCACGCCTTTAATCCCAGCACTCGGGAGGCGGAGCCAGGGCTACAGAGTGAGTTCCAGGACAGGCATTAAAAAAAAAAAAAAAAAAAAAAAAAACCTCAAAAGTAAGCTAGACATATTTTTTTTAAAAAAATCCAGGTAGCTAGGAAGCCAAAGCACGAAAGTAGAGTGTGGTGGCTTTTATCTATAACTCCAGCACTGAGAGCCTGGAGCAGGAGGATTACTGTGAATTTGAGGCCAGCCTGGGCTACATAATGAGTTCTGGACCAATCCTGGACTAGCCTACAGAGAGAGACTATCTCCAAAAACCAGACAAATATATAGACAAGCAGGCAGGCTACCGAGCAATAGAAGAGACAACAACTAAGAGAAGTGGTGGCTGGGGAGACAGCTTAATTAACGGGTTAGAGTGACCGACCGCTGTGCCAGCTTAAGACCAGAGCTTAAACCCCAGCAACCTAATTTTTTAAAAAGAAAAAGGATTTGAATACTGGGTCTTTTCCAATATGAGCTGGCAAGTAAGTAAATAAATAAGGCTTAAGCATTGGTAATCCTGACCAGTGGCCATGGTGGAGAAAAGGAAAGCAAAAGAGAAAACCTCCACTTTGTCCCTTTACTCTTTCTATTTAAATGTTTACAGTCATTTTTTAAGATTAAAAACCGATAAAGCCTGTGCTTTTCCTCTTGAGTTTTTTTGTTTGTTTGTTTGTTTCCGAGACAGGGTTTCTCTGTGTAGCTTTGTGCCTTTTCCCGAGTGCTGGGATTAAAGACGTGAGCCACCACTGCCCGGCATTTTTTTTTTTTTTTTTTTTTAAGATTTATTTATTTATTTATTATGTATAGTGTTCTGCCTGCATGTGTCCCTGCAGGCCAGAAGAGGGCGCCAGATCTCATTATAGATGGTTGGGAGCCACCATGTGGTTGCTGGGAATTGAACTCAGGACCTGCTTTTAGCCAGTGCTCTTAACCTCTGAGCCTTCTCTCCAAGCCCCTCTTCTTGAGTTTTAAGGCATTTCTTTTAAAGTAGAACATAATTTCTCTCATACTCTAAGACTTGCTGACAAAATTTAAACCAGTAGGTTAAAAGTGACAACTGAAGTCACTCACACACCTTTCCCCACTCACACTCAGTAAGCGTTCACAAACACAAAAGTGAACATCATGTCCCTGACCCTGTCAGTAGGCAAGACTCCAGAACTAGGAATCTTTAAAGAAAAAGAGACCTGGGCTGGAGTGTTCTCTCCTACGGAGAGAGGGAAAAGTTTAATAGAGTGGTTAAGAGTGCAGCTCTACACCATCTCTGGTCTCCTCCACTAACAAGGACAACCTCGGTGGAGAAAGTCACCTCACTGGCTGAACCACACTTCCTCTTCTGTAGATGGCAGCAATAAAAGCTATGGAGAGGGGCCGGAGGGCACACCTTGCTTTTCCATAAAACTATAGTTCAGCAGGGCGGTGGTGGCGCATGCTTTAGTCCCAGCAGTCAGGAGGCAGAGGCAGGCAGATCTCTGTGAGTTCAAGGCCAGCCTGGTATACAGAGTGAGTGCCAGGAGAGCCAGGGCTACACAGAGAAACCCTGTCTCAAAACAAAAACAAACAAACAAACAAAGCAGCAACTAAGCGCTGGTGCTTGTCCTATTATAAAATGTATTTTGAAAACAAATTTTAATCTAAAATCAAAAGGTGAGTGATTCTAAAAACAAACAGATGCTAACTTATCTCCTAATAATAAGAACACTATTACAGAAAGACTGTAGGACCCACAGAGTGAAAACATTTTTGAGTTTCTTCTATCAGATTCCTTTGAATGAACAGAAAGGGAGGAAAGAGGACCCATGTATACTGACTATCCACTGTATGTCTCTTGTACGCTGGGTGATAGGAACACATTATCTTATTCAAATCTTAGAGCATCCCTGCAAGGTATGAACTAGTCTTCCCACTCCTAATGAGGAAATCAATGTTTAGAAAGGCTAAATAAGTTGCCCAAGGTTATGTACCCAGGAAGCAGCTAAGCCAAGGTTCAAACACCTTGTTCTTAATGCTACCAACCTGCTTGAACAAGTAATTTTGAACCAACTCCCTAGATATTATTTTCTTCTAAAGTTTTGATTGAAACCACTAGGTGTTAAATGACTCACTTAGGAGACTTACTTAAGTAGTACCAAGCTGCCTTCTAAATTCTTATATCTGTGCCCTAGATTAACATAGCATTCACTCCTACTGAAAGTTTGTGCAGTGGATGATGGTTAATCAAAGTTCAGAGAACAAGTGTCAGTAGAGTCCTCAGCTACAGATAGACAGGACAGCTATCTCAATCCTTACCCTACAGACAGGACATCTATCTCAATCCTTACCCTACAGACAGGACATCTATCTCAATCCTTACCCTACAGACAGGACATCTATCTCAATCCTTACCCTACAGACAGGACATCTATCTCAATCCTTACTCTACAGACAGGACAGCTATCTCAATCCTTACCCTACAGATAGGACATCTATCTCAATCCTTACCCTACAAATAGGACATCTATCTCAATCCTTACCCTCAAAGCTTTCTGGTCCCGGAGGGCTGGACACCACATGACCTTTGTGTTCACAAACTCATAGCAGCTACGACTGTCTGCACAAAGCCTGTATAAGATCAAGCCAGTCAACATACTAGCATGTAAGTGGGGAGGGACTCGAGCCCCCACTCCTGAATAAGGAGCTATGGCCAGTTGATGATTTCTGGGAGCGGGAGAGTCAGTTTTCTTTAAGGGTGTTATTCCTGATAGGTGGGCCATGCTCCAGTAGATAACCCCACACCCAGGAGGGCAGCATAAACTGGACTCAGCAGATCATTTAAAAAAAAAAAAAAAGGAATCGCCGGGTGGTGGTGGCGCACACCTGTAATCCCAGCACTCGGGAGGCAGAGGCAGCAGAGGCAGGCAGATCTCTGTGAGTTTGAGGCCAGCCTGGTCTACAGAGCTAGTCCAGGACAGGCTCCAAAGCTACAGAGAAACCCTGTCTCGGGGGGGGGGGGGGGGGGGGATCAGAGCTGTAGAGATGGCTCAGAGGTTAAGAGCACCAACTGATCTTCCAGAGGTCCTGAGTTCAATTCCCAGCAACCACATGGTGGCTCACAACCATCTGTAATGAGATCTGGTGCCCTCTTCTGTATACATAATAAATAAATCTTTTGTTTGTTTGTTTGTTTGTTTTTTTGAGACAGGGTTTCTCTGTAGCTTTGGAAGCTGTTCTGGAACTCGCTTTGTAGACCAGGCTGGCCTCGAACTCACAGAGATCCACCTGCCTCTGCCTCCCGAGTGTTGGGATTACAGGCATGCGCCACCACTGCCCGGCCTAGTAAATAAATCTTTAAAAAAAAAAAAAGGAATCAAAGTTGGGAGAGGTGGGGAGACAGGGTGGATCTTAAAGGTCAATATGATCAAAATACATTGTATAAAACTTTTGAAGAATAAAAATGCTATATTAAAAATTGAGCCAGGCATAATGAGCACACCATTGATCCCAGTATTTGAGGAAGGAAAAGGAGGTGAATCTCTGTGGGTTTGAGACCAGCCTGGTCTACACAATGAATTTCAGGCCAGCCAGAGCTTCATAGTGAGACTGGTATAAAAAAAATTTAATTATTTTATTTGTAATTATGTGTTTATATGTATGCTACCCATGTAACATGAGAATTTTTAAATATTAGATTTGAAAAGTTAAAGAGAACTTATAAGAAAAAACAAGGCTGGGTGTGGTGGCACACACATTTAATCCCAGCACTCAGTGGCAGCAGCAAGTGGATGTCTGAGTTCCTGGCCAGCCGGGTGTTACATTGTGAGACTGTCCCAAAAACAAAAGAAAGGAAGAAGAAGAAGAGAGAGAAAAGCTCTTACAAACCTCATCTTCTTCCAGTTTTACAAGAAGGAAATAAACACCACGAAGCAAAGGTGGAACCAATACAGTATGCTTTCTAGTATACCACATAAATTTGAGAGCAATCAAAACACAGGAAAATAGAGCACAGATGGGCAAATCAGACCCTCAGTTTACTTCTTGGCTCTCATTTCCTGGCTATGTGAGCATGTTCATTGAAGTTCTTTGTTCTGTTTTCTCTTGTGAAAACAGACACAATTCTTAGTTCATAGGTTGCTCTATGGGCTGAATTAATAAATATATAAAGTGCTGAACACTTTAATAAGGCTGTGTGTTTTAAATGCAGCAGCTGCCACAACCAGCTAAATAGTGCTAGGGAGAAGCCGAAAAGATGGCTCAGAGTTTAAGAGCACTGACTGCTCTTCCAGAGACCAGGGTCCAATGCCCAGCACCCACCAACATGGCTGCTCACAACCATTTGTAACACTAGTCCCAGGGGCTTCTGATATCCTCTCTGACCACCTCAGGCACCAGACATACATATAGGCAAAATATCCACATGCATAAAATAAAAATAAAAATTTAAAAACTGATAATTTGGGGGAAATGCCAGTGTACGGATACACTAGCACAACTATATAGGACTGCTCTCATTCGGAGAGAGGAGAGAGGAAGATAGGATCCTTCCTGTAAGTTTGCCTAATTCAGTTAGCATTAGCATTTACTGAATATTTTACTCTATTAGCACTATTTCTGTTAGATATCATCAAATTCCACTAATTCTAAGGCATGTCAATTTCTAAATTCAACAATAGCTCATTTACTCTCTTCAAGAGCCCTATGAGTAGGCTAGGAGACCAGTGTGGCACTTACCTAGCATTTAGCAGAAAGCCCTGGGTTCCCATCCCCAATAATCAAGGGAACAAAGTAACTAGTGAAACCAAATTTCAATACCGGGTCTGCCAGACTCTCAAAACTTTCACACTGAACAATTAATCATAAACTTGGTCTTTCTCAAGCTTTAGTATGCACAGAATCAATCACTGGAGGATCTTGCTAAAATGAAGACTAATTCAACAATCTGCAGTGAGGCCAAAGATTCTGCAGCTCTAACAAGTTCCTGGTTATCACAGGTCCCTAGCCCACCACTATCTGACCAGCAGCCAAAGCCCAACTATTCTGTTTCTGTGACCTCCACCCCCTTTCTGAACCTCTGTGATCAGCTGGTGAAAATCTCCAAAGTTAATGAGTGTGGCCTAACCCCACCCTTACCCTCAGCTCAGGTCTCTAAGCAACACCGGTAATTAGGATCTGCCTACTTACTACCGAAACAGCTAGTTTCAACTGGGCTCAGTCCTTTCCCACTCTACCTGTTCTACATCTCTGACGGTTTTGTTGAGCTCTTGCTGCTGAAGAACACCACCAACTACATTCAGAAGTGGCTCTGCGCAGAGTGTGACTATAATCGTCTTTCTATAGCTCTTCAGGACCTGGTCTAAAAGGAAGTCTAAAGTTGAAATTATGCAATTGAACTGAGTTCATGTGTAGAGCAGAGATTATTTTTCTGTCTCAGGAGCCCTAGAGTCTCCTCTCTGCAGACCTGCTCCATAGGTTCTCTTAAGGTAAACAATTCTGCAGCTCTGCTTCAGTAGTTCAGGTCAGAGTATTGTTCGCTTATCTGACATGAAAATCTAAAAGCGACTCAGACCACAAATCCCAAACTTCTGCCGTGACTTAAGGTCTATCATCAAGCAGGGCTAATCAGACTGAACTGCAAACCCAGTTCAATCATTAGCTGTGAGACCCTCAGGGAAGGTATTTAGGTTCTTAACCTTATTTCCTCAGCTGTAAAACCTACCATGTCACTGACTGACACAGGATGTGGTTTCTGTCCTTGGCTTCCTACCTTTTCCTTCATCCATACCTGCTCATAGGATATACAGTCATAATACACATTAATACCAAGCCATAACAGTATCATTTAAAAAACAAAAACAATAAAGCCATTAGGCCAGGATATGGCTTAGCAAATAAAAGCATTAGCTGCACAAGCCTGAGGCCTGAGTCCAATCTCTAGAACCCATATAAAGGCCAGATGTGGTGGCTGCATATCACAACACTCCTAAGGCCAGATGAGAACAAGACAGTCTTTTTTCCTTTTTGTCGAGACAGGGTTTCTCTGGTAGTTTTGGTGCAGGTGCTAGGAACCTAATCTGGGTCCTCTGAAAGACAGCTAGTGCTCTTAACTGCTGAGCCATCTCGCCGACCTCATAAGTGTGTAAATATTGTTAAAAAACAAAACAAAACAAACACCTGAGTATGACAGCACAGATCTGTGATCCCAGACACTTAAAAAGGTAAAGGCTGGAGGATCAAGAGTTCAAGACCAGGGTGGGCTACACGGGTGGACTCTGCCTCAACAACAATTATTCACGCGGGGAGAAAGCTGACTTTCATTCTAAGAGTTACCTGACCTTGAGCAAGTCACTGTGTCCTTACTTACCTCTTCCTTACCAGGAACCAGAGGGACCAGAATTTATACCTGCTATACCAGACAGGCACTCTTCTAAGAGCTAGGGATAATTGGAGCTAGTAAACAAATATCTCTACTTTTTTAGGGAGAGGGGTTAATTTTGTTTGGGTTTTGTTTTGTTTTAATAAGAACATCCCCTCCCCCACAAGACAGGGCTTCTCTGTGTAGCCCTGGCTGTCCTGGAACTTGTTTTATAGATGCTGCTGACCCGCTGTCTCCTGAGTGCTGGGATTAAAGACTTGTGCCACCACCACCTGGCCAAGAACATTTCTTTACAAATTGCTTACTAGATATCAGGATGCAGACTGTGCTACAAGAACAGAAGCTACACTTCTGGATGTCGTCATCTTAGACAATACTTGACTTCTGTAAACTTTTCTTTCTTGCTTGAAAATGGGCTTGTTATTCAAGTCTTAGTCTGGCAAAATGATCCACATAAGGCATCGCAAAGAATCATCTCCTGGTGTATCTCTTACTTAGGTACCAAGGTAGAGGCTACTGCTTGAATCTGTGCCAGATGATTCATATACAGATGTCCCTTCTCCAAGCACCAGGTCTCGCTTTTTCTTGACCTCTCTGAAGAAGCCTTAAAGCATCTTCCCTCTCCTGGACAAATCATCCCAAATAAACTAGTCTAGTCCCCACTTCTCTGTGAAGTCTTTGCTGTCCTGGAACTCTGTACACCAGGCTGGTCTTGAACTCAGAGATCCACCTGCCTCTGCCTCCGGAATGCTAGGATTAAAGGCAGGCGACACCACTGCCCAGCTTCCCTGTTTTCTTTTTTAACTTACATTTATTTATTTGGGGTGTGGAGGTCTGAGTACAACCAGTAGCAGTCAGCTCCAGTCAGCTCCCTCCTTCAGTCATGCTGGTTGTAGGATCAAACTCAGGGCATCAGACTTGGTGGAAAGCGCCTTTACCACGCTGCCATCTCAAGGGCCCTGGTCCTTGTTTACTATTAGTAAACTAACCAGCCAACACTGGAACTGAACTTGCTTTTTCCTGGGGGGAAGCAGCCAGCACCTACTGAATCAGTCCTGACATCCATACTCAGGATGAGGTAGCCTTCACTGATGCCCAGCTAGGGATGTTTGTGAGCACAAGTGTTTGTACTACCTCATGTCACAGACACAATTACAAAGAAGCCCAGCGTTCCAGGTGTTCTTCCTGCTGGAAACTGGAGCCTACCTCTTCAGCCACAGGTCACTGTAGAGTAAGGGCCTCACTGGGATCCTGCCCAGCAAGACAGAAAAAACTATGACTAATAAGACATTAGAGAGGGTCATGGGCTAGACAGAAGATGCTCTTGTCTCTGTGGGTCTCCCTGTTTCATTTTGTCATTTTAATTTTGTGTCTGTGTCTATGTGTGCCTCTTCATGTATGTGCATGTGTGTATGAACATGTGTGTATGTTTGTGTACATGTATGTAGAGGCCAGAGACTGCCATTGTGTCTTCTTCAATTACATTGCACCTTACTTTTTGAGACAAGGTCTCTCACTTAAGCAGAAGTGCCAGCCACCAAGCACAAGGAGTCCTCTCTGTCTTCCAGGGCAACCACAGGAGTACCCCCAGCACCTGGCTGTTCACACAGGGAGTGGAGATTCACATGACCGTGCTGTTCTGACTGGACCATCATAGATCCCCAGTCTGTTTATAGACACCTCCTCTAAGCATGACAGCTCAGTGGGGGGCAACTATCTCTTGTTCATCTATTCACATGGCTATTGTCCTCTGTCTTGAATAGTATCTACTGTAGACTATAAACCCTTGAAGGCAGCAGAAGGGTTATGAACCCTACTATTCAGTGTCATATACTAAATTACATCTAAGAAGCTCTTAATAGAGTTCTATTTGTTGATTGGGATGACAAGGATTCTGCAGGGGATTTATATATTGTAAGTGGCATCTCAGAGTAGACCATCTGCAACAACACGTGAAACCAGAGACAAAGGACACACAGGTGCACACACACCTCTTCTAGGGCAGAAAATCAACATGATAAACCCAATTAGGGACTGAAACAAGATCAAAGATTCTCTAAATTAGTGGAGACAGTACCTTCCACTCCCTGGAGTGACTCACATCAACTCTATCTGATAGAGTCCAAATTTACAAAATAAGGTGCGAGAAAAAAGCTACAGTGTGGAGAACGTGCCAATTAACAGCCAAAAGCCATGAGATGTGCCAAAAGAGATTGAGACCTAAGTAAATTCTGAAGTAGGCCTAAAATAAAGTAACAGGAAATACCCTCTATAATAGAGGAAAGGTGAAAAAATGCAAGCAGAGGACAAGGGAACCTGATACTTGTGTTAGATATAAAGGTCAGATAAACTGAAGGACAGCATCAGCACCTGAAAGGTGGTAATTATACTGAACTTGCAAGGTAAAGCAGAGAGAGCTCTGAGTCATGAAAACAAACCCATCACATCCACTGCCAGCCTGCCAAAATCAACAAGAAAGAAGCTGTATCTCCCACAATAGCCCCTCTGTGCAGTGTTGCAGAGAACCCAGGTCTTCAAAAGCCTGGTACAAACACAATAGGGTATATACTAAGACCTTAACTGTCATAGAACACAAATCCCACAAATATTCCTAACCTCAACAACATTGGTAGGGAGGCTAGCCTATGAGAT